>NW_024062734.1:0-745322 GCF_006381635.1 Hibiscus syriacus | reverse complement strand
ATGTGCATTTGAATCTTCGGATATGAGTATGAGATTTTCCATATCCGATGCTGACCTCTGAAATCGGATGCCATAGCTTGTTCTCTGTAGTCATATGCTCTGACAACTTTTCAGCTTTCATTTTTCCACCTTTTAAATTGGGAATGGTATATGAGTTTTGAGGTAATGTGGTAAATGAAGGTGGTGGTTGATTTCACTGCATCATGGTGTGGACCCTGCCGCTTTATTTCACCTTTCCTGGCGGAACTAGCCAAGAAGTTCCCTTCTGTCACCTTTCTTAAGGTGGATGTTGATGAATTGAAGGTAAAAATCCAGAATTAAAATCACCAATATTCTATCAGGTGTGTTCGATATGTACGAGTCGAACAAATTTGAGTTTTTTTTTTTTTCTCAGGATGTTGCTGCCGATTGGGCTGTAGAGGCAATGCCGACTTTCATGTTCCTCAGGGAGGGTAAGATTCTGGGAAAAGTGGTAGGAGCAAAGAAAGATGAGCTTCAGCAGACTGTGTTAAAGCATATGGCTGCCTCTGGTACTACTTCTGCTTGATTATCGTATTTATTAGCACTATTATATCATCTTTTCATGTCTGGAGCAACATATTAGTATTAAAGACCTCATTCTGCCCTATTATCTGGGGTATAAATAAATCAGGCTTGAACGAATAAGATTATATTTATGTTCGTTTGATTTTAGTGTTTATGTTTAGCTCTTGTTCGTTTGTTTATTTTTGAAAATGTTCCGATTCACTTAACGTTCGCAAACATGTTTGTTTAACGTTCACGAACATGTTCGACAATCAACACTCTTTTTACTCCTTTATTTGCAAGCCAAAGAAAAATTGTGAAATTATGCCACCGGTCCTTAAATGTAAAAAAACAAACAAACAAACAAACTTAAAAATAGTCAATAAACGAGTCAAGAAATGAATAAATGAACTTGTTAGTAAACATAAATGAACTGAATTTACTATTATTTGTGTATGGTTATTTATTAAATAAACATAGAATTTTATTCATACTCTTTTATTTAGTTTAATTAAAGAACATAAATAAATTTGTATAAATAATTCACGAACTATTCATCGAATAAACACCTACTACATTTCTTAAGACTATTTTTTTTATCTAAAGTATGAGCATGTATACCGATTTTTCCATTTTTAAACAGCATACATTTATATCTTCTAATGGTATTTCCAGCTGTATCTTAAAATATTGTCTACATTATTAAAAAAAATGCCATTAACAAATATCAATATAATCTTTACGGCATTTTTTATTCACAAATCTTCTAACAAATTCTCTTTCAAAGACTTAAATTCAGCGCAGCATTCGCATTAAATTCAATATCTTGCAAATAACTATAATAGCCTACCAATAAGTTATTTTAAGTATTATGAAACTAGTTGTATTTTCATGGCAAATATATGAAACTAGTTAGAAGAGAAGACCAACCGGGTGCACAGCGGTAAAATGCGGCCGGTTTTCTGCTTCAGATTCCACAGGCAACTGTTGCATTCTCCACATTGTTGTGAAATGTGGTTAATTTGGTTATAGCTAGTGCCTCTCCATGAAGTGATGTTCTTGTGGACTTTGTTATATGAACCTCTACATAATCGCCAACGGTGGGATTTCGTTTTCCATCCATCTGATTATCTCGATCTGGCAGAGGAAGATTAGCAAATGAAACTCTATGGCCTCTATCGCTTTTGCCCACGAGCTCTGTTTCCGGAGTTTTCTTGCTCGGTCCTTCAACCAAAACAAGTTGGATGGTTCCCACCTGGGAGTCATAACGCTGACAAGTACTCTCGTGGAAAGCCTTGATAAGTTCGGTGAGCCTTCTTTGCTTCACTTCTTCAGGAACATCGTCAGAGTAGTTTCTATGTGCGTGAGTTTTCTCCCTCATGCTGTATGCAAACATGAATGCCATATCATAACCAACTGCCTTTATTAGGCTTATCGTGTCTGCGTGTTCCTCCTCTGTTTCACCACAGAAACCTGCCCAAAAAAATCCAAATGATAAAAGCGCTACTCCGGAAATTGCAGGCCGAAATGTATAAGGTGAAGATGTTTTACAGGTGGATTCACCACGCATAATTGTAAAAAATGATTGATCGTGAATGTTCATTACCTAGGATTCATCAACGATATGCCCAAAATTCTCTATACCAACCCTAGAATCCGAGGCTCTTAATTAGACGTTTAAACTTACGTATGCTTTAACTCCTACTTTATCAAAGCATGAAAGTATAAACTTGGCTCACACTGCCTATGTTTCATATGCAAGTATGCTCGAAACAAGGGCTGAAAAGGCCAACTGCCCATGTTTCATATGCAAGCATATTAACTGAAATAGAACGCCACACTAACATAACAAAACCTTACCACAAATAAAATCACTATTTATTCCGACATCTGGAATGATTGTGCGTATCTTTTGAACGAGCTCTAAATATGCCTCTCTACTATACCCCCGACGCATTCTCTCAAGCACTGTGCTACTCCCTGTTTGCGCGGGCAAATGAATACACCTGCAGATATTATGGCGGTCTCGCATCACATACAATAATTCATCTGGAAAATCTTTAGGGTGTGGGGATGTATATCTGAATCTCATCTCTGGAAACTCAGTCGAAAGTCTATCTAAGAGATCAGCAAACCGCAAGCCTGTATTTTCCACCTTACACATGCTTTTGAACCCTTCGCTCAACTCCCAACTATTTACCGGTTCAACTTCTTTTTCACTTCCAGATGTATCATTATAACTATTCACATTCTGCCCAAGAAGTGTTACCTCCTTCACACCTTTGTTCCAAAGCTCCCCCACCTCCTTCACTATAGACTCATGGGACGAGACCTCTCTCTACCTCTAGTAAATGGAACAATACAAAACGAGCACATATTGTTACATCCTCTCATCACCGACACGAAAGCCATAACTGCATTTTTTGATATCCCAACAGGACTAATATCAGCATCCGTCTCCTCGAGTGAAAGAAGAGTGTTGATCCCTTTCCGACCGTAATCAACCTCGGCAAATCTCTATAAGCATCCGGTCCGCATACCACATCAACCATCTTATCAGCATCCAGAATCTTATCCTTTAACCTTTCAGCCATACATCCTAACACCACCACTTTCGGTGGGCGCAACGACTGCGACCTTCCCGTAGGCCGTATCTACATTACTCTTCCAACCTCTTTAAAAACCAAAAATAGTTAAGCCTTTGCCACACTTTTGCTCAGCATTGTCCCTTATGGAGCAAGTATTAATAAATATGATCTCAGCAGTCCTGGGAACTTCCACTGTTTCATTATAGCCGGCATTCTTCATTATCGAAAGCACAATTTCCATATCATTTATATTCATTGACATCCATACGTTTCATGATAAATTCTACCTCTTGAAGCAACTTCCGCAATTGATTCATCACCAGCCAAAATACTAAAAAATAAGTATAGCAAATTCAACTTATATTTTTCATGCATAAGACAGAAAATATGCAAAAAATTGGGGGGGGGGGGAAGAGAAAATAAAATA
Organism: Hibiscus syriacus; assembly: GCF_006381635.1. Classification (NCBI taxonomy): domain Eukaryota; kingdom Viridiplantae; phylum Streptophyta; class Magnoliopsida; order Malvales; family Malvaceae; genus Hibiscus; species Hibiscus syriacus. The sequence continues at coordinate 741,782 of NW_024062734.1, read as the reverse complement.
ATTTGACTTACTCGGGCGGCGGTCGAGAGGCGGTGAGGGAATATTGAGCAGTGAAGTGATGGAGGGAGGGTACGTCGGCGTTGAGAAGGTGGTGGGATTGAGAGAAGCTTCTGGAAACATCGAGAGCAAAGGATTTTTTTGATTGGCCTGTGAGAGAAATGGCGATGAGAATTGGGATTGGAAGCTAAAGGCGTTGAAGAGAAGAACCTAAGAGAGTTGAAACGGCATCGTCGATGGATTCTGAAGCAGCAGCCAGGCTGGCTGAAGACGGGGTCGTAGAGAGATTAATATACCTTTAACTAATATGTTTTCGTTGGACACTAAAAACTGAGGAAGCTTTTTAAGCTAAATGAGGCTATGCGCGTTATGAACAAATGTTAGAGAATGGTGTTGTCTTATCTCATGAAAGGAGATTAGTGATATATTTGAGTAATGTTTTGGTATAAGAAATTCTGATTTATCAATTTGTAGAAGAGAATATTTGGTCAATCTTGTGATTGTGACCAAATGAAAATATTACTTGGAAAAAAATCTGTTTATTACTAGAACAGATCACGAGTCTTTAAAACATCTATTAAAATACAAGTTTAAATATAAAAGAAATGCCTAACAAAATTATTGGGATTAAATTATGTTATACAATATAGAAAAGGGAGTAATTTGAATGTTGAGGCTTTATCAAGAAGATGGAGCCATAACATGAGCTACTAAAGTTAATAGTTATCGTCGTTATACCTTTTTGAGTTCAAGGAATATATAGAATTTACGAAGAGATGTGGTGTTAAAGATAAGATTACCAAAACTTTTAATGAATTTTGTTCTCTAAAAATTAATATTTACGAAAAACATGTCAAATAAATTCTAAAAAAAATATCTTAAATAGAGAAAATAAGCGTATTAAATAATAAAAATAAATATAACAATTATATATCATTAAATTTATTATTTCATGTAGCAGTATATTAACTGTTTAAGAGTCTTAAATTAATTTTATGCTATCAAAATTAATATTAACATTGACTTAGCACATTGATAACACGGATTATCTCTATTTTTGTAGGGTTATTTTGAGAACTCTTATTATTTCTTTGTTTATCTTTATGTTTCCACTTTTGATCATAAGAATAACTATTATGATCACTCTTGTAACCATTATTATTATAATATCTATTACATCATAATTATATGTATTGATCACTCTTATAACCATAAGAATAACTATTGTGATCACTCTTTTAATATATGTATTGATGTGTTCACTTCATGAAATTGAATGAATTTAATAGAGCATATTTCTTTATGCATGAAATAATTTTCCTATTTAAACAAAGTAAATGTCTCAATAACTTTTATTTGAGTTAATGATCAAATTACATAGTATCTTATATAACTCATAAATAAGTAATTATAAATTTTAACATGTATCAATAAGGAGATTACCAAATAAATAACCAAAGGCACATTAATCACGAAAATATATGAAACATTAATAATGATAATTCATTCTAAATCAATCCACAATTTAAAACTCAAAATTCCAAAGACATTATAAGTCTAAAAATTAGAGATATTTATCATCAAGTTTCAATAGGATAGAAATTAATTAATATATGATATTTTATTAATGATGAAAAATAAATAAAATTCTAATAATTAAATATTGTATATTATAAAATTTAAAATTTGTTATTAATTATATAAAAACTATCTTAAAATTTGAAATCCCCCCGACAAAAATCGGGGATTGCTTTAGATGAGATGTCAATTGAGCAACGGCTTTGGAACAAGCATTATATACTTGAATTTACTTTATTAATTAATACGAAAAGTCATTCAGCAAGGAATCAGAGTGGTTATGAAGATTCCTCTAACTTCAAATCAATTCCAGTTTTATATGATGAATCAGTTCTCATATTCTTTTGTGTCGGTGGGCATGGCAAGTCTGGTTTTCTTTGTTTTTCCTACAGTAATATTCGATATCCGAAGCACTTCTATCGGAAATTAATACATGGAAATGATCATTCCCTTGATGTCGAAAATCCAGAAAAGACCCGAGTTCCTGTGAGCAATGCTCTGCAATTTCTCTCCAACCATTCTGCAACCACACCCTTCCATCACTCTCTGTAAGCTCCACCTGCCATATTGCACCACTTGGGACCTCAAGATTAACAGGCCGTTACAGTTGGTTTCCGTTCAGCCGAAGAAGTATCGATAGTGTTGTTAGAATTCAAACAATATCGGTTCGCAAAGTACATTACAACAAAGCAGCAAAAAATGAGGATAGCTAAAACAATGTTCACATACGCATATTGACAGATGCAGCCTCTGGGTGGTGGTGAAGCATTTCAGTCCACATCATCTCCCTAATCATCAGTTCTCTCATGTTCTCATCTGTCTCTAGATCGATGGCCCTAATAGGTAAGGATATAGGAGTGTTTTTCTGTGGCTGTAACTCTCTTTGATAGGTGGAAAACAAGCATCCTTTGCAACAAATCTATGGCCAACAGACCGACTTGTGGGTATAAATGGGAAAAGTGGACGCCCCTAGAGTACTGAAGCGACTTGATACACCTTCGAGCTTTGGGATTATCAACAAACTGAAGATCAGACTCTTGTTGGCATCCAAGAACATTGATAATCAGCTTAAGCTGGTTGAAGCATTCTGTTCCAGGAAAGATAGGTTCCAACCAAGAATCCCTGCAAAGATGAATCCTACTGACCAAACATCGATAGAGGTCCCGTAATTGTCACACAGAGTAGGAGCACAGGTGAACGGTACCAGCGGATGACAATATACTCAGTCATTGATTGTCCGTTGCCTCAGATGGTTCGGGCCAGGCCAATATCACATATCTTTAAGTCACAGTTAGCAACTACTTTGCATTGACAAGGAGGTTTCCGGGCTTCAAATCTCAGTGAAGGCTGTTTGCTGAGTGGAGGTATTACTGATAAGAAGGCATATTTTCGTACTTTTCTATTACGGATAACCAAATAGAATTGAGGGAAGTGAACAAAAATGATTTCTATCTTCAAGGTTAGATAGTGTGCCAGTCAGGTAATGAGAACAGTACAAAAGTGCATTTGTTTTTTTAATAGTATGAGGTGATTATAAGCTATTATTTGTTTATAATCTTTCTTAACCATTGACAACGTATATGCACCTTACAAACATAACTGCTCGAACCTAAGAATTCAAAAGAGAATAACATTCCTTTAACTTGTGAGGACCTCAATGAGAACAGTAGAAAACTGCAGTTTTTCTAAGAATGGTTGGGTGTATGGACCAATTAATTATTGTCAACATGGTAACTTTGATGGAACACAAAATGACAGCAAATCAAAATAACAGAAACTAGGAATTAAATATGTATATTAACTTCAATAAAATAAAAGTATTTAGATTAACACTGACAATAATCAAATTCCCCAGCATGTTTCTAGGGAAGTTACATTTCCTTGCCTTCTAAGATTCTGGTTTATAAACCAGGCAGATAGAAAAAAAAAAGAACAATAGAAAAAGGTCGGACTCATGCATGGCGACAGGAATAATATATATGTACATTGGTCCGTGCAGCCCAATTTAATGATCAAATCAAAACTTTGGATTGGCAACTTATGAGAGCATTGATAGACGACCAGAGTGCATTTGAAGGGTGTGGGTTGGATTGGCCTTCTTAAGAAACAAATCGTTCCACCGTCTCTATTTCCTCGGCATCTGTCAGCTTTCAGCGTCTCATCCTTCACCAAAACTGGGACCACGAGCAAATTGAGGTTACGAAATGAGAAAGGTTCATAAGCTAACGATAAGAAAAAGGGGCAATATTATGATCTTAATAGCTTACCAATAAAGTCCTCTTCTTCTTCTTCCTTTTTTCAATATATTCCGCGAGCTCCTGCTGCTGAGCAAATGAGTCCTCTAGAGCCTGAAAATGCAAGGCGATGACAACGGCAATCACTTTTAAGTCCTTACAACACCGGAACACTAAAGATTAAGCTTTGCAGTTCCTTTTTCTTCTTTTTTATATCTCACACTCGGGTACACTAGTGTTTGATATGAGTTTGTTAAAAAAATTCAAGATTTCCATGTATTTTAATGGTACTTGAAGGACTAAAACCCTAGATATGAGTCTAATTATAATACTTCAAGAAAAACGAAGAGTAGAAGCAATATAGATAGGTGCAGTTATAGCTTGTGCTAATCTGATAGTCAATTATATGACGTACATGATTCCATAAAAAATAGCAACAATTTACCTTCTTGGTTGCCATAAGCTCTTGCTCCAAAGCATCAGCCCGCCTTAGAGCAGAATTCAACATTTCTTCCTTCTCAGGGGGCATTGTTGTAGATTGCATGTTGATAGCAGCTAGTCTGGCTTCCAACTCAGCCATACGTTTCATGACTGACTCCAACTCATTAGGAGTGATGCTTGCTTGGGGTGGAATTTCCTTGATCTTAACCGTTAAGGGAGCCGGAAGTGCAGGCCTGACATCGCTGGCCTTTATCGGCATGTTACGTGTCACTTTCACCATGGTGGCAACTCCCATAACAAAGGTCATCACACCATTGAAAAGAGGAGAGCTAATCACATCAGGGGTCTTGCGATTTTCTTGCTTGGTAAAAGAATCTGCAATTCCACAATAAATCTTAGCACCAGCGATAATTTAGGATCCTAATATAGTACCTTAGACACAGTTATAACACAAAGAAAATAACAAATGTGACATTGACGCATGATCAAGGAACATGCAGAGCAAATCACAATCTGAGTAAGCCATGTACCTTTTGGTAGAGGAGCAAAATTTTCATTTTGCTGTCTTTTCTGCAAAGCCATATCCGTAGGTTCTTTAACCACTGGAACAATTTCCATTGAGGCCTTTGGGACCTGGGAATTTCAGAAGAAAATGGAGGGGGTTAAGGGAAAGCATGTAAATTCCATCAGGTCAATATATCTAGGAACTCTGCTCAAAGTACTATGTTGATAGGCCTTGCATTGCATCCTCTAAGGCTGGGACATTTTTCACTATTTGTTTGACATTTTAGGTCCTGAAATATCCAAAGAAGGCTGCTAAACTTACAATATCCAGCACAGGGGCGGATTCCGAATGCTCAATTTGATTATTTGATTGTTTATCTGCTGCATCTGGAACTGGCACTGCATCCAAGGAATCACTAGCCACTGGCGTAGCCTGTGAAACAAACTACTTGGTCAAGCGATGAAAAAATAAGAGTCAGAGTAAAACAGGGCATCAATGTAGAGGGAAAAAGAGCAAGAGAGGTGCATGTTGACAGAGAAAGTAGAACCTCTGTGAGCACAGTTTTATCCTCTGAAGTTTTCTCTTCAATGCTTTCAGCCTGAGATTGCTTTGAGCCTTTATGTGCACCACTTTGAACCATCTGCAAGTCAAAAGAATTGGTTAGGAGTGCCTTGAATCCTGATTACAAACTATACTAGATAGTCAATATGACTGCAACTGATAAAACAGAAAGAAAAACAAATGAGTGGATCACCTTTATGATCTCTGGGTCCTTCCATGGACCCTTGTCGGAAACCATGCAACCACCATGTTCAGCACAAGTGCAAGTGCCTCCCAAAAAATCGGGTAATTCACTGGTATAAAGCTCGGACATCAAAAAAAAAAAGGTAGATACATACGAAAAGAAAGGAAGCAACACCAGTAATTTGTTGCAACATGAAAAATAAACAAAATTCAGATTATCTGATGGGAATATACCTTTCATCAATTATTTCAAGTAAATTTTTCTGAAATTTGTTACCAAGAACCTGGGATGTAATCGGTTTCACCAATTAGTTTCTTATTGGTTAAAAATTGCAAATTCAGGTATGAGGAAGAGAATGTAATATGTATTCTTACATTGATCTTGGCTGTGGTCTTAGGATCAAGGAAAGATTTGACAGAGTTCCACAACATTCTAAATCCAGAACCGGCATTGATGATGAACATGCGGTTTAATGTCTGCAGAAAAGGCAAAGGCATTGCACATCACAATTCCATCATTTAAAGTTTGAAACATCATACGAAATCAAAATCTTGGCTATTATGCATGAATAATGTTAAGGAAATCAGTACCTCAGGATAATTATCACCGTCAATCTTCTGAAGACTACCTACAAGGTCCCTTGCAGCTTTAGTGAAGCTCTTAAGACCCTGTGTCATTAACTCAAAATTAAGACAGAAGACATTCTTATAAATGATTAAAAGTTTCCTTTATTTGTAAAAATAACTGAATTGGACGGTTAGAGTTTGAAATGAGCATTTCCTTTTTGTACAAAGAAGGTTGAAGAGTACAGCAAGAAGAACCAGCAGGATTAAGTCCGGATGTGTTAAAGTGAGAATTGAGTTTGTTGTATCATAGATATAGTCATTATTGAATCTCACTTACCACTCCATTCACATCCAAGATTGTTGTGCTTTGATCAATATGCTTCTTGGCTGCAATTGAGCAAGCTGGAAACTTCATTTGGAAGGTCTTCTCAAACTCCCTTACATGGTATTTGAGATAGCGGTCCATTGTAGTGACTTGCATGAGCTTGCCAGCATCTACCATACCTAGTCTTTCTATATAAACTGGCCGTCCATCCTTATCTACCCCATGGTACGCTTGGGGATAATATTTCAACACTTCTGAATGCTCCTTGAAGTCAAAGTCCTAAAAGGAAGAAAATGAGTCATCTTCAAGAGAATTTTTTAAAAAGGCAATATTCGACAGGAACCTTAAACAAATAGAAGAATTCTATGTTCTGCAAGACGAATACCTCAATAATTGTGTCGGTACCAAATCCCTGCCTCCATTGGAGCATATTAGTCCACATTTCCTTTGTTTTCTCCATGTCAAATCTTCTGGCCTTCAAGAACCTGCATAATAGAGAGATCGTTAATGTTGTAACTTAAATATAATATAATTGAGCATTCTCTTATTAACTGAAATCTTGGGGTATAAATGACCACTTAAATCAGACTGTGCATTGCTGCTCAAATCTTTCTTGAACTTGCATTCTACAATTGGGTTCACATGTGAACCCGTTAATCATCCTGCTTAGACCCGGATACATGCTGGAACTTAAAGTCTTATAACATAACAGTGTTTTTCTCTACAACAAAAATATATGAACCTATGTTATACAAACTCGGTCTGAAATAGATATGCTTCAACTTTTAAGAAAAAAATCATATATTTAGAAGATTATACTTCCGTACTCATCCAAATATTCAGACATGAGTACTTCTAAGGGAAATGAAGAGTCTGGAAAGATAGAAACCTGAGCAATGTATGATAATCATCATGTCTTGCAGGTAGCTTGTCCTCCGATATAAGTGTCTGACGCAAGGCATCAACCGACTGCAACTCCTCCGGATTTCGCTCATCATCAATTTCAATAGACAATACCTTACTGCTCCTCCTACCTCTCTTTGACATTGAATTCCGGAGTTTATTGGATGCACTCCTTGCCGTCGTCTTAGCGGACCCGTCCATACCTGATACAATGAACAAATTATTAACATTGAAATGCATATATACGAAAAACCCGAAACCAATCCAAGCATTTCATCTACTAACATTAAGTTTTGGTTTTTGATCGGCCATCAATAACAGAAAAACAACTAAATAATATATCACCGGAATACCATTACAGTTATGCCATAAAAAATGACCGTGCAAATCAACATTCAACAGTAGAATCAACAAAAGCATTCTCCACCAATGACAACAATCTATTCAAAGGTTTATGACCGGGTTCCAGTACGTTTCACATGCATACGCTTTCATTTAAGATATCTCCCGTTTTGAGCATGCATACGATTTCATTTAAGATATCTCCCGTTTTGAGCAACACTGATTCCTTAAGGATCTGTCATTCCAAAATGCACCTCCATTTAATATATCGTCCTTTTTTAGCACCACTGATCCCTTAAGAATCTGTCATTCCAAAATGCACCTCCCTTTATTCAAACTAAGAATTTGCCTTGGCCCTTGAGAAAAGATCTCTCTCAAATGAGAAGCTCTTCATTTGAACCAACATATGCACACTTTCGAGTGACAAATCCTTGGATGTAAGCATACGTGGGAGAGACGTCCGAATCACATAGGACAACACAGAAATGTCCTAAAATCAATACATTAAAAGGAACATGAAAATGTACAATGAGATTAAACAGCAAAAAATAAAAAGGGTTCTAATTCATGTCCTATTCCCATACATATGAACATGTTAATAGAAAATCTAACCATGCATGAAGATCTAAAAAAAAATACGTAAAAAGGGGGGGGGGGGAAGGCTTTAGAATCAGAAAACCTTGGGTCTCAGCCGTTATTTGAATCAATTAAGGATTTTTTGCAGACAGAGAAACAGTAAAGGGTAGAAGATTCAAGCAGTCGTTTTATCGTATATCAATCGACCCCCCTGGATTCAAATCTCTGCCAATACAATACTAAATATTACTAACAAACATTCAAACATTTAAGAAAACATAAAACCCAGAGAAGACAACAAAACTAGGATGTACCTCTGCGACGTGGGAAGGAGGATAGTGGGTATGTTAATATAACAGAAAGCACAGTAACTCATTTTCCATGGGATTTTTCAGCTTTCGTGTTCGAAAATGGCGGAGAGACAAAGAGGCAGAAAACGACATTCCAATTATTAAAGAAGAAAATGGGTCCGTCTCTCTTCTTTATTTGGCAATTAGCCATTGATGAGCTTTGACTAAATCTTCAACACTCGTCTTGACGACAGGTTTGGCCGTTTTGTTTTCACTTTCGAATATATGAATGATAATCGCCCTGTTTTTTGGTTGCAGATTACAAATTTGAGCGACATGCAAGGCCTTTCCATTCAAAAAATGTTGGGACTCAGGGAATTCATCTCAAACCACACGCCATTTTCCTCTTTTCGCGGCAAATTCATACGACATTTGTCTAGGCAATTGCCATTCGTTGGGTTGGAGATGTCCATGGAGCTTGGCTTTGTCCAAATGGTATACTACACATGACATTACCTAATATAAAGGAATTTAATCTGACATCCAAACTTCTAATTTTATCAATTAGGTAATTTAATTATTTAAATAATATCAATTAAATTACCCAGATTAAAAAACTGAAGTAATAATTAATATTTAAGGAAAAATTGAAAGGGACTAAACACATCAAACCAATAGATCATATCATATATATTTGAAATTCGGATTACAATAATTTTTATTATTTTAAAGATTTGATGTCATAAAAAAAATAAGAGTCGTCAAATCAAAATTTTAAATCCAACTTATTTAAAGAGTATAGCAATAGTTAATAATCTTTAAAGTAAGTGATTAAAAACTCTCAGTTGATACATTTATTCTCTACTAAGGTTCTGTTTGTTTAGCTATAATTAGTTTTTTAAAAATTGAATTCTGGAAAATGAATTATATTTTCTGGAAAATATTTTTCGGAAAATGTTTTCCAAGAAAATGAATTATTTTTTCTGGAAAAACGTTTTACGATATTTGGAAGATGTTGTTTAAACATTTTTTCCACTAGTTGATGAATTTTAAAAAAATATTTATTACAAATATTAAATACAATAAATAATATTATTTATCATAAACTTAATATAATTATTTTTAAAATATTAAAATTATTTATTTATTATTAAATATTATTTTTATAATTTTATTAATAAAATTATTAATATTGGTATATTTTATTGAAATAAAAATATTATAAATTATATTAATTATTTATTAAAGTAATAGTATTATATTATATTTTAAAAATATTAATTAGTATATTTTAAATACCTTTATTAAAATATTATTAGATTATTAGATTAATATTAAATATATAAATAATATTATTCATTATTAATTATTTAATAATATTATTTCTATGAAATTAATAAATAATATAAATTTTATTAATAATTTATTATATATTATTAAAATAAAAATATAATATCTTATATTATATTATATTATTATAATATAATTGATTATTTTATTATAATTGATTATTTTATTATAATATTAAAAATATAATATTATATTATTATAAATATTAATAAATATTTTATAAATATTTTAATAATTAATATTTTGACTAAAATGATATTAAAATATTTAATTAATATTAAATTCAGAAAAATAAAATTATTTTGAGTATTTATTCTTTGAAGTGAAAAGTTCAGAAAATCAGATCGTAAGTCATTTTCCAAAAGACATAAAGGAAATTATGTTGACCAAGAAAATGTTTTACGTTGACCAACTAGTTTTCCTCAAACCAAACACAAGAAAATATTTTTCCGAAAAACGAATTACGTGAAACAAACACGGAATTTCGGGGAACACCAATTTCATAATTGGTTTTTCCCCAAACAAACAGACCCTAAATTATGAATTCAATATCTATTAAAAGTAAAATTTCTCTTTCCCTTCCTTTAAGTAAGAATTATTAGAAAAAATATATATAAAAACACTTAAACAACTGAAACAAATCTAATAACTAATCTACAATTTAATAGATTATATATATATATGAAATTATAGTTCATACAAAGTTCAAAATTAAAATTAATTTAAAACTTTATATTAAATAATATTTTGTTTAATTGTGAATTTCGTCTTTTGTTTTATGAGAGTTCTTTTAACAATTTTTACTTAATGAAAGAAAGATTAAAAAAATTTACTTCTAATAAATATTGAACCAACGACCAAAAGAAAGGTATATGAATCATTTATATTTTTAAAACGATTCACATATATTATAAGTCAACTATACATTGACTCAAAAATTAGAACACTACAAATACTTAGAAATTTAGGGGGAATAGTATTTTTAAAATGTTACAAAAATATTTATTATTATTATTAATACCTTTTTACTCGATAGAAATAAGGGGCAGATGTACACTCCAATAGGAGTAATTGAGAAAATGTTAATTTTTCTTTATTTTTTTTTTTTTTTTTTTGAGAATAGAATGAACTTCGGTAAAAACCCTTTTATAACTCGTTAAGTTAAACTTCAAACGAGATAGAGAAAGGAAAAAAATACCCAAAATTACTATTACCAGTGCATTAAGGAAAGAGAAAATTATAAAATAATTTACATATATATTATTTTAAAAAATAGAATATTAAAATTTTGGTCCTTTATATTATAATTTCTAAATTCGTTAAAAAATTATTACTTTTTTATATTAATTTTTTACTATAACCCAACATCCTTAGGTTTATAACAACAATTTTTAGGTTTAAGCAGTTGTGTTTATATAATATATGTGTATTGTTAATAGATTAAGAAAATTATGAAAAAAATGTTATCTTGGTATAATCATCTGTATTCGATTTATTAATCAACTAATCTATATTAGGTACTACAGAGGCGATGGCGACCCTCCTAACACAATTTGCTCTATTCGCAAACATCAAGATTTGAATCCCTAATCTTACTTAAAGAATTTAGTGTCTCGTCCTACTAAATCAATTGATTGTTGATTCAATTTAAATATATTTGATTATTATCATATTTAGCTTTATTTTTTATGATTTAAAAATTAAAATATTATATTATAAGATAATAATTATTTATAAAAATAATTTAAAAAGTAAAAATAGTATATATTAAATTTAGATATAAATAATTAGCAACAACCAGTTGATCTAGTGGGATGGTGTAACACCCATTTCCCGTATATGTTATCGCATATGACTCCAGGATGTCACATAGTTCTTTCAATATAATCCTTATTCAAAAATCAGTAAAATTTTATTTCTTTCTAAAATCATTCAACTAGTATCAATAATCATAATATATTTCGTCACGATAGCAATTAAATCACTTAACTAAAATATTAATCAACAAAGCTTTATTTATAAACAGTAATAATAAATACTATCCATCAAAACCAAATTCAAACATAACTATTTTTAAGTATCACAAGCATTTAGTAGTATATGTCAACTAGTACTATCAACATTCAAAAAGATGACATATTGATTATGGAGTGGATCTAATATTCAAAAGTTGATGCTGGGCCAAGCTCCTTACTATTAACGATCTTCTTTTCCTACATGTGAAAATCATCACACGCTAAGTATACACTTAGTGAGGCATTATAATTTTAATAATAGTAAAAAGTAAAACATATGTATAGCAAAAAATAGTATATATATATATATATATATATATATATAATATGAAAACATTATATATAAAACTACTGATTCGTAATTCATTAAACCATAAATAAGATATTCAACATCAAACCAAATTCTCATTAAAAGTATTGTTATCAATTCATTCAAGCATGTATGTTCACATATCATGTCATATCACAATCTAATGTATGATAAATGAGAATACATAGTACATGATCACATACATATGCAGTTTAACTACCTTGTAAACAATTTGCACTTTTAGTATCATATAACTCATTTTCAATCAAATAAATAAATTAGTATATTTTCATTTCATATCAAACTTGTACCTTTCACTTTATTCATTTCACATCAAACATGTGCCTTTCATTTTATTCTTTTCATAGCACAATGTAAACCACTGAGAATGCAAGGTATATGAGTCAGATGAGCATATACATAAATAGCACCATCGTTACATAAGTAACGTCGGACATGCTAGGTACGATTGAAAGTAGCACTACCGTCACACAGACGTCAAACGTGCTAGGTACCATTAATAGTAACACCACCGTCACACGGACGTCAAACGTGCTAATTATCATTAATAGTAGCATCACCGTCACACAGACGTCAGACGTGCTAATTATCTTTAATGGTAGCACCATCGTCACAAAAGTGACGTAAGACATACTAAATGCTCAACCTCTATACCTATGACTCTCAATGTATTTACAATCGGCATTTTCATTAACTATCATTCACTTATGAGAATCTTTTAAACATGATTACAATCAAGTATCATATATCATTCACTTACCTTAATAAAGTATTGTATAATATATATTTCTCAATGCACATATAATATGCTTCTCCATCAAAATCACATATCATTTAAATATCAAAGTATTCATAAATACAAACATATCAAAATATCATATAAAAATGCATTGGGCAGTTCATACCTGAAATTATTCCTAAGAAATCATTAAAATAATAATAATATGAAATATAATAAAACAAATTAAAATCATTTTCTTTTCAAATCATTCGAGGTTGACTCATCGCAAGTCTTCCTCATGTCATACTTATAATAGTATAAATAAAATGCACTCACCTGGAAATGCCTCATTAGTAACCTTACTTACTGATTTTAGCTTCACTCTTTAACTTTTTCTTTAGCTTTAAGCTTTCTTTGATCTCGATCTTCATGTTCATCATTTATACATCACATACATTCCAAAGCATAAATTAGTATATTACTAACGTCACAATCTAATAATAAAATTCATAAAAATTCTATTGATACTTATTCGATACTAAATACATTTCAAAACGTTAATGCTAACCAATAAAATGAATTCTTTTAGAATTCTTCTCAACATTTCCAATTTATTCAAAATAGTCATTTTCCATTTAACTTCAATTCAAATAATCCAAAAATATAATCAAGCATTCTAATCATACATTTAAACATTACTCTTAAACTTTTAATACATTTCCACTTCAATTCTAAAATTTTCATATTCTCACAACTTGCACTTCCCTTAAAGAATCATTATTTTGTATTAATCTACACACTGGAATTTAATTATGTTTATTCTATTTGAAATTATATTCGAATAAGAATCTAACCATATAAAGAACTCCTTCTTATTCAACTTGTAAAATATATTGTGAATTTTCCAATCCAATTTCTAGAATCTGTTTTGAGCAGAATTTGTTGACCTATCATCAATAAAAAAAATCATATCTTTCATTGTACACTTCAAAATTAATTCTTGTTTGTTTTAAACAAAACTAGATTGACATACAAACAAAAAGGTATAAAAATAACCTCCTAATCATTTTTATATAATTTATGGTGATTTTTCAAACTCACTGCCAGATTAAAAATCTAAATAGTTTTCATTGTTTTGCATCCTTAATTTCTTCATCAATTCTTACAACTTGCACTTTGGTCCTTAAACATTAACAAACTTCCAAATTGGTCCAATAACTTTCTAAAGCTTATATAATAATCCATTCATCAATTCTAACCTCAAAATTATTTTCCTATTTATTTCATCTTGGACGAAACTACCATAACATATCATAGTCAAACATTCATTAAATTTCATGATAATTACTAATTTCATGATAAATTATTAATTGACCCTTAAAATTTAAATATCTTTACCAATTTACCTTTGAATTTCATGATAATTGTTAAATTACCATGCTTTCATCATCCCTTACATCAGCATAGTCAAACATGAACAAAAAAATCATCATCTTCCAATTTTGCCCTTGTAATTTTCCAAAAATTACAATCTAGTCACTTAAATCCAACGATGCATATTTAACATGAAAAAATCAACTTAAATCAAATTATCCATATTAAATCCTTCAAATTTAAGTCATGGAAATGACATTATTAACCTTGCCTTATTATCCTTCAAAATATCTCAAAAATCTTATTCGATCCGATTATCCAATTTTTTCTTGAACTTTATCGCTTTATAGCTTTTAATTCAAAATCCGTACAAAAAATATGATTACACGAAAATGTCATTCTTGGGGGTAAACTATTCATTTACGGGACCAGATTACATAACTTTTTAAAATTACACTTTGGTCTCTAAACTTTTCCCAAGTTTATACTTTGGTCACAAAACTTACAAAAAATTCATTTTGGTCACTAGCTGAACTTTTGGGGAATTACATATGGGGCACTAAAATTTTGAAGCAAGGTCAGAAGTTTTAACCCTAGCGTTTTTGAATGGAGCAAACTGGGTTGGGAGGGTCACCCTCGCCTTTGTAGTACCCGATCTGGATTAGTCGGTTAATAGATCAGATATCAATAATTAATTCAAAAATTAAGATATAAATAATCAAAATAAATTGTGATTAAATTATTATAATTTTCTAAAAATATAAAGTAATTTTAAAATATATATTAATTTTATTTGTTTAAATTGTTAGTGAATTTTTAATAGTTTGGGGTGATTATTATGTAATATTTGTTCATAACTTTCTTAATCAATTACAACGCACATACATACTACAGACACAACTACTCGAACTCAAGATCTCTAGAGAAAATATTTTTTTCTTTTACCACCGAAGTCACTTAATGAGTTGAACTTGATCATGATTTTTTTTTTAAATATCATAGAGAATGATAATTTATATTAATGCCTTGGAAACTCATATAATATATTTTGGATGAACAACTTTTTATAAAGTCAATGGAGTCCATTAGAACTCTGGAAAATACCAAAGCATCAACAAAGTCAAAACTATGAACATACATGCTTTAAATCATGAAAGACAATGACATTTGCATGTGCAACACAAAGTTCGAAATGGCCTTAAATTTTGCCGATGCCTAGTCCCGCGAAGAAAGCATAAAAGGAGGAGAAAAAGCAAGCGGTGAGGGTTGGTGCTTCGACATGATTGCCTAGCGCAATATGCATTGCATATGGGATGGGCAAATGCAAAAAGTATTGATTAAAAAGAGAGAGCCTACGAAAATGGCAAAAATAGATAAGTAGAGTGAAACCGGAATGAGGGGGCTAGTTTCAATGCTTCATTGTGCTCCTCTTTGAGCGGTGCATATGCCCCGTACTGGTTTTAATGCACCTTGTCCCCACTCCTTTGAATCATTTTTGTTTGGAATTTATACGTTCTCATTGTTATGGAAAAATAGAGGTGGTTTTCCTAGGCTATAATTAATTTAATGTGATTTTTAACTTAAAATATTATCTTGTTCAATCTAAAACATTGTATAAATTTATAATATTTTCGGTTTAACCTAAAATGTTACATATCCAACCTTAAACATTATGCTATTCATGATAATATTTTTTTACAACCGGTTTCTACAATTTTTAACCTTATATTAACAAGTTGGATTTTAACTCTCCCAAAAAAATAAAGTTATACTTGTTTTTAGTATTTTACCTATTTTCAGTGGCATATCCAGAAACATTTTTTAGGGTGGATATATGTATTAATCACATAAATTTTTTATATGGGGTGGACATAATTACTAAAATATTTCACTAATTAAAGAAAACTTAAATTTTAAGATAAACATGTACTCACCATAACATAGGCGTGTATATGCAACTGCCTCTTTATAATTTAGGCGGAAAGCTACAAACAGTTGTTAAATGAACTGAAGAAGATGGTGGATAGTTAAAAAAATTCTAGAGAGTATGTGAGAGAGTCAAATTTTTCCAACCTTACATTGTGACTATCGATAGTTTTAATGTCAAACCTAAGATAATGATAACTATTTATAGATTAATAAGATAAATAGAGACAATTGTCGTACATTAAATTGGATTAGTCGACTACATGGTTCTATCAACGATCATATTACAAGACTATAATTGATAGGAAAATATAAAATTATTTTTTTTCAAAAATTAAGGATTTGATAGACGAAAATATTGCTTACAGAGGATATCCGGAAGTACCAACATTAACAAAGTTTAATACATTGTTTCATTTGATACTGTTCAACGAAGCTTATGGCTCCTGGTTATGGGTGATTAGTGCATGCATGCCATTCGCCCAACTCTTGTACGGGCCAGGAACATAACAAATCCCTAGTTCCCTACACCTGACCTAAGCTTATGGCTCCTGGTTATGGGTGATTAGTGCATGCATGCCATTCGCCCAACTCTTGTACGGGCCAGGAACATAACAAATCCCTAGTTCCCTACACCTGACCTAACCAAAAGGCATGACTGTTGTTGTCAACTTGTCATCAGGGCTTAAATTAAAATAATCGTAGGGACAAGACTACAATGAAAGTTTGGAAGGAATCAATTATAATAGTAATAAAATGAGAGTTGAGGTATATATAATCGTTATACTATTAATTTAAAAATTCAAATATTGAAATTTAAGTTTTTTAATTTTAAATTGACAAAAATTTTAAAAATATTTTAAAAAAATAAAATAAAAAAGCATATGTAATCTGTTCATTTTTAAATTAAAAGGAATCTAATTAATATTTAAGTTGAAAACATAGAGAGATTTAAAGTCAAATTTGTAGTTTAAAAATGAAGAAAAACCTAAAAACAGTTTGTCCTAAAAGTATTAGAGTTCAAAATCTTTTCACATTTTTACAATATTTAAAATATTATTATTTTAAATAGTAAAACTAATATTAAAAAATCAAAAAAAAATTTAAAGGACATATAATTAGGAATGTTTAAGAAAAGTCAACTTAATATATTGCTAAGAAAATGCGCTATCATAAATATTAATATATTTTTTAATATTTTCAGTAGAGCACTGCCTAAAATATTATTTTTTTATATCAAAAATATTAATATCAGAAATATTCATTTTAAGTAACGAAAATAATATTTTAGGTAAAAAATAACATTTTAAATAATACTCTATCAAAAATGTTAAAAAATATTAATATTTTTAATAATATTTTTTCTCGATCTTATATTAGATTAACACAGAACAAAAATACCCACGAATAATTAAGTCAACTTTAATCTATTTTCGTGAACTTTTAAAACACTGAACTTTTTCCCGACTTAGACCCAAAAAATTGATGGGGCATACAAAGTAGAGTACGACTTTAGTCCTCTGGTTTCTTCGTTACATGCAAAGCAAAGCTTTAATGAAAAAACTTTGAATGGATGTCCCATCAATAGCACCACTGACAAAATCTGAGTTAACCTTTGCTTTTTTTCAGTGGGGGACCTGCCGCATTTAGTTAATGCGTTATCACGATCTAAGATGGATTGAGCGATGATAGGAGGAAGACAGTCATATCTATAAAAAAAATTAGATTATTATATTTTATTGTCAAAATTTTTCCTATAATAAATTTTATTATTTTTAATGTAAGATTATATGTCTGTTATTTTATACAATTATAAAATTTAACAGTTCAATTACATAATTGAGAAAAATCACAAGTTAAATGATATAAATTATTCACCGTCTAAATTTTAGTGGTACCATATATAAGTTACCTAAAAAACAAGCTTTCACCATTAAATTTCGGCTTTAAGAAGGGACTAAATCAAGAAGCAAGAGCAAGCTTTTTCCAACATGGATTTAGAGAAAGTGTTTCATATGAGTGGAGGAGTAGGCAAAACTAGCTATGCCCAGAATTCGTCTCTCCAGGTTTGGCCTCCCCTTGTATTTTTCTCACCATTTTCTTCCATTTTCTTTGTGCTATAATCTCGACTGTTTTTTTTCCTGTACCAGAAAAAAGCTTCAGATATGGTGAAACACATAACCTTGGAAACAATACAACAACTTTACAACGAAGTTAATCCCAAGAGCCTTGGCATAGCTGATTTGGGGTGTTCTTCAGGACCCAACACCTTGTCACTCATCAAAGACATAGTTGAGCTGTCGAAGGAAGTAGCCGTAAAATGTTTCGACCCTTACCCGAATTTCGAGTTTTCCTAAATGATCTTCCCACAAATGACTTCAATTCGGTGTTTAAGTCCTTGCCTGATTTCCATAGGGACCTTAAGAAAGACAGAAATGGAAGGTGTCCGGCTGTTTTCATAGCAGGTTGCCCTGGTTCGTTTTATGGAAGGCTGTTTCCCAATAATTGCTTGCACTTCATATATTCTTCTTACAGCTTGCACTGGCTCTCCAAGGTTTGATTCTTTTTCTTTTCCCTTAAAAATCTAAAATTTATATATAAGACAACGTGAGATCGAATATTCTTTAAGTACTCACAATCTAAGTAATAGTAAAGGAACCTAAACCATAACTTGAATTATCAATATGCGTGCATGCCATGCAGGTACCTCCAGGGCTCTACGATGAGCATGGAAAGTCTATCAACAAAGGAGGCGTTTGCATATCAGAATCGAGCCCTCCAAGCGTGTCCCAAGCATACTGGAATCAATTCCAGGAGGATATTTCATTGTTCCTGAAATCACGATCGGAGGAGCTTGTCACAGGTGGAAGAATGGTGCTCATTACATTGGGAAGAATAGGCCAAGAACATGTCGATAGAGGAAACTCTTTCTTTTGGGAAATTCTCTCAAAATGTCTAGCCATATCAGTTTCACAGGTCCCTGATTTCTAACATCTCGATCATGTAGTTATAGGGATGGCAACGGTCACGTTGAATTTTTGACTCATCTGAATCCGATCCAAAAATTAAAGCCCTCCATATGCATCAGAATGGACGCAGGTTTAATAGGACTCCACCCAACTTGAAATCCGAATTGATATTTTTAGGTTAAAACTTGCACCCATCCTGATCTAAGCTATATATGTAATTTAATTTTAGGTATAAGGATCACTTTTGCCCATGTAGCATACCTAATTTATCATTTTCGTCACTGTCGTATTTTCGTATAAATTTAACCCTCAAAGTTGCTCAATTATATCATTCTATATCATACCCCTCACTTGAAACCTTAAATTGACACTTTTAAGTTAGAGATTAAGGTTTAGGGTTTAAAGGTTATGATGTTATGATTTAATATTTAGGGTTATTAATTTAGGGTTTTAAGTTGGGGATAAGGTATAGAATAAAGCAATTAAACAACTTGATGGCTAAATTGATGCGAAGATACGATAGGGACAAGAATGATAAATTGAGTCTACTACAGGAGTAAAAGTGACCCTTATACCTTAATTTTATTAGGTAAAATAAGGACCTAATTAAAGAAAAATAAAATAGATCGGGATATTTTTACAATTATCCCTAAAATATAAAGCATAATT
The DNA here is from genome assembly GCF_006381635.1 of Hibiscus syriacus. Lineage (NCBI taxonomy): Eukaryota > Viridiplantae > Streptophyta > Magnoliopsida > Malvales > Malvaceae > Hibiscus > Hibiscus syriacus. Next base: position 721,925 of record NW_024062734.1, on the reverse strand, counting down.
ATAATATGTTAGGTTTGGTCAAGTTTTTTACTCTAAATCCGATATTCAACCTACCACACCCTAAAAACCACAAAATCGACCCAAATTCAAATTTTTAAAATAAAAAATCCAACTCAATCAAGTCGAGTCGGGTTCAAAGTTGAAACTATCAGATCCAAATGAAATTACCATCCTTCATGCATGTAGGCACTCTTAAAAATTATCTAAATTTTTGGAGATTTTTTAAGAAATCATTTTTCGGCTTAATCTCGTTTAATGTTTTCACTAGCAAATTCCCAAAACATACACATATATTCCTTGTTGACATGTTCTATTTATTTGTTTTTGCAGGGAGAAATCGAAAAGGAAAAGCTCGAATGTTACGATGTTCATTTTTATGCAGCATCAAGAAATGAAATAGAAGATGAAGTGAGAAGAGAAGGTTCCTTCGAATTAGAAAGGATGGAGATGTTGGAGATCAAGAAACAAGTCAAAGGTGGGGACGGCTATAGCACAGGAGTGGCCATGACGGTGAGGGCAATCCAAGAATCCATGCTTTACCACCATTTTGGAGATGGGATAAACTTAGACACCTTGTTTAACAATTATGCGAAAATGGTGGACCAAGAAATGGCCAACCAACAAATTAACCCCATCACTTTTCTTCTGCTTCTTAAGAAATTATGAAATATTATCTTCTTATGTATTTCAAGCTTGAATTAAAACCCTTCATTCTTACCGTAGTTCTCAAGCAGAGATGCGTCAAGTTTTGATAATTGGCTTTATACATGTTTTAGTACCTGTACTATATTATTAAAAGTTTTAGTAACTGTACTATATTATTAATTTTGATATTTGAATAACTTTTTACTAGTTTTAAATATTTATACTATCGTTCTATTATCACATTATCAAATTGTATTTTTTTTAAATGTTACGGGTCTAATATCATTTGTTATATAAGTTAAAAAATCTCAAATTCTGAAAATTTAAAATATAAAAAGTTGTAAAAAAATCCTAAAAGTATAAAAAATTCATAAAAATATATTTTATGGATTTTTTAAATACAATTCTGATTATTTATTTCAAAAAAATAAAAAAAAATTAACATTTTTTTACATTTTTATGAAATTATTTAAACTTTCTGTTTTTTATAAAATATATATATTTTTTATTTTATTATACGTAACATTATATCACATCAATTTTTCTTTTTATATAAAACATGATAAAATAAAGATATACAAAATAATCATATGAAAATTTAATTCATCACTTTGCAAAATTTAACTCAGAACCCAACATAAATCAAAACTGATTCAAAACATTTTTCATAAAACTACTCTTAAAAATTATACCCCAAAAAAAAAAACTGTACCAAATGTGGTACGATGTTATAGTGCTCGAATTTACCCTCCATAGCCATAATATTTCAAAAGCCCTTCATCTTGCCGCCAATTCTCTTTTACTTCCACTTCAATCTGTATATAGAATTTTTTGTTTCATATTGATATGTCAGGCTACTACTAACCATGCTTGATCAAATCAATGGGATCAATGAATTTCCTTAATGCAGACATTTTAGTTACAATGACAGTGAAAATGCTGTTAATGACCGTGTTGAAGGGGAAAACAAATTGGGAAAATGGTTTTTAGACCTTCAAAGCAGAGATAATCCTTGCATTAACAATGACACTGGGAATCGAAAACAGGAGAAATGCAATCTAGTTTCGACTAGCCAATGATTGGGACTATGGCTTTAAAAATAAGGGTTAACATCCCTTTTCGGGGGGCCTTTTTTCAAAGGACAGTTGTGGGAACAGTCTTTAGATCTCCAAAGAAACAATACCTTGTAGAAAAAGTAAACCAGGCACATTGCACCATTTATAATTTAAGAGAAGCATAGTGATTTAAGTTCGCACCTCGAGGAAGACTTTCTTCTGTAGGAAATATTCTATTTCAAGCCGAGCAGTTGTTGCAAGTATTTTCAGAGCTTTCCCTCCCTTCAATAGTAAAGGAAACAAGGCATTCAAATGCAAGGCTTAGAATGTATGCATGCACATGTAAGTGTACATTATTTAGATGTTATATTTTAAATTAGTTGATTTGAAAATATCAAACACTGGTGAAATTTACTCTTTTTATTCAAACATATTCAACAAGCTCAAAAAACAATTGAAATGAATCAAGCAAATTGCAAAATGTCTGAAAAACACAGGATAATACCTACCTTTCCAATCAGGATGATTTTCTGGGAGTCTTTTTCAACAACAATTTCTACTTGTATGAATCTTTTGCATTTGGCCTTGTTTTGCAGTTCACCACATTTACCTGGAAAAAAAATGAAGATGAAATCCAGTTTGGTCAGGTACAGATGATGGATTGATGATTATATCTTTCTAGCAATCTTGATATCTATAGTCCGTACCTGACATGCATAAGGAACCTCGTTGTGATACTGCATAAATATCTTTTCTCTGATAATTTCAGCTACAAAGAACCTTTCTGGGTGTTCACTTACAATCTCCTGGAAATGCATAAACAACAAGCACTGTTCATATGAAGAAGCAGTTCATTTTTTAAGTCCCACCAAAAGTTGGGCCAAAATTTTCTTTTAAAGGGAGGCAACAATTAGCACGATGCCAAATAAAATCCTAGGTTATTGACATAAGTGCAACTTTGAAATCATATCATATCCCTAATTTATATGAGTTAGAAGCTTAACTGAATGCCCTTTCAAAACTATGCTCACAATATGTTTCCCTTTCAACTAGTCCAGAACATCAACAATCCTCATTATTGCTTAACAGGGTTCAAGTATACAACACAACTGTAATCTAGCACCACTTGAGTCTGGGTACATTTGTAGTAAACTAAGTTCAATATAAGCAAAACAAAGGTATCTAAATCAATTGCTACTGTTTGCTTTGAAAGATATTAGATAAAGCTTAATTCCATAACATGATTTCTCATTTTAGTAATAAATAAATTCAAATTTTGACAAGATTAAGGTAACATTCCTGATAACAAGAAATACCACCATTTTCCATTCTCAAAGATAAGCTGGTGAGGAATAGAAAAGCAGATATATCTGTTGAGTTTCTACATGCCTTTGGATAGTAAGGTGGCCAGTAGGAAGTTTTGACAGGATCCAATCTTTGACATCTTCTATCCCATGCACATACTTTGCACTCACAGGTATGACCTCGTCGACATCAGTAAATTTCTCATACCACTGCAAGGCATAAGATTTCTATTTAGGAACTCGACCTTGAAGGCAAAGACCAATTCACAGAGCCACTAATGCTAAAATGCAGGACATAAGGAATCAACTTAACAATATAATGAGTGAAAGTTGAACTCGCATGCTAGGTGGTGATAACAATGTGGGGAAGTCAAGTCACTGCTCCAAATATTTTGAGCGCACCTCTGAAAACTATGGTTAAGGGTCTAAGCAACATTTATGACAATGTTGGACTAATCATGTCTTCTTTGTTTCATTTAATGCAACATAAATTCCAAAAAAAAAACTAGACTACAACAAGAAAAACTAAATAGATAATTATTAATGCATATTACATGGTAGTTCAATTGCAAGGAACACAGCCTTTTGAGACAAGGTAAAACAAATACCCTAATCATTGGAATGAAAATTGGCCAGGACAGCCATGGCTTTCAGTCTTTATTCTACATCTGCCAACAGACAGTTAATACAAAAGTTCATTTATTTCTCAACAAACCACAAGTGACATTGACAAATGTGCATCTTAAATTTTAAGAAAATTCAACACGAAAGCACATACAAAACTCGGCAGAACCTTACCTCAAGTTTTTTTGCTATTTCACCGAGTTTTATCAGATCTTTCTTATTCAAAACCAGTAGTGTGGGCAGTGTACACTTGAGATCTTCTACGCCTTCTTCTAACACATCATTGATCTAGATGTAAGAAACTGAACTTAGAAAAAGGTAGAATGTTTAACAAAGAATGTAAAAACCATGAAGCATACATTTTCAGGCACTTTACACGCATCAACAAAAACAAGTACACAATCAGCATTTAAGGCAGCACTTCGGACATTCTTCATCGTCATAGAATCCAATTTGTGCATTTTCTTCTTCATAACACCTGGAGTATCATACAGTATCATCTGCAAGTAATGCTCGGGATCATATATATTAGAAATGGAACATGATTGCCCAAACTCATCAAGGAAGTAGACAAAAAAATTGCTACAAGCATACAATACCAAAAAATATGACCAAAAGCATGGCAAACAATAGTTATAACAAAAGAACTAATCTTCAAACCTGATACTCTGGGCCTGAACATATACCAAGAACTCGATGCCTGGTGGTTTGGGGTTTATCCGTGACTATAGACAACTTCTGACCTATCATTTGATTAGCAAGTGTGCTCTTTCCAACATTGGGTTTTCCCAGAACAGCAACATACCCTGTATTTGACACGCCATCAAGATATAAAACAGACATAGATAACTTAATCTTTGACGAGTTCTTAGATCAACAAAAGGAGTTCAGCTTAATCCGTAAAAATTCAAGCCGTTCTCACTCTTACCATCTTTTGAACTATGGTACTTTTTGCATTTTGGATAAAGAGATGAAAGAGGAGAACGTGTTTTTCGACTGTAAAACAATATGCTTTTAAATAACGAAAGCTAGATTTTACTTTCGTATCTACAAGGAGGAAAGAATAACGATATCCTTTTTGAAAGACTTAATAAAAAGAAACAGAGAATTAAACAACAACAAAAAGAGGAACAATGAGCTAAGGTTGCGAACCGCTGCGATGGTTAGTTGGAGAGGAAAAATCAAGCTCTTCCAACTCGTAATCGTCAAGCAAAGCCATGTTCCTATCTGGCTTTTCGCTCAAAGACGAATCGTCACCGCTTATTTCTTCTTCTAGTTCTTGTGAATCTTCAATGAATTATCTCTTTCAAGTTTCAAGTACTTGTTGGATGAAATATATACTGGAAATCTTGTTCGGATTCCAGCTCCTGGAACTGGCTTTTCGAGCTTGGGGTCTGAACCGCGATTTTCTGTGACGATTTCGAACGTTGTGAGGGAAAATAGAAGGCTTACTATCTCTGGCCGTTAAGAAACAGTCTTTGGCTAACGCCGTATAAATGTGCATAGCGATTAGCTCCATTACCGCCGCCCGTGTCTTGCTGCTGTTCTCTCCGCTTGTTGATAGGCAGCTTAACTGGAACTGGTTCAGCATTTTCGCGATTTTAGGCAATTGGATAATCTTGAATTTTGATTATATTCGCATGGACAAAACGCAGCATTTTGGACCAAAAAATGTTTTAAATAGGGTAAATTATATAAATGATCGTTGAATTTTGTGTAAATTTATTTACTATCGCTGATATTTTAAAAATAAAGATTCGGTCACTAACGTTATCAATTTATAACTATAAATTTGACACTAAATGCTAATATGGAGTGTTAATCTGATTGACCTGGCACATTTCGGCCACGCGGGATAGTAATTTTGATTGACATTTGATTTTTTTAAAGAGGACCTTAGTTTTTAGAGAAACCCTAATTTACACATTTTAAAATCAAATTCTCTTTTATAATTGTAGATAAAATTTTCTTAAGAAGAAAAAAAAAGTTCTTGATGCGATGATAAAAACAATAAGGATGGGTACAGTATATATACACGAAATAAACATACAAAACATTAATGAAGAAAGATCATTTTTACCTTGAGAGTGGTTCCAATTTTTATAAAATCTTAGCTGAATATAATCATTCAACCGTCTACCAATTTATATAATAATTTATTTTTTATACTCTCACGTCGGTTATTCGTTTTAAGATTTATGTTTAAAAGTACTTACTTGTAAACTCATTAAGTTGCCCTAGTAGTAAAGAGAATGTTGCTCTTTCTAAAGCTGTGAGTTTGAGCAGTTGTATATAGAAGGTGTGTATTATCAATTGTTCAAGAAAATTCTGAAAAGATAATATCTTATAATCACCCTCCTTTCGAGAACAATTCAGTCCGACCCCCTGCTTTCAGGAAAAATGATGCATTCAAGAATCCTGGCCTGATCAGGCTGAGCAAAATCAGAAAAATATCGTATCCACCATGCAACTAGAATCTTGTATTTGGCCGGATGCCTAGCATCTTCAATGATAGATATAACGTTGTTTGTTTTATGGTCACGTTAACCAAGTCTTGACCACTTCCTTGAGAAAATTCCACTGCATAAACCACACCAGTAGGACCAACAATATCAGATACACGAGAAACAGTTGTGTCAGACGCAACTCCAAGGTGTAAAACCTTAGCACTAGGTTTAATCCATATATGTTGACGTATGAGCTAAGTGGGAGTTAGTTGAAGGAGTCTGTTAAGCGGTTAGGGTTGTTTGAGAATCTCTTAAGCAGTTTCAACGGTAGAGTGGTTGCATGGTGAGGAAGCTAGCTTGGCACGATAAATGCATGAGCTTGTTCATTAAGTGTGATTAAGATTGTAATACAGTTTTCGTTAAAGCACAAGGGAGTTGTTTTACTTCAAAGTCCATTCTGCGTATATCAAGAGACCCTAGTTCTTGTGCAAAGTTCAACATGGCATCGATCGCTTTTAATCCTGCATTCGGTAGAGGTCTGCTTGTTCTTGTGGTAATTTTTGCTTTGATCTAGTTTCCTACATCGTTGTGTTCGAGTTGACGATGCTCAGCGTAACTCTGCGTCTACTAGTGATGCTGCAGTTGATCAAGATTTGACGGGAAAAGCTCACAATATATTCAACAACAAAAGGATTACTGTGATTCTAGATGACTTTAATTTCTTGTTGTGGAACAGCAAGTGTTGCTGGCTGTGCGGAGTTATCGGCTGGAGAAGTTGCTCACAGGCGCGATCAGCCCACATTCAGAAACGGTTACTCTTGAGAATGGTGATGTTGTATAGAACGAGGAATTCAAAGTTTTTATTGTTGGGGCTGAGATTTCGACTGAGGTATGGAGCACGATAAAAAAAACACTTTCCAAACTGCGTGCAAGAGAGAACCTTCGCATATAAACACTTTTAACTTGCATATTCATTTATAAACACTTTTCAAACGGTGTACTCTTCCAATGTGACATGAAAGTGTTTTAAGATGCCACATTTTCCCCAACAATATTTTTATATAATTTACTTTGAGCATTAATTTCTCAATTATCACTAATCATTTTGAGCATATTATATATCATTTTAACGGTTTAATTTAGTAGAATATAAAATTATAATTTTATTATTCAAAGCTTTAAGACTTTATTTTTACCAATAAATAATGTCTTAAAGTTTCAAAATAATCATTATTTTTTAATAATATTGCTATATAATTATTACAGGGAAGAATGTAGGCATCTTATTCTCTGGCTACCATGACAGACCATGATTATGTTCCTCCTTTTTTTTTTTTCTTTCCTTGGTGGAAAGGAGGCTGTTATTTGGATTCGAACTTCAAAACTGCTTAATGTCACCTTTAACCGAGTGACTACACAAACCAGCACTTGGGTTCAGTTATCACAATAGATTTATCTCACTTAGTGGTTGCTGTATCATCATTATCAGAAGCACGAGGAATGCCAGCAGAAGATGTCGATAATCCTTTTTCTGTTGGGAGGTAAGACCATGCCAAGGTCACCGTGCCCAGGGTAATTGCAGTGGCTATGGAACCCCACACCCATCTCTGCCATCTTTTCTTCCTTTGTCTATCACGCCGTGCCATCTCTATAACAAAACAATGCTAAATTCCAAAAATCAGAAAACAAATCATGTAAACATATATATATATATAGAGAACTATCACCTATAACTTCTTGGTTCCTCCGACACATTTCCCGATTCACAGCCTCGTAATAATGTAGCCGGTCCAACAATCGCGCCATTTCGAAGTTCTTTGATTGAATTTGAGATTCCATCTCCATCCCCATCTCTGCACTCGCAATGCCTCTTCCCACGGATAAAGATACAAGTCGTGTAACACTCTCTTGCTGCCTCAGTTCTTCAACTGGTTTCAACAGCTCATCCTCTGTCACATCGAACAGATCCGCGGGCAGTGACAATCCCACAACAGCCAACTCTTGCCTCATTGTTTTCCACTTGCATTGTATATTGTTCAAAGCTTCTTCTGCCTGTTTCCTCTTCCCCATCTCCACAAGTAAACTTGATTTTATTTCATGCAGTTCAGCTTCGATGTCGCGAACTGCAGATTGCGGTGCGCTCGCTGAGGATAATTCAGGAGGAAACAAGAAATCAAGGTAAGCTAGCCAAAAAGACAACAAAATCATCATATTAGTTGTCTAATCCAATACCAAGCAAATGGCTATGGGAAAAAGGTTTTCATATTTCGCATTAGTTAAAAAACAGTGTCTCCTATTAAAAGACAAAACAGGACAGAAATGAAATATGCATACATGAACATGGGCAAATAAAAAATGGAAGGAATATGTTAAATCTTTCATTGTTATCCTGTAAAAAATACCATAGAGACAAAAGAAGAAAGCCAGCACAATTCATACTACCATGCTCCTAGTATACATATCAAGTTTTTAAAATTTTATCACCTATATTAATAGATATGCATCACACATGAACATTACATAGAGCTAAAAATAACACTCTACATACCGTCACATGCATCATAAAAATCTATCCCTGACTTAGCAGATTTTGCAGCAACTTCTGCCACAGTATGATCCCCCTCAGTAGTACTGGTGGCGCTTGCTGTTTCGTTAGGATCAAAGAAATCTTCATTATCACCCGATCTGACTGAGTTCACTGATCCGACCTTCGACAGAGCACCATCCACGGCCGAAGCATCACTCATTAGGCAGCTTCCAACTTCTCCATTACTGATCCCAAATTTACCATCATGAGCACCATCCATGTGTTCATCTTGAATGGAGCCACCATGTACATTTGCCTGCTCCACATTGACAGGGCCTTTATCGATATCATTTCGATGTTTCTCTTTATTAGGTTCATGAATGCTAAAAGTAACAGAACTATCCTTTGAAAAATCAACAGATTTAGGTTCTGCCAGCTTTGCTTTGGTAAACTCATCTTCTTCAAGGGTTCGTCTCCGAGATATTACGTCAGAAGAGGTCCTTGAAAGGGAAGGCCCATGGCGCTTATGATTTATGATGTAAGGAGGAGTGAAAAGGGATGGTGAATCAGGTAGTTGAGTTGTTTCAGGAGTAGCATACAGAACAGGTGAAATTTGGGGGCGGTTAACCTTCCATTCTGTTGCTGATGTACTACTGTTCCTCCTCCGAAGCTTTGAGTTAGGAGAGGGAGGTGGTTTTGAATAAAAGCCAGACCTATCAACAGATTTAGAATCTCTAGATTCTAACAACCTATCCAAAGCAGCTACAGTAGTAAATGTTGGCATGGCTCTGTCTGATCAAACAAACAAAAACACAAGTTACGAAGCCGTATGTATCATTTTCCTAGGAGAACCTAAAGGAAGGTGAAACACAAAAATCTCATTGTTGCTACATTTGGGAACATCATACTTTCCATGAACTCGGATACCCAGAAGTGGCACACTGGCCCACTAGAAAATCTGAATTTATACAGGTATATAACACCAATTTTTTATTGTAGCTTTTTCTCTTTTGACACCACTAAAATTAAATAAGAATTTAAAGAAGGGTCAAAATATGTAGTTTCAAAAGAAAATATGAAAATCTCTTTATTTTACTCCTGCCTGCTAAGGGATAACTTTACACTTCAAATTTCAATACCCATTCGCTCTATTTGGGTTACGGTATTAATTTTTCAACTCATTTTAGTATATACGAGTAAGTAATAAGTTAATTTCACTTGGTAATTATTAGCCACTCACATGACTTAGTTTGAACAAAGGGAAGGAAAATATTTTTGCTTATTTTGAAGAAGTCTTACTTTTTGCTAGAGTTTTTAATATCTTTCTAATTTCAAGTACAAATTTAAACTTGAAATTAGAAAAAAAAATATTTTTTTTAATTTTTTTCTAATTTCAAGTTTAAATTTGTACTAATTCTATGACAAATTACTTCAAGACTTATTAATTAATAAATTTTCCTTGTGTTAATGCATATCTAATCAAATGAGGCAGTGAACAATTTCCTCTTGCCTCTAATTGAGACTGTAAGCTAAATATCAACCATAAAATTCCTAAAGCCAAAAATCTTAATCCAATAATTCAGAAATTGTAACACCCTAATTTAGGGGCTAAAATTAAGAAATTATAAAGTGGTGGATTTAATTGGTATTTGGAAGAAATTTGGGGATTAAATTGTCAGATTTCAAAGATGGCAGACCGTTTTAAGAAATTCATGAAGTTCAGTGGCTAAAGTCATGATTTAACCAATTTTTATATATGTTGAATTATAAGTTCCCCGTGCGCAGGTTCAGCGGAAAATTTTCCAGTTTTCCTCTCCCGTTCTCCCTACTTCGAACTCTGATCTACTCGTCGTCCGACCTCCGATCGACGAGCCGAAACCACCATCGTGTTCGTTGTCAACCGAGGAACAAAACCCCTCAAACCTTTCGTCGTGAATCATCTCCGTTCGTCGTTAATTTCAGTCGGAAGTATCGTCGGTAATAACTCGGTTTTAGTTGGTTTTTCATCGATTCACAACGATCGGGTCATCCGTTTACGACACCTCCCGCACCATCGTGTTCCTTGTGCCGTTCCGAGTCCACCGGTGTCCTCCATTTTCTCCGACGGCGGAGGCGCGTGTGGAGGTGAAGCGGTTAAAGTTTCCAATTTGTTGAAATCGAGCTCTCCGCCGTTCAAAATTGTGAACCGAGCTTTGTAAGTATCTCGAAATCGCTCAAAATAATTTTTTAGAAATTTTTCCGGGATTTTATCACTGTTCACGCGCCGCCACTGCGCGTGGGGAAGGGAAAAGTGATCGGGTTTGACCGGTTTTGAAACTGTTTTGACCGGTTTGACCGGTCACAACCCGACCCGACCCGTTGACCCGACCCGACCCGTTTACCCGACCCGTTTACCCGACCCGACCCGTTGACCCGTTGACCGTTGACCGAAGTTGACCACTGTTGACCAAAACTTTGACCGGCTTTGATCGGGCATTAAACGACCTTTGACTTCGACCGAGTATACCTATCCTGACATTTTTCGACGTTCCAAATCCGATTCCGCTGTCCGTTTTTCGAAATTCGAACCCGAAGGTCTCGAAATTGCCGGTCAAACCCGTTGACTTTGATTTTGACCGAAAATTCCAAATTTTTGAAAAGTCATATTTTATGCTTTCGACGTCCTGAATCCGAATCCGAAGTCCGTTTCGCCAAATTCGATCCCGGTAAGCCGTCTTTCACTGATTTATCACCCGATTCGATCCGTTTATCGTAATTAAGCTCCGTTTCTGATATAATTTATGTTGATATGTATCTGAGGAATTATTGGAAGTTGAATTGAAGATCAAAGGCATTCGAATGGAATTTTTATGGTCGATCGATATTGCACGGAAATCGAGGTAATACTTTACTACCTCTTTATGCTTTATAGAACATGTTGGTATTGGTAAATGCATGAATGGAAATGTTTGGTCTCATATGTGTAATTAATGAAGTTCTACACTCGATCTGAATACGGTAAAAAGGTTCAGTAATTGATTATGGTTCAGATGACTTTTATAAGAAATTAAGGGATTGCTAGAATTAAATTACAAGTTATGTGCTTAGTGGTAAAGAAATCAACCTGGATCTGTAACTTATAATTTATTTCATCAAAGGTTAAATGTTAAAGGCATTTGGATGTGAATTTATGAAAATACTCCGGTAGGGTAAAATTACGAAAATACCCTTGTGTTATAAAAAGACAAGATTGGAATATGGAAGTTAGATAAGAGGATTTTACAGACATATTGATCTGATAAAAATATTGATGTGCATAAAAATGATAGTTATACGTAGACATTATGGATAACCGGTTTTTAACCCCAGAGGGTTTATGCAAGATACTAGAAGTGTTAAGGGAATTATTTCAAGATCAGAGATTGTTCAAGAAAGCAATTATCATAGGATCTCTAAATTATATTATTTTCGTTAAGAGCTAATATCGAACTTATCTGGTTAAGAAATTACGGAAATGCCCTTAAGAGGTAGAATAGTCTGAGATGACTCTGAATGAGAAAATACTTAGAGGATTCGTACTTAACTCGATTAAGTACGGATTTAATTGTTAAGATCCCGACTTAGTGCAGGAAAATTTATGATATTCCGTTTGTAAAGTCTGAGAAGACACTTGACCTGAAAATATTCGAATAATGAGTAAATACTGGAAGAGTAATTTATCGGGGTATTCTGCTGTCAGAATTGTTCGAAATGACTGAAGTAAATGATAAGATTGAATTAAATAATAAGATCGGATGGAAGGAAAAGATTGAAATACCGTGAATCTATAAAATGACCAAATACCCCTGTAATAGAAATGACCCAAGAATATCACCAAGCTCAGGAATGATTGAATATCCTCGAGCTCTGAAATGAATGGAATAAAACTGAACATCAAAATTACCAAATACCCTTATGGCCTAAATTAAGTAAATGTCTTGGATTAATTAAGGAATCCAAGTAAGATAAGTATTGGACTACCTTTAAAGGTAATGGAAAACAATTCAAGTGAATAGATCAACCCTAAAGCTATGTCAATACCTGAATGACATAGATATTACTGGAACATGTGTTCATCTTCTCAAGTTTGGCTCGATGATAAATTTTGGAAGTATTCAACTCGGCTTTAGATTGTATTCAGTACTAAGAATTGGACGTTTGTTCGACAATCAACCATGAAGACCAAATTGAATGGAATGGAAGTACAACATGTATCTGAAATTCAGGAACGTTTGAATTACTCTGGAAAATCCTGAAGTAACTGGAATAGAGATGACTGCTAATGAAATAGGTAACTTCAATGACTGAGGATTTAGTAAGTGACTTGGATAAGTCTGGAAACTCTGATGAGTTTACGTAGTGTACAATTACAATGAGTTTGAACAAATTAATCAAGTACGTCAGCATTTCATGATATTGTAGAAGTGTGGAAATGAAATAAAGACATTGGAAGATCTATTCAACAATGATTCCGAAAATGGTCTATGGACAAGAATTGTGGTATTAAAGAGTAAATACCCTGGAAGAACAATGAATTGACCAATCGACAGTCATTAGTTCTGGAAACTATTCATCTAAGAGTTGTCCGATAATTCGATCAATCGATAGATAATATAAATGTCCTGAACCTTCATTTCTTCCTTATCAGCTCAAGTCACTTTCTGAATAACTGATGATTCTGTCAGTTATTGAACTCTTCCAATAGTGATTCATAATTCCGATATTCTATCGGTATACTAAAGATCCGTGTTCCCCTACTTGTTAAGATTATCCAATATCTTTGAATACTATCTGTAAATTCTGGTGTGTTCCCTACTCACATGAATATTTTACCTGATTTTCGATTTGATTTCTGATTTGATACTTGACATGGATTCTGATATGATATCTGACTTGGATTCTGATCTGTTACTTGACCTGATTTCTGATATGATACTTGACCTGATTTATGTTTTGATTTTTGATATATCTTTTTACGGACGGACATATCTTACTTGGGGGGTAATGTTGGAGGAAGTATTCCTGGAGGCTCCTCGGCTGTGTGCTCAGGGCCTTATTTACCGGTTCCTCGGCTGTGTGCTCAGGGCCAACTGGACTTGATGGTGGGTGTATGGTTCTGGGGAACCTACACAACTTGGACTTGTTGGATGGGGGTATATATATATATATGTTTTTAAAAAAAGATCTGAAAAGTTACATGATTTTTGGGAACACACTAGAAAACCTGTTCTGATCTCCTGAACCTAGACATCCGAAATATTTCCATCTGAAATGAATACTATTTGTTACTACATGCGATATCAATGAACCTCAGCTCAACATAAAGATCTGTAAATATCTGAACCAATAAGGAAAATATGTTTATCTGTATCTGCACGTTTTTCAGCATCATCTGGTAGTTCTGTATTACTGAGCTTTTTGAAGCTCACTCTATTACTCACCTTTTCAGGTTAAAAGAATTGTACCAGTGCATCTATCGACTTCAGTAAGGGAGTTTTTCCGGCGTTGTAGTAGAGTATGGTACATGTGAATAGGGGGCATGTAATTGTATTTTGATTTATATACGAGTCTGGGAAATATGTTTTATTTTTAAATAGTGACAAATGATTTTATAAGTTTACATGTTCGGATAAAAAGATTTAAATTTTCCGCTATTCTTACAGTGGGTCGCTCCGGTGGCCCTAATGTGACTTCCTGGATCGGATCGGGCTACCTGCATCGGTCTGGGGGTTACAGCAATATTGTTACAATAGTTTTCTCAGAAAAAAAAACTAAAGGCTGGTTTTGAAAATCATATAGCTAAATTAAATGTTGCATTGCATTAAATATATAAAATCTCTATATAAGCACGAGTAAATGAAAAAGTGAATCGAAAACCTGTGCTATTAGAAACAGCTAAAGTGAAAAGCATGAGCATTCCTCTTGATTTTAACAGCAACCAAACAGAATAGAAAAATAAAGAAAATTCACGTTCACTATTTGATGAATCCAAAAAATGAAAAAATAAATTGTAAAGCACAGACGTTTTAAGGAATGGAAGAAGGAAAACACAATGCCTCCGTAATATAACAAAGCTATTAAGAGTAGCTAATTCCAGAAACGGAGGGAAAAGGAGGGAAAAAACCCGACAAACCTAAAACCAAACAAAAAGAATTCCATATCTATAAAAAGGAAGGAGATTCATAACCTTATATGTACTTATAGAAGAAACAGCCGGGATCTGAGCGGCGGAGATAGTGATGGAGCGGTGGCGCGTCGAGAGAGAACCGGATCAGATTAGAGCGCGCGAAGTAAAGAGATGTCCCCGCAACTGATTCGAACGAAGGAATTTGCTTTTGGCTATTCCTAGATGCCACGCTGGCAATGAAATGTCGGACTTAACCTTTATTATAAGGGACAATTTCGGGTTTTCGAGTTCTATATATATATGTGAGATGTCTCCAAAGTGTTGGAAGATGGCTGTCAAAATCCGTATATATTATAACGATCATTTTTGTTAGTGTTATTTTTAGGTAATAGTGGTTAAAGTAGCGGCAATAAAGAATTATTGGGAATAGAAATTGTAGACAATAAATATAAGATTTGTTTATAAGATGTATTATATCTAAGTAATATATTGATAAATTATTCATATGAATACTAAAATATTTAATCAATTGCTGAAAATGTCCAGTTATTACTTTAAATTAACAGAGATGTTATCATAAATTACTATTAAAAGTAATTTCTATAATCAATTTGTCGAGATATTTTTTAATTATATGATCAGTTAAAATTTTCAACAAATCGAAATATATTATACTTTCTAAAATTATCATGATTCATGCTCTCTAATCGTCCTAAATCAATGCAAAATTAGAAAATATTATATTGTGTAACTGAATCTTATAATATATTACATAATATCAATTAAATCTATAATATTCTAACAAGTATTTAAAAAAAATACCTTGATCCATCGCAATAAAATCTATTTGAGCCCTCTTCAACATCTTGTTAGTTTTATTTCCTAGCCAACCCAATTGTCTATTATAATAGTTTCAGTCAAGTTACTACACTATTTGAACAATCATATTTATCTATTTTCGTTCTTAACCCACTTCATCTGCTAATATAACAATGTTGATGGTATCAGAAAATCCTTACGAATGGAATTTAATAATTACGTTGCTTTTTAATTTTCTGTGATTTTTCCTTAATTTCATAGCATGTCTAATTAATTATGGTGATTTGCTTTAACTCTCATATTTCGGTAATTGATTTGGTAATTTTTTAGCTTTATATATTTTTTCTTATACACATATATGTATATATTCTTTTGAAAATTATTGGTATTTTGAATCTCAATTTTTCTATAGATTTTGAAATACAAATCTTTAGGTATTTTTATTATTTTTCTAATCGATTAGAACTGTGATAACAGACGATGGAATTGACTGCAAAAAGAGGTTATCAAAGGTTGAAGATGTATAAAATTGTGTTTTTTGTGATGAGTATTTATTTGGTCAAAGACCGTGTCATTATCCGCGAAGTGATTTAACAACGAGTGATTAAAATTAAAAAAATAGTGACCAAAATGAATTTTTTACAGGGATAATTAAATTGAAATATTTTTCCTTAAGTGACCAAAATCAAAGTAACTTAGAATTTAAGTAACCAAATGAATACTTTGATCTAAAATTTTTACAACAAGAACAATATCAATTGAATTACTATTCAATCTCTATATATATTATTTTTCGATGGTGAATCAGATAAGGATCGGCATCCTTAACTTCAACCTTTTTTTCAGTTAGGCAAAACTGGATTTGACAATGCGATAAAGTAATATTGTCAGGGAAACTTATGGTAAAAGGTTCGTTTATCATTAATGGCAAATCTGTTTGGAGTATGACTTTTCTTTTTATAATTAGTTATATTTTATTTCTCTATCGATTAATTTGAATTAGATATTATAAAGACGAAAATCATTTCAACTTAATTTGTTTTATTTACAAACTTTAATATTTAGACCTCTAACTTTTTTTTATGGATTTTAGTATCTCGTCCCATCCACTAGACCTATTAATTATTGGTTCTTCATTAACCTTTCAAATTCGACCCAAAATAAACATTGAAAAATGAAAACTTTATTATTTTTGATTTTTTTATTACATAAAATTACACTTTTCATTACTCAATTTTGATTGTATTATTGTTTTTATAACCTAATTTAATTTCTTTTAACCTGATCACTCAAATTTTAAATTGTTCGTACTTTGATCACTTTATCATTAATAATTTAAACCCATTGTGATAGGGCATCTATTTTATTAAGCTATGAAAAAGTATCAAAAGTTCGTTTAAATTTATGAAAATACCTTTGTAATATTCCTTCTCAAAATTTTAATATAATTTTTGGGATTCTCTTTAATTTTGTGGTGTTAAAACGTCTTTTTCTAAATCCTAATGTTGAAAAGGATAATGAAGGGATGAACAATATATTGTAATTCCATGTTGATTAGACAGTGGAGATTATAGATTAAAGTCATTTCCCTTTAAAGTTTGGATTGAAGTTTACGAGTTTTTAAGAGAGATTCATCTAATAGAATAGTAGGAGACGTTGAAACAATTTCGTCGGTATGTAGAATGATCAGAGAAGATGTTGAAGTATGATGGTTTCAACAATAATGTGACATGAGGAAAAAAACTAAAACAAAAGATTATGAAATGAAAAAAATGGATGATAGGTGTTTTTTGTATCAACAAAAACAATCCACGTCACCCTACTATTTATTATTTAAGGTCTAAATGACTAAAACATGAACAATTCAAAAGTAGAGTGATTAAATTAAACAATATTAAAACTAAGTGACTAAAACAAGAACAAGGTCAAAGTTTAACCTTTTATTTTTAAGGGTAAACAACATTAGTAGTCATTAAAATTTTAAGATATTTTTATTTTGGTCATCAAACTTTTAAAAATTATATTATAGTCACTGAACTTTTAATTTATTTTCATTTTAGTCATTATCATTATCTACCATTAAGAAATGCTAATACGACACGTTAAAATCTTCTTGTAAGAAAACCCTAAGGTTCTAAATTTATAGCTGCCGTCAAGATTAAATTTTCAATGAATGGAGTGATAATCAATCAATCTCATTGGCGGGAAGAATTTGTTTGGCTATGAGATTAGCATAGTTTGGTTTCAAGTTGATCCGACGATTAATAATGATGGTTAAAAAAGTTTTGACTTGTAGTTTTGATTAGACTTACTTAGGATGTGAGGAGATTAAAAGATTTTTCCGGCGAATTTGAACCAAAAGAAAAAAAAATAGAAGAGAAAAAGAAGTTATTTGATGATCTCTTCAATCGAAGAAATTACCGCACGACGATAGAAACGACGACCAAAGGAGGATGCGATCCAATAAAAACTGAAAACTAAAACTTTTTTATCCATCATTGTTAACAATCAGATCAACTCAAAAATGAACTATGTTAATCTTTTGACCAAATAAAACATTATTACAATTAAATTGATCGACAATCTTATAGTTTAATGAAAATTGAACTTTTACAAGGGATGTCGATTTAGAAAATTAAGATTTTAGAGAAGAAGATTTATGTCAACATTTTCTAATAGTAGCTGACAACAATGACCGTGACGAAAGCGAATTAAATGTTTAATAACTTTAATCAAAGATTAAACCCCTTGATGAATTAGAATTCTTATGGTCAAATGTTGTTAGCTTTTGTAAAAAAAAAAATTAATAATATGGAGTCAACTGAATATTAACTTTTTAAAAAATATTTTATAGAATTTATTATAAAAAAAATAAAATAAAATTGAAACTCATTAAAAATAATATTAATACCACTCTAAAAATAAATCACACAATAATATTTTTTTTGACTTTGCACATAGTTATAATATAAGTTTCAACACGTTTCTGACTAAAATAAATATATTCTAAAAGTTCAGTGACTAACATTATAGTTTTACCCCGTTTTTAATCTTAGTAAAATCAGCGAACCAATATATTTTCGATCGAGTAGATACTTCTCTAATCCCCTCGGCACACACTACTCAGTGTCTTTGAGTTTCCTTTTGTAGATACTTTCAATGCGGAAACAGCCGATATATAAATCTTTCCCTTTTATAAATCCTCGGCTCAAAATTTCCACCATGGGAGCTGCTTCCTCTAACGCTCTCTGTTCTTCTTCAATCATCACCAAATCGCCTCCAACATCACCGTTTCTCACTAAAGTTGCAATAACCCATTTTCGCAAACTCCCTCGAAGGCTAAAAAGCGACGCCTATTTCAGAGTTTCTGCAAAACCCATTCATTCTTTTTCTTTCAACGCAAACGACAAGGTCGTGGCTTGGAACAAAGCGCCAGATGTTGTTATCAGTGGCGATGGAAAAGCTGAAACCTTTGGGTGCAAAGATAAGGTCGTAACAGTGGTTGTTTTGGGATGGCTAGGGGCTAAAACCAAGCATTTAAAGAGGTACGTTGAATGGCACAATTTAAGAGGAATCCATGCGGTTACTTTTGTAGTAGATGTTAAGGAATTGCTATGGTTTGATCTCGGTGTAAGGCTCGAGCAGCGTATATCTGAATTGAGAAATGAGTTGGCCAAGTGGGTTTTGGAGAAAGAGGAATATGGTCGTGAAAGGTGCTTCATTTTCCATGCTTTTAGCAACACTGGCTGGTTGATGTAAGTTTAATGAATTAAGGGGTTTTTTTTCATTTTTTAAATTTTGATTGTTGAAAGTAAATTTGGGTATTTTTTGTTTTTGGGCAGATATGGTTCACTTCTTGATAGCTTTCAGAGAAGAGATGGATTGAGAGAGAAGATAAAAGGAGTGATTATTGATTCAGGAGCAGCTGACCCTTTTAATCCTAAGGTTTTTTTTTTGTATGTTGATTCTTTGAGTTCTAATTTTGATGCTTTGGTGTTAAGTATAGTTTTTGACTTATGAATTTCAGTTTTGATCTTTATCTAAAATTATGAATTTCAGTTAAGTAGCATGCAATGGAATTAATAAGATCCAAGCTTTGGGTTTTTGTTTTTATGAACTTGAGTTCTTTAGCTGATGTTACTAAAGATTTGATCCCTCATTATGCAGAAGGTTAAGAAAAGTTGTCAATGCAGTCATGGAGCAGCCTCCTCCCTGTCCTCAGCTGTATCTTTATAGCACAGCTGATAAGATCGTCAACTATAAATCAATCGAGTTGAGTATCGAAAAGCTGAGAAAGAAGGGAGTAAAAGTATTTTCCTTCAACTTTGGCACATCTCCTCACGTCAACCATTATCGGACTTTTCCCAACATATATTCATCTCAGCTTCATAATTTTTTGAAAGAATGTTTCGCTGCTAAACAAAGATGAACCCTACGAGTACTTCATTTGTTTCTCTTGTATTCTGATATTTCTTCCAAAATGGCCCCGAAGGAAACCATGGCACCAGCGCCTATTATACCGGTGCATTCTTTCAATACACGAAATCTTCGATGAGGTAGATTGTTTGACAAGAAATCTACAATAAATAATATTTTTCTTTTCCAATAATTGATTGCAACTCAAGCTACATAACTAAAACATTGAACCTTTCTTGGAGCTCATATTACAATTGTGAGTATAAAACAAGTAGAAATTTACTATCTTTTCCCTTAAATTTTGTTACTCAAGGTATGTACTGCAACTTTTGCAGAAGACGCATACTTTATACACACATGCATATAAGCAGAAGATACATTTTATACACAAACTTGGTCTTTGTCGAACTTTGAGAAACTTTTTCAACAGTTTAACATGGTGGCAAATCCTTGGGTGGAGGCAGAATTAATTTATCAGCTCCCTTTCCATCTTCAACCACAAATGCCATTTTCAATCCCCATCCTGTATGGAGCTCCAAATGACAATGCATAAACCAAACACCTAAACCAGAAAAATCCAAAGAAATTAAAGTTTATGTAACACGATTCCATGTTTTCTATATCAGACATGAATATTTTAAAGAAAACAGATTGAGTTTATTACCTGGATTGTCTGCTCTAAAATGAATAGCGGTCCAACCCCCGGTCGGAACACCGACGGTGTTCCTTTCAACAGGATCAACCAAGTTGTACTTAGCCGGATCTTTGACAGGATCAAAGTTTCCGATACCGGTTCCAACTACAAAGAAGTTGTAGCCATGAAGATGGAATGGATGTGACTCAACTGTAAGGAGATTAGTGTCTTGCAGCACTAGCTCAACTGTAGAATTGAAGGTAATCTTGCTAAGCCTTGTCCCATGTGCAGTGCCAAGATTAGCTGTCAAAGGTGCACCAGTGTAGTTAAATGGCTTAAGAGGTTTATCAGGGAAATCGATTCTAAAAACTCCACTACTGTTGAAGTAATGAGCTTGGAGAAGTCCGATTTTAGGCATCACGAAGGAAATATTGTTCAATGAGGCTAAGATTCTCGTTCCGTTAACGCATGTCGGGCAAGGATCTTTGCCCAAACCGACCGTGTAGAATAGTTTTCGGTCAACTTTAATGGGCACATTTGCGGGAAAATTTGCAGAGTTCAAGCTCTTCAGGTTTTTGTTGTAACTCAAAACGAAATCTGTGTCGTTGGGAGCTGGTCATTGGGGAAGAGTAGGAAGAACAGTGTTGGGGATTCCTTTGTATTGGAATATCCCTGTAGCTGTTTTGTTGTCTACAGGAAGTGGAGCATCCATGAAAGGCCTAGCAGCCATGAAATATCTGCCAGGGGATTGGTCGGCTCGAACGAGAACGTTCGTAGTTTGCCCCGGTGCAATTAGTATTACTTGAGTGACAAACGGCTTTGTATAAACCGCATCGACCTCAACTACTGTCATGTTGTGACCTGCTATCGCAAAGAAAAGCTCATCGTTGAGGGCAGCGTTAACAATTCTTAGCAGGTACATTTTCCCGGATTCGACTTCCATCGCAAATGTATCTGAAAAACATAAACATTCAGGATTGAACACTGAGCATTGCATGTAAAAACATGTTTTTCGACAAAAGTTTCTTTGAATTTCGGCTTACGTTTCTCGGAACATGGAAAAAGCGGTCCGGGTTTCCCATTGATAGTGTGTGCATCCGACATGTTTGGTGGCAATCCCATATTACTTCCTTGCTTGACAATCTCTTCAACATCTTTGTGCCACCATTCCCCTGCACCACGAACACAGTTTTCACCATCATATCATCTTCACAACAAGGAACTTATAAAAACAATTGGAAAAGATAGACTTTAGAACAGACCTAATACAACAATCTGTTCCATATTCGGCTTCGGGAACGGAAACAGCGTTCCTGGTTTCGGCATGATGACAATGGCTCCATACACTGTAGCCCTTAGCCAAAGAATGTGTGCATGCCACCATAAAGTTCCTCTTTGTCCTGTTACATTGAAGTCATAAGCGTAGCTATTCCCAGTCTGAATCGGACACTGCGTTATGTAAGCCGGTCCATCCGCCCAACCGTTTCGATATTGCTTCAATCCATGCCTAAACAGATCATCAAACAACGTTATAAGAAATCTTTGTTTCAATTTGTTTTCTGCATATAATTTATTAAAATCCTACCAGTGAATCGACTGTTATATTTTGCATAGTTCGTAACATTGACAATAACTCTATCTCCCTCAGTAGCATATATTGTAGGCCCTGGAAACCTTCCGTTAACCGTCACAATCGGCTTTGCATGGCACAGTCTGCTAACATTCTTCACTCGAATCTGTTCAAAAACACATCATTTCCAAGTCGAAATCACAATTTAAACAAATGAAACGTCCATTTTTTAGTTGACTCACATCAAACTGGTACTTCCTCACAGCAGCTTCTGCCGGAAAAGTAATGAACGCAATGAAACCAACGAAAAAGGGTCGTTTTTGAAAAGGAATCGCCACCGATTTCCATTCGAGCCAAGCTAAAACTTTGAAAATGTCAATGCTTGTATGGATGTGAGACATGAAGGTGAAGCATATTAGTTATTTATATAAGCTTTAAAAAAGAGGTGAATTATGGCAATTTGTTAAGAACAAGAGAATGAAGCTGATTAGGAAAAAGAATTGCAAAGGAGTCTTTGATATGTCAAAGCTTGTAAGCAAAATACTGAAAGAGACTTTGAGTTGCCATTGACAGTCGTTGAGGTTGAGATTGTTATACTAATAAGCAAAATATTGAAAGAAACTTCCCATATCCGATTTGATCTTAAAATAATTCAAAGCTTGGGGATTGAAAGGTATGTACCAACCTAATCCTACATACAATACCAAGCTTTACCGTTAAGGAAAGGAAAAGACACTTTTTTAACCTCATATTGCATGGTTATTTTTAATTTATAAAATACGGGTTTAAAGACGAGTGACAAATATGAATATATATGAGTATAATTATGTATTATTATTTGAATATATATCAAAAGCATGTAAAAAATGAAAAATCTGAATAATATAGGTAGCATGTAACAATATCATAATAGGCTTTTAAACAATTTAAGGTTTTTTCCTTATTATAAGTGGTATTGAAACTTGAAGTACCTAAGTGAAAATCGGGTATAATTAAGGGGCTAATTAGGGAATTAATCCATTAGAAAATGGCTTTAAAAAACTAATTTCAGAAAGGCTTACTTCAAAGCATTTTGTAGCAATGCTTTGTAAGGCTCAGTTTGCTTATTTAAGGGCACATATGCTTTGCAGGGAAACTTTGCATTGCTTGTTACCGAACCATTTTCAAAATAGAAAAGAATATGTAAATGGAGGAATATCAACCTTCAAGTAAAGAAAGCAAAGGATACAATAGCACTGCATAATTTCCTTACTCCAGAAGTTGAACCTCTGTTTCTGAATTATTTTGTAATCAGTTGTTTCTAATTACCAATTTCTTCATTTCAGCATTGAAGTTCACGCTCACCTGAATTGGGTTGCACTAGTATAATCACAAGAGTTAATTGCATCATATGTCCTCAAACCAATTATTCTCATTTTAAATTGATCTTTAAAATTTTAGATGTTTTAATTTCATCCTCAAACTATGACTCTCATCATAAATTGGCCCCTGAACTTTTGAATATTCCAATTTCATTCCAAACTATTACCCTCATTCTAAACTGGTCTCTAAACTTTTGAATGTTCTAATTTCCTCATGAACTACAGTTACATACTAATCATGGCTCATGTTAATAAAATCTTTTAAAAAAATTATTAGATGTCATGTAAACTATGATGTGTGTTACGTAATAATACGATGTGGCATAAACAAAGATTAATGTTGTACCACGTCCTCGAATCTTTATTTAGAATGAAGTCGAAAGGTTTTTTTATTTTTATTTTTGTTCTCTCGATTTGATTATAATTATTCCTACTTCTCAAAGGTAAATTATTATTTTATTTAAACCTAACATTAGTTATCATTTTTGAAACACCATATTATTACATAATACACATAAGTGTTTACATAAAAGTTAACAATTTTGTAATGATTTTATTAACAGATGAAATATTTAGCATATATCGGATAATTGATGATGAAATCAGAATGTTCAAAAGTTTAAGGATTACTTTAGAATGAAGGTTATAGTTTAGAGATAAATTTAAAATTTCTAAAAGTTTGAATATCAATTCATAGCAAGTCATAGTTTAATATAAAATTAAAATATTTAAAAATTTAAAGAGTAATTTAACATGAGTTGCAAATCATAATTTTAACTGGCCATCTGAAAATGGCTATTTGCCCACAAAGGAACATCAAACTACTTTTGTAGGTGAGCTCATATTCCAGCCCAATTAGCCAAATAGGCCCGAAAGGCCATCTCACCTAAAGGAATTCCATTATCCCATTAAAGAGTTCGTTTATTTTCCTTAAAAATAGATTTTGAAGTGTGAATTCTGAAAAAAATTATTATAAATTTTAAAAATAGTTTTATATAATTATATATTTTTGTTTAAATGATATTTTATAAAAATTACGATTTTTAGACTATTTATTATAAATATCAAAGACATTAATAATATTATTCATTATAAAACAAATTAATAGTATTATTTTAAAATATTAAATTAATTTAAATAATATTATTCTGATAAAAATTACTATTAAATTATTCATACCGGTATAAATTAGTTCTTTTTTCTTAATTTTTAACTGAACTTAGAATGAAAATTCTCTCAATAGTCGATTAAAAGAAAAAAAAATACTTATTTATACTTTTATAAGCTAGAAAAAATCTAAAGAAAAAAAAATAAATATTTCTTGTGTTATCATCGTAAAGGGAGAGTGTTGGTGTTAAAATATTCGATTAAAAAATTATTTACACTGATTTAAGGTAGAAAAAATCAATGATTTCTAATGTCATTGCCAACGTCGTCAAAGGAGAGTTGTCGATACCAGTGCCACTAGGGAGAGATGTTTGTGCCGACGAGGGAGATGTACCAAACATTAAATAGAAAACAGAAGCATATCGCGGGATAAGTCAGTAGATGAGGAGTAAGGAGAAAGGCGTCAAAGAAAAAGGATCCATTCAGTAAAATTTGTACAAGTTGTCTCCTCCCGTCTTCATATCATCTAATGACCCTCTAAGGGAACAGTTGCCATCCGTAGGAACAGCGTACAAAGGACTAACATCTAAAGGCCTTAATAGGTTCTCAGTTTCCTCTTCCTTCGATGATAACACATCAATATAAGAATAAATATTAAAATTGGTAATGATCTTATCATAAATTTGTGTTGAGCGAATGGAAAATTATCCTAACACATCTTGCAAAAGCATTCTATCCACCTCTCTACCTTCCCCTATGATGATCCCATAGTACTTTCATCTCTGCTAAAAGCATTAACAACATACCTAGCAACGTCACTCATCATTGAGCGAGTCTTTTGACTTCAACCCTTTCTCTTCCCCAGGAGTCACCTTATGATATAGCAATTGTAACAACCTCATATTGATATGGGTGACCCAATCGATACAAGATGTCACATTAGAATCACTAGAGCGATTCACATTAAAAATTTGGAGAAATTTATATTTATATTTTTTTGTTAATCCATTTAAAATTGTACACAATTTATGAATAAAAATACAAACTCAGAAAAAAGCATTCTTATATTAAAAATAGAATTAAATAATATTCAATATTAAAATAAATTTCATACTCGAATATAAAGACAAATGTGACATACATGCCCTTAATTACACATACACCGTACTCTATAAGCAACGCCGAAAGAACTCCCAGGGCTGATGTCGAAAGCAACACAATATCATTTCTTTTAACTTTAAATGGTAAGTGATAGAGTGAACATTAGAAAGCTCAATAATACAATACTACCAAATGATACTAAAGCTCAAACAAGCATATGGTAAAACATGATTTTTTTTCTTAGTACTTTAGGTGTATATCGGTTCTAGTGGTGAGTTCAAATTCCATTAATTAATATTTCAAGTAAGAGTCATGAAATTTCAGTCTAAAGGAATATTGAGAGATAAATTTAAGGTTGAGTTAGGGAGTCTAGTGTGCTCCAACAAAACCATAGAAAAATGCATTCATCATTTAAAAAAATATTAGTAGTTTAAAACAGATTTTAAACTCACAGTAACACCCTCCAATTGAACACCGATATGCAGTTCCTCATAACTGCATCTATAACGACTTACTCTAGGCCCATTGGGCGTAGGAGCCAACCTGAAGGAGCTCCTTGGGTCTAGATAGATTTCCCTTATGCACAAAGCACATGAGCATATGATAAAGTTTTACCCCATGCACAAAGCAATGAAACCTACAATAAGGACTCACCCTAGCCTAAGCGTATGAGCCTACCCAAGGGTCACCTTAGGTCCATAAGGATTTACCAGCTTGAACAAAGCTGAACCTCCATACTCTAGAATCCTACCATACAGTATCCCAAAATAACGGTTCATATAGTAAACAGTGAATTTCATGATTCATAAATCAAACGATTTTATTTTCCAATGAAAACAGGTAAACATAGAGCATATATCCAGCAGACATAGTTCATAAATGATAAATCAATAAATAAATAAATCAAAATATCGAACGGTTAAAATATTGGTAAACCAACCATATAACAAATTATATTTCAAATAGATAAAACAATTATATAACACAAGAGGAACACGCTAGATGATCTAGTTATTTTCAGAGGTACTTGGTAGCTATCAGGTAAGGAAAACACAAATTCTGCAAATTGATATAATTACATAATTGGGATCCCTATTAAAAAGAGTTCGATAACTAAAGGATTAATCAATCATTTAGAAAGTGATATATCATGATCATATATTATTCGAATATATCGAAGGGAATTTAGGAACTATTGCATCAAAATTATTTATGATTCATATATTTTAGGGGTGATTCCGTCAATCAAACTTACAAGGGCATTTTAGTCATTTGGTTCTTGAGAAATTTGGTAATTCCATTTAATAAAGGTAAGCAGTGATTTGCAATACTTCAGATTTCGAGCATCTTATCAAGCTTCCAAGTCCAATCAAACTGTACAATTCCCAGTACATGCGATAATTACCAAGTATGCAAGTAGAGAAACTACAATAATATTCATTTCTTAATTGTAACTGCACTATAGAGTTGAACTGGTCACCTTCAGAACCCTCATTGGACGGATCTTTGAGGAGATGAACTGGTATTTAGGCAATATTTATTTTATTCTCTAGTTGAAATAGTAACATGAATGGTCAACCTACTTAGGTCGTACCCTATAAACCTAAAGGGCGTTACAATATTGAAAGTTTCACCAAAATTTTCAGAACTTATCCAAGGACATTTGCTTAATCCATGTCATAAGGGTATTTAGGTTATTTTCGGTACTTGAGGTTAATTTAGTTACTTTGGATTTCAAAGGTATTTCAGTCACTCTAGAGCTTGGAGTATTTTGGTCATTTTGGAGTTTAGAGGTATTTCAATCATTTTATTCAGTCCAGTATTTTCATTTAAGTCAGTTTTTCTGAACAATTCCGACATCAAAAGTACTTCTGGTAACTTAATCTTTAGGTGTTTGCTCATAAATCAAAATTCTTAGGTCTGGTGCATTCAAAGAGGTTAACGATCAGTTATTAGGATTTTTCTAAGCAAAACAAACATTTAATAGGTGAATCAGTAATTTAATCTGATCAAGAATGGTTTTTTAGGGTTATTTTCACTTTCACGGTCATCCTTGGTCCCTTTTACCCATTAAGGGTATTTTCGTCAATTTATAATTTAATTATATTCGATATGTAAATCTTTTTAGGAATAATCAGAGTTAAAGATTTTTAGGCCAACCACTTATAAATTAATCACTAAGCTTAGAATCCCTATATCAGTCATCAAGTTCTATTATACGAGTCTTTCGAGTCTTAATCGATATATTATCACTTTACCGTAATCAAAGTTGATTTAAGAATAATCAATCGAAATTGTTATCCAAATCATAACTAATCATATATTGACCAACTACCAACATGTACCGCAAAGCATGTATAGGGTAGTAAAGTATTGTTACCTCGATTTCTGAGCTATTTCGATTGATCACTTAAACTCCATTTGATCAATCTCGATCTTGAATCCAATGCAAAAAATATCTCAGATATAAACAAAATGAATTGCATCAGAAACAAAACTTAATTACGAAAAACGAATCAAAATGAAAGGTGAAATGTTGAAAAAAAACTTATTGGGTTTGAATTTGGCAAAACCGACTTAAAAAACGAACTCAGAACGTCGAAAAACATCAGTATATGTGTTTTGAAAAAAAATCAACGGCCGATCAACAGTGGTCAACGGTTTAAGCGACTCAGCTCGGCTTAGGTGCTCGGCTCGGCTCGGTCCAAACGACTCAACTCAGTTCGGTTTAGACTAGTTCAACCGGTCAGCATATTCCAAGGCTGACAGACGATGCCCACGCGTAGGAGACAACGCATGCGGTGGCTCAAGTCATCGGTTCAGCGTCAAAATTTTCGGATCGATAGATCATTGGCTTAGGAGTTTCGTGCAGGCGTTGGTTCACGACAAAGAGTTGCAGAAGAGGTCGAAAAAATCCTTCTTGAACGACCGAACTCCTCTCTCTTCGATCTCTTCCACCGTTGCAGCGACGACGACGACACTGGAACCCGAAGAAACAAAACAATGAGATGGTTCACTTATGCTGGAACACTTTATTTTATGGCGTATGAGTTTTGGTCGTTGGTCAACGAAGAGTGTACTGGTGGTGGCGATGCGCGCCACGACTGACTAGACCCGGGGGGTTCAATGGAGGTTCACGGTGGACAATGGGCACTTTTACCTACAAGTCACGGGTTCAAACCACTTCAGTCACATATTTTCATTTTTTTAATTTTTCTCTACTGACAAAAAATGGAAAAAGTCAAGGCTGAATCCCTGAACTCCTTAAATACTCGAAATTGACCTAGTAATTTTCAAACTTACCATTTTGATCCCTTAATTAAATTAAATATATTTTAAATTAAAATTTGAGATGTGACAGCAACCCTTCAATAACACCATCATCATTTTGGGTTTTGACAATGTCAATGTCAGCTTGGTTGTATACCATTCAAAACTTAGGAAAGACGGGCTTTTTTAATTGTATTTTTTTTTTTCATTTTTCAATCAATCTATGTCATTATGACAAATAACTAGAGATAGATGTTATTTTGTTACTTTTAACATTTTAATGTTCTTTTTCTAAAAATTTTGACATTCCAGTATTAATTAAAGAATAATTTAAATACTTAGATAAAAAATTAAATACTTTATATATCTATTTTTATCGAAAAGATAAATTTAGCCGCTTACTTTAATAAAAAAATACTTTAAATATTTAAATAAAAATAATAATATACTTTAATTACTTACTAAGTATATGCGCTTATAATAATATGTCTTATTTTTAGTCTCGATAAACTCGCATATATTTTATGGATAGTACTATTTTGAACGTTGTTTTATTTATTTTTCATTAGATTCAATATCATTTTAACATTTAATTTAAAATTGGATAAAGTGAACAAATGATCAATTAATTATAGGGTGTTGTTATTTTATTAAGTTCTCCGACTATTAAAAGTTATAAAATATTATTAATTATTCATATGCTTCAAATTTTTTTTTTTGTTAAAAAATGACGATTATTTATGCTACACGTTAACATGCGGACTAAATATGATAAAATTTGATACTAAAATCGTTTGAGATGTATAGTCATTTGAGATTTTACGATCATATATTATCATATCACAATTAATAGCTTAACGTCCAATTTAAATGATTGTCATTTTTAATAAAAATGATAAATTTAAAATATATAAATAATCGTATAATTATTTTATAATTTTTAATAATAAAAAATATTAACAATATAATTTTATAATTGATAATTGATAAATTATTTTATAATTTTTAATAATAGATACTCAATAAAATATCATTTTTATGATAGAAACCATTTATATGTTTTAGTATAATGGGATAAGAAAAGCCTGTTCATATGGCGTAAATACCGAGGAAATGGGTGCCTATAAGTAGGGATAGCAAACGGCCGGGTCAAGTGCGGATATCTCCTTCCCATTCTCATACCCACATAATATTTTTCAATCCACCACCCGCCCATCATTTATGATGGGTACAAATTTTTAAATTCACACCCGCCCACGCAGGTACATTCTCAAATCCATCCCCACACCCACTACCCATTAATGACGTACCCGTCTAGACCCACCTGAAAGCAAACTTAAGTTATATATAAGCAAAAAAACATAAAAAAAAACATGTTCACTAAGAAACATAATAAAAATAATCCAAAGATTATCTGAGTTAAGTGTTAATATAGATTTTAAAGTACATAAAACACAATAATAAAAGACATAATTAAAGTTTAGAAACATAAATGACAAATACATAATGTTTTTGTTCTTTGGCACAATATTCTAAAATTTCAGGCAATATTTGTGACATCTGATACTCCAGTATTACAATCATCAATCTCTATTTCCTCTAATTGATAGCGCTCCAATTTAAATTCACTACTACTTACATATATAATAGAAAGTGGGCAGGCGAGCAGATATTTAGCTGGGCGGGAGGATGTGGGGCGGGTAGATGCGGGGCGGGTGGATACGGGGCGGGTAATGTCTCAAACCCATTACCCGCCCACTACCTGCGACGGATATCACTTTCTAAATCCACACCCGTCTACTACCCGCTAAAATTATACCAATCTCCGCCCCAATTAGAACGGGTGCGATACGAAATCCATGAAACTGTACCCGTTTGTCATCCCTACCTATAAGACTATAACCTTATCGGAAAAAAAAAAAAAAGCTATCCCTGTTTTACTGTTTTACACACAAAATGAGGAGATTAGAGCTTGAACTTTGAGTTGTCCTCACTCCCTACCATTAATCTTTTAAATTTTTTAGGTTTACTTAAAAAGTAAATGTTAAAACTATATTAAAAAGTTATCTTTAAGTATTAATTTTTTTATTAAAAATAGTCATTTAACATTTTTAACATTATAGTTTAAAGTGTCTATCGTTAATTGATATTTGTCAAACTTATAAAATTTAAAATTTTATTTTAAAATAAAAACAAAATATATTTAAAAAAAAACCCTAACTTTCTTTTTAAAAAAAGCCAAACTCTTAAAATCCTTAATTTCAAACTCATTTACCGGTCATTGTCCTTACTATTATCCAAAATCCCTAAATCTCAAAATCTTAAATTTCTAACCCTAAATCTATAGAATATTTGGAATGAATAGAAGTTGAAGGTGGGAAGGGAATATGGGAAAGGGAAGAAGGCTGGAAGGGGAAGGGGAAGGGGAAGGGGAAGGGGAAGGGACGGGGACGGGGACGAGGGATGGGGAAGGAGGAGGAAGGAAAAAGGAGCGGGGTTGTTGTTGTTGTTGTTTTTATTTAAATTAAAATTTATAATAGTGTCACATGTCATATTACATTTAAACTTAATGAATGTGACGGGTTAGACAACTAAAAGTATAATGGAGAAAATATTATGTATTTATTTTTAATGGAATTTTTTTTAAACACCTAAAGTTAACTTAAGTATAGTTCAAACACTAATTTTTACATTAAGCCTGTTTTTTATTAAAAGAATCCATGGGATCTAAAATTTCTAAAATACAATTTATTAATATAAGACTAAATAAGGGTATAAATTTGTTATAATTGAAAATCTTATCAAGAGTGTAAATTTTAGGTTTAAAATTAATATTTTAGGTTTAAAATTAATATTTTAGATTGCAACCGAATATATTATTTTATTCATAATATTTTCGGTTGTAAGTCATAAATCCCTTATAATGTAATTTTTTGATTGCAACAAAAGATATAATAAATTTATATAACTTTTTAAATTGAATATGATAATATTTTAAATTAAAATCCATCTTAAATTAGACTTTTCACAATAAAACTACCCCATGGGATCCACATGCAACTCACTTGCTCTGCTGAGCAGCTAGGCGTGGATAAATGATCATTCCGTCTTCTTTATTAGCTCATCATTCAAACGTGCACGAATCTAATGGATTTGAAAATGTTCTTCCTCATCAACTGAGCTACCTTTTTCTACAATGTCTCTTTCGAATATGAAGATTGTTATTTCTCGAGAATTTACCATATGAATATTGTTTTTAATACCAAATATAAACTTAGAAATGAGTTTCTAGTTATTATGATAGTAATATAAAATTTTTAGTTATTAACAAGTATCTCTATTTCTATTTTATACTCTATTAATAATTCAATATATTGAAGTTCATATGTGACACTACAATCATCATGATAATTTCTATAACATAAAAATATTTAAAATAATACATTGAGATTATAGTTCTAATAACGATTTATTTTCCCATCAAATAAAAATAAATAAATTATTTAACTACGAATGGAACAACAAATGACTCTCCAATTAGATGTGTCTACTTCTTTAGAATCTATAAGGTGATGCAATCACATTACATGCACTTAGTTATATACTTTATCGAGCATTAAAACTCCTCTATAATCCATAAATATAACCACATGCGAATGCTTGTGCATTATCTTCAAAGCAATCTTCATCAAATTCATTGAAGTTTTGTTAGAGCCACATCAATAGAATTTAACCATCATTGAACTCACTTGAGACATACTCAAGAAAGTTGTGACACGAAGTAGTTCAGTTATCAACATTTCTACAGGTCACAAGATGTCCATTGACCAAAAATCTTAATTGAAGTGTAACATTCTCTAAACTGATTGTACACTCCCCACACTAAAAATGAAATATGTGTGTATCTAATTTTCACCCTCAATAAGTGAAGAAATAAGTGTTGATTTCAGTTTATAACCTTTTTTTTTTTGATGAAATAAAGAGGGGAGCTAACACTCAATGTTCTTCTATCAAATTACAAGCACATGAGTCCTGTTGTAACAAGCTAAGTACTTCCAATGGTGGAGAGTAGAAAACCGTATGATCCGAGCCTCTTGCTATGGCTAAATTGGCTAGTTTATCAGCCACCTTGTTCACATCCCGATTTATATGCCTCAAAGTAACCGTCTATTCCTGCTTTAATAACTCATTAACCCGGTCGAGCAAAGTAAAAACTGATCCTTTATTAGTCTTTCCTTTAAGCATCCGAATGACCTCCAAGTTGTCTGCTTCAACCATAATTTGTCTTTCGCCAAGATTCTACGCATGCGAGAGACCTTCATGAATAAATAGTTTGAAAATACGATCTTCATCTTATTAATTTAAAATAAATATATTAAAAATATCATCATTATTCTTAAAATAAAAAAATATCATCAGTATTTAAATTATTATATACATATAATACTAATACATTTTTTGATAAATATATACTAATACATTAAATGACTGAATAACAATATCGCATAAAAGAATATTGAAACTTATCAAAAAGAATTGTACGATTTTTTGTATAGAATAAAAGAAAGATAGTTTTTTTAAATATATATATATATATATATTATCTAATATTAAGAGGGGATAATGGTTTTTATAGGGGGAGTGGGGAGGTGAACGGGCAGGAGAAGATAAGTGGGAAGGTGGTTTTCGTCTTATTAGTTTTTTTTTTTTTAAATAAAATAAAAATTAATTTTTGAAAGATATGTTTTATCAGAAGTGACTTTCATTTTTGATGATTGAACTCCCACGTAGGATAAATTTGTTCATGAAAAACACATTTAAACGTGCTTATGACAGGATACATCTTTACTCTTATCAATATAAAAATAATCAACGAAGAGTGTTAATTTGAGAAATAGTTTCTTTAAGAGATGATATGGAGGTATAAAGCCAAGTCCCCTTATACAAGGGTCAAATACTACTATATTAAAATTAATATTTAAGTTAAACTATACAGCCTCAATATAATTGTTATATATCTAATTAAACTAATATTTAATTAAAGACCAATTTAAAATTATTTTTTAACTTCATTTGAGAATAAAAAAATATTAAATAATTTTTTAACTAATGTTATAAAACTAGTATTAAATCATTCTAAAAACAAAATTGACATCATCAACACCGTTAATTAATAACTACTGATTAAAATAAAAAGATATATAACACTAGTGATAATTTTATAAAAAAAAATAGTTTGTTAACTAAAACAAAAATAATAATATTTGGTGACTAATTGCGTAATTTAACTAAATATTTTTATGTTTAAATTCGGATTCAATGATTTAAGTAGGCTCCATAGACTTGTGAAGGGATCACGTGTTTAGCCTTTTTCGAAAATGTGGTCCAACGAAAACAATGAAATGAGACTCTACCACCGATTATGCTGCTTCATCCTGTTTTATGTTAAAATGATAATTTTTTAAATCTTAAGAGAAAATAAATTTATAAAAATTTTAAAATATAAAAGTATCAATTAAAAATAAAAATATTTAAAATATATATTAATTTAGGTTTTTCAGGAATAATTGTATCAACCATCTCTTTTATCAATCTCTGAATTCACAAAGGGTGGGTCGGCTACGGGGCCACACTACACTAGACCATTGTCTGCAGTGCTATCTACGCGGCTAAGCTTCAAATTTTAATTATTACGTCACTTTTAACATAATTTTAGTCACAAAGATAATTGTTGAGTTTCCAAATTTTATACTATTTAAATAAAAATATGAACAAGAAAAGTGTATCTGGTTTCAGAAAAATATTTGTTTCCATTTTTATTTTTGGAAAAAGAAAAATATATATATATAGAAAATAGTTTTCATAATTTTCACTAAAATATTTTCTGAAAAAAATATTTTTAAGCTTTAAATTTAATTAATAAATTAACTATAAATCGAAATTCATGTATGCATAATAATTTTTAAATTAAGTAAAAAATATTATATCTTTAAAATAAATATAAAATAAAATAAAATAATACAAACATTCTTAACAATTTAACAAATTAATAAATCTCATACACAATAATATCTTTAACATGACTCGTCTTCGAAATCAATAATATTACAGGGAAAGACGTATATCCAAAATACAAAACAGAGATGGATAGAGAAAGACATATCTCCAGAAACACTTGATTAATTGACTGTCATGTGGCTTAATTATCACAAATTTTTTTAACTCACAAAAATCTCTATGCAGATGATTAGAGGCTATAGTTGAGTAAGCGGTTGATGACAATGGCAAGGGTCATCCACGAGTGGGATTGTTGCTTTAGGATTAAGGATTTTTAGATTTTTTTGAGATTTTTTTTATTGCCCTCTCGATTCTAGAGTTTTTCTCTAATTAATTCGGATCGATCTGTGTCGTACACATTATTTTGATGTGTAAATCTCTCAATGAGGATTTTCTACGTACACAGACACAAACTCGAGATATACTTAAGTAATATAAAATTGTTTACCACTTAAACCAACCGTCGTTGATAGATTTTTCTAAAATTTTAAAATACCTAGAGGTTTTTAAATAACAATAATAATTTTAAGTTTTTAAATATAATTTTCAAAAATATCACCACATGTCATATTTTAATTGGTAGATGGCATTTTCTAATGTGCATTACATCGTAAGTATTTAAAATATCAACATTTGTAAGGTTTGACATTCAGGTCGACCGAAAATGTTTAGACACTTCAATAAAAAAAAGAAAAAAATGTATAATTGGGATTTTTTTTTGTATTTAATCAAATAATAAACAATAATTATTATATTTTTGAAAACCCCGTATAAAGGTAACTACACTCAAAGTGACTTAATTGTAGATTTATTAATAATCGGACATTCTTTTTAAAAGTATAAACATTCTCTAATTTAAACATTGTCATAAACATATCATTTGAACATTAAATATGAACAAATAATTATGAGATTTAATTTAATAATTTAATTTATAAAATTTATCAATTTGATTTTAATTTTAAATTATTTTCATAAATGATATTTTTTTTTTATTTTCCTAGTGTAATTACAATTTAGTTGTAACTTATTATTGATTTATGATAGAATATGATATCCACAAATGATTTGATTTAATGGTCTCATTTAGTTTGATAATATAATAAAAAATTAAAGTGATAAATTTTTAAATATAATGATTAACTTATTTTAAATTAAGATAAAAATTAATATAATATATAATTTTGGAGATTATAAATATTATTAGATCAGGTTAAATTAGATATTTTTAACAATGAAGTGACCCATTTATAATAATATTTTAATTAAGTGATATGTTTATAATTTTAGAAAAAAGTTGATCTTGTTATTGTCAAATCATAATCAAGTGACCTTTGTGTGTAGTTTACCCTAGAAAATTCCTTGGATCTGTTTTAACTGAAAAGAGGGGGCGCTTTCATGACCGAGTTCGGACTTCGGGAGAAAACAGGTGGTGATGGCGGTGGTGGTGGTTGTGGGCCTGTTAGAATGCCGGCGCTGACGTTGGAAGTGGCGACGTAGGGGTTAGCATTGACGTGGCCATCTTAAGATTCCCAGTCATAAAAAGAGAAGAAGGCTTTTTTTTTCACCAAAATGACTTTTTAATAATTTCTTTCACTGTTATCTGATACTATATTTTTTTCTATTACTTCGTGGTACTGGTTAAACTGTGGGTCGCGTGGGGATGCATCTGAGCTGGTTCTGTTTTGGGTTTATTTGAACCGGTGGGTTAGAAGTTAGAACTCGTTTCCACATTTCTTTATCTCAAGCTTTTGTCTTTCTGGGCTAATGATTTAGGTAAAAGGTGTTAATTTTTGTGTATTTTTATGTCATTGTTGGTTGTTTAATATTTGGGTTTTCGTTCCTTTCTGTTTTTTGGGGTATTAATTGTTATTAAAGTTTGAATATTTTGATCTATGGAGTTTGATTTCATAGAAATTATCTTTTAGTTGAGCTGAGATATGAAAAACTGATAAAAGTTTATTGTTTTTGTTGTTTTCCATGTTATATGCAGTTGAAAATTGAGTGATTGAATTTGGTATGCTCATAAAAGATGCCACTAAAGAGTATAGTGCGAGAGTTAAAGGAAATGAAAGATGGTATTTGGAAAATCTCAAGGAGAGGTGGGGAAAGCAAGCTTGGCATAGCCGGACTCGATCCCATGTCGCTCCGGATCGGCCACAAGTGGAATCTGAATGCGTCGAGCAAAGCCCGTGGGCGAATCTGCCGCCGGAATTGCTCTTAGATATTATCCATAGGGTGGAGGAAAGTGAAACAGCTTGGCCTGCTCGAGCTGCTGTTGTTTTTTGCGCTGCAGTTTGTAGGTATTGGAGGGAAATCACAAAGGAGGTTGTGAAGACTCCTGAGCAATGTGGAATGCTCACGTTTCCAATCTCATTGAAGCAGGTTATACTCTTTCCTATTGGAAAAGTTCCCTTTTTGACCCCAAACTGTTTTATACATGCTTCGGTCTATTTGAATAAAGGGTAAACGAAGCTGCAAATGGTTTAGGAAACGAGGAAACCAGATTGGTATTCCGGATGTGCTCCGATTTAAGACAGCAATATTGGAGGTGGAGCAACGAAGAGTTCCATCAATATTTGCAGACTTGAGCATTAGAGCATGTTTTGCGGTACCAACTCCGGTGCCCCTCTACTTCTATTGCTTGTAGGTTCATTTTGCCCTGCTTCCAGAAAAGAACCTCAACAACATGCATCTATGTCAAGAACTTACTAATTGTCAGTAATTCAATGTGTCTTGCTGTGGCATTTCTATCATGTAATGATGATTGGGGTGATACTTGCATATTAAGAACTTTCAAATGATGCATATAAAGTTAATTTTATATTTTTTTTGAAACCCTGCTGTGTATTATCGACATTGACAATAAGTCTCATGTCTGTATAAACAATGGGAGTGGCTGTTTTCTTGTTTCTCCTCTTAAATATTTATGTCATTTGTTGTGCTCATGAACAGCCCGGTCCTCGCGAGTCTTCGATTCAATGCTATATTAAAAGGGACAGAGCAACTTCTACGTATCTTTTGTTCTATGGTCTGGTACCCTGTAAGTTGTCTCATTCATATGTTCTAAGTATTTGTTGCGAAATTGTTAGTAACTACTCTTCATTTCTATTGAAGCATTCATATCCGAAAAATATGGATATGGGCTATGAGATGACCCTTCCAGGATCCTTCAAGTATATTGAATATGAAGCTTACTCACATTTTGAGATGTATTAACTTTTGTGCTGCTTCGATTACAGCTGAGGGAGAGAGTGATAAATTGTTGTTGGCAGCAAGAAGGTCAGAAGGGCAACATGCACAGATTTCGTTATATCCTTGGCTGCCGATGATTTTGCCAGGGCCAGCTATACATATGTTGGGAAACTAAGGCAAGTTTCTTGATTACGTATCTTATGTTTCCCTGATTACACTCGCTTCATGTCCATGATGACATATTGAGTTTTTTTCAGGTCTAACTTTTTGGGTACCAAGTTCACCGTATATGACAGTCAACCTCCGTGTGACTCCATGATCCCATCAACTACCCATAGGAGGTTCCACTCTAAGCAGGTGTCTCCAAGATTACCTGCATGCAACTACAGTATAGGGACCGTTATCTACGAGCTCAATGTTCTGCGAACCCGAGGACCAAGGAGAATGCATTGCATTTTGCATTCAATTCCTGTTTCTGCTATTCAGGAAGGAGGCACTGCCCCTACACTTTTGGCATTACCGCAATCCTTGATGATCAGCCTTCTCCCTTACCTAGTCCAAACGGAAAGGGACAGCTAATGGAGACCAGCTCCCCCAGCCTGGAAGTCACACCTTTATTTTCCGTGGGCTCAGGAGAGCCATTAACCCTTAAAACCAAGGCTCCTAGATGGCATGAACAGTTACAGTGCTGGTGCCTCAACTTCAGGGGTCGTGTGACGGTGGCTTCTGTTAAGAATTTCCAGCTTGTCGCAGCTGTTGAGCCTGCAAATAATGTATCACCTGAGGAGCAAGATAAGGTAATCTTACAGTTTTGGGAAAATCGGCAAGGACATCTTCACCATGGATTCGATACCCTCTATCCTTTCCAAGCCTTTGCGGTCTGTCTTAGCAGCTTTGACACCAAACCAGCTTGTGATGATAGTCACTGGTTGGAGATCCGTATCATTGATATTGCCATGGATTAGTATGATCGTTAAGTCGCAACCTACTTCAGCAGCTTTATTGCAGACCGGCAAACGGGGCTGTAAAACAGTAGCATGTAGGTGAGTGATGTACAGCCTTCTCCTCTCGAATGCTTCTTGTGTTCCTGTACCGGAGTTTGTATTCAGATGGAAGCTTTTCTTGCACGGACTTTGCTGGCTGTTCTTAGCCTTTCAGTTAATGACTTGTATGTTCTTTGATCATCATAATTAGAATCAAAAACTAAATTAACAGCAATTTGTCCATATTTTTAGATTATTTGTTATTCTCCAGCAAAACATGCTATCTTAGAATAAACTCGAAACAGAAGGCCGCCTAAATAATGGAGATTAGTGTTGGAACCGGACATAATCATTTGCTAATTACAATTAGTTTACAGTATGAAGATATTGTCGCCAAATCCCAAAAGCAAATCCCTACCTGGCAAGGGTAAAGAATCTAACCAGGCAAATGTTTGTTAATCATAATATTGTCCTAGAAGAAAAATCCTAGTTTCATTTTCTTTTTTGGGTGCACTGGTTCTTGAGAACATTGGTAATTTCACTCGAAACAATGCCTTACGAGACACCTTTTCTTTAGAATAATCATTAGCATCTTTGGATTCGATGTTGTTGGAGTTGGAGAATTCTTCGGAATCAATGTCATTGGAGTTAGAGCATTCACCGGAATCGATGTCATTGAACTTGGAGCATTCGTGTTCATCACCATCACCTTTATCATGTTTGGTATCCCTAAGAAGCCGAAGCAATTCCATTGCAGTTGCCTTCCCTTTTCTGCTTCCGTTAGCAGATACGAAGAAAAGGAGAGGAAATATATTACACTCATCCATCACTGAGTGACAGTATTCGATACTTTGCGAGCACAATGTAAGGAGAATAGCCGGTGCATGCTCTTGATCCTCGTGAACACCGGTCTCGAGTAGCACAGCGATAGAAGCAATGCAGCCAGATGTTCGAGTGATCTCCAAGTCCTAGTCTCTTGGATACTGCACAAGTTTCTCAACACCACTATACAGTGCCTTGCGGTGTTGTGTCTTGTAAGTATGGAACAAGCTTGGGGATGCACTCCGAAGAAACCAAATCGGAACAAATATCGGTGCTCGAGGACAAATTACGCAAAATTTTGAGGATTTGTTCCTGGAAATCTTTGACGTTCGAATCAAGAATGTTTAACATGGAAACAAGAGCACCAAATGGATATATCTTAGATCCAGAACTGCTGTGTTCGGACAACACTGACATAATGTCAAGAACCTCTCGAGTTACTTCCGAGTCGATAAACAATGACAGCATACTGTATGCATCTTCGCTTAAGTATCGTGTGCCATTCCTGAAGAAGCTCAGAAAACGGTGAAAAGAATCACAAAACAACCCTCCATGGCTCAAAATCTAAGGAACATGTCACGTTAAGAAACTAGCCACATGTGCACATGGAATGAAAATTACCTGTTTTTACTCAGAAATGTTGATAACAACTTAAATCCAGCTCTCCGGGCTCTTAGATCATGCAAATCATTAGCACTGCTCAAAATCTAATCAGTCAATGAAATTCTTCGAAGACAAATGAAGACAATCTAGATCATCACATTTCAAATGGTTTTTAATGTCTTCAATCATCTTGTATTGTGATTCTCGATCAAGCTTGGCAAGGCCAGAAAGAGACTCCAAATCGGTCTAGACTGTTTTTCTGAGAGGTCGAAATGGCCCAAGATCATCACTGGTCTCCTCAGGCATCAAACTAGAGACATCTTCAATCCTGTTCCGAGATCCATCCAAAGTATAATTAGTATCTAAAGATCCAAGTGATATGTTGCTGATGTTTAATGGAAAGCCCAGATCATTCATAGAACCGCCTAAACTAGATATGGAAGTGGAAGAATTTTCCAATGAAGGAAGCATGTCCGGTTGCATGCTTGGGTCCTGGATGGTGTTTCCATATTTCCTACACCATGTTGTGATCAGATTCTTCAAGAAAGCATTTGGGTCAATGAATGATGGTCCAGTTTCATCTCGGTTTTGGGGCACCAGTCGTTACCATTGCCGAACCATTTCAGGATCCAAGTCCTTTCAAATGTTTGTCCAGAAGCAATAACAACAGGATCATACATCAATCTTGAAGATGGGGGGCACTTGAATTCCTCCGGAGGGTATATAGCTCGATTTAATGTTCCTGCTCGAGCATCATACTGCTTACACTTCGTATGAGATTCGGCATCAGCGGAGCGAGTATGCGCTGCAAAGGCTCCTTCATTTCGATCACTAGTGTTGTCTGTTTGCACTCCGCTAATCAAGTTAGCATACTTTCTTAACAGATATAGCAGATATTTCAAGATATTTTTCTTTTGTTGATCACCGTCACCCATTTTTTCAAGCAACTTCTTTATAGATTCTTTCTCTATCGAGATGGCTTTTGGAGAAGTGATATGAAGTCTTGATGCTGCAGTTTGAAGAGCCTTCATTTCATCATATTCGATTGAATCTGATGCCGCAGCTCCTCGCTGGAGTAATTCACGTACAACTTTCCAGGCCTCATCTTCAAATTTATCAGGGAAAAACTTTGCAGCTCGCAGATCATCGACAATTTGAGAGATCTGCAATAACATTTCGATATCAGCTTGAAGAAAGGACAGGACATCATGAAAAATGAAAATACAAGAAATTGTTGGTAAACAAGAAGGGTAAAT
The DNA here is from genome assembly GCF_006381635.1 of Hibiscus syriacus. Classification (NCBI taxonomy): domain Eukaryota; kingdom Viridiplantae; phylum Streptophyta; class Magnoliopsida; order Malvales; family Malvaceae; genus Hibiscus; species Hibiscus syriacus. Next base: position 679,984 of record NW_024062734.1, on the reverse strand, counting down.
AGAAGATTAATAAGACATGTAATTTGACAAACCTCATCAACCAACTTAACTGGAACCATACTCTGAACTTGGCATAAACATTGTTCCAACAAGTTCTTCATTTTCGACATCTCGAGACTATGGCATCGGTCCTTATTGCCTGAGAGTAATTGCCAAAGGGTATATTTTACAATCACAAAACTATATAATTAATTACTAAAGCTACCAGATAGAGTTTGCTGGATTCACTACAGTACTGAAGAAGTAACTTTGCTCTCTCGATTGCACTGTTCAGCGAGCACAGTGCCTTCATTCCTGAGGGCTCCAGGTCGAGCAACTTCGATTTCTGGAAATATCTTTATAATTCTATCAACAAACTTCCAAAGTTCTGTGCACATCCTGCAATGCACCTACAATCATCAATGACAATATGAGAGTACGAAATTTGAACTTTGACCAACAAATACAGGAAGATTTCCATATGTTCTAAAGTTTTAGTTTAGTTCATCCCTTTATATCCGAAGAAAATTTGAAGTATCCAGCAAATGTCATTTTACTCTGTAACAATCAAACCGGACACTCTTCGTGTGACCTACTTGTTCGAATACATTATACATACGCTGCTGGTGGTTAAATAGAATCACACAAGGTAATTGTACCTTAAAGGAAGTCGGATATGACGGAGTCTCGACTACTTCCACCATTTATGCAGATTCAGTCCCCATACAAAGCTTGCTTCCTGATTACAGAAACATAAAATACGTTAACGTCAACTAGGTAAACAGATCAGAATCTTCCAAACAGCAATTAGCAGATAGATACCTAATGAAATAATTCTCAAAAGATGAAAAGGGTTATCCATATTGGTTGTGCCAACATTTCCGAGGGTAGCTTTACCGTGAAACTTCAGCCAAAGAAGAAATATATACGTATATATATCAACCAGGAGGGAAGGTGAAGAGAAAACTCACTTACAACAATGATAAAAGAGAAGTTTCTTTTTCTTCTTTTCTGTACGTGTATTATTGAAATTTGAAGTTATATAACAAACACCAGATAGACAGAAGTTGAACAACCAGAGGCAAATAAACAAAAACAAATACTTATTTGTCTAGAAAAGTAAGTGCTTCAGAGAAGATAACATTTAGCCACCAGAAAAAAAAAGTGATTCTCACTCGCACAACAGTAGAAAAACCAACTTTAAAATGTAATATAAAGTGATTTTTTTTTTCAACTCCAAGGTAGAATTCAAGGGACCGAAAGTAGTTGTCTTGCAGCTCTACCATAGATGAGCAAGGCGAAAATGAAACAACGGTTCAGAAAAAAAACTTTAAAGATGATCAAACCGATTGCATGATCTTATTGCTCAACAAAAATAAACCCCAGTACTTTCTTGCCCTCTCTGACAACCCCAACACTTGAAAAAAAAAACCATGTCCACGACCTTAGATGAATATAGTGGTACAAACAGAAGCTTGAAAAAGGCAGGACAAAACCAGAAATGAAAACTCCAATTAGAACTGTGGCATTTAGAACCCTTGGACCACCAAGAAAATCCAAAACCGAAGAAAAGAAAAGAAAAATTTACTGCTTCATTGACCCATTTAACCAGTTTGTTTAGAACCCAGCAAGTATAAACCACTAATAAAGTTGAAGGTTAAATCTTCTTTTCTTTTAGTATGGAATCTAAACACAAGAGAAACTTAAAGGCTGTCAAGGCATCTTCTTTTGACAATTTCTGTCACTTCTTTAGGTAAAATACAAAGCAGCAACCATCAAATGAGAACAATCGCTACTAAGGGAAAAATGGGAATCCATCCGTGTTTACTTTAGAGGAAATGGGGTGATATGATAAGGATTCCAAATCTTTGCAGGAACAGATAAAACAATATAAGTACATATTCGCTACACATTTATTAAAGCCACTGTCATGAATCATCCAATGATTAGGCCCCAAAAGTACACTTCTTTTGTTATACGATGCAAATCAATCATAATTTCGTGAAGCAAAACAAGCTAACACTCAATTGCTAAAACTGATAAGGTTATACTTAGAATTCTATTGAATTGTTATACGATGCAAATCAATCATATTCTAAGTATAACCTTTGTTATACTTAGAATTTCACCTTTGGCATCTAATTCTCTCACTTCATCGCGTAGCTGATCTAGCTCCTCCTGGACAGCGAAACAAAACAAAATGTTCGAGAAGGCTCTGGCTAAATACAACCAAGACACTCCTGACCGCTGGCATAACATTGCTAAGACTGTGGGTGGAAAGTCGGCATAAGAAGTCAAGCAGCACTATGAGATCTTAGTCAGGGATCTCAAAGACATTGAATCTGGCCGGTACCCTTATCCATATCGAAGTGGGAGCAGCAACTAAAGCAGTGAGTTTTATACTAAACCAAATATATCCTAATATTTACAGCACTATTCAAATTTTCAAGTTTTGTTAGTTATCTACACACACTACAGATAACCAAGAATGAAGGACAGTTTAATATGCATGAACAATAACAAAGGACAGTTTAATTAGTGGTTCTCAGAATTAACATAGATGACATATCCATGAAGTCCTTGTCCTTCCAGCTCCACACAGTCGCAACAACACTTGGATCATACATCGTCATATACCTCAAGTTCTTAAAGATTGAAAACTGAACTACCCAAGTAGGTCCATAAAAAAATCCAGAAACGTGGGGAATCTTCAAGTGTCACTTTTTCTATGTGGTCCATCAGCCCTTTTTTTCTTTTTCTTACTGAGCATTGATTGGGCAACCGTACTGGTCAATTAACTGCTTATAAAGATCATTTATATTCAATGTTCTTATTGACAAGACTCCTTGGAATTACTCGTCTCCAGCCTAACCAAGCCCACATGAGATCCAATCTTTTTAGTATTTTAGTCTTTTTGGATAACATGTCAATGGTACTAAGCGCTACCAGCCCAAACAATTCCATGTGAGAATTTGAAAATCACAAACCTAAGTCAATATTTTCTGCATTTGTCTTTACACAGGAGCAAATAAATTGCTTCCCAAACAAATCTGGAACCAGCATGCTTAAACTGATAACATTTTTAATGCTTTTTTTCCCTTCTGGATCTTAAAAATGTGTTGTTATCACAACTTTTTGTATTTTTTCCAAGGTTTCCACTTAGCCATATAAATCAATAAATTATTTTTCTATTGACTAACTTATCCTACTCGTCTTTCAGGTTTGCTGGAGGATCAAAGACTACAGTGAAATATTATATATGTGTGTGTGTGGGCATCCAGAGATCTAAGTGGTTACTGTTTTGCTTTTCTATTATTATCTCTTTGTACGTTCCTTTGACCTTTATTGAGCTAAATAAAATACTACGTTTGATAATATAAATTTAGAGATTTGTCTTTAGGTTTCACTTGTTATATAATTTCCTTTTGTTACTAGATAAAAAGCCAGCCTCTGGGCTGTAGTTACGTACGACTTCCGAGTTCAAATCAGAAAAATAAGCAGTAAATAGTCGAAAGACTACATAGTAAATACAAATTCAAAGGAAGCAGATTAGGTGATAGTCGGAGAGAGAAGAACCGGGTTAACTTCTGGAAAACGAAAACAACGTTGTACGACAGCCTAATATACGACTAAAGAAAGAAGTTATCGAAAATATTATTGGTTTTTTAATATTTTTCAATAAAGCGTTACTTAAAAGATTATTTTTTACCGAAAATATTAATTTCGCTACCTAATTTCTAGTAAAAAAACCGATAGAAAAAATAATATTTTAGATAACGCTCAATATTAACATTTTCGATAAAAAAAATAATATTTTAAGTATCGCTTTACCAAAAATATTAAAAAACCAATAACATTTCTAATAACGATTTTTTTAACGTATATTAGACTACCGGGGTACATCCCGAAAATAACAATCCAATGGAGAATCCTTCCACCTTGAAAATAAGCTAAAACCAAGGAAAATTCACTCTAAATAAATGCTTACTTGAAAATACAGCAACAGTTCAGAATAATTGCATATTTCACGGAATAAAATCTCCATCTCCGATCTGATCGTAGGTTAGACAATTTCAAGAAATGAGGGTGGTGTTTGTTTTTAATGTTTAAGGTTTGTAAAGTAATTATGTTTGCGTCGCACAGATCACGCGTATACATTAGGTTTCGCAGACCGTTTACTTTTTATAAGACATAAATTCTTATAACGTCTGCGTGTCCTCTTCTTAGGGACTTATGTCTTCAAAGCTTTCTAACATCTTTAAAGAACTATTTTTGCTATTTATTTTTTAAAAATGTCATTAAATTTAATGAATTATTACAAAATAGTCAATATAATATTGTAATAAATTATAAAAGTTCGATAATATAATAATTATTTTATAGTATTTAGATAAATTTATTAATAATTTTATAATCTTTTAATAAATTTAATAAGTATTTTATAATTTAAATTATTGATAAAATGATCATTTGTATAACTCAACGATATCTAATATACTTTATTTGAAAAAATATATTAAATTGAGTAAAAAATATTATACAATTAAACTTAGTAATTTTTTTTTATATAAAAACTTAGAAAATCACGGAGACATACAATTATTAGCATTAAAAGACAAAATAAATGTTTTAATCAAAAAATATTAACACTATTGAAAAATCTGATTCTTATCATTTAGTTTTGGTAAAGTACGAAAGTCCCTTTATACAGAATAAATAAATAAAAAACAAATAATATATTTTTTTCTAAATAGAAAAATACTAATTGATGTATATTATATGGAGTATATATTATATTTTTTTGATATTACTAGAATCGGATTGTACCACTCGAATAAATTAAGATGATTTAAATGATATTATAAAATTGAGTATTGATATATTTGTGAATCGATAATAATTGAGAATTAAATTTTTTGTTTTAACAATTACTTAAACCGAAACAAACAGATTGAATTAAAATCAAATTGATTTCATTATCGATTGATTTAATAATAATTTTTAAAATGATATATAATATTAAAAACAAAATCTAATAGTATGTAGATGTAATAATTTATAATAATAAAATTAGTATAATATTTATTTAATATTTTTTTCAAATAAAATATATTAGATATCGTTGAGTTATATACATATGATCATTTTAGTCAATAAAGTTTAAAAAATTATAAAATATTTATTAAATTTATTAAAAGATTATAAAATTATTAATAAATTTATCTAAATACTATAAAATAATTATTATATTATCAAACTTTTATAATTTATTACAACATTATAGTGACTATTTTGTAATAATTCATTAAATTTAAAGACATTTTATAATTTTAAAAAAATTAATAGTAAAAATGGTTATTTGAGTATAATTTAAAAAATTAATTTATTTATATTTCAGTATATTTTATCAGTCTGCAGATATTAAAAATTAAACAATATTCTTTTTATAGACTGTAAACTTATAGTTCGACTATTCCGTTGCATATATTTGTAAATATAATTTATAAATTACAGATTTTTTACCTCTACAAAAATAAACACCACATGAACGTGCATCTCCTATCTAATCATAATAGATATTAATGATTTCGATCGTACCTAAAGCAAGCCGATCTCCATCATGAATTTCAAGAGAAACGGAAGGACGGCTAGACAGAATAATTGACATTCCAACGAATGAAAATTTGCGCGGGGAAAAGGACGCATCGGAATTCGAAACGTTTTGTTTGTTGCGGGAACTAATTTTCCCAAACATTTTCTTTTATTATTTTTACATAATAGAATTTAAATTAGGTTCAACGATTTTGGTAATTTTCTTGTAAACTTACTAAAAGGTTTCCTTTTCAATTCTATTATTGTTATATTTTAATTATAAATTACTAATATTATAAGAAATTTTATCATATACTTTTATAGTTAAAATTACCAAAATGATCTAATATGTAACCTAAATAGAAAATAATTAAAATACAAAAATTATAATATATTACACAAATTATAATGATCGAAAATAAGATACTAAGATGACATGAGAAAATAGTTTAAATATAATAAATCATAAGATAATATAAATATCACATGGATAATTTATAATCTATATAAAATCAATTATTCTTACATCAAATATAAAATTGTATTCTTTTAAATACAAAAATAACATAATCACAAAAATAAACTTTTATTTTTCTTCTCTGAATTTTTTTTGGATAATTTTTTGCATATTACCCACACATCAAGTAATCAACATCAAAGTACTACAAAATTATAAAGTTCAAAAAGTCAAGGAGATTAAATTCCCCAAGCCACTACCCAATTACAAAGACTTGGGGATTTGAATTCCCCGTTCCATACAAAAGAACTTCATTTACAGCATCTCATCTAACAATCTTACTATGTACTTTATTCCTAACAATCCTTTTGGTAACAATTAATGATTTCGCATGTACATCTTGTAATACCTAGAAAGTGTTTATGACGTCTTTCCTTCCAAATACAATATATATATATATACACACACACAAATGTACACAATGAGTGACTTATCCTTTTACAAAGTCTTCATCCCAACTCATCACACCTCTGTACACCACCACAACTTTTACAAACTCCATTCATTGAAAGCTACATCCTAAACAATCGATCTGTATAGTAGATAATTTATCAAAAATTGTCATTCAAACAATAATTGCATGCTTAAAAATGATCATAGAAAACCATAAGTCCACAACATTCTGTTCCATGCAACTAGTACCATTTCTTTCTTTACTTCTTCATTAAAAGGTGTAAAAAAATGAAGGAAATTAAATACCCAAAAGAAATTAAATGGTGGATGTACAATATCAAACACTCGCACTTAAAATCTTAATGGTCTAAATGATTAAAGAGAACATAGTTTTTCCTAAAGGGAATTTGAGCAGTTTCATCTATAATGTGTATGTTGCTAATCATTAAAAAATATTTTTAATATATACTACCTTATAATCATATTAAACTATTTAAAAAGATAGAATTTTTTTAACGGTAAATATAGGTTACATTATGAAAAATAAAAAATCATTATCGTTTATATCTTGTTTTTTTTCCTTGTAATAAAATCCTTCAACTGTCCCACATGTTACATTATATTAATATGTTTGTTACTACATTACCGTTTTCTATCAGTTTGGTAAATAATGTTTGGTCAGTAATTGTGCATCAACTTTTTCTTTGTTTTTGTGTGGTGCTTAGTTTGTTCCAAGTGTGAAAAGAAACTATCATGTAGGAGGGAAGCGGAACAAGTTTTGTAGTTGAAAACTGATATTAAGTCTTTCTATTTTTCCCTCACTGTTTGTTTGGGCATGGTTTCTTGAATAAAAATAGCAAAACAAGAAGAAATGTAAGAAAGCTAAAAAGCTAAGAAAAAGAAGAAGAATCAATTGGAAGCACAACAAGGGTGACAGAGAGCAGAGATCGAGAGAGAGAAGACGAAGCAGAGAAGAAAAGCAAGCGAAAGAATTGTTTGTAGGAAGCCATCGGGGAACGACAGGGTCCCCCCCTGTGTAGAATGGAAGCTTCATCGTGCCACACATTTTCTCTCTCTTTCATTTGACAACACTTCTTTCTTCTTCATTGAGGTACCGTTATGTAGATTTTGAAAGCATTTTTGCATGCCTATTGCCGGGTTTATATGAAAGATTTCGTTGATTTTAACGTGATGATTTTGTTCAGGGTTGTTGTTCAACCAAGCGAATAAGGGAGAGGTGGTGGCGGTTCAGGGTTGGTAGTTCCTGCAAAGCTAATGCAAAATGGATTCATCACCTGAGACCTCTCCATCAAAAGATTCCCACCATCTTCATCTTCTTCATCGTCGAATTCCACACAAGTTAGCTCACCCTCATCATCGAATTCCACCTCACCTTCATCACCATCCCCACCACCACCCCAAAGCTCGTCATCACCGCCACCAGCACCCAAAATCTCATCACCACCGCCACCAACACCCAAATCTCATCACCACAGCCACCATCACCAAAATCCTCTCCACCTCCACCAAAAACAATTGTCACCCCCTCCACCAGCGTCTAATAGTAAAAATAATACTAAAAGTCCTCCATTTCACTACCCTCCGCCATCTTCTTTTTCTCCTCCTCCTCCGCCTGTTAAAAATGTTAGTGACTACTCTCCTCCCCACCTCCTACCAAAAGTGGCAGTACGAAGTCCAAATCTCACAATTCGCCGTCGACGAGTGAGTCAAATGGCGACTCGAATACAAAGGTTGTTGTTCAACCAAGCGAATAAGGGAGAGGGGTGGCGGTTCAGGGTTGGTAGTTCCTGCAAAGCTAATGCAAATGGATTCATCACCTGAGACCTCTCCATCAAAAGATTCCCCACCATCTTCATCTTCTTCATCGTCGAATTCCACACAAGTTAGCTCCCTCATCATCGAATTCCACCTCACCTTCATCACCATCCCCACCACCACCCCAAAGCTCGTCATCACCGCACCAGCACCCAAAATCTCATCACCACCGCCACCAACACCCAAATCTCATCACCACAGCCACCATCACCAAAATCCTCTCCACCTCCACCAAACAATTGTCACCCCCTCCACCAGCGTCTAATAGTAAAAATAATACTAAAAGTCCTCCATTTCACTACCTCCGCCATCTTCTTTTCTCCTCCTCCTCCGCCTGTTAAAAATGTTAGTGACTACTCTCCTCCCCACTCCTACCAAAAGTGGCAGTACGAAGTCCAAATCTCACAATTCGCCGTCGACGAGTGAGTCAAATGGCGACTCGAATACAAACCTCATTATGGGTATATCTGTGCGGTAGGAGTTTCTCTCTTTTGTCACCATTTTATTGATATACTGTTGCAGAAAGAAGAGGAAAAGAAACCCTCAAATGCAGTACTATGGTGAACCTAAAGGTGGTTAAATATATATATATGGATAATTTTTATTTATATCCTGTCCTGTAAATCTTGAGCATAGCGTTAATATCAATTTTTATGATTTAATGAACTGATAAAGTTTGCATGGCTCATGAGTTAGTTCTATTGTATGATTTATTATGCAGCCGGTGTCGGTGATCCATATTATAACAGAACGATGCAACGTCCATGGGGAGATCATGGTGGCAAAGCTACCCCACCACATGATGATGGTGTTGTTGCTAGTGGTGCATGGGGTACACCATCTCCGGTGCCACCCTGGTGCGGTGCCAGGATGGGTTCATCCCCACTCCCAGCACAATGTTGAGCGGTGAAGTAAGCTCCTTGTCCTCAGGCGCACAACATATTCCTTTGCCACTCCATCACCAACTATGCCTCTTGGAATAAATACTGGCACTTTCACTTACGAGGAGCTTTCAGCTGCTACCGGCGGATTTTCTGAGGCCAATCTGCTCGGCCAAGGCGGTTTTGGGTTCGTGCACAAAGGTGTGTTACCAAGTGGAAAGGAGATTGCAGTTAAGAGTTTAAAAGCTGGTAGTGGGCAAGGCGAAAGAGAATTCCAGGCCGAAGTCGAAATAATCAGTCGAGTCCATCATCGGTACCTCGTGTCCCTAGTCGGATATTGCATGGGAAGACATCAACGGATGTTGGTGTATGAGTTTCTTCCAAAAAAAACCTTGGAATATCACCTCCACGGTAAATTCAATTTGGAATGATTCACTATTATCCTTTATACATAACACTAAATATCATGCAAACGTTTGATAAAATAATTATTTAACCTTTTATTTATTTTTTAAACATCAAATGATAACACTTATTGTTGGTGTAGGACTGTCACATGTCCAAAATGGACAAATGTAATCAGTAGTCAACTAACAGTTTTTATCTAACCATAGATTTATCTCAAGTGACTATCTAATTAAACATTACAAGTGTTTTTTAACATTATTCCTATCTTTAATAGCTGACAAACAACCCCTCGTAATTGCAGGAACTGACCGCCCGTTATGGATTTTTCGACTAGACTTCGAATTGCATTAGGTTCTGCTAAAGGGCTTGCTTATCTTCATGAAGATTGTGAGGAATCTAAAGTCTCCCTCTTTATCTCTATATATCATTTGTCATTCAATCTTTCTCCATGACTCTTCATTTCTTGTTTGAATTATACATGCAGGCCATCCTCGCATAATTCATCGTGATATTAAATCAGCTAATATTCTCCTCGACTACAGCTTTGAAGCCAAGGTATCATCTCTTAAAATTGAACCGGAGTTTTTAAGTAGACATTCCCTCACCGGTTCGCACACGGTTTGCATTTTTGTTATAGGTGGTGATTTTGGATTGGCTAGGTTGTCTGAAGATAACCACACCCATGTCTCAACTCGTGTGATGGGAACATTCGGGTAACACTGAAAAGAAGACAAATGTATAGTTTGCTCAAAGAAATTTGAGATCAAATTGTTTATCATACACGGTGTTTATTTTTAATATAGGTACTTAGCTCCGGAATATGCATCAAGCGGCAAGTTAACAGAGAAATCCGATGTTTACTCATTTGGGGTCATGCTATTAGAACTTATAACCGGAAGGCAACCTGTGGATCCAAGTAATGCAATTGATGACAGCTTAGTAGATTGGGTATGTAGATTTGGTGCATCAGTGGCAAAAACCATAAGATTCATTTACCAGTATGAGAAAAACTACACAGAAATGGTGTGTTACTGTTAGTGTTATTCTTTGAAACAGGCTCGACCACACTTGACTCGCGGATTGGAGGATGGCGACCTAGGTCCACTGGTTGATCCACGTTTGGAGAACAACTACAACCATGAAGAAATGAAACGTATGATAGCCTGCGCTGCTGCCATCAGACATTCAGCTCGAAAGCGCCCCAAAATGAGTCAGGTTTACAATGATCCCCGAACTTCCTCTTATCTTGTTAATGTATAGGTATAATATTAAAAATATTTCTAACGTCCAATTAAATAGTCACTCATTTCATAATCTCTCTCTTTTTAGTATTTTGGTCTCAATTTTATTTGGAGCAAAAATATTTTTATATAGATCGAAACCGTTAGTCAACAAACAGTTAACGCTCTAAAATAGTAGTTTTTATCCTAAAATGAATATTAGAAGTCAAAATGCTTTCAAAAAAAAAAAATGTCAAAATGACTATTTGATCAAATGTTAGGGTCTTTTTGTCTTAAAATGAAACATTTGAACCAAAATACTAAAAAAAAGAATATTGACAAAAGTGACTATTTAATCAAACGTTAGAGATTTTTTTTAACATAATACTTAATTTATACTTCTGAAATAGTTTTGGATTTTCGGGTTAAAAAAAACAGATATATTTATTATAATGATCCTATCTAGCATATGTTATAATTTGTATTGTGGAAAGCAGATTGTGCGTACCCTAGAAGGAAACTCTTCATTGGATGACCTGAACGAAGGTGTAAAGCCAGGCTATAGCACAGTGTATTCTTCTTATGGAGAGACCACAGATTACAGCAAAAGTTCATACGAACTGACATGAAGAAGTTCAGAGAATTAGCACTATCAAGCGAAGATACGAATGAGAGCACCAATTACCAATAGAGAGAGTTAAACCCCAAGCGAACTCAAAAGGGATATGCGCTTTCATAAGACTGACGATACTTGAACAAGTCATCGCCGTTTAAAAAAACAACACTGATCCTTTAGATTAATAACATAGTGGGTTGGATCACATAGTATTTCTAGCTCGGTTATATTGTTTGTTTATCAAGTGTTTTTCTTTTTCTTTTGTATTGAAGATTATAAAAAAATCAGTTTTCACATGATATTTTTGGTGTAGTATAATAAAAATGGCTCCATGAGAATTTCCTTTTAAATTATTTTTTAGGAATTAAGAGCGGAAAATAATAAAACGAATTTAATGTAAAACAAGAAATGTGTAAGAGACGTATTTAATGTAGTTCGATCTTATTTATCTCCACGGGTGAGAAGAACAACAAACGATTCATTATAAATGTAGAGATCACAAAAGGTACAAACACGTATCATGTGTTGAATATTGAAGCTGACGTGAGGTTGTTGAACGGTTGTTAAGTTGTTAGCGTGGTTGTTAGTAGCAGTTGTGAGGCTAGCTGCCTAACTAGCTGTGTAGTTCTTGTTGTATAAAAGCTATGCTAGTGGTTCAATAAAAGTACCCATTGATATTATTCTTTCATTACTTTTGTTGTGTAAACTCCATAAATTAACCTCAACTTCCTGATATGGTATCAATCGCTAGTGGTATTGGTTGTTTTGCTTCCGCCCGTATGGCGTGTGCTGGTGATCTTGGCTAGTTTTTCATATGCGATTGGTTCTTGTTGTAATCACTAGACGTTCATCAATAAAAGACTAATGTGGTGTTGGATGAGATGAATTTCTTTATGTGGAAACATCAAGTTCTACTCACTGTTCGCAGCCACCGACTTGAGTGTTTACTCACCGGTACGATGCAGCCTCCGCCTAAGATGATTGTTGATGAAGATGGCGTTATGGTTCCTAATGAGGCTTATGAAGATTTGTAGCACAGGATAATGCTTTGGCGTCTTGGTTTCTTTATACGATCAATACATCTTCTTTCTTAGTTTGTTGGTGTTGAGACGGCGTCTTCAGTTTGGAGTACGGTGTTACAGTTTTTTGTAACTCGGTCCTCAACGACAGTTAAAATAACGTTGTAAGCTTCACTCTCTCAAGAAGGGAGAAGACAGTGTGCGTACGTATATTGCCACGTTAAATAAGTCTGTGATGCTTTGGCTTCTTGGGGAGTGCAGTTTCTCTGGTAGGGCATGTTGCAAGTATTTGAAAGGCTTGCCTCGGGAATATCAACCTTTCATGGCAGTTATCATGACGAGTGGTGATACGTTGTTTTTGGATAAGGTATGTACTATCCTTATTGATGCAGAAACGTAATTAGTTGGGTTTACTGCTCAAGAAGAAACGTTCGTGGCAAGTGTTTATCTTGCTCACGGGTCTGGTTCAGATAATTCATCTACAAACTCCTGTTCTCATAGTTTAAGGGTCATTAGTCCTCTGCTTGTTCTGGTGGCCAGGCTGTTGGTCGAGTAAGTCGTGGACGAGGTCGACTGCGTGTCTAGTGGCAGTTGTGTAGTAAACCTGGACATCTGGTAGATCGATATATGCACCATTATGATGAGAATTTTTATATTGCTAATAATGGTCAATCTCAGTATGTAGAAGATTCAGCTCAAGTCAATACTATTGCTTATGAAATGCAATTGTCACTGTTGCTCGAGTGGCTCTCAGAGTCAGTTTCAGCTTGATGTTTCTTTACAGGCATTTGGTTCCAGCAAGGGTCAGTGGGTTGTTGATTTTAGAGTCATGCATCATGTGACTCCAAAGGCTGGTACTATAACCCATTGCACATGACACATTGGTCAAGGTAAGCTTGTGGTTGGTGATGATGCTTCTTTAAAAGTTGGCATAGAAGATTAGGGCATGCAACATATAATACTGCTGTCATGTATGTCAAACACTTGATGTAAAGATTTCCAAAGAAATGAATAACATTTGTGAACTTGTTGTGTTGGCAAAAGCCATAAACTGCCATTCTCTTATTCAAATATTATGTATATTGAACCTTTTTAACTTGTATTTACTGATATTTGGGGGTCCGTCTCACATCTCCTCTAATGGCTATTATTATTTGTCGTTTGTTGATGCCTACTCGAGGCATACTTTGGTGTATTTAAAAAAAACAGGTCATAGGCAGTGTAAGTCTTCAAGTTGTTCTAGCAAATCACTCAGTTTGGCTTGGCTATCAAGGACGTGCAGAGCGACTGGGGCGGAGAATATCGTAGTCTCTCGTCTGTTCTGCTGAATATGGTATTGCTCATAGAGTTGCCTGTCGCTTATGTGCCAATGGAAGAATATTTATATCCAGGCATGTGGTATTTGATGAGGAAGTTTTTCCTTTTACAGGGGCTGCTAGTTCGCGTGACGTTACTTTTTCGTGTAAGCAGAAGTCTAAGGCAATAGATTTTGTGCCTTTACGTGCGTAACTTTCAAACCGGTGGAAGTCATGCGCTGCAATCTGACACTCTAAAGTGTCAAGTCAGGCTGATGAAGATGTTATTGTTAGTCCCGTAGGAGAGGTGGTTGAGCAGGAGACAACTAGCGTGCCTAGTGTTGCAACATCTGTTGATACAGTTGAGAGTACAGAATCAGGAGCACAAGATGTGGCTGAGTCCAGTCCACATGAAAATGCAGTCTCTCATCTACACGCTGTAGGTACAAGAGGTGATGAAGAATCAATTCAATCAGAAGATGTTACACATTCTTTAAATCATCATTCGATGCTAACAAGAAGCAAATTTGGTATATTCAAACCAAAGGTGTATTAAGTTGTTATGAAACCAATAAATATTCAATAGGTATTCCAGTCACCTCATTGGAAAATGACAGTTCATGCAGAGTTTGAGGCTTTGCGGAAAAATGGTATGTAGACCATTGTTAAGCTCCCTGAAGGTCGATCAGTGGTAGGGTGTAAATGGTTGTTCATACTAAAAAAGAACCCTGATGGTTCTATTAGCAGGTATAAAGTTAGGTTGGTAGCGAAAGGGTTTTCGCAGGTGCCAGGTAAAGAAGAAACCTCGAATCTGGCATACTAAACTTAAGCAATGTCTGGTTCGAATTGGCTTTAAAGAGTCTACAGCTGATACTTATTGTTTGTGTGAAATACCGGGGGTAAATATGTGTATATGCTCGTATATGTAGATGAAATAGTTTTGATTGGAGATTCAAACGATCAAAGTGAAGAGGTTGTGAGACTGCTTGGATATGAGTTTGCCTTAAAAGATCTTGGAGGTATTCTTTACTTTCTTGGTGTAGAAGTTAAACTGTGTGGTGGTTCGTTGATTCTCAGTCAACTAAAATTTATTTTAGAGCTGTTAATGAAGACCAAGATGAGCAATGCAAGTTCTGCCTCTACACCCATGCTCTTGTCTTCAAAGTTAACTAGAGATGTTGGTATGTTGTTTCAAGATGCATATGAGTATCGTAGTGTGTAGGAGTGTTGCTATACGCGTGTTACACTCGACCGGATATAGCCTTCAGCGTTAACAATGTAGCGCAATACATGCATGCCCCGAGACAATGACATCTAGTGGCAGTGAAAAGGATTTGAGGTACTTGGTGACACTTAATCATGGATTAGTATTGCACAGCAGTGGCAGGCTTGAACGTTGTGGAGTTTGCTGACGCTGATGGGCTGGGAACTCGGATGATCGAAGGTCCACTTTTGGTAATTGTGTTTTGTAGGTGATAACCTAGTCATGTGGAGCTCCAGGAGCAAAGTCAGTCTCCAAATCCCAAATAACTCTCTTAGTATTCTTACAAAATCATCTAAATATAAACCCTAAAAGTTATAGATATGGATTACATATCCCCACATAATTCTCTCTTTTTTAAAGGTTAAGACATACTTCTGTTAGAGAATCAAATACTTGCCACCAAAGAATCTTATTTCATAAGAATTTTTGCTTAAAATAAGTACTTACTTATCAAATAAACTCAATTACCAAGTAATATATTCAACAATAAAATTATAATAAATCCAACTGAATTATCAATTATAATTTAAATCAAAACATAATATCTTAATCAGTTAAAAATTAATTGTCTCCGATTTGAAAATAATTTGTTGATATAATAAACATAATCCAAGATGATTACTCTTGTGATTTAATTACCTCTAAATTTAAATAAGACTACTTTTTTAAGAAACATATAAGTTTACGAGAAAATAGAGTAAAAATTATCATTTATATATAAGCAAGTTTGTATTTTCGCCGATTATTCAAAAATGATAATGTTATGATAATTATGAATTAATTTATTATATGATAATCAGTTGGCTATATATATATATGTTGAACAATTCCACCTGTAGGAGGGAATTGGAAATTTACTTCTAATGGAGTTGATTATATAAATATATATTAACTCTCGGCAAGGAGTAAAGAAATGATAATGTGTCATTAAAATGATATGCATTTTAACGTGGACGTTAAAATAAAAACCTACAAATTTATAATGGTTGTTCTAGTATACTACTCACGCTTTTTTTTTTTATAATATGGGTTTATTTAAAGATAACTTTAAATATTTGACATTAAACGTTGACATTTTGATATTCGTGACGCTCAAACTCAAAACCTTAAAGAATAACAATAGTTGTTTACCACTGAGGTCGTTTAATTCGGTCTGCTATTTATTCTTGAATAGTTGTTATTATTATTATTATGTTTGTATTAATAATACCATAAAAATTCTGACATGTACGCAAAATGGACTTTACAATATATATATATATATATTTATATTTGATTAAATTAAAGTAATTATAAAGTAATATATGTTTTAAACACTTTAAATCATTTGACAATGAACGCTCAATCACCCTTGCAGTTGTTGGTGCTCGAATCATCACCTCTTAAAACAACTCATAATATTATTTAAGTGTCATGTTTGAATTAAAAAAAAAATTAAAAATAGTATTCTAATAAATTAACTTAATAATGTCACATTTTAAAATCCTTTCACATGAAATTATATTAAATTATTATATCCAATATACTAAAGTGAGAGAAGTTAAATTAATGTGGATGAAAAATAGGATTTAAATTGAAAATTTATATTAATTTTAGTGATTAAAAAGTTATTTTATCCTAATAAAACTATTTAATGAATGCTTGGGTTAATATTAAAAATTGCATAAAATGTACCTTTTTCTTTTCATTAAGGTGACTAATTTTTTTTTATTAATGTAGGTACTTATCGTTACTATCATTTTAAGTATCTCAGCTATAACAGAGATTAAAAGAATTTGTTATCTGACATTTGTCATGTTTATGTTTTATTTTTTGAAAATTTTATTTTTAAAAAACTTAAAGTTATTATTATTATTGAAAAAATCTATTGTTTTCTAAAATATCAGAAAAATCTCTAAAAAAAAATTAAGTTCCAACCATATCAACCATCCCGTTGTCACTATTGTCTCACCCCTAAATCTCTATCCATCGATCAATTGTCAAACGGTCAAAGGTCAAATGGACGTCTTAGGCTAATTTAGCCTATGCACTAAAAGCAAATCATCAAATTAATTACCCATGCGTCAAAAGGTCAAAGGTTAATGGGTGACCAAATCGCTAAAAGACCATCATTGTCATTGTGATTATTGCTCCAACGACTGACTAAAAGGATTTAGGGTGTTTTAAGGGATTTAAATATTTGAGATTTTAAAGATTTACGAATTAAGAAGATTGGGATGACAACT
Source organism: Hibiscus syriacus (assembly GCF_006381635.1). Taxonomy (NCBI): domain Eukaryota; kingdom Viridiplantae; phylum Streptophyta; class Magnoliopsida; order Malvales; family Malvaceae; genus Hibiscus; species Hibiscus syriacus. Next base: position 662,739 of record NW_024062734.1, on the reverse strand, counting down.
AATCGTTAATGACGATCACCAAGATTGGTGTAGTTTATTTTTTTTTATAATAAGCCTATCATTTATATATGGATAAATTATATAAATAGTCACAAAATTTTGTTCTCTCTTATTTTTCTTATCAAAGTTTAATTATCTTCTCAATTACTTATTGAACTTTGAAAATTGAATTTGTTGTCATTCTCATGTTATCTCTCTAACATTGATGACATGTCATTTATTTTTATTTTTTGAGTTGCCACATGGATTCTTATTAATATAAATTTTATTAATATTCGTCACCTATTGTCTCCATCCGTCCAATTGCTTTCAATTCAAATCAACTATTTTTATTGAACCCAAAGCAATGTAAAAAAATTCCTCTCAACCCACAACCATCAGCACCGTAAAATCACCACCAATCATTTCACCCATCTTACTGTTTCTACCACCTTTAATTCACTACCACTAAATAAAGATGGCAACGAGTCGAGTTGGATCGGACTTTTAATCAACTCAATTCGATTTGAAAATATATACCTTCCACCTGAGCTAGATCCGACCCAAAAAATACATGTATTTCACTTGACCCAAAGATCACATTTCCTCTACCGGAACCTAATCCAACCCAAAATTTTAGAGTATAAATTAACCCAATATGATATAAAATAAGAATCTAATTAAAAAAACTATAGAGAGAGTATTATAACAATTATCCATAAAATTCACCCCACCCGCCTCACTATATATAAAATCGAACCAAACCCAAAATTGTTTTAAAAAATTCAATCCTATCAAATCAGATAGGGCCGAAATTTATCGATTTCAGGTTAAATAGACATCCATACACCAAACCTCTTACACACCAAGAATCATTTCAATCCCTCAACAATCTCTCATTGTAAAAATAAACACCAACCCAAATATTGAACCAAAACAATATCATAGTCGACAACAACAGTAAAAAAGAGTAAATTAAAAACAAAGAAAGAGAGATGAACGACAATGAGAAGATCATAATTTCTGATTTGATGTTAATATAACAGTAGAGAAAGACATTTAGAAACGAAAAAGGTTGAAGATTTTTCAAAACAATGTCATTTGATACTTATACCATATCATAACACATTTAAATAGTTAATAGTAGAGTGACTAAAATAGGAGCAATTTGAAAGTTTAATAAGTAAATTAAAATAATTAAATTTCAGTGAGAAAAATAGAAGAGAGCAAAAAGGTAAATGATGATTTATGTACTTTACCTTTATATATCTAACTGTTCACAACCAAATCCTTCGATTTGTTTGGAAAAGAGACCTAGCAAAGTCTCCTCTGATCTTTCAACATGGGAGATTTCAACAATGCCTTCATGCGCAACCAAAACGCCGCCGCGTTCAGGCCGGCGTTAAACCCCCTCAGAACCGCGCCAATATACAACGCTCAAGCTGGTTCGTCCTTTTAGGTTTTTCTTTTGAAGAGTCTGATCCGATTACTTTTTAATCTCGACTTGTTAGTTTAGATTATTGTAGATTTATTTTTCTGTTCACTGCTTTCTATTTTCTATTTTTTTGATGAATTTAGTTTATTTTGTCTTTCGAATTGATGGTTGCTGTTATTTTCTAAATATTTTGTATAAATTGGGTAATTTATGGTCATCTGTTTTTTGGGGGGTTAAAGATGATTAAATACGATTTTGTATACGTTGCAGATTGGGCAAAGTCATCCTACTGGTTTAACGGCCAATCTCTTGAGGCTCTTTGAACCACGACCTCCGTTGGAGTTTAAACCCCTCATGAGAAGAGAAAATGCCTTCCGTACACAGGTCTTTTCCGTGTATTTGATGTTGAATTTTGTCATTTGTTGATTTGTTTTGTTTGGCTTTGTTAGGGATGGCACAGCGTTTCAGCGAAATGTTTTGCATGATTAGTTGTTTTGGTACTGTTTTTATATTTTCTTCTGTGGTTTTTGTTGAATTTGGAATTTTTTTGGAGTAGTGATATGTCCCTGAGATGTTTAATTGACTGATCACTGTACTGAGATCACTTATTTATTTTTCTACTGATTGTATTGAGCCACCCTTATTTGCGATCACTATTTCTATTTCTCTTATGTTTTTGTTTGACATGCATTGTTAGAGCTGTGCACTATTCAGTGCAAACTAATTAACTTATTGAAACAGAATTATTCGGGTATTCAGTCGGTTACCAGTACTGATTTAAGATGTTTTTGTTATCGAGTAATTCAGTTTTTCATTGAAAATAATAAAATTTCTCAAATGATCCAATATATGAAAAACATTATCTTTTTAATCTTGTTGGATGTTTTAAGTTTTTTTTTATTGAAATTTTTAATTATTGTTTATGCACTTTTTACTTATTCTTGGCATTTTAATCTTTATTTGATGTTTTTCCTTTGGATTCTGAGAAATTAGGATCTTAAGATATATTTCTAACTTAGCCTACTGAAATTAGCTGGTTAAAGTATCATTTTGAAATTTTGGTATGGTAACCAGAAATAAAAAATGAAATTTGGTTAATGTAATTCTGTTATAGTTTTAAACGAATTAACCAAATGAACATCCCTAGACCTTAGTACTATAGCTGGTCAAACCCGGGTCTGTTGTGAAAAAAAAATATGTGCACTATTATGGCTTTGGTGTTATAGTTAATTTGGCCACAACTGTACTTTGATCCAAGGAAAAGGTTTTAACTTATTGTTATCTTTGTAATGATTTTCTTTTCTTGGTCTAGGCACAACGAAGAGCAATAATTCATAAGTTGCGACTCGGAAGGGTTTGGAGAAGGCTGCTGAGGAGTTAAAAAACTGTAAAGTCCCAATTTCTTTAAGTTGCTTATCAGTGACAAATGAATTTGTTTAATGCAAGTAATGATTTTTTATCTTTATTTTGTTTGTCTTTTATCAGATGATCCAATAATGACCCCAACATTGCAGGTGACCCATACAAGACATTGTTTGTTGCAAGACTTGTAAGTGAATTTGCCTAGTTTTGCATCTAATTGAATCTTTCAATTATTCACGCTGGAGTAAGTTACTAGCTTGTATTATTTCTTGCAGAACTATGAGACATCCGAGTAGAATAAAAGGGAGTTTGAGGCTTATGGACCGATTAAGCGGGTAGGTATTTTTGAGCACCTCATGCGGGTTTGGTAAGAGGTTATGCTGCTGCTTTATCCTCTCTGTTTCCCTATCAAAAGATTTTAGTTTCACAATAAACTTCAAGTCTTTAATTTTTTTTCATTTCCTGTATTTCAAAGCAAGCTATATTTTGTGTAATATTGAAGTTTCTGACGTATACATATTTTCTTAAGCATGCTAAACACAATTCTTAAATGTTTGCATAAACTTTGTATTCTTCTATATTGCAACTTATGGTGCAAGTTCTCATGGCATCTATTAGTATTGAGCTTCTGCCTGTTCTGTAATGTATCACATTCTAGTCTGTTCAAGTTTTCAAAAGTAAACAGGTATCACTTGTAAGGGTGATTTGTAAGTTTCGTTTGACCCTTTGATAAGTTGCTTGAATATGGTAGGGATGTAGAAATTTCCAGAAATAGGTGATCTTTCCACTCTTTAGGTATTGTTCCACCATAAGAAGTTTCTATTAAGAGTATCCCTGGTAAGGGCTGATTATATTTTCTCATTCTCAAATATTTTTACAATCCTATTACAAAGATGTTGCTTCATTCCTGCAAAGCAAAGCTGAAAAGCTATATTTAACGGAGCAGTTGTGCATTGTGCCTTTTGGCCTTTATTGTGAAGCAACAAAAGGTGGCTGACATCTGTTCTTTTTCGTGCTCTGGGTAAAAAAATATTCCTGCTAAGAAAAGCTTTACTTTGGTTTTTAAAGGCTATCAAAAACATATCAGCAGTTGAGAAGGTGTTCTGGTATTTTCTAGTCTATAATTATTTTCTATTATTTTAAAAATATTTCCTGGTAAAGGGAGTTTAGTTTGTTCAACAATTGGTAAATATACCATGATACATCAGTTATTTGCAACTCTGGCAATGGTGGTCAGCATCTGACAATGGCAGCCCTATGATTAAAAGGTGAGCACGGCTCATGAGGCATTGCCTGCGTGCCGTGCCATTTAGGAATTTACTATTTCCAATATTTTTGTAGTGGTAGAACTTAGTTGTGGAGATCAAGCATTAGCAATTATAATTATCTGATACCCACGAGAAGTTTTTCTTCTGCACTTTACTTCAACCGTGTTAATTATTTCTTTGTTGTGACCAGGTTACGTGGTTACTGATAAATCCACAAATAAACCAAGAGGCTATGCTTTCATCGAGTACATGCATACTCGGGATATGAAAGGTTTGCTTTGATTATCGTTTTTCTTTTGAGCTGGCAAACTTTAGAGAGCATTGTTAATATATTTTTCAAACATCTCGCAGCTGCTTATAAACAAGCTGATGGGAGGAAGATTGATGGCAGAAGGGTTCTTGTGGATGTTGAGCGTGGGACAGTCCCAAATTGGCGCCCTCGCAGGCTAGGTGGTGGACTTGGAACAACCAGGATTGGAGGTGAAGATGTTACTCAAAGGTATTTTTGTGGTGGCTATGCATCGTATTGTAATGCTGATACATAAATCTTGGTATAATTGCTTAAACATGGCCACCTTTAATTCAGGTGCTTCCAGAGAGATTAGCTAAAGTCCAATATTTTTGCTTGGTTGATGTTCTCATATAGCTTGAGGTGCATTATTACCATGCTGGACTTGTGTTATTTTCTGGATATAAATGCTATTATGGATGGCAAAACTCGATTCGACTTGAAAATTTGATTTTTTGACTCCACTCCACTTGAAAATCCGATTTTTTCGACTCAACTCGACTTGAAAACCGATTTTTTTCGACTCGACCGAAAAACTTGAATCGACTTGACTCGTAATTTTATAAACTCGACTCGAAAAAAATTTCAATTTCGAGTTGAGTTATAAAATAAAACTTGAGTTAGTCGAAACTTTTAGTAATTAGTGGATTAGTTTCAGTGGCGGAACCACGTGGGGGCAGAATGGAGACATGGCCCACCCCAATTTTATGGTTTAATTACATTTAAGCCCTTAAAAGTTTTGAAATCATTAAAATTAAGTTCTGACTCTTAAAATTTTCTGGTTTAATTATTTTTCAAGACATTATCAGTTTTTAAAGTTAAACGAAATTAAGTCTTGCCTACTTTTTGATTTAATTACTTTTTAGGACATGCAATTTTGAAATTAGTGAAATTAAGCCCTAATCCTCTATTTTTTTGTGGTTTAATTACCTTTTAGAACCTTGTTGGTTTCAAAGATAAACAACTTGACCCCTCCCATAATTTCATCCTAGTTCTGCCCTGGTTGGTTTTCAAATTTGAGTCGAATCTCTTGTATGATATATGTATACCACATATGAAAAATGAAGAAATATATATGCATTGTTTACGGTTATAGAAAATTGTTTAAATTGAAATCAAATAGTACTATAATATTGTAAATATTGCAATTAAATTTAAACATAACTCATACAACTCCACTCGACTTGAAATATTTTTAAATAAAGTTTGAGTTTATAAAATAAGACTCTAAACTCGATTAACTCGAACTTTTATATACTCAACTCGATTTTGATCGCTCACCCCTAAATGCTATGTTTGATTTGTTTATTTTCTGGAAATTCAATGCTATCATTTGCTACTCAGGGGAACAAGAGCAATCAGTACCATCTCGTTCTGAGGAGCCAAAGACACGAGAGGATCAACATGGTGACCGGTAAGATTAGCTTTGTTCCACATTTTCTATCCTTGCCATCTCTGGATAATTTAAAGGTGTACTGGCTCAATTCTAGCATAAATGTCAGAATTGTTTGTTCTGCCTCGCACACTTTCTAGGCTTTTGTGTTTTGTGTTACCCAGTCAGAATTATACTATAAATTTATATTATTTGTTTTATCTTGGAAATCTTAGAGACAGGGAAAAAATCGCATGATAGAGGAAGGGAACGGATAGGGAGCGTGAAAAATCTCGTGAGCGCTCCCGTGACAGGCCAAGGGATCAAGATAGAGAGGATAGACACCACAGAGATCGCAAAAGAACTAGAGATAGAGATAGGGACAGAGAGAAGGATCGTGGTCGTGATCGTGACCGAGCTCGTGAACGAGGCCGGGATAGTGTTCGTGACTATGAGCGTGATAGAGAAAGAGATAATGAGAGGGATAGGGACAGAGATTATGATGTTGATGACTATGACCGTGGGCATTCTAGGGATAAGAAATCTGATTATGACCGCGAGTCCAAACATGAGAGACTGGCACAGTGAGAGGGATTATGATCATGGCGAGCCAGATGAGGATCGTGGGTGGTATGAACAGCATGATCATGGGCATAGGCGTTCGGACCTAGATGACCAACACTATGAACGCTATGATCATCATTGAGGTAGAGAACACAATTTGGATGCCCGTGGTGATCGTTATGATCAATATACTGACCGTGACCGTGATCGCTATGATGGGGTGGAAGAAGATGATTCCGATGGAAAGACAAATCAAATGCTTGAAATTGAGCCACCGCTTTTCTTGCCATTGCACCTGGTTTAGTTTAGGTCTCAACCCAACTGTTTCCAATTTGATTTCTATTTTGCTGTGACTAGTTGGCTACTCAGGTTCAGAAATTTCCTTTGGAGTTTAACCTTATATTATTTAAAGTTTTCTCAAGACTTGCGTTGTTTTGTTTAGCTCTATCCGACAGACCTATATTGTGTTTGTAGCCGTTTAAAGATGCTTGAATTGAGTAATTAATGTGATTGTATTTTTGTCGTTTTGATCCAAGTCTCTTATGTAGGATTAATTTTGGCCAAGGAAAGGGATTGTTACAAGTTTGATGTCAACTGTAGACTTAAAATCAAGGTTTGAATTATGTGTTAGATGTATTAATTTACAACCTAGCAAAAGGGTAAAAGAAGTAACTATATATATCTGTATCTGTACTTTTAGGCTCCAATATCGATCATTTCGAGGTTAATGGAGAAGCTTCTTCCACGCAACTGCTCAAAAGTTGAAACGCTTCAACCGCCATCAACTTGGGTAGCGATAGAATCTTGGAGTCCAGCTATATCCATGCCTTCATTGGCTTGTGCATCCAATGTGGTCAATATACGAGGTACGGACATGCCACCAGAGATGACAATTTCTACATCAAATGAAAATTCAAAACAATATTGCATCTTTGACCCCATAAAGAAATATAAATCATTCTGTTTTTGCTGGATACATTAGCCTCAAAATCTTACCAATTCCTTCTCGAACGGAGAGATTAGGTTTTATAATATCATTGGAGCTAATGAGAAATATGTCTCCGATGTAAAGGTGGTTGGAGGGTACGTAAACGCAGTTGAGTTCTTCTGAACCTGAACTTCCATGAAGAATAACTGTTGAAGTGATGAAGCCGAATACGTATTCTCCTATCCGAGGATGCCTAATAATTGCCACTTCTTTGAATGCCTTCGATTTCTGATCTGGAATTCATATATTTATAGTTTCATATTGCTGTTAACTCCGACTCTTCATTTTAATACCCGATTTGGATGTATACTCAAAAGGACTTGCGAAAATTTAGCTGAGTAACATAGGTTTCAGAATATTTGAATGCTGAAACAAGAAACAAGAAACTAATGGCTGTGATTAGTTTTTAATTACCCGGTGATATTGCCGCACTTATTTGTTTGGAAGCCGAGTAAATATAGCTAATGAATGGCATTTTCTTGATTAACCATTCTCCCAGACTAAAAACAGATGCTCCCAGCCAAGAGGACATGAATAAACCAACTACGAAGATGAATGCGATAGAGGTCACAAATCCAAGGCCTGTGAAAATATTGGTTACCATTAGAGCTGACAAAGAGCCCCAAACTTAATGGAAATAGATGATAAACTAACCAAATATGTTGATCCCGAGATGTTTATATATTGGGGAGAAAAATCCATCGACAAATGAATGAACCACCAAGTTATATAGAATGTAATTGCTATAGGAAGTAAATGACGCTGCAAAAGACAATGGCAGTTATGAGTGAAATAGATTTGCAAAAGTGCTGGCTTAATAGAAAGACAAGATATATATAAGAGAGAAGAGAGAGAGACAGGTTACTGAAGTGGAAGTTTATCAAACAGTCATTAGAATGTGAATCTAAACTAGTAAAAGTTGCACCCCAATCAAATCGTTATATTAGATAAAAAAATTCAACTCAAGTTGATAACTCTTGGTAATTTTCCCACGACAATAGCAACTGTGCCATTCTATGACCTAGACTCCAGGGTGGTATCGGTCATGAGCATGTGTTTGGACAGTTTGGTGTTTTTGATATCCCTTTTTCGTTTGATATTGTGTGTTGTGTGTGTGTGCGTGCATACAAGATCACACTTGTTTCTAAATTGGACATGAAATATTCAGGTAAACGAAAATCTGGTACAGGGGCCCTTTTATTAACTAACAAGCAAATTAGTTGAGATTAGTGGCTTTACTATCGGACTAGATTTACAAAATGGGCGATAAAATTACAAAAATGATATCCTGGTGTTGCCAAAAGGAGTAAAAACTAGCAGAAGTTAGAAGGATTTTAATCTAACCAAATTCAAAACTATGTTTTTCTTGGCGAAAAAATTGAACAAGCAACACAAAATTTGGAAAAGGGATTGGCTAAATACGCAATGTAATAGATGTTTTGAAACAAGAGAATCGTTTAAAAAGGAGAAGTACTAACCATCCGGTCATAAACTTTTTGGAAGCCCAGCTACGGATGACTTTGTAGAATGCCTGCAAAGAAGAACAAAAACCAACTTCAGACATCTTAAATTAACTTCAGATCTGAAAATTTCTCATCAAACTTGTGATTTGTTAGGCATTTGTATATTTATCTTAATTCGTATCAAAACCTAATATTCATGGGTGAATCTCCTAAAAAATTTCTACTGCCAACCAATCATAACTTTGCTTGCATCAAAGGTCAAGTAGGGGTTCTGAACCATAGAAAAAGTATACTTCAATGAAATTCAATAGATCAAACAAGAAAATAAGTAAACTTCTTCTTCATTAACATACCTTGCATTCAATATATATACATATCGAGAATACTCTTGATTTAAACTTTAAAGCTTTTAAGAAAACAAGCGAGTAGAAGAAATTATTATATAAAAAATGAAAAAGAAAATCTGGAATACATCTTTGCTGGAAGAATTAGAAATCGAAGCCAATGAAAAACTTCCATTTTCATTTGCAACTGATGTTGGAATCAAATTCAATTGCTCTTCCCTCGTCTCCATTTTTGCTTTCGGTAAGGATTAACTACCCAGACTCTTGAGGAGGTTGCCCGCTCTTTTAAGCAACGAACTCAAATTGGGCTGAGCTTATCCTTTTGATTTTGATTTGGTCAATAAGAGCCCGTAAATTTAATTTTCATGTGTCGGTGTCGAAAGGAACCCGGCCTGTGTCATGTTACACGTGTGTGTACATTTACTGAAAAAACAAGTATGCCAATGAATATGACTATCATGGTCGAATTAAGTTATGCAATGGTTTAAAAAAGGTATAATTATTATATCTTAGGGTTTTTTTCTTTCTAATTTAAGTTTCTCTCGATACTTTTATGTCGATTTTTTAACCCGTGACGATATTAATTTTAATATTAATTGTTGATAGTTAATGATTATTATTTTTTTATTCTTTTTCATATTATATTCTTTGTTTTTCTTTTTTTTTTTCTTGAGTTTTTCAAATTTTGAACAAAAATTTATGTTCTTGTGACACGTTTTTCTCTGTTCATATGACTTGTTTTTTCTCTACCCTTGTAACATGCTTTTTCTCTGCTCTTGTGGTATGTTTCTTATGCCTTTGGGTACGTTTTTCACATACCTCTGGAATCGTGTTGGTGTTCGCACAAAGATCATCATGACATTTGTTTTCTGATCGGTTTGCCAGTGGTCACGTATTGTCATATTCCCTCTTTAGTGAAAGGTTGTTTGTAGATATAATTATAATGGTGTAGCGAATAAGTCTGTCAAATTGTTTGGTTAGCTCATCACTTCTTTATCACTTCGTAAAACGTTTCGTTTGACAGATACAATGAATTTAATGAAGGTTACTAAGTTCTTTTGATGTTGGACTTCATTCTCAATGAAATGTTTCATTTTTCTTCGTATATTTGTGTTTAATATTTATGTTTTATGTATGAGTTTTTTGTGTGACTATTGTTTTATATTTCTTTTTATATTTTGGTGCGTTGTAGTTTTAATTCTTTATATTATTTTTATTAATGAAATTAAGTTACCATTGTTTTAAAATATATTATTAATATTTATATTTATTTATATTGTAATGATAATAAAACTTATATTATTATTATTTTTATCTTCATTTTAAATGTATTTAAACTTTAAATTTTTTATTAAATATTATAATAATAATCATGTGTCAATTGAAGATATAACTAAATGTGATACTTGTCACAATCAGTTGTGAAGTCTTTTACGAATTAAATAATAATTTTAAAGGAAAAAATATGTGAGATATCATTAAATGTTGTATGTTGATTTGTTTATGCTACTGAATTTTTAAGTTTACCAATTATAACATTGAATTTAGTTTTAGATTTAATTATATCACTTTTTTGTTAAGTCACTGACGAGACGATGACATGACTAACAGTTATTGACGTGACATACCACACCAAAAAAATATCGTTTTGATGTAGTTGTTCTGATGCCTAAGAGGACGTCGTTTTAGACGCTGAATTTTAGGGATTATTAGTTTTGCCACGGAACTTTTAAACAATTTACTTTTTTAGCACTGTATTTTTCGGTCATCGTCAACAGCCAATCACCGTCCGTCACCGATTGTCTTTTGTAGCAAAATCAATATAAAAATGATCGTCTTTCACTTTTCATTCTTCTCATATGATTTGCTTTTCACGAAATCTACTCAAAATTGATGAAATTAAACAAAAAAATCTTATATATTTTTAGATGTTTAGAGATTTTCTTAGATTTACGGGACTTGAGGTGTTTGTTTAAAAAACCTGAATAGTGAAAAATATTATTTTGAGATGACAAACAACATATCTCAAAACTACTCTCATCAGACAATTTATTAACAAAGATCGTAGTATTAATACGTTGAACTTTTAAATGGATTTTCGTCGGTTTTAAATGAATTTCGTGGAAAAGAACCATAGGACAAGAAAAATGAGTGAAATACAAACGTTTTGATACCGATCTTGCCACAAAATATTACAGATAATGGGCGATACTTGACTGTCGACGACTTTTGAAAAGTGTAGTGCTAAAAAAGAAAATTGTTTAAAAGTTCATTAGCAACCCTAAAGTTCAGTGTCTAAAATGACATCATTTTAGGCATCAAAACAACCATTTTGGTGCGACAAGTCACATTAACAACTGTTATTCATGTCATCATCTCGTTACAGACTTAGTGGCGAAGTGTAACTAAAGTTCAATATTATAATTAACAAAATTAAAAATTTAGTGATATAAACAAGTCACCGTGCAAAGTTCAGTGATATATGTAGTAGTTTCTCCTAATTTTAATAATAATTAATATATAATACATATTAAAATTATACTTATGAATAAATTATAGATTTAAAAGTGTATGATACCTTTGAAGAAAAAAAAAACTAAAATCAGTTTAAATTTTGTTAGATTCAATTGAACCTTAAATCGATAAATTAGATCAATTATTTTAACTGCTTTTTTCTTCTGGTGAACAGGAAAATTAACTAATATACTAATAGTCACATCCTTTCTCAAAATCTCAATTATTTTTGCTGGAGGTGAGTTCAACGTGCAGCATCTAGTTTCGTCTCTTTACGTTAGTTTTATCAACCTGTCCGCTGCTCGGTTACCTTTTCTGCGTACATGCACCGTCTTCACTTCCCAATCTCTATTTAACAGCCTATTAATATGATGTATTATTGTTAATTCCATTCAGGTTTTTCCATACTTCCTTGTTATCAACCTCCAGGATGATCTTTCTTGCTCCTATATCCCAAGCAATCTTTAGTCCTTCGAATGCTCCCCAAAGTTCGACCTCTAGAGCCGAGATTAATTTAAGAGAAAATAACTTCAGTGACAAAAAATCCTAGATAATATACGATTTTGACCAATTTTTATTGGATTTGCGAAAATGACCAACAAAATCGCAATGCGATCTCTAATTCGCATTGCGATCTCCACTATCGCAAATTCGCGTTGCATTTCGCGTTGCGATAGTTGGAAATCACGTTGCGATTTTCCATTTCGCGTTGCGATAGTTGAAAATCGCGTTGCGATTTTCCATTTCGCATTGCGATAGTCTACAATGTCGTTGCGATTTTCCAAATTCGTTGCGATAGTCTACAGTTGTTGTTGCGAAAGTGTACAGTTGTCGTTGCGATAGTTAAAAAAAAGATTTTATTTCTTAAGAATTTTCTCTAAAAAGATAGTATCCGCGCGGACGTGTCGAAGACACGTATTACCACGACCACGACCACGACCACGACCCGACCTGACCCGACCCGAGACGGACGGCGGCGGCGGCGCGCGAGAGTCCCCCTTGTTCTCTATCACTCAACAAGGAAAATCGCAACGCGATTTTCGCAACGAATTTGGAAAATCGCAACGACAACTGTAGACTATCGCAACGACAACTGTAGACTATCGCAACGCGATTTTCAACTATCGCAACGCGATTTTTAATTATCGCAACGCGAAATGCAACGCGAATTTGCGATAGTGGAGATCGCAATGCGAATTAGAGATCGCATTGCGATTTTGTTGGTCATTTTCACAAATCCAAAAAAAATTGATCAAAATCGTATATTATCTGAATTTTTTGTCACTGAGATTATTTTCTCTTAATTTAACTGCTTTGATGTTATCTATCTTTTTCCCAAGCTTTCACGCACCACGGAAGCCTTCATATACCCCTCATAGTTAATGCTTCAAGTGTTGTGTATGTTATGTTTCTTCCATAGTCCCATTTCCACATTCCTCTATTGTCTCGAATTACACCTTTGCAGGTTGTCTCGTTAGAGGACGATTAATTTGGCAAAAGTGCCCGGATAACGGTATAGGGAGTGTTTAATTCCCAAACTAACGTGTTCATCCGATTAATTCCATAAATGGGGTGTTTTCTACAGTAGATTTGGGATCTCTCGGCGTCTTCAGGGTTGAACCAGATTTTTTTGGCATCTTGCTTGGGATCTCCTGGCGTTTTGTTTGGGATCTTCAGGCGTCTTGTTTGGGATCTCCCGACGTCTTGAGGGTGTTGTATTATTTATGGGGATATTAGGCGTCTTTAAGTTATCAAGGAAAATTTTTGGCCTTTTTACACAAATATCACCTTATCATAAATTAATTACTTGTTAGACATTGTTTAAGAATATTTTACGGATCTAGCAAAATTTTAAGAATACCATTTTAAATAATATGAAAAGTTTTGATATTTTATAAATTTATTTAATTATAAAATATTTTAAAAAATATTATTTTAAAATATAACACAAGACATACACATCTTTTAGGATGAACTTATAAACTTCGATCTTACAATGTACGAGATTCATGATAAAAGACACTTTTATTTTCATTAAATGTGTAAAATACACTTCTCGATATATTATATGTAAATATATGTTAACTATTTTTTATTTAATTTTAGTTTAACTATTTTTTATTTAATTTTAGTTTAAGTTGTATATAATTTTGAGATATTTTTTCTTTTTTCCTAGACACACACATAAAATAATAACACGGCAATAACGATTTAATGATTTATAAATATTAAATTAAATTGAAATTTAATATTAAGTTGTACAAAACTAAAAACTTATATATTTTTTCATACATTATACTAAAGTTTCGGTATATTTTTGACCGATACTTTTTGATGTTAAAATATTATTGTAAAAAGAAGAGAGAATGGGCTACAATGGAAACATTATTAAGTGGTGTGCCACTGATATTTTAGGTGAATTATATTTATAAAAAATTTTATAGAATAGTATTCTTAAAATTTTGTTAGATTCGTAAAATATTCTTAAACAGTGTCTAACAAGTAATTAATTTATGTTAATGTGATATTTGTGTAAAAAGGCACGCTTGGAGATCTTCATAAACAATCCAACACCCTCAAGACGCCGGGAGATCCCAAACAAGAGGCCTGAAGACGCCGGGAGATCCCAAGCAATACGCCAAAAAAATCTGGTTCAACTCTGAAGACGCCGAGAGATCCCAAATCTATTGTAGAAAACATCCCATTTGGGGAATTAATCGGATGGACACGTTAGTTTGGGAATTAAACACTCTCTGTAACGTTATCTGGGTACTTTTGCCCGATTAATTTTGATTATTAACTTATAATAGTGCTCTTAAATATATTATTGCATTATACATTATGATTTTATCACGTATAATCTATAAATTCTTTTTAAAAAATTAAAAAAAATTAAATTTTAAAACAATTTAAACAAATTCTAAAAAATATTTTAAAATTAATAATTAAAAAAATATTATTTGACAATATTGTGTTATAACATTTAACATCAACTAATCTAAAGATGATTAAATTTAGTAGTCGGTATTGATTAAAGGGATAAATTGATAAAAAAAAATTAAATATAAAATTAAAGATTTAATTAATTTTTTTTTAAAATTATAGAGTTCTTGAACCTTTGAAGTCTAAATTATATATTATGTTATTTTTGTATAAAGATAAAATTAAACATTTTCAATTTTAATGCAAAATCGACCAAAGTGAATAAGCAGTTGTCGAAATCCCCGAGTTTCGAATCCACTTGAACCCGAATCCGATAAAGTTTCAGTTTACTCTCCTCACTCGAGATCATCGAAAATTCACTGTCAACAAAGAGCCAACCCAAAACTTCACTGCTTGCTTCCACTCTTTCCATTATCTTTGATTCAATTTTTCATACAATTCGAATTCACTAGCGCAGAGGCCATAGAGTGATTGGTTACAAAGATCGGAGAAGAGAGATATCCGTTCTCGCGGAATGATAACTCGGTCTAAACTCGTTGAGCAACTCAGAGATTACCAGATCCGGTCTCAAAACACCTACCCTGCTCTTATCTTTTTCTCTCCCAAACCATACATCGGTTCCTGGTACGTTTTCCTTTTTATCTTCTTTTTCATTTTCATTAATTTCTTTTTTATAAATACAAGTGTAAATTTTGCATTTTTGTATTCTATGGTACGCCTTTTCGATTGATTTGTAATCAGAAAGATTAAGCTTGCTTTTTCGTTTGTCTTGATAAAGAGAGTAATTTGATGAAAAATATTTGCTTTTCTGCAAATTTAGAGAATAATTGAATTTTAAATATTGGAAATTTGGTATTTTTCCCAACTTCAACGATCATTTTGCAGGTTAATAGCTAGTTTTAAGTTGAATAAATTGAGAAATTCTGCAAATTAAGGTCCTAAGATGGTTCATTGGCGGGAAAATTAGTGCCCCCTATTCAGCAATTGGATAGGATTAAGATGTTCTTCAAATGCATTGTTCTCTGTTTTAGCTTGAAACAGACTATTGAATCTTGTTTTGAAGTTTACTGTTTTATCCAAAGGTTGTTGTTTGAAGTGGAGCTTAAGCTTAGTGAATACTGATCTTTTATCAGTGAGTTCATATTGGAGTCTCTGCTGAAATTGTAATGGTTAAGTCATAAAGTGACCAAACAATTTGTTTTAAGTTAATTACCTTGAGCCTCTGCTGAAAATTTAGGTGTTATCCACCTAGTTTCACTAAAATCAAACTCAAAATTAAACTATCCGAAGTTACTGTTTTTTGTGAAGTAATTAGATGATAATTGCTATATTTTCTTCGAGCTTTTAACTTCGTTAAAGAATCATTGTTTTGTCACTTCCATTGATGGATTCCTTGCCATTGAATGAAGATTCGAATAATGTTATGGCATTTCTAGTTACCGTGTTTTTAGCACCTCACTTTATCTCTAGTCATAACAGTGAGGTCAATGATAGTTAAAATGTTGCAGATGGAAGATTGTTATCGCCGTTAAGCATATTGGTTTATTGGCTGGTAATAAGAGTTAGTATTTATCAATAGATAGCTATATATATCTTGATTGGTCTTCACCCCTTTTGCCGAGGAATAACAACTGAATATCTGAGACAAAACCTGACCTGCTTACATTGTTGCTAATCAAATATATGCGGAATGAATATAGCAGTTTGCAAATTCTATATGTGGAGTAACAATTAGTTCCACAACGGTCGAAATCGATCACCTTAATTGAGATGGCTAAGGTTTGGATTTCTGTTGAGAACACTAGCCTTTCTTGATGATTTCCTTAGTGTTTTTCAGTCATAGGCTACTGATCCATCTCTCAATGTACCAAAACATACAATTCATTTCTTAATCTTCCACACGCTCCCCGTCTTAAGTCAGATTTTTTCATGGGTGTGAATTGGTTATCCTCATCCCTAGAAAGAAGGGATCCATTTTATTCAAACAGAAATTCCTTATGTGAACATTCAAACATATCATGTCTCCTTTTAGCATTTCTCTTACATTACTTGGGTTGTAAATTGAATTTTTACATGTTCGTGATGAGATTCTTTTCGCTTTATGCAGGGCCGATGTAGCTGTGGCTATTTCTTTTGCTTTTGTATTTAGTTTGTTAGTCATATTGTCTTATTTGTCGCTTTATTTTAGGCACTTCTGGCTTTCGTCTATCATTGTATGCCTTGGTATATTTCTTCCCATATGCTTGAGAGGTTATAGGCAGGCTCTGGTCAAGAAGAGGGAGAGAAAATTTATGTTACCCTTGTCTATGTGACCCTTTTACGGCACTCGAAGTGGTTTCCTTCATCATATGACACAGATGGCTTATTATCCGTTTTAACAATTCGGACATCCCGTAAATTGGTCTTGGTCAGTGAAGACCGCTGCCTAGCTTCTTTTAAAGTAGAGGGTGCAACTTAACAACACCATACATGAGGTCCACGATAATTTGCCAAACACTTCACGGTTGTTTGTACAGCAAAACAACAATATGCCTATAAAATGAGGGCACTGAATAACAAAAGAAGCCATTTTTAGATTGGATGAGCAATGGAGATTGAAAGAAAATTTTCCATATTTGGAGTGATTGTATGAGGCAATATGCTTCAATTATGTCCTTTTTCTTTCATAGAACAAAACAGAGCAGGAAGAAACTAGCTTTCATCCTTTATTGTCGTCAATTGACTTCCTTTATTCGCAAATATATATATGATGGATTGTTATAAGAAACATGGGTCTTGGCCTTCCTCTGTCCCAACGGTGCAAATGATGCACTTGGAAATTTCTAAAAAGTATTTAAAAAAAAAAGGAAAACTAAAAAAACTTCAGAATTTATTTTCAAAAATTATAATTATTTTTAGTTTTTTTAAACAAATATTAAAAAAATCAGTTAACTATAAAAGAAATTCCTTAAATTTTCTAAAATGATTGAAAAGGTTGATATTTTCAAAAGCAATTGAGAACTTATTATCCGAAAAATAAATTCTGAAATTTGATACTTTTAGGAATTCTTTGGCTGCAAACAGGATTGGAATCTCAGCAAAAGAATCGTGCTTAACGTTTTGTATCATTCCAACTTGAGGTAGCTGACTTCTACTTAATTTTCTTGGAATTTTTGTTCATCGTTAATTCCAAGTTTGAGAATAAAAAGGATACACATTCAACTCCTTCCCTTTTACACGTTTTAGAGGGTCAAATAAAGATTCCAAGAAATTAACTACATCTGGTGAATCAAGAAAAAACAGATACTAGGATAATTCAACTTGTAGACGGAGGTGGTGGAGGCGGCGGCATTGACATTTGAGACATAGGAGGCCTTCCACCCATTTGCTGTTGTGGTGGTGGTGCTTGTTGGGGCCAGCCATGTGGTGCTCCCATTGACATTGGTGGCGGAGGCCTCAGAAGACCAGACATTGCCTGTGGAGGTGGTGGCATGTTTGGTGAAGGGGGCCTGTACTGCATAGGTGGAGGTGGAAATTGTTGTCCAAGATGCTGTGGTTGACCCTGCCAAGGTGGTGCTTGTCCGCCAAGGTGCATTTGAGGGTAGAGAACATTTTGAGGGGGTGGTGGACGAGCTACTGGCATCGGGCTTGGAGTAACAGTACCATTGGGGAAAGGTCGTGGAGGCACCGGTGCGCCTATACCACCATTGGCCTGGGGACCAGTAGGTAGCGACGGAGGTCCACTTGCAAATAAAGTATGGGGCCTGCTCTTCTGGGAACTTGGATTACTTGCGGCCAACACTCTCTCTGTATCACAAGGAAAAGTGTTAGAGCCACCTACAGATTGCTATGGCAAAGACAGCCGGTATAAAAATAATTGCGAAAAGAAAGGGACAAGGTAACATTGTCTGCCGTGAAAAATGTTAAAACGCACCTGCTGGGGTGCCATGACGCTCCCCTTTGGTGTCTTTCTTATATGCGTAGGAAACTGTTATTTGACGGTTACATAGGTATTGGCCATTCATTGCCTGTAACATCAAAGAGAAAGTAAACATATTTGTTGGGATAGACAAAAAATTTCGATGATGTATGGACCATTGTCACGTCACATATTCAAATTCCATTGAAGCAGTGACAACAGCAACAAATGATGCCGTTTCGATTAGCATATAACATGTGAGTGGCAAAGCAAACATACCTCAATAGCAGCATCAGATGCCTCAAAAGAATCATAGCTGATAAATCCAAAACCGCGTGAATTTCCAGTATCGGGATCTCTCATTATCTGAGGTCAGAAAGTATCATCAGAACCCACTATCAAAGGGCAGAATAATCTTGAAAAGAAAATGAACTACTTTAAATATTTAGTTAAATTCTTAATCACTTTCTGAACCCACAATCGACGACTTTCAAGAGATGAGCAGAATGAGACTAGGACCTTCTATCAGTTTTAGTATCAATCAGTTCCCCATAAACAAAAATCAAGAAATAATAAAAAGGCATATAAGCATCCTGGTCCATCTCAAAGCCAACACTAACTTAGAAAATCAGGCCGCTCATAACAAAAGCACACCGCCCGCCCAGCTCAGTCAATCTTACAGGTTTCAACTACATCTCATTCTCATTGTCAATCACAGATAAAGTTACAATGGCAAACACTTCAGTTTAAACCACAAACTTCAAACTCTTTAACAGGTGCATTGGTTGATTAATCATATATGAAATCAGGAAGCAGTGCTAAACAAGCAAAATGAAGATATGCGCTTTCACATGTGAAGAGAACTGAGCTCGTTAAGCAATGGCATACCATCAAATAAATGAAAAAGAAAAGAGCATTTATAGTACCTTGGGATTTGCAACAATGACTCCAAATGCACTAAAAGTATCGTACAAAAGTTTCTCTTCCACATCCTGTAAGTATAGCCCGGTAATCACAAAGTTAAAACAGGAAACCTACAATTTCATAGCATCTATGTACTTCTAATAGACTAATACTTACCGGATCAAGGTTCCCTATAAAAAGATTTGCTCCAACATCTAAGCTCTTTTTATCTTGAGATGCCTGAAATCAATCCAAAAAACAAGCCATAAGAAGCAACATAAATAATGGTTTTTCGATTAAAAAAATCAAAATTGTTCAAATTTCGGAATTCCATACCTTATTTACACGTATTGGCTTTCCATAAAGCTTAATCATGTTGAGCACCTTAATAGCCTAGAAATCCAAACAAATAAATCTAATTCTTTGAAAAGGAAGGGAAAAAGTGAAACCGAAGGCTAAAATCCATGAAGGACTGAGACTTACATAATCAGCATCTTCTTCACTTCGGAATTCGACAAATCCATATCCTTGATGCAAGTTGGTCACTCTATCTTTCGGCACATAAACATTAACTGAAATGATAGATAGAAAAACCCAGGCATTTTCAATTAACTCAATTCACATAAGAAACCCAAGTTCCAAACGAAATTAAACCTCAGAAGTTTTAACAGTAAAATAAATTGAAAAAGGAAAAAAACCTTAGGATTATTAAACATACCAACAGGACCTGCTTGAACAAATAATTCCCACAATAGCTCCTCGGATATCTGCAAAGTGAGTAAAAGATCCAAACTGTGAAACTAAAAAATTCAAGGGAAACAGAAGAAACAAAGGGAAAGGAACAATAGGGAGAACCTGAGGATCGAGATTGCCTACATAAGCAGTGGCGTCTTGGTTCCTCTCGGCGGAGTGTTGACCAAGCAAGTTCGCTCCAACACCTGGAGCGATTCGCGTTGTCATTTGCTTGGGCTTTGGCTTCTTCCCCTTTCTGTTGTTCGGCTAAAACCCTGATTAAGCTCTGCTCGTCTGTGACCTAAGGTGATTGGAGGCGATCGACGATGGCCTAAATTGGCCCACTTTTCTACAACGGGCTTCTCAATACAACGAAATGTAAAGCCTTTTCTCATGTAAGAATCTGCTAAAATGTTTTCTTTAATAATTTATTACGATTATAAAATAATATTTATTTTTTAATTATTAAAATGTATATACATTCATAGATACATTTATTTAAATTTAGAACTTTTGAAAAAAAATACTTTTAATCACTGAATCGGTAATATGGTAAATCGTATAAAATTAATGAATGTGTGTATGTCAAACACTTTTAAAAAAATGCAGCAATTATAAATTCTGAAAAATAGAAAATTGGTTTAGGTTGACACGTTTGAGAAAGTTGAGATAGAGGAATTACAGAAAAATCATCTATTGGTAAAATAGATAGAGATTTGTTTGAATTGGTCTAGGGAAAATAAAAGATTGTTTGGTTGCTAAGAAAATAAGGAGAAGTGAATGTGTTATCAAGATAATAAGTATGGTCAGACAGTATCGTATAAGTAAACTAACATACCACATTAATATTATGTTACCGTAATAATGATCGTTAACAATGAGTGATCGATTTGTTACTTTTGAAATTTCAGTAAGAAAACAAAAATTAATTTAAATATTAATGATCATTTTTTTAGTTTACCCTTAATAAAATTCATGATACACATTAATATTCATGAATTTTTATAGTTAAAATTCATGATACACATTAATATTCTGTTACCGTAATAATGATCGTTAACAATGAGTGATCATATGATATTTTTCTTTCTTTCAGGTTTCCATACTATTATCATTTCAAGCTTGCATTTCTTATCTGGCTTCAACTTCCATTTACTGAAGTAAGTTCAAAATCATGTTTGTATATCCATTAATGTCAAAATCCAGGGTAGTGAACGTGCTGATTTTTTCATAATTATTTTCTATATTTTTTTCTGTCTTGTCTTTGGATCTTCTGACAAGCCACTACATGGCTCCGAGGCATTCCTTTTTATGGTTAGGATTCACTAATGTTATGTATTAACTCTGTTTTTTTTGGGGACACTAGATGAATAACATAGAACTTCCATCCAATAATAGTTTTCTTTGTGGTTTGTTCAAATTAGCTAACGCAAAATCTCCTTTTTTTTCCTGAGGTGGTGGGTGGAAGCATCGAAATAGATCAAAAAGTAATACATTATACATATGTTATTGTCGCAGTTGTTTCAAATTACGTTTCTGCTTTTGTTTGAAACCATTTTCAAAATCATATTTTGACGGCCATGATTCATGGTATGGAATTGGTTTCAAACAGGGGGCTAAGCAATTCTACAAGAACCACCATCGCCCTAACTTGCTGAAACATCAATCTAGAGTTGATCATCTTATGGGCTTTGCAAGTGCCGGAATGGTATATTACACCCTTTATATTAACTTAGACCATAGTTTTACATGGCTCTTGCTTCGATATCTGCCCTTTTGCCGCCTATTCATATGTCACCCTCCAATTCCTAAACAAGATGTAGATATAGTTGTGTGCACTTCTCCTTATGCAGGCAAGATTCATCAGCGCGCACCAAAAGGAGTTTCAATTTTTCCGGGCAGTGATGACAATGATTGATCAGGTGAGCGGGGTACTGCTTAAACTGCTAGCTTATTTGTTTCTTGTCCTACTTTCATCTGTATCATGCTAAAACTTGTAGTTACCACGGCAGCAGACCCAAACGTGAGTGGTGGAACAGAACCTACTGAACCGAGAGGGCTACCTGCAATTGATGATCCGGCAAGGACGATCGCAGATCAAGAATTTGATAATGAAGACTTATAGTTTTTGTTCCCCAAAGGAGAGACCTGCATGTTATTAACATCATTTTCTCTGGTTAATGAAGACATAGGCAGCATCCTTATAATAAAAATTGCATCACTTTTGTTTAGTTTTAAGATAAATTATATAAATAGTCTCTAAATTTTGTTTAGTGGGACGAAACACTAAATCTCTTTAAGCAAGGTCAGGGGTTCGAATCTTCACGTTTACGAATGGAGCAAAGTGGGTTGGGAGGATTGTCCTTGCCTTTACAGTACCCGATCCTGATTAGTCGATCAACGTATCAAAAACCAATGGTTATACAAAAAAAAATGTGAAAATTTATTTATTTTGTTTTATTTTCTCCTAAAAAATCTTTGAAGCTTATCCTTAATCGTTTTCACGATTTAGTTTCTTAATCTTGATCAGAAAATCTTCATCGAAATCCCTTCTTCACAAAAGTTAAATGGCATCGGCACGTTTTGGTGATTTGTAATGATATAAATTAGCCAGCGATGACAAGAGAGACGATCTTTTGTGGAGACCCATTCTGCGAATTGAAGATGTACTCTTGCTTGTGTTTCATTAATTTGCTTAAATAAGCCTTGGATGCTTTTCTGTTCTCTTGAGAAAATCAATGAAAAGTTGTTCTCAAATCTTGAGCAAATTGATGAAGCACAAGCATGGATACATGTTTCAAGATAAAGATTCGGCTGTTGGGAGTAAAGAAGGCCTTGATTCAAAGATTATCGATGAAATCCAGAGGAAAAAGAAGCGCAATTCCAGGACCTTGTCATGATCAAAAAAGAAGGTTGCATGGGAGGGCTAAAGAAAAACTGCGAATTGACACTACAAAGAGGTTCATTTCCGAGTCAAAGATCGGAGAAGACAACGAGGAAACCATCGTTGTCCAAGCAAGGAAGATCGTCGTATGGAGTGGATCATATCGACAGCACAAGCGGCTGGCATGGCCATGGATTCTTTGCCGCCAACGAGGTCACAGAAGGCTAAACAAAGAACGGGACGGACCCTTTTGTCGCATGCTAAAAGAGAGTAAGGCATTGCTTCATGGATTTTACAGGGGCACGATGGACCCTTTTGCCGGTCGTTCTGTTGAAAGACTTGAGGGAAAAGCTCCTTAACGAAAATGCTCGAGGATATATCATCACAGCTTTAGAGGAGGTATGATTGGTCAAATTGTTGGTCAGATGGAGTTCGTTGATCAATGTATTTTGTTGTAGTTAAAATAGCTACTTTGCAGGTTGCTTGGTTGTACAATTCCGTGCTAGCGATGTAAATCATTCAATTTGCAGGTTACTTGGTAAACAAAAGAATAAGTTTTTTTTTTTTTTTTTTTGGAGAACGAACAGTTTCTTTAAGACATATTTACTCTCTCCATATAATGAGTGTATCGATTTTTAGTTTAATTTAATTTTTTTTAATAAGATAGTCAATACCATACCCGTTGCTCTTGTATTGGTACATGATTATACTTGTGTACTTTGATGTACCATTTTGTATAAATAAATAAATTTTATAGTATTAATTAAATAATAATTTTTAAATATGTTTTGTCATATTTTATCAATAATAGTTTTTATGTAAAAGTTAAAGTTAAAACTTTGACGAAAAATTGATGAGCGATAATTTTAATAAGACAAAAGAGTATATATTTTTAATTTTAGTCTCAAATTTTTATAATTTTGTCTAAATTTTTAAAATGAATTTTTTAATTTAGTTGGTGATTATAATTTTATAACTTTAAATTAATTTTAAAAAATTGAATGATTACCAAACTATTAAACATTAAGAATGTGGTGTTGAGTTATAGCAAGTGGAAGAATAATTGCGAAAGCAATTTCGTTTTGATGTGCATGAAACGTGATTCTTGGCTGTAATATGTCTAATAAAATGTCAAAGCCATATCTAAAGTGTCTAATGGGGGAAAGCAGGCCCAATCAACGGGAATCCATATTTTAATACATTTACATATTTCTATGATGTGTGTATATACATATGGTGTGAATTACAAAAGATACCTTTTGCTAAGTTACCCAAATCCAAAAATCCTATCTTTGTTCTGTTGGCTGCTCATTGGCTGATATTAGAACTAATGCAAATCCACTTCCACTGCCATTGAATTTTTTCCCTTTCATTTTCCTTCCACCAATTCATCTTTGTTAAGCTCTTAATCGGAGCCGTTTGTATTTGGAAAGTGGAAGGGATATTGGCATTAGAATTTCCCATTTTTAGCTGAATCCTTAAACTTCTTTCCATTTTCACTCAAAATCCCTCCTTTTTAATAGGAAAAACCCAATCTTTCAAGCACCCCAGAGTGAAAGAAAAAAATGGCTACCGTGAATCTGGATTCTTTGGTTCAATCCTACTCCATTTTCAACCAAGCTTCCAGATCCAAGTCTTCTCCTTTACCCAGATCGTTTCCCTTCAATCCCCTGAAGAATCTTTCATCTTCAACCCCCCAAAACCGATGCTTTAAATCTGTTCCTTCGATTTCATCAGTCCTTACAAAAGAAGACACCGTCAAGGAAGAAGAACAAGACCCTCAAATATCAAGCTTTGATTTCAAATCATACATGGTTCACAAGGCGAACTCAGTTAACCAAGCCATGGATTCAGCTGTTTCGCTTCGTGACCCTGTTAAAATCCACGAAGCAATGCGTTACTCTCTTTTAGCAGGCGGCAAAAGGGTCCGTCCCGTGCTTTGTTTAGCCGCCTGTGACATCGTTGGCGGCCAAGAATCCATGGCTATGCCGGCCGCTTGTGCTGTCGAAATGATCCACACCATGTCTTTAATCCACGACGATCTTCCTTGCATGGACAACGATGGACAACGATGGTCTCCGTAGAGGGAAACCGACTAATCACAAGGTCTTCGGTGAAGATATAGCTGTATTAGCAGGGGATGCTCTTTTGGCTTTTGCTTTTGAACACATATCTGTTGCCACAGTTGGTGTCACGCCTGGTAGAATCGTGAGAGCAGTTGGGGAATTAGCTAAATCCATCGGGGCTGAAGGGCTGGTGGCTGGTCAAGTTGTGGATATCACAAGTGAGGGGCGAACCGATGTGGGATTGGATCATTTAGAATTCATTCATGTCCACAAAACTGCTGCTTTGCGAAGCAGCTGTTGTTTTGGGGGCAATTCTTGGAGGTGGATGTGATGATGATGTGGAAAAGTTGAGGAAATTCGCAAGGAACATTGGGCTTTTGTTTCAAGTGGTGGATGGCATTCTTGATGTAACAATGTCATCCAAAGAACTAGGGAAGACTGCAGGGAAAGATTTGGTTGCTGATAAGGTCACTTACCCAAAGTTGACGGGGATAGAAAAATCAAGGGAGTTTGCAGAGAAGTTGAAGAATGATGCATTACAGATGCTTCAAGGATTTGATCCTGAGAAATCTGCACCCTTGATTGCTTTAGCTAATTATATAGCTTACAGGCAAAACTAGGCTGCCTATTGTTTTTGATAAAAAAAAATGCCTTTAGAGAAAAAAGCAGGTGATTAGTATAAATGTTCTGAATATAGACTGAATAGTCTTCTACAAGGATGATAAAGATGAGACTTTCCTTGGTGCTGTAAAACTCTCATCAAATGCTAGATTTAGTTGTTGAACTTGTTCAGTTCTTCCTCAATTGATTACTTGTCTTATGAGTTCTTAGAGTTTGTATGTGGATCATTGCATCAATTTTTGATGTATCTGTTGAGGAAGACGGTTATCGAATAGAGCAAAATTGTAACTGATAATTTGAGAAAATAAAAATGAAGATAAAAGAGACACAAAATTTACGTAGAAAACCCCTAAATAATATAGGATAAAAACCACGGGCAACGATAGAAGAATTTTACTATGAGAAAATAGAAATTACAACCTCTCTCTATATACCAAGGAGAAAACAATAACAATTCTCTCTTGATAAAAAGGAGAAAACAACTCTCAAGAAACTCTCTAAATTCTCTAGTATTGGGAGAAAGCTAGAATGATTTGGGATGGTTTTGAACCTAAATGAGCTAGGGTATTTATAGTTGAAGCTTAAGGACTAATCTTATAAATACCCTAAATTGTAATAACTAAATTTGTCATTTACCCATTACATAAATTCAACAAAATCAAGCTCACTTTTTGACAATTTTCAACCATTTGGTGGGATTTTTTCCAACTTTTCGGTGCATGCACCGAAAGCAACTTTGGTTTTCAACAATCTCCTACTTGAGATTTGATTGGAACAATCATATATTCAAACCATTCTTTCTACCTTGTACCATAATGTTGCTTACATTTCTGACAGGCCACAAAATGATCAATATCAAGTAAATTTATCAGTATTAATCGCCTTCGTCATGAAATTTGCTATGTTGTCTTTGGTATGGATCTTTTGCATATTTACCGTTCCTTCTTCTACCTTTTCACGAATAAAATGGTACTGAACTCGTATGTGTTTTGTCCTTGAATGAAATGTTGGATTCCTTGCTAGATGCAAGATGCTCTGACTGTCACAAAACAGAGAGACATACTATTGATTGTGCCCAAACTCCTCCAATAGCATCTTCAACCAAATTGTTTCTTTACTGGCTTGTGTAGCTGCTACATATTCTGCCTATGTTGTGGATGTAGCCACAACTGACTGCAATTTTGAAACCCAGCTTACAACTCAACCAACAACTTTGAACACATATCCTGTAGTAGATTTGCTTTTATCCAAATCTCCTGCATAGTCAGAATCTACATAACCATTGATTAGTAAATTTGATCATTCATAACATAATGCAACATTTGAGGTCCCTTTGATGTATCTTAGGACCCTCTTTACTGTATTCCAATGCTCTTTGCCTGGATTCGCCATGTACCGACTAACCACTCCCACTGCTTGTGCAATGTCAGGTCTTGTGCATATCATAGCGAACATTAAACTTTCCACTATTGATGCATACGGTACTCGAGACATCTCCATTCTCTCTTATTCACTGCTAGGACTCATACTGGAGGATAATTCAAAGTTAATAGGAATAGGGGTAGAAATTGGCTTACAATCTTGCATGTTGAATTGTGACAAGATCTTCTACAAGTAATTCTTTTGTGAAAGCCAAATATTCCTATTACTTTTGTCTCGGTGAATTTGCCTCCCTAGAATCTTATTTGATGATCCTAAGTCCTTCATTTCAAATTCCCTAGCCAGCTGTGCCTTCAATTCTTCAATATGATCTTTGTTGGGTCCTGCAACCAACATGTCATCCACATACAACAACAATATAACAAAATCGTTATCACTAGACCTCTTGAAATAAGCACAAGGGTCTACATTAAGTCTGTTGTATCCAAGGCACATAATGAAGAAATCAAATCTCTTATACCAACACTTCAGCGCCTGCTTTAGACCGTACAGAGATTTGTTCAACCTGCAAACCAAGTTCTTCTTTTCTTTTTCTTCAAAACCTTTAGGTTGGAGCACGTATATCTCTTCTTCAAGATTTTCATGAAGAAAAACTGTTTTAACATCTGGCTGCTCTAGATGTAAGTTCAATGTAGCACACATTGCCAAAACTACTCAAACTGTTGTTAGTAGAACCACAGGAGAAAATATTTCATTGAAATCAACACCTTCTTTTTTAGCATATCCTTTGACCACCAGTCTTGAACGATACCTCTCAACTTGATCGTCACTATTTCGCTTGATTTCGATGACCCATTTGTTACCAATTGGCTTCCTTCCTTGTGGTAGTGGCACAAGGTCCCATGTATTATTTTTATGAAGAGCTTCGCTTTCTTCTTGTATCGCCATCATCCACAATGAAACATCTGAGCTGTTTATTGCCTCCTGGTATGTTGATGGCTCAATGTCCTCTGTTAAAAGACAATATGCAATATTACCTTCTATAACATAATCTGAGTGCCAATAGGGACGTCTTCTAACATGATCTGATTGACGAGTTGTTGGAGCTTCAGAACTCTCTGGTTCTTGTTCATCATGTGTTGGTTCTGCTTCAGAAAAATCTCCTTGTTCAAACTCTTTTTTCACATGTATCTGTGTAGTCTCTGATTTTTCAGAGCTACCATATTCTTCTTTTCTTTGTAGCTTATCTTCTACAAAGATAACATCTCTGCTAATGATCACTTTGTGGGCAGTGGGATCCCACAAGCGATACACCTTTACACCATCACCATACCCCAAGAATTTGCATTTCCTAGATTTTGGATCTAGCTTTGAAATTTCTTGGGAGTTGTACATCACATACACAATACTTCCAAATACATGGAGGTTTGAATAATCAGTTGGTTTACCAGTCCACATCTCCATTGGTGTCATCAACACTATTGCAGTTGATGGAGCTCGATTCACCAAATAACAGGTGGTATTGACTACTTCTGTCCAGAATGATTCTTCTAGGCCTGCATCCCTCAGCATTGCTCTTGTTCTTTCTAACAAGGTTCTGTTCATCCGCTATGCCACTCCATTTTGTTGAGGAGTGTTCGCCACTGTGAACTGTCTTTTGATGCATTCTTTCATGAAAAAGTCATCAAATTCTTCGATTGTGTATTCTCCTCCATTATCTGTTCTGAAACACTTTATCTTATTTCCAGAACAAGTTCCATCCACGCTTTGAAGTTTTTGAAAGTTGAAAACACGTCTGACTTCTTCTTAATAGGGTACACCCAACATCTCCTGAGTAGTCATCAATAAATGAGACAAAGTATTTTGCTCCACCTATGGATGTAACTGGTGCTTGCCATATGTCAGAGTGAACCAATTCTAGAACACTTTTACCTCTAGAAATTGATGTATTGAATTTCAACCGGTGTTGTTTACTTTTTATGCAATGCTCACACAAAGTAAGTGATACATTCGTTAAGCCTGGAAGTAACTTTTGCTCCACAAGGACTTTCATTCCTTGTTCTGACATGTGTCCAAGTTTCTGATGTCATAGCATTGCAGAATCTGAACTACATGAGGCAATAGAGGCTTCTTCTTCTAGAAAAGTCTGTCCATTCAGCATATACAAGTTTGCAGCTATCTTTTTGTCTTTCAGCACCACAAGCGCTCCACGGGACACCTTCATGATTCCTTTTCGTGTTTCAATCTTGCTTGCATTATTATCCAACAATCCATAAGATAATAAAATTTTCTTCAGGCCTTTCATGTGCCGCACATCTCGAACAACTTTAATTGTTCCATCATACATCTTCAATTTGATGGTTCCCACGCCAACGATCTCTAAGGCATGATCATTGCAACTATACACATATCCTCCCGAGACAGGTTCATAATGATGAAACCATTCTCTTTTTGAGGTCATGTGATATGTTGTTCTCGAATCAATGAGCCATATATCTGCATATCTCTTTCTACCTTCCACGGTGGTTGACGCTTCACAGCATAGAGCATCTCCATCATCTGACGTGTTTGCGGTATTGCCTTGTGGATTAAAGTTTTTATTTAGACTCCAACAATCCTTCTTTAAGTGATCATTCTTTCCACAGTTGTAGCACTTGAAATTCTTCTTGCTTCTCGACTTTGATCTACTATGTTTGTGATTGCTGCTTTGACCACGTTCCGTTGATCTTCCTCTCATCGTTGTCAACGCTTCTGCTTGTTGTAGATTTACTTGTCTGTCTTTCTTGTTCTTGCACCGATTTTCTTTTTGTAGAACTGCAGCTGTAACTTCATCGAAGACTAGTCTAGTGACATTACTGTTTGTCAAGTTAATGATGAGTTGATCATACGAATCAGGAAGACTTTGAAGTAAAAGTTCAGCACGTTCTTGTTCTCTTATTGTACATCTTAGGGATGTAAGCTGAGAAAATAAAGTGTTCAGTGTGTTTAAGTGCTCCGTCACTGAAGTAGATTTTGGCATCCGGAGAGTGTACAATTTCCTCTTAAGGAAAATTTTATTGTGCAACGATGTGGACTCGTACAATTTGGTGAGATGATACCATATCTCCTTAGCTGCCTTCTTCTCCTCGATGATTGACAATACTTCATCTTCTAATGCTAGATAAAAGTTTACCATATCATTCCCCGTCTATTTCGATCCATTTGTTGTCATCTGTGAAATCTACCGGCCTTTCACTAATAGCTGCTAGACAACTGTCTTTCCTCAGGATGACATTCATATTCAATTTCCACAATGAGAAATTTCTCCCATTGAACTTTTCAATATCAAATTTTGTTGCCATAGCTTCTATTTCGGATAGCTCCCACTATTTTATTATCGTGAATAATTCTCTAGAATCTTCAAAGAATGGGTAATACATTCTTACTTTCTTATGTTGGAGGATCCACCTTTTGATGGCAACCACAAAGACAATAAGTAGATATTACACACTCAAATCTGGCTCTGATACCAATTGTTGAGGAAGACGGCTATCGGATAGAGTAAAATCGTAACTGATAATTTAAAAAAATAAAAATAAAGATAAAAGAGACACAAAATTTACGTAGAAAACCCCTAAATAATATAGGGTAAAAACCACATGCAACAGTAGAAGAATTTCATTATGAGAAAATAAGAATTACAACATCTCTCAATCTACCAAGGAGAAACAAAATAACAATTCTCTCTTGATAAAAAAGAGAAAACAACTCTCAAGAAACTCTCTAAATTCTCTAGTATTGAGAGAAAGCTAGAATGATTTGGGATGGTTTTGAAGCTAAATGAGTTATGATATTTATAGTTGAAGCTTAAAGAGTAATCTTATAAATACCCTAAATTGCAATGACTAAATTTGCCATTTACCTATTACATAAATTCAACAAAATCAAGCTCACTTTTTGACAATTTCCATCCATTTGGTGGGATTTTTTCCAACTTTTCGGTGTATGCATTGAAAGCAACTTTGGTTTTCAACAGTATCTTGGTATAAGGATAAATCTGGTGATTTCTTAATTGTCAATCAATGCAAGCATGTTTCTTTGTGATGTTGAAACTGTTAACAAATGGTCTATGATATGCTATATTAGTCGGAGATGGATGCGAGTGTGGAGTTTGTGTGCATCTTTTGACATCTTCCTTACTATAGCATTGTCATTGCAATTCCTTTTTCTTTTTTTTTTTGGTTAAGAATCCATCTATTGATAATTCTCGAACTCGAATGTGAGTGTTGGATTGGATGCCTATTCAACATGAATATGTAGGCTTTTTCATGTATTTGAAAGATCTCGGAATGAGTACTTAAAATCGAGTCTGAGCAATTAAGAGCAAACATTTGATTGGTTTGCTGTAATGTTTTACTCGGCAAGGACATCAGCCATGTCAGTTGTAGAACAAAATTGGGAAGATTGAGATGGGCAACTTCTTTGGGTGCATTTGGTTTTTAAAAACATGGAGAACTGATGCGATAAAGTGCAACGGAATGAAAATGATCTCGTTTCGACCGGTGAACGATAACGACTAACCATTCAGATTGTATAATCTTCATCTTCCATCCATGAGTCTTAAACTTTTCGATTCTTTGGCCCTAGTCCACATCTTATCTTTGCCTAAAATCTTTGATGCTATTAAGATTTAGTGAATTGATGAATGTCAAACTTTTATGGCACATCTAGGTGGGAAATAATCACTACGACATATAATGACTGATGGGTTACTTTGAAGACAATTAAACCAAGGAAAAATAGGGTAGATGCTATGACACTTTTATTTGGATTAAACTAATAAATGGAAAGCTTGAGATTAATATCTTTTAGATCAAGCAATTTCTTTTCTTTTGGGCCATTTAATTGAGTAATAGTTTATTATTAGGTTATTGTTATTAACTTTTTTAATGTTTTGTACAAATTCTGTATCTATTTGATCTACAGTATATATATATATATATATATATATATATATAATGGTATAGTTTGAATAATTTATTATTATTTTTTGAAATATTGAATAATTTATTTGAATGATTTGGTTGAATATTTTTATATGTTCATGATATATTTATATTAGCTGTTTGCATTAAAAATTATATTTTATATAATTTTTTATCAGATTAAGATGTAATCCGGATCGAATATAAAACATAAAGTATAAGACCACACCAAACAACTCTATAAAGATCCGAAGTACAACAAAAAAGAATTCAACAGTAGTCTAGGAAAATAAAATAAAAAATCAAAGGAGAAAATATATGATGAGCAATTAAATAATCTTAATAATAAAAGGAAAGGTGTTATTCTTTCTAAATTTCTCGAGATTGAGTAATTACGTTTGTAGGATATGTGTAAGTTATCAATAGTTAAGAAAAATTATGAACATATATTATTGAGAGAATCGCCTCAGTGACCAAAAAAAAGTTATAATATACGATTTTAACCAACTTTTTTTGGATTTGCCAAAATGACCAACAAAATCGCAACGCGAAATAAAAATCGCAACGCGATCCCCAGAATCGCAAATCAGTTTCCAAAATCGCAACGCGATTCTTGAAAATCGCGATGCGATAGTACAAATTCGCATTGCGATTTTCCATAATCGCAACGCGAATATGAAAATCGCAACGCGAACACATAAATCGCAACGCGTATCCGTAAATCGCAACGTGTATCCGTAAATCGCAACGCGTATGGGTAAATCGCAATGCGTATCCGTATATCGCAACGCGTATCCGTAAATCGCAACGCGTATCCGTAAACTGCAACGTGTATCCGTAAATCGCAACGCGTATCCGTAAATCGCAATGCGTATCCGTAAATCGCAACGCGTATCCGTAAATCGCAACGATAATCCGTAAATCGCAACGCGTATCCGTAAATCGCAACGATAATCCGTAAATCGCAACGAGAATCTGTAAATCGCAACGATAATCCGTAAATCGCAACGAGAATCTGTAAATCACAACACTTAAATTTTGGGTATATAACACTGAAATCATAAACTAAATCCCTAAATCGCAACTCATTCCATCTCCATCTATCACTCTCTCCGGCGACATCCGTTCCTATATCCAACGACATCCTTCCCAATCCGGCAACAGGTTTTAGTTTCGCAGCTCGTCTGTTTAGTAAATTAATTTACAACCATGAAATCATCTAATGTTGATCATGTTTGGATAGATTTGTGTTTTGGAGGGTCATGGGATAATGTTCATGGTGTTTTACAATATATGCCTTTACCCATGAATCTTCAACTAAAATTGTCTTTACAAAAGTTAACTTATGAAACTCTAATGCTACGTGTTTCAAATAAATTGAATTTAGAGCCCCTAAGTGGATTTAGGCTATCTTATCAGAGAAATGGTAAAGTTTATTTGTTAACCGACAATGAAGATGTTGAACGATTCATTGCTTACATTAGTGTTTCACAAGATGATGTTACATTGTATGTTGTTGAACCTAGAAGTAGTATTGTTGGGTCAGTAGCGGGTAGTAATCAACTAAGTTTTTCTCAAAACCCACAACCTTTCTCTAATCCAAATCCCAATCAACTTTCAGCACCAAATTCCGGTTTTCGTATTGACCAGTTAGACGATGATGAGCCAACAGAAAAAATTGTGAGTACTAGTCAGTATTCGAAATTTGGTCTTGGTCAATATCCGGACTTTGATATTGGTCAATACACGGATTTTGATGATGTTTCAGAAGAAGAAACAGACCATGCGTGTAATGATATTGATATTGGTCAATACCCGAATTTTGATGATGAAACAGCCGTTGCCGAAGAATGTAATGTTGATGATAATGAGGAGGAAGTTACGACTGTGAATGAACATGTTGAACATCCATTCTGTAATTCATATAATCCTGAAGAAGAAAAAGAAGAAGAAAAAGTCCCCGAAGAAAAGAAAATGCCACGGGCGTATAACTGGAATATGCCAGAATTACTTCAGATACCGGAAGAAGAGTTGATAAAGAAAGCAGTTGATTGTTACACAAAAGTTATTCGTATCAAGAAAGATGATTGTTTTGATACAAAGGAAGACTTGAAGATAGCTTTATATACGAAATGTGTGGAAGATGGCTATCAACTAAAAGTTAACAAATCAAGCAAAGATCGTTCGAAACAAGGTGTATGATTGACAAAAACTGTACGTGGCGTATGATTGCAAAGAGAATAAAAGATTGCAAAATGTTTCAAGTTAGGACTTTTATTGATAAACATACATGTTCAAGAACCCAAGTTTTTCCTCACCATAGACAGGCAAACAAAAAGGTGTTGGGTGGTTTTCTGGCTGAGTTAATGTTTTTGAATGGCAGGGTATATCGGGGACATGAAATTATGACTGACATGAATGCTCGGTTCAAGATTAGTATATCATATTCTCAAGCTTGGAGAGCCAAATGTTATGCCTTGGAATTGTTGAGGGGGTCGCCAGAAGCATCGTTTGCCCAACTGCCGGCTTATTGTCACAATTTAAAGCTGAAAAATCCTGGGTCGGTAACTCATATCAAAACAGATAGAGATGGAAGCTTTGAGTTGCTGTTTATCGCCATTGGTGCTACGGTTAGTAAATCAATATAATTTTGTTGACTCATTTTTGTTAGTTACATGCATTTCACATTTAAATGATTATATTCTTGTGTATATTATTTTGTAGATTCGTTCGTTTATTACTTGCATGCGCCCAGTTATTATAGTTGACGGAGCACATTTGAAAGGTCGATACCTTGGAGTAAACTTATTAGCAGTAGCCATGGATGCTAACAATGGGATATTGCCAATAGCTTACGGGGTTGGCAAATCTGAAACCTCTGATTCATGGACATGGTTTATGGGGCATCTTAGGGATTGCATAGGTCCTATTAGCAATCTGACAATCATATCCGATAGGGCAAACTCAATTGACAACGCTGTTAGAAGGTGTTTCCCAGATGCTTTTCATGGACTTTGTGGTGTTCATTTGTATAGAAATCTAAAATCAAGGTCTGCTGGTATAAAAAAGCACAAATGGACATACTGGAAGGCTGTAAAAGCTTATCGGGAAGTGGATTTCAATAAGCATATAAATTGTTTAAGACGTGTTTTGCCTCAGTGTGCTCAAACACTAGAAGATGTCGGGTTTGAAAGATGGTCAAGAGTACATCAACTTGGAGCAAGATATGGTTTCATGACGTCTAATAGTGCAGAATCAATCAACGCTCTAAGTCGTCATTCCCGGAAATTACCCATTACTATGTAATGGAGTTTTTTCGAGCCTCTATTCAACAGTGGTACTACAAGAAAAGAAACCATGCAGGTATTATTTCTTTGAATTCGTAACTTATCATATTTATATATTTTACTAAGTATTGTTTATTTAAATTTACAGGAACATTGGAACATCGTGTTACACCATGGACTGAAAAAAAGATAACGAAACGTGTTG
This sequence comes from Hibiscus syriacus, assembly GCF_006381635.1. Classification (NCBI taxonomy): domain Eukaryota; kingdom Viridiplantae; phylum Streptophyta; class Magnoliopsida; order Malvales; family Malvaceae; genus Hibiscus; species Hibiscus syriacus. Next base: position 627,278 of record NW_024062734.1, on the reverse strand, counting down.
TGAAGTCAACGTCATGGAGAGTTGAACCATGTTCAAACACTTTGTTTCAAGTACTGGATAATAACTTAAATGGGCTAGTCGATCTAAATGCAAAGACGTGTAGTTGTATGAAATGGCAAACATCTGGTTATCCGTGTGGCCATGTTATAAAAGTTGCTCTTCATTTAAACCAAGATGATTCAAGCGCATACGCTATGGATTGCTACACTACAGAAGTTTATCGACAGACTTATGCCGAGATTGTCTACCCTATTCCAATCCTTCTGAGTGGGACATACCAGATGACTTACAAACAGTTTTGCCACCAGCCATGGACAGAAGGCTACCTGGCCGACCAAAAAGTCACGATCGTATACCGTCTAAGGGTGAAGAGAAGAAGAGATCGACATATAGTCGGTGCAAGGAAAGTGGTCATACAAGGTTGACATGTGGATCACCAGTGCCATCAAAATCATCTTTTCCTCTACCAAAATATGGATCCTCATCAAAATCCAAAGCTCATATGGTGTCAAGCAAAAGGCAATCATCTTTAAAATCCCAATCACGATTGGCTTCACCTTTTGAGACTGTTAACTTAGGTGATTTTTAAATGCAAACGTTGTATTATGTGGATTTTATGTGTGAACTTTTAACATTTTCAGTTGAATTAATGACTCAGGCCAACCATTTTGACTTAACCAACTCTTGTTATTCAGTTGTTATCACTATTAGGCATGCATTTGACTATCGCAACACGGAAAATACAATCGCAACGCGAAATGAAAATCCCAACATGAAAATCGCAATGCGGAAATGAAAATCGCAACGAGAGAATCGCAATGCGAAATGAAAATCGCAATGCGAAATGAAAATCGCAACGACATAATCGCAATGCGAAATGAAAATCGCAATGCGAAATGAAAATCGCAATGCGAAATGAAAATCGCAATGCGAAATGAAAATCGCAACGAGATAATCGCAATGCGAAATTATAAACGCATTGCGATTTTCATTTCCGCATTGCGATTTTCATTTCGCATTGCGATTCTCTCGTTGCGATTTTCATTTCGCATTGCGATTTTCATTTCGCATTGCGATAGTCATTTTTGCCTTCAACATAATGCAGATTGAAATCAACAAAATCAACCATTACATTTCAATCAATTAAACAAGCACAAATAAGAATTATGTTCGCATCAATTACACAAATCAACTTTTACAAATCATCTTTTACAAATCAATTAAACAATCAAAAAATAAGCAATAATTCTTATTTCCGATCATCTACTATTGAATCAACTTTTACAAATCAATTAAACAATCAAAAAACAATCAATTAAACTATTGAATCAACTTTTGCAGCTCGACATCATTTTCACGCAGTTCACTTCTGAGATTAACCTGCAGAAACCAAACATTTGTTCAAACAACACTTTCTACGCAAATTATTGAATTCTAGTTAATTAACCAAACATTTTCATTATAAGTATATAAACTTACCAATTGTTTATGGACATTTTTATAACGCGGATGCAGGTAGGCAGCGTCTCGTATATATCGATTTAGCCATATAATGCCGAAACCACAAGCCTACTGCAGCTTTATCTCTATCGGTGGGAGGTAGATACTTGATGCTTCCCGTCGTCAAACGCTCCAACGCCAAGCATACGAGAGGACCACAATCTCCTCTGGCTCCGCTCGTTTGTTGTGGCGCGGTCTCGTCTCTAATAACTGTAATATTGAGCTTCTTTGGCTTCTTGTTTCCAGAACGAGTCCAATAATTGATCGCATCCAAGAATTTAGCCAAATGAGAGCTCCATCCCTTAATAACATCTCTTAAATCAGCCAATGATATGTAATTTATCATGCTGTCATACACTATTGTCTTAAGGGATGGGAGCTGAAGCTCGACGAGAATCCAATGTTTACGTTCCAAAACAGGGATAAACACCTGCAATCATAAGTAATAATTCATTCATTTGCGCACTTATTTCATAAAACCTTTAAACTCAATCTAAAATAAATACTAACCTTATCGACCTCCCACCATGCAGGATAAAGTTTAGCTTGTCCATTGCCCAAATCAAATGATTCATCTCGTGCATTCTTCAAGTGAACGGCGTGAAAAGACGTCGGCATTATTGTATATCGTATATTTTATTTTTCTTAAGTTTTCTTATTATTAGAAGACGTGTCACCCACGCATCGATATGCTGTTTTACAAAAAAGACATATATTAGTGACTTACATAAATTTAAAAAAAAAATTAATCAAATTGAAATATAAGAAAAATATAAGACTTACCCCCCCATCGAAATAGCCATTGTCTTCGACCCCTAATAATACGCCCCACCAAGGCCTTTCAAGCAACAAAAAGATATCATCGGTGAGATTGCATATGTCAGTGAAACACCCCTTGCTCCGCTCATGTAGATAAAAATCAACTGCGGTCTTAGCCCAAAGGGTGTTATCCAAAATTGTGTCCGGTATTTGTTCCCTCTCCTCTTCAGATACCGGTATGGTACTGGCCGGTAACTCATACGAGAGCCAACTTGAATCCATCATGTCCGGCACGACAGAGGGTTTCTCAAGAAGCCTACATATGACGCCATGTGAATCGGGCTCTTGAATGGTGGGAGGGACCTCTTCAATGATGACAGTGGCCTCTTGAACGGTGGGAGGGGACTCTCGAGGAATGATATGGGGGGCCTCTTCAACGATAGGAGTGGACTCTTGAGGGATGACAGGCGAGTCGGGCTTCTTCTTGCGGTGTCTTCGCACTATTGGGGTGTACGGAGACTTAATAGCACGTGCACGCTGTCTGATGCGTGAACTCCGTCGTGCAAGCATAACCCGACGTAAAGCATCCACTCTATCGGGCTGCTAAATAATTAAATACAAAAATCAGTAAATAAACAGACATGATATTTAAACAGTGAAAACAAAGACAATATGTTTCAAACTTGCATTGTATTCACCCAAGTCATTATTCTATCATAGTTCACAAAATGCATCAGATAACAAAGAAAAATATGTTTCAAACTAATACCCTGAAGTTAGTATTTGTCTTTGTTTTGTCTATTGGTTGAAGTAATGCAATCCATTCAAGTTTCAATTTGCAGAAGAAGAAATAGTTTACTTTCGCAACACGAACTTAAAATCGCAACGCGAAACCAAATCGCAACGCGAAATGAAAATCGCAACGACAGAATCGCAATGCGAAATGAAAATCGCAACGAAAGAATCGCAACGAAATGAAAATCGCAATGCGATTTTGGTTTCGCGTTGCGATCTTGTCGTTGCGATTTTGGTTTCGCGTTGCGATTCTGTCGTTGCGATTTTCATTTCGCGTTGCGATTTTGGTTTCGCGTTGCGATTTTAAGTTTCGTGTTGCGAAAGTAAACTATTTCTTCTTCTGCAAATTGAAACTTGAATGGATAAATTTACTTTCAACCAAAAGACAAAACAAAGACAAATACTATTTCACAGTGTTAAAGAATACACAGTTTAGCAGAATTGGCAGCAACCGAACAAATTTACTTTCAACCAAAAGACAAACAAAGACAAATATATTTCACAGTGTTAAAGAATACACAGTTTAGCAGAATTGGCAGCAACCGAACAAATTTACTTTCAACCAAAAGACAAAACAAAGACAAATACTATTTCACAGTGTTAAAGAATACACAGTTTAGCAGAATTGGCAGCAACCGAACAAATTTACTTTCAACCAAAAGACAAAACAAAGACAAATATATTTCACAGTGTTAAAGAATATACAGTTTAGCAGAATTGGCAGCAACCGAACAAATTTACTTTCAACCAAAAGACAAAACAAAGACAAATACTATTTCACAGTGTTAAAGAATACACAGTTTAGTAGAATTGGCAGCAACCGAATAAATTTACTAAGCAATCTAAGTGAAATGGCTAATCTAAGTGAAATTACGAGTAAATTTATCATTAAGTTAAATATGGAAAATCTTAAACTTACCTCGTTGCGTAGAGTATGAACCTCATTCTGCAACGATACTATCATCTCACGTAGAGCGGCAACCTCACCACGTAAAGTTGACACCTCACACGCCATGCACCATCGTTATCGCGTAGAGTACCGATCTCCTCACGCAAGGCATTGACCTCATCACGTAACTCCCTTGACTCATCCCGTTGAGGTGGAGGTGGAGAACAGGGAGATAGGAGTCGTGGCATCTTTGCCGGTCGCCTATCATGAGTGATGGTGGAGAAGAGGCTCGATGATGTGACGGGATAGGTGATGGCTCTCGTTCTAGAGATGTATAGTCGGGTCGATCGGGTGATGGCTCTAGGTGAGGTGATGGCTCTCGAATTGGAGGAAGTGGATGCTGCTCATCATCCGTGCCATCAAAAAAATTCTGACTAGCTTGCCACCAATCAGTGGCAGCTCTTCCTCCGTGGGTGTCAGTCTTTGTAATGGAATGTTGGCCTCCTAAAATATAAAAACTCAAACAAAGTTAAACGTCTACTATTAATAACTTGTTTATATTATATGAAAGTATTTGTGTTAACTTACATTATTTATTGTGGCATATGGTATTAAGTCTTCCCAATCCAACAGAGTTTTCCTCTTCCAGGAAATAGCCCTGGGAATATCATTTGACGTTTTTATTGCATATGTACGCATGCTGGGAAAGCCTCGATATCCAAATCTACAAACAATATAATAACAAAATTAGTAATTGTTAAATAATTAATTATAATTTTAGAAACATTTATAGAAATTCTTACCTTAAAGGCCCAAACAAAGCCTGACAAAGTGTATTTGGACCCATCGCCCCGCAAACTTTTGCGGTCATCAAAGGCAGACGACAACTTAGTCCAGGTAGCTTTCCATATATACGAACCCCACGGAAACAGATTCCATGCATTCAGGTCCTCTACCAATATTATTAGCTCCCGATGAATAGGTTGTCTGGCCTCTCTGCCTAAAAAGCCGGCATACACAAGTAGTAGAAGGCATACTCGGACAACATCGACGTCTTCCATCCGAGTGAAACCAGCTTTCTTATTAAATAATTTCTTCAGGTCGTCGACATGTAGGTTCGGCTTCTCCATTGACTCATCCGGAAAAAAACCCGGATAACCATGATGGGCGGGCGATATGACGAGTGTACCGGCCTACATCATCGTCCGAATCGTAGACCAGTGATTAAGCAGAACTCCTTCCGCCCAAAGCAAGTATACGCTGGTGGAAAATGAAACCATATCTCTTCCTCACCACGTTGTATACTGTCGGGTAGATTTGATGTCATGGTCTGAAGCCACAAATGGGTCAAATTAGCATCTCCACCCGGATGCTGTACTCTCAGCCATGGCCCGAAGCAGGTTTCCTCAAACAATTGTCTTTGAGCAGGTGAAAGCTTCTTTGCAATTGTAGTGGCCAGGCTGACTTTATTTCTCAAGGTCAATTGAGCCGAAAAAAAATTTCTACAAAAACAATAAACATACCAAGTTAGATATACCAAAAACTACACTGTGAAGATATACCAAAAACAATAAACATAAAAAGTAGTAGTTTATTCTTGAAACTAAAATTTGCAACACTGTTTTGTCTTTTGGTTGAAATGAAAATCGCAACGAGAGAATCGCAACGCGAGATGACAATCGCAACGAGAGAATCGCAACGCGAAATGAAAATCGCAACGAGAGAATCGCAACGCGAAATGAAAATCGCAATGCGATTTTGGTTTCGCGTTGCGATTCTCTCGTTGCGATTTTCATTTCGCGTTGCGATTTTCATTTCGCGTTGCGATTCTCTCGTTGCGACAGTCATTCTCTCGTTGCGATTTTCATTTATCTCGTTGCGACTCTTCTGCAAATTGAAACTTGAATGGATTGCATTACTTCAACCAAAAGACAGAACAAAGACAAAGACAAATACTAACTTGAAAATCGCAACGAGAGAATAGCAACGCGAAATGAAAATCGCAACGACAGAATCGTAACGCGAAATGAAATCTAAGTGAAATGGTTAATTATTATTGAAATGACCAGTAAACTTATCATCAGTTTCAATATGAAAAACCTACAATAATGCAAACATTTCAAAATAAAAATAATTAAAAAAACTAACCCTCGGAGGTTGATTTTCCATTTTGAATATTGTGAGGGATTTCTGACCGTGAATGGTTGTGAGGGATTTCGCCGGAGATGGGGACGGAAATCTTCGGAGATGGGGACGGATTTCTTCGCCGTAGAGAGTGAGAGATGGAGATGGGATGAGTTGTGATTTTAGGTTTTAGGTTATGAGTTGCGATACGGGATTTTTTAATATTCTTTTTGTAATTGAAAATAAATACTTTAAATATCGCGTTGCGATTTACGGATACGCGTTGCGATTTTATGTATTATCGTTGCGATTTACGGATACGCGTTGCGATATACGGATACGCATTGCGATTTACCCATACGCGTTGCGATTTACGGATACACGTTGCGATTTACGGATACGCGTTGCGATTTATGTGTTCGCGTTGCGATTTTCATATTCGCGTTGCGATTATGGAAAATCGCAATGCGAATTTGTACTATCGCATCGCGATTTTCAAGAATCGCGTTGCGATTTTGGAAACTGATTTGCGATTCTGGAAACTGATTTGCGATTCTGGGGATCGCGTTGCGATTTTTATTTCGCGTTGCGATTTTGTTGGTCATTTTGGCAAATCCAAAAAAAGTTGGTTAAAATCGTATATTATAACTTTTTTTTGGTCACTGAGGCGATTTTCTCTATATTATTTTATAATTACTTTAAATTATTAGAAAAAGAAAAAAAATAATATCAATAAAAGAAAAGAAAATGAAACTTTGTCCTCCATAGAGCAGTCCGAAGGGATTCTTCGCAACAACTGAAAGAAAAAAAAAGGAAAATGGAAGTAACCAAGCATGAAAGGAAAATAAAAAGGAGATATGGAGAATCATCGATATCTAACTATATTGAGAACATAAAAAATACTTTAGGAACGTGAAATGAAAGAGAAAAGTGTGAGCTTTATTGATATGTTAACTGAAGAATCAAAATAAAATTATATCGATAGTTTGATGATTGATATAAATTATTTTATACTTTATAACCAATTTAATATAATATTACTTTTGTCCTATTAAATCTGTCACTTATTGATTTTTTGGACATTTGTTTTAACTTTGACTCACTATTATTAAAATTATTATTGATAAAAATATAAAAATATGTTTTTAAAAACTTTCAATCAAGTTTTTTTAAATATATACTTTATAAAATTTAATTATTTAAAATATTTAAAAAATGATGGTAAAAATTTAAAATTTTAACTTTTAAAAAATCAATAAGGGATCCCGTGACTGATATCATATTATGAGAATTCTTGTGCAATTAACTCTAGTTTCTTTTATTTTTTTACAGATATAAGTTATTAGTTTTATTAAAAATAAGAAATATACATAATTACAATGAATGTTTACAATTATAATCGTAAACTAAATATATTATAGGACACTTTCTTATAATTATTAACACAAGAAACTAGACACTTAAGATCATACATACCATACAAGGAAAAAGTTAAAAATATGTAATCAAATAAAATCGAACAAAAGGTAGACACGAATAGATTTGATCTCATCGACAAATGAACCACAAAAGAAAATCAAACTATTGAAAGATCACCGATAAACCGCTAATAGTCAAACGATGTGATAAAACTATAAACGAACTCAAATTGTGTATCCAAACCCAATCTGAGAGTCCAAAGCAAGAAAGATCATCGTGATAATAAATAAGCGTTATCTTAATTAGTTGTGGTGATGTCAAATCTAACAATGATAAAAGGATAAACGAAAAATATGTAAAACGACCGAAAACATACTAAAAAAAGAGTAAAACATATTATAAAGACAAAAAAAATACACCGTAAAAATAGAGTTATTTAAAACTAAAAGAACCAAAGAAAAATCATAGGTGTAATATAAGAAAATAAAGGGAAAATAAGAAATATTGGTGTGAAAACCATGACTAAGATTGGTGCCACCTCCTATCAACTTATGATTAAAAAATGTTAAACAACTATTAGAGTTTTAGAGAGAAAATATCATCTTGGTCCTGAATTTTAATATTTTAGTGCAATTAACTATAGTTCTTTTATATATATTTTAACTTTTTTAATATGTTTGTGTTGCATTCATATTATTTTCGTATGACGTCATATATCAATTATTTTTATTATGTCGTATCTACATAATATTTCATGTAATTTATCATGTTGATTTTGAATTTAATTTAATTTTCTTAATGATACATTAATATAGTTAATAAAAACTTTAATGTTGAAAATTTATTTTAATGTTTAAAGCATAATGCTAGTGTTTATTTCATTAAAATATTAATTTTTTAGAAGAAAAAGGACAAAATATGAGATTTTTCTGATTCATCAATTTAATAGAATTAAATGTTATATTTCCTCATAGTTAAAGGAAAATGCTACTGTTTTCTCAAAATGGATCACAAAAATATATGTGGCGACACGTTTATCTGCACTTGTACCATGTGCCTATTCTATTTACCACATGACCAACCCTATTCTATTTACCATGAGCCTCTCTCCTTTCATCAATGGAGGTTCCACTGTGTTTGGAATTTCAAGGTTATCCATACACGTGTACGGTGATTAAGCAGCCGTCTTTGATATTTCCTATTTTTCATTTTCATTTTATCTTTTTTTTATTCATCTCCCTCCATTGTTGGACACTATAAAGATGGCCAACTCTCCATTTGATTGTGCCAACACCAGAAGTGCAATGCTTTCCAATCTTCTCCACTGCGAAAAATAAGAAAAAAATTTATCTTTTTAATTATTAATTTCTAGCAATGATGTTGAAAAAAACCTTGGTGGAGAAGCTTTTCAATATTTCAAATATGTCTTTGCAATCTCTTACTAGATACCGGACTTCTTCGACAATGGTTCAAAATCAGCTTTTCCATAGCGCCGGATCAAGGAGACGGTAACGGCAATGGAGTGTCTCGGCAGTTTCTTCATGAAGGAGGTATGATTTCTCCGGCGATCAGGAAGCTAGCGACGGGGGAAAATTTAATGGAGAGGTTAAGGGGGATTGATTTGTACAAGAATCGGATCCGGTTGGACGGATTAAGCCAGCACTTGGCGGCGCAGGAGTTGGCGGCACTGTCGGATCAGGAAGCTAAGAAACTGTTAAAGGTGGCGCAGTTGGAGGTGTTGAAAACGGGGCTGAGAGAGACAGGGAAAAACTGGGTTCCTTATTCGGACTTTATTCGGATGTGCGGAGAAAGCTGTTCGGATCCTGAACAAGGATCGGAGTTCGCCAAATTACTCGACGAGTCGGGGACTGTCATCGTGCTGGGAGACGTCGTCGTTTTGCGACCCGAACAGGTAGATTAAAACAACATTCTTTTTCTCTTTTAATTATATCGTGAAATTTATTTTTCTGCTGATTGGATTTTATTTATGTTTTGGTCATAACTACATTACAGGGTGACCAACAAAAGATTATGATGTTAATTAATAAAGTAATTAATATTTAATCAAAAACTTGATATTGAAATTAGAGTTCAAATCTTGATAATATAAATAAGTTAATATAATTCATTTATTTTCACTCGATTTTAATGTTGTAATAAAAAAAAATTACATTATATAAATGGATCCTAAACCTATATATATATATAATCAACTGACTGATTAGTAGTTTAATTTAGATAAGATATTATTAAATAAATTAAATAAATTATTTGATGAGGATTGAAATAGACTTGTTTTTGATTTAAGGTTCTTGATTACAGGTAAGCAAAGCTGTTGGTGGGCTGATTCCTTTACGGAGTCCGAACTCGAATGACCCGAGAATGAAACAATTGGCAGAAATGGAGAAGCAAAAGGCTAAAATCGATTCAAAAGCCGATTCATTGGTCCGAGGGGAACTCAGGCTCGGTCTAGCCTATTTGGTGGTTCAAACCGCGTGGTTCATGAGACTAACATTTTGGGATCTATCATGGGATGTGATGGAACCCATATGTTTCTACGTCACCTCCATGTATTTCATGGCAGCCTACACATTCTTCTCAAGACATCTAAAGAACCGTCATTCGAAGGGTTCTATCAAAGCCGGTTCACCACAAAGCAAAAACGGCTCATCAAAGCCCACAAATTCGATATCGACAAGTATGACAAGCTGAAGGCTATTTTGAACCCATATTCGGAGAAGACGAAGATTGATGACCGGAAATAATAGAATTGTTGTTATTAGGGATTAGGAGGTGCTTAATTTCTCTAGCATGTTGTCTTCTTCTTCTTCTTCTTGTAATTCCCCAAAGAAATTTGAAGCAAAATCTCAGCAAACACAAGATGCTTAGGCATAAATTAACCTCAACAGTCTGGGAAAATCCGTGCCTGCAATTGTAAACTTTTAAAGGAACAATGAACGCACTCATTTTTTAACATGAGTTTTTATGTTGTGTTTCGCACTCGCACCTATACATTCACAGAACCACTTACATTAAAATAAGTCTTAATTGGCTCTAGATTTTTTTTTATTTTTTTATCTCTAGACATTTTAAAGGTGTTCATAAATTGAACTACGGTAAATTTAATTTTAAGTTTACAAAGGGTTTCAACACATTTTATGTTTATTTATATTTAGTTTGATTCAAAATATGGATTTTAAAATTTATCCAAAATTATTCATACTTACAAATGATTAACCAAATTATTTTTTGGCACCTCCATATCATTAATGCTTAATCATTTTGCATATTGTTCTTATATTAATTTTATTTTTACTCTTTTAATTATAGATAATTTAACATATTTTTAATATTTATATTTATGTGATATATACTGTAAAATATATAAAATAGTATAATATAATTTATTACACAAACTTTGAAAACGAGAATTCCTACCTTGAAAGTTAAACTCGAGTCTAACCTTTGTTTTTAACGTGTCTAAATTTTTTTCGTAATTCTTTTTTTGAAAATAAATTTTGTATGAATTAAACATGGATATTTATACAAATAACGATGTCGGAGGATTTATTAAAAAATCTCTCTTAATCTTAATGTGGAGGAAAAAATGTGTACCACCCGAATCGAAACATTCAAACTAATGAAGCATTCACACAACTACACAAAAAAGGAAAAAGCTCCCACACAACAATACTCCACCCCTTGCACAAACAGGTCCTCGACAGTTGAAAATAAAAACAAACAAAATGCTGGGACCAAAAAAATATATTTCACCCTACTTAGAATAAGCAAGCTCCATGAGGCCATGCAGCCACAGTCTATCTTAGAATAAAAACAAACAATACTCCACCCCTTGCACAAACAGGGCCTCGACAGTTGAAAATAAATTTCATAATTTAACTCTAAATTTTAAATTAAAACAATGATTTTTTATTCGAATAAAAATATAAATAAATTATAGACGATCAAGATATTTAACTTTTAAAGAATATAATACAGTCATATGATGATGAGTTGTCATCTTCTACTCTCATATATCTTAGAATTGAACTTTTTACCACGTACATCAGAAACAAACATATGATTTTATGTTAAGGCATGAATTATAAAATTTTAGAAAATGAAGTTAGATCATCCATAAAAATTTAAAAAAATAAATTATATAATAATTTAGGTCTCATAAGTTTAAATATATAAAAAAATTATTTCGAAATTTTTATTTAAATATTTACAAACTTTTTTATTTTATTAATTATATAATTTAATCCCTTTTAATATTTGATTTTAGTCTCAATTGTATTTATTTGAGAAGTCTAATCTCAAGTTAGTAATCAATAATATCGAGGTTGACAGGGAATGCTATTTTTTTTTTTGCAAAGCTTTAGTGTTTGAACTTTAATATCAATGGAGAAAAATGGGACAAAACGAATTCAATTCCCAAATCTTGAAAATTTTGCAATTTAAAACCAATATTTCGGTATGTAATAATACTTGTTGCATCACAAGTCAAACATTAAGTTAGAACTTCCTCTTTTCTATGTATATATAATAGACTTCTTCTTTTGCCTACACCGAGAAGGAAATAAATTCCGTGGCAGGAAAAGGAGTCCTACAAGAATTTAATTTCTTCTCTCTATATATATCAAAAACTTGTTTTGATGCATATATTAACGTTGACCTACTTACGGAAGAATAATCTCAAAACCATGGAGATATTAAGCTGCAAAGACGTACGAAACCCTATCAAACTAAGCTCCGGATGCAGTACAGAGCGGTATCTGATGAGGCAAAATTACTTGAGAAGCTATCCATTGATGAGCAAGGAGGAGGAACAGAAAGGCAGTACGGTGAAGAAGGTGAAGAAGTGGTTGAAGGAGATGAAGAGGAAGTATGAGTGCCGTTCTATTGATCGGGAGGATAAGCGCAAGACATGGCGGCGGCGGTTGCCTGCTGGAGATGAGGCTAAGAAATCTCTTTCTTCGCGTGTTGAAGCTTGCTTGGGGTTGTTGATTGTTTGCATGGCTAAAGTTGATGTGGCTAAGATGGAAGTCCCTAAAACTATTGGTTTTGGGAATTAAAACCTTTCCTATAGAAAAAAAGGGTATATTTTGATTTCTTGCTTTATCTTTAATCTCCAAGATTTTGTAATTTTTTCACTAACAATTTCATTATTATATATATGTGCGTGTTGACAATTAACTTTTTTATTTTCATTAACATCATGTTTGTTAATAATAATATATATAAATATTAACTTATTTAGATATAATTTTTTATTATGCTTTTATTTTAAAATTTCTCATTGAGTATCTCGAAAACATGATTTTACATCTAGAATAAGAATATATGATAATATTATAAACTTGTTTATGAAAATAAAAACTACAGATAGTATTAGCAACATAGATCGACCTAGAGGGGCGGTTGAGGCTAGTTGCCCTCTAAAATTTTCAAACTCCTATATATTTTAGATATTGTTTTTTATATTTTCTATTAAAAACATGTTCCTCGAAAATTTTATAAGTTCTCCGAAAATTTTATAAGTTCTCCTAAATTTTATACGCTTATCCAGAAACAGACGTAAGATTTTATGTTAGAGTGACGAACTTATACAACTTTAACGGAAAGATGAACTTATAAAATTAATTTTAGGGGGGACGAAAATAAATTTTCAACAGAAAATATAAAGAAAATATCTGAAATATCTAGGAATTTAAATTTTTTAGGCCTCTTAGTCTATCCCTTTATCCCCTAACATAAAATAATGTGTCCGACCCTAATTAGCAACACAACAACCATCACACCAACACGAGTGCATTCACGAAAACCAAAACAACACACGAAAATCAAAACAACTAACCACATGTTATCAGTGATTGATCCATAAATTGATTTTAGAGTGAACATATATATATATATATGTTCACTATAAATATATATAACATGAATTTTTTATATATGGTGAACACTATTAGTAAAATAAATAATTAATATAAAAAAATTCAGATTTCAAGATAGACATTGTTTTATCCTAACCATGTTTATATCCACCAGGCGCCAGGGCTCCTACTCGAAGATGATTACAAGATCGATTGATAGCTTCCTTTTGCAAGAATGTCAACTTTAGTATTACCTTCTCTTTGTGTAAGCTGAACTTGCAAAGCATAATACATGTAGAACCTATAGTAATAGCACACCATGACCTCATCCATGAAACATGAAGGGGCAGCAGGGGATTGTTAATCCACCCAACAATGATGTTACAGTCAATTTTAGTAATCAGTTTATGAGAATTGAACCACCTGGACACACTAAAGACAATACATCCTTATTTGATGTACAATAACTCAACACTAGTAGGGTTAAAGACCTAACTGATATAGAGAAACGAAAAAGAAAGTTACCCAAATGATTTTTCAACATTGATGTGTTGAACGTGAACAATCTTTTTAGTTTTTTTTAGCTCAGCAAACAGAAAAATTTTATTCCAATTTCAAGGTATCCAAAACCCCAATTTAGAACCTCATTAAAAAACCCCTAAACCTAAATGGGGGAAAAGAGTACTCCAAAGTTGAGTAAGACAGGACTACAAAATTACTTGATACAAAATTGAGGCACACTTGAACTAAAAGACTCCCCCACCCTAGCAAGATGAAATGCAGACACCACAAAAAAAAAACCATCCCAATAGACTCTTTAAAGAAAACAACCCCATGTACCTGCTTGCCAATCTAGGAACATACAATCTGATAAAAGAACACTGAAAAATTAACTTCCAAAACTAAAAATCACCAGCTTTCCTTGAACATCGTTTTCCACCATGACCTCATCCATGAAACATGAAGGGGCAGCAGGGGATTGTTAATCCACCAACAATGATGTTACAGTCATTTTAGTAATCGTTTATGAGAATTGAACCACCTGGACACACTAAAGACATACATCCTTATTTGATGTACAATAACCAACACTAGTAGGTTAAAGACCTAACTGATATAGAGAACGAAAAGAAAGTTACCCAAATGATTTTTCAACATTGATGTGTTGAACGTGAACAATCTTTTTAGTTTTTTTAGCTCAGCAAACAGAAAAATTTATTCCAATTTCAAGGTATCCAAAACCCCAATTTAGAACCTCATTAAAAAACCCCTAAACCTAAATGGGGAAAAGAGTACTCCAAAGTTGAGTAAGACAGGACTACAAAATTACTTGATACAAAATTGAGGCAACTTGAACTAAAAACTCCCCCACCCTAGCAAGATGAAATGCAGACACCACAAAAAAAAACCATCCCAATAGACTCTTTAAGAAAACAACCCCATGTACCTGCTTGCCAATCTAGGAACATACAATCTGATAAAAGAACACTGAAAAATTAACTTCCAAAACTAAAAATCACCAGCTTTCCTTGAACATCGTTTTCCTCGACGATCCCATCTTTGCCAAGTAATCTTCCATATTGGGAATCCTAGGCGAGAACACAAACTTACTCTCAGGTATCTCAATACATTGCATCTATTTCCTGAAAAACTGCTCCCCACCTCCACGGGCGAACATAGAAATTCTGAGCCCAATTCAAGACTACTTTAGAATCAGATTCTACGATAAGAATAACCTTACCACACCAACAAGATTCAACGAACACCTCTAGTGCAATTTTAATTGCTTACCAGCTCCGCATAATCTGAATTCACCTCAGTTTCGCCCAAAAAACATTGATACTACTATCCATCTGCTGTCCTCAAAACTCCCCCACAGCCTGCTGATTTATTTGTTGCAGAACCATGCACATTGAACCTCATCTGACCCGATACTGGCGGCTGCCAGACGATCTTAGAAGCTTGATACATAGTAGCTGACTTTGCAGGCCGATCCCACCAACATTTCTCGTCTAAATCAGTAAGTCCTTCAAGCCGTACACCAGCAAACGCTCTCATCTTCATATATACAAGCAAGTCTTTAAGTTTAATGCCTTTATTTCGAAAAACATAATCGTTCCTTGCCAACCATAGACTCCATAAGGCCCCAGCAAAACTTACAAACTAAGCCAAAGTTATAGATCCTGACCACCTACACTGGTAACAAAACTCAAAGACTTCATCCACTGTCTGCATATTTAAACCTGAAATATTCCACCACCTGCAAAAAGCATTCCAAAAGCAGTGCATAAAAATACATGACACAAACAAATGGTTCGCATCCTCTTCAACATCCCCACACCAAGGGCATAAAGTTTGAGCATCTGACAGTGTAATCCCTCTGGATTTAAGGAATACCTTTGTTGGTACTCTATTCAATTTAAGCATCCATAAATTTCACCTTCGGAGGAACTTTTAGATTCCATATTTTATCAAAATTAAACGAACCCTCAACTTCAAAATTCCCATCACTAAGCAATAACTCAGACAATTTTTTGACCTTGAACAACCCATCATTTTCATGCACCCATACAATCCGATCTGCCACGGACGGATTTAAAGTCACCTTGTCCACTTCTCGTTTTATTATTTCTACCAAGGCTAGTTCCCTATCCAACAATTATCTCTCAAACAATCCTGTCATAGCTAAACTCTGCCAATCCCTTGCATTGAGCATTTCCCACACCGACATATATTTCCTTGACACTAACCTGTATAAGCGAGGATATCTTGATCTTAAAGCTATTTCTCCAAGCCACACATCCTCCCAGAACAGTGTTGTTTTCCCATCTCCCACTATCCATCGAAATGAATCTCCACTCATCCATTTACCTATTTCATCCCCATATAAACTACTAACGACCCTCTTCAAGTTATAGAAGCATTTTTGTTCCTTCTTTACTAACCAACCAGGACAGATCACTTGAGCCGTATTTGTGGCATATTACTGACCTCCATAATGCCCCTCTTTGGACAGTAAATCTCCATCCCTACTTCGCTAATAACGCCTTATTCTTTACCTTTAAATCAATTATTCCAGCTCCATCTCTCTTTCTCGGATTACACAATCTACCCCAGTTCACCCTCGATAATCTCTTTTTATTGCCATCATAACCCCACAAAAAAACCTCTTCTGATTTTATAAATTTTTGATACTACTGATTTCGGAACTGGGAATATTGACATATAATACAAAGGCAGCAATGACAACACTGAATTAATAAGAACCACTCTTCTAGCAAACGATAACATCCTGCTTTTCCAGTCCACCAGTTTGACTCTGAATTTTTCAATTAATGGATCCCACGTCGATATTTTTCTCGAATCCGCCCCTAATGGGATTCCTAAGTACTTGAACGGCAAGGTGCTCACAGAACAACCACACAATAGTGCTAGCTGATTCAAATTATTTTCTTCAATCTTCACCCCTGCTAAACACAACTTCCTTAAGTTAATACTTAACCCCGAGCCCATTTCAAAACATCTCAGAATTCACTTAACATTGGAAAGACCTCTTTGATCTAGACGAAGAAACAGAATCGTATCATCCACAAATTGCAAATGTGAAATACTTGAAGTTGGTGCCACATTATCGATGCCTTCAATGTATCCTTTTTGAACAACTTCTTCTAACAATAAATGGAGAGCCTCCGTTATCATTATAAACAAAAATGGGGACAATTGATCTCCCTATCTTAAACCCCTATGCATCTTGAATTCTTTTTTGGGAGACCCATTCAATAAGACAGAAACTCTAACCGTCGAAATGCATTCCCAAATCCACCGTCTCCATTTGCATCCAAAACCCATACATTTCTGCACTGAGTCTAAAAATTCCCAATCAACGCAATCGTATGCCTTTACAAAATCTAATTTTAATATCAAACCACCTCTCCCTCCCCTTTCTTTATTCAAAGAGTGAATAACTTCATTTGCCACTAAGATTCCAACAAAAATCTGTCTTCCAACTATAAATGCACATTGGGTCTCGCTTATCACCGTTCCAATCACTCTTCTTAACCTCCTTGCTAACACTTTAGCAATTACTTTATACACGCTGCTCACCAACGATATTGGTCTATAATCTGAAATTTTAGTTGGATTTTCCACTTTCGGGATCAATGCTAAAAAAGATGAGTTAACACTCTTCCCCATCTTTCCACTCGTATTGAAGCTTTCCATAGTCTTCATCAAATCTCCTTTTATATACTCCCATGACTTCTTGAAAAATTCTATATTA
Organism: Hibiscus syriacus; assembly: GCF_006381635.1. Lineage (NCBI taxonomy): Eukaryota > Viridiplantae > Streptophyta > Magnoliopsida > Malvales > Malvaceae > Hibiscus > Hibiscus syriacus. The sequence goes on along the minus strand of NW_024062734.1, from coordinate 609,634 downwards.
AAGCCATCCGGTTCCGGTGCTTTTGCCTCACCACAACTCCACACAATTTCTTTCACTTCTTCAATCGAAAAATTTGCTTCCAGCTCTTCAACATCAGCCCTTGAAAGTTGTTTGAATGGAAGATTGATCACCGTTTCCCACTCCTTCTTCTTTCATCTAAAATGATTGCTAAAGAAATTAAAGACTTTGGCTCTAAGTTTTTCCTTCAGTGTCCTCTCCCAAATTAGCTCCCAAGATCAGACGTTTTTTACTGCGAATCTTTACTACTTTATGGAAAAAAGCAGAATTTTCATCTCCCAATTTCAGCCAGTTTAATCTAGATTTATGATGCCAAATATCCTCCTTCTCCCTCAAAAGGTCCCATAGCCTTCGTGTACAATTCAATACCTCCTCTTTCTCCATCATTTAAACCTTTAATATCTCCTTTCATGTCCAGCTCGTTGATCCTCTTCTCCAATTTCTTTGCTTCACTGTCAACATTCCAGTAACATTGAGTGTTCCATCTCTTAAATTCTCCTTTCACTCTCCTTAAATTCACACTTAATTCTTCATTTCTTGCTTCTTCTTGCTGAAATACCTTCTTGATAACTTCAGTGCAACTCTCCTGTTTTAACCAGCTGTTTACCAATTTAAACGGTCTAGGCCCCCAATCTATCGTCTCCTTCCCTAATAAAATAGGAATATGATCCGAGACCGTTCTCAGCAACCCCAGTAGAGATACATCACTATTTACTTGAAACCATTCATCCTCAACAAGAATCATATCCAAGCGATTTTTCCTATTTGCCGACCCAAACCAAGTGAATTTCCTCCATGATAAAGGCATGTCAACAAGATTATATTCTTCTATGAAATCATTGAAAGCTGCAATCTGTGTTTGTTTATAGGAACACCCACTTCTCTCACTAAGATTTCTAATTGCATTAAAATCACCCGCCATGAACCATTTATTATTGTTTTTCCTCCTAGCTTCCACAATTGCGTTCCATAATGGAATTTGTTCAGAAACTTCACAAGGTGCATAAACATTCACAATAGAACATATCAAATCATCTAAGGCATACTTCCCTTCAATCAAAATGAACCTTTATGTAATTAGGCTATCAAGAATCTGAAAACTATTCTTATCCCAAACAGTCAGTAAACCCCCAGATCTTCCCATTGCTTTCGAAAATTTAAAATCAAATTCATCATCACACCAGAATCTGTTTATTTCTACATCCTTAATATCCTCCTTCTTTGTCTATTGTAATAACACAAATTCAACTCTATGAGCCTGAATAAACCTTCTAAGTTCTGAAAATTTCACATTAGAGTTCATACCTCTTGTATTCCATGACAAAATCCGCATCTGGACTCATCCCCCACTGATTTTCAGCTAAAATTCGATGGATTGGGATTGAGACTCTCCTACAGAATCATCGCATCTGCAATTTCCTTAACCAAAACCTCCTCTGCGCCTTTAAACTGTAAACCCAGCTCTCTGCCTAACTGTAGTGTTTTTTTCGCTTCCTTCTTTTGTCTCTGCCATCGTTCTTGGAGATCCGAATTCGATAATGACATTCCTTCAATTTCCGTCGGCTCTTCCCCGCTTTGCACCTTTCTCTGGTGTTTCTTGACTCGGCAATTTCTATTTTTTCTCTGGGTACCACCAAAATTTTCTTGTATTCTCTGAAGGGAACTGTATTTCTTTTTTCTCCCCGTATTTGCTCCTACGTACTGCCTGGGATTGAAACTAACAATATCCTCGCTCATGTTTGTTAACATACCCAACCCCAAATCCCGTTATCCCCTCACTGACCTCAACTTGGGCTCACTTCCCTTCCGTTCTATCTCATTCCCATCCAAATGGACTTCTAATCCTATAGCATCTTTTTTTTAGATAAAAAATTTGTAAGGCCCATAAAGTCTGTGTCCTCCATCACTTTTGCCCCTAAACTTCCTTCCCAAAGACAAATCCTTTAAATTTTCATTAATTCCCTCGTTAGCCTCCACCACTTTAATTAATAACCTACTGTCATCTTCTGCCACTCCCCCCTTCCATCCCCACCTCGTATTGCTTTTGAATATTCCCAAAGCTCACATCAATTTCCTTCTGCCCCATTATTGCTTCTTCCCCAATGTCTCTCTTATCCTCATCCACGCCCGACATATTGCAGCCCTTTGATACATTCCCTATACAACATAGCTGGCTATCATCTCCCTCTTGCCACCTCTCCGAATTCTTCTCCTCCGATGAATCCAAACTCTTGCCAGCCGACGAACTCAATTCACCAGCGACTGAATTAACTTTAGCTTCTCGCTTAGGACTGCTTGTTTCACTTCTATTAGTGGGCAGTTCCACGATTCTTATTTTAAAAATGTCTATTCCTGCTTCCAAATCAACCACATCATCTATCAAAACCTTTCTACTAGTTGTAATCAGGATGGACATCTCCTCACATCCCAGATCCTGAAAAGCATTTTCTCCCATAGCTAAATACTCTCCCTAATACTCAGCTAACCTTTTAAAAGTATTATGATTCCAGCAGTGTAACGGGACACCAATTACTTTAATCCAAGTAACTCTTTCAGAAACTCTGTACGATTTGTCCATGGATGAACTTCCGCGAACACTTACAATAGGAACAACCATTTAAGCTCCTTCATGATCGTATACAACTCGTCGTCAACAAATTCTATTAAAAAATCTCTCCCTCCCAAGAACTTTATCCTAATCTCACTCAGGCCTCCTTCTCTTAATCTATCTTCCACATGAGTCGAAGAACAAACCATCGCCATTGTTCCTACCAGGCATCTCTGAAGTTTTCTAACGGCGTCCTCAGCAATAACCCCCTGTATAGTCTTACTTCTCCTGCATACTTTCACCTCAGACTCTTCTTCACTATTCATTTTATCTTTATGTACCCTTGTGTTTGTACTAAAGGATGAACGACTATTCAGATTCCCACTCTGATCCTTGGCTCTGTACCGCGCTTCCTTTACTGATAGTCGATAGCCGAATAGCCAAAAACGAACCTCTGTATGTTATCCTACCACAATAGAGAACCTTTTCATTATCATTTATAAATAAATATTTTAATATTCTACTCATTATCATTTATCGAATAAAATTTTATAAATATATATTTTATATAAAGTATTGATAAAATCTAATAATACATGAATAGACAGTTTGCAAAATATTAGTAATAGTTTGGGTAGGGACTAAATTCAAGAATTTATATATAATTAAAGCATTGGTTGAGCTAACTCAGATTATTTTGGTGAGCAAGTTGGTCCTTTTACAGAGCCTGACTACACCTATACTTGAAAGAAAGAAAGAAAAAGAATCTCCAAGTGGGTCCCTATACGACGTTTTTTAAAACTAAATATCACAAAAAAATTCTTACAAAAAATAACATTTGTTTCATATCAATTTTTGAATTAATAAATATTTTATCAGGTTAGATAAATACATGTTAGGTACGTAGAAAATGTTTCTTATAAGATGTTACTTTTGTTGAAAATGTATTCTACTGATGTCGTAGAATTTTTAAAAATTAGACTAAAACGAAAGAAAATAAAAAAGATAAATAAAAACCATACAAATTTTATTAAAAAAACACGTGCGATATGTATCAAAGATACATATTTGAACAAGCAAGACCACAACCCAAACAACGGCCGTGACATACGTGTATTAGTCTTATCTATAGTCCTTTAATAAATGCATGTTTAAAAGATTATATTTAAATGCTTGAAAAAAAACTTTGTATTTAAACAATATGAAATTTGAAAAACTCATGGCCAAACATATTGATTTTGAGCTATGAAAGATAAATCTTGGACTTGATCAGATCAAGTCTTAAACTCTGTCAGCTGTTATTTTTTTAATACTCGAGACCACATTATTAAAAATTGTCATATTAACACGAGTTTGATTAAGTTTAAAACTTGTCTTTGACAACTCAAAAGTCAAAATATTTAATCATATGAACTTCTCAAATCTCATATTGTGTAGATATATCTTTTAAGTGTTTAAATATAATATTTTAAATATGCATTTATTGAATGTTTGAAAATAAGACTAATACACATGTATTATCACCGTCCGATCTGACTCAAGTTCGTACAAATACGTATCTCTGACATGCACAACGTATATTTATGCTTCTTCTTTTTTGACAAAGTAAATATATTTTTCACATCCCCTGTTTTCCCTTTCTTTCATTTTTAGCTTAATATGTGCTTATATTACCGCCAAGTAGGTAGAAGAGGCGGCCTGCAAGATGAATTTCCAAAAGCGCTTTTGACGTGGCATCCTTTACTCTTCATGGTAAAAAAATGTGGTGATATTTGAGTAAAAATAACCATATATATAACGCCTGCCCGGTTTTCACTTTATGAATTCTATATTTTTTTTCCAAAGCTCAAGAGAAATTACATTTTAGGTTTGTTAAAAATATTTAGAGTTTGATAATATTATGATAAATAACTAAATATATTTATTTTTAATATTGATACTGATTTTTTTAAAATATTTATTATTAACAATTACTAATAAAGATATAGAAAATACACTTATATTAAATTAAGCTTACCATTATTTATTTATCTTGATGAGAAAAAAAGTAAATAATTGATGAATTTTAACTTTCACAGTCACAACTCAAGAAACTTGAATTTAATAATTGAAATCAGCTTAAGTATTAGTATTTTTATGAATTTTATATTTAATTAAAAATCAATTTATAAATTTGTGTTCTTTAATTTTTTTTTGGTTGAAAAAGGAAAAAAACCGTTTAGCTTTCCGTCTTGTCCACTATCAGCAGCTCCTCACCTTCCTTAGGGTAATCTTTCAGGAAGTTGGTGTCTTCATGATGCTTCCACATCTGTTTGGTGATAAAATCCACCACACGATTAGCTTCTCTAGGTATATTTGTGTTTCAGATCAACTTCTCAGTTTCTCTTAAGTAATTTTTCAATATGCTGCAAAATCGTAAGTTTCTTATGCTCGATCGATTTGCTCTTGATTAGGTTAATGGCTTCTCTGCTGTCAGATTCAAGGATCACTTTTCTTTCTCCCCTCATCCAAGCAATTCTCAAGCCTTCGTGGATGTCCCATAGTTCTGCTTCCAAAATAGAGCATATCCCTGTTTTTTCCCAAAACCCTAAAGCCAGTTACCATTCCAGTCTCTAGCAACAACCCCACAACTAGTATCTCCAGTGTTATGTCTTTTGGTTCCATCTGTGTTAATTTTACAGTAGTTAATCGCTGGTTTTTTGCCATCTGATTCTGGTTTTATCTCTGTTTTGCAAACTTGTAGGATTGGTAGGAATCAGATTCTGTAACTCATGGGTCAACCTTTTAGCTTGTTGGATAATCGATTCCCTCTCAATCATCTCTGGGTCAAAAATGGTATGGTATGGGTCAACCGTCTTTATCTAAGAGTTTAACTAATATTTGAGAAAATTTGAATGAAATATTAAGTCTAAAATTGACTGAAAAGGAAAAAAATATTAGCTCGATTGGGTTTAAATATTCAAGGGTCGAGTATGACTAAACTTGTTGTTCTATTTTATGATATTTATATATTATGTAATTTTTATCTCATATATATATAATTATAATGTAAAAATTATTAGCTTGGTTGGGTTTAAATATTCAGGGGTTGACTATTTGTGTGTCGAGTAAAAAATGTGATATAAATTAATTCTTATTTATTACAAAATTTAAAAATAAATCAAATCGATATAGGTGACTAAAACGAAATAAAAACTTAAGTTTAGTGATGATTTTGATAAAAAAATAGTTGAGTGACCAAAACATAATCGTGAAAATAGTTAAGTGGTTAAATATAATTTACCATTGTAATTTTTAACGAGTTAACAGTTTGGGACAAAATATGTAACGATTTAAATTTCAAGGGACAAAACATTCCCAAAAATATTTAAGGGGGCAACTCGATACAAGTGACATACTTTAGAGGACAATAATACATTTGAGCCAAAAAAATATGGAAAGTAATGTAATTAATATTTTAAGTTAAATAATTTATTTTTAGATTTTTAACTGATTTATAATTATACGTTGATTCTTTTATGATTTTAATTTTTTATAAATAATATTAAAGATGTTCATCATTAGTGTTCTAGTAGATGCTGGTCTAGTGTAGTAGAATTTCCTTTAAAAATAATAATAATTTTTTATCACTAAAAATTAAGTAGGTTCTAATGCCGCCGCCTCAGTGGCAGTGGTAGTTATGGAAGTGCCCTGTTTTGTTTTCTGAGAATGAGAAGCATTGCCTGTTGATTTAAGTGAAGGTTTCGTTTTCCATAGCAATGATTTCGCACGTTTTCCATGGCCGTTGTCGTTATTGATGCTGCCACTGATGTAGGGCAAGGAGTCGATGTTTGTGCATTATTGGTGCTATTATTCGGGCTCCTTTCTTTCACTTTATCATTATTGCCGTCTCTCTCGTCTTCCTTTGTCTCTTGTCCGTACATCTCTTCCACCATAGGTTTCCACAGCCGAACCCTGGCGTTTATGAACCAATTTGAAACCTGCATTAACATATACATATGATTAAGGGCTCTTTTCAGAATCTAATTCTGCAAAGTAAAAGCTTTCTACAATAGTTGTGAAAAAGCCAACCTGATTTCTCGAAAGACCAGTCTGTCGAGCCAGCAGATCCTTTTCTGCATCGCTTGGATACCTGAGAACCATAAAACGACATTAGATCATGAAATTCTGCAGATAAATGCCTTTCTCATGGTTTAATAAAGTTGTTCTTTTATAACTAATTTCTGGTCTTTAACAGTTTTTTTAACTGACGAGACAACATCTAAGAATACTGCGTTATTCATGACAGCTTATCTTTAAGAAATTGCAGATGTAAGAGTTTACGAGTAGTGTGAGACAAAGACAACGTACGGGTGGAGAAAATGTTCGAAAAGCCAGGCCCTTAAGATGTTGACAGATCGTTCAGGCAGGCCCCTTTGGGGTCTCCCATGTTCATGCTCCATCATTCTACCATTCATTTGGTTCAACGGAGTTCCATCTTTCTCTCCAAGAACCACATAGTTGCGCTTCAATTGTGCTGATATCGAATCCTTCAAGCGCCTGAAATGTCTTGACATTGCCTGCTGAGCAAGTGCAGTGTACGGCACTGCTGCACCATTGCCCGTCACTTGGTCCAATGAGTCCACCATCATTTTCACCTGTTCACAGTAAAGCTTGTATCTCCTCTCCACCTGCAAACCATAAATAAGTCACTGCTTTGCTGTTAATCACAGAAATCAATGATATATGATTTGACGTTGGTGAAGTTTTAATCAATACCAACTAGAGTACCCTATTGCACCAGCAGGCTTTGCTTTGTCTGTGTTTGTTAATTTACTATTCACTATCTTGAAGGAGAGACAATTTGAGAAGAAAGAGATTACATGCCTCATCAAGCATGGCTAAAAGTTCGACCTTCCTTTTTTGATGTTCAATTTTTTCAGTTGATGATAAAGGAGGGAGATCATTTGTCAATGAAGAAGAACCACTAGGATAAGAACTAGCTGGGTTTGTTTTGTTTCGACTAAACTTGTTCTTCTTCAACTTGCCTCTTCCAACACTACAGAATTCTTCCAACAATTCTTGAGCAAATCTAACATACTTTGAGTTTCTAAGCACATTGACAATTCCCATTGAGAATCCGAGCCCAACATGAGCCTGGTTGTAAAACGGAAGCTCGCCATCTTTGACCTCCAAATGTGGAAAAGATGATGATAAAGATAGTGAAAGACCTTGACTTTCTAAAACACCTCCAATTTCGCTTGGGTTGTTGACTTGGGAAACATATTAGCATTATCAGGAACCCAAGTAAATGGAGGTGGAATTAGTACAGTGCTTGTACTAAAAGAAGACCCTCCAGGACCTTGAAGAGAAGTTGATGAAGATGGTGATCTTGGAAGCGGATTCATCAAGAAAAGTTGTGTGGAAGCTGCTGAGTCTGCATTAATGTTAGGTAACTGTTGCTGATGGTTAAAGTCGCTCTTTGATTCACCTGCCGGCCCGTGTGCTTGATAATTGGGCGGTAGAGCTGGGTCTAATAACTCGGCGGAAGCGGTGGCGGCCGGTATACCCGAAGAAACATCGAACATTTCGGATAACATACCTGATGTTTCGTAAACAGGAAGAGCGTTTGATTCTTCCTCTCCGAGTGGAGGTGGCGACTCAGAGCCTCCAACTCTTAGCTGGAAGCCATTCGAGCTTCTGAAGACTGCAGTAGCTGCTTGGTACATGGAATTTGTAGGGTTCATATTGCTATGGAAGTGGAATTTGATGGTGAGACTTGGATTGTTGGGACGAAATTTGGTGTAAATATTTCCAGTTTCAGTATCCTCTTTTGCTTCATGATCATTTATTCATTATAAATAACAACATATTGCCATGAATTATGAAAGAGAAGAATAGGTTAAAGATGTACTTATATATGGAGTATCTCCGTCATTTTCTTGAATTCTCACTTTTTTACTGCATATGTGTTATCCTCTGTATCTACCGTCCCTTTCTTGTGTTGTCCCTCAAATGATTTTGCCGGGAAGAAAATCATATATAATAAAATTTAATTAATTTCTAATTATGTACTTTAAAAATAGCTTAGAGTCTACATTTTTAATTTTATAAATAAAATAAATTTTATTCAAATACCATTTGTTTAATTTGAGTTAATAATTTGATTTATTGAATCTTATAATTATAAAAAATATAAGTAATTATAAGTTTTCTATGATTTATTTATCTAGCGAACTTGAACAGACGTCGAATATCATAATTAATTGTTCAATATAAATTTTATATAACAATGTGAATGGAATTACATCCATTAATTCTTTCTTAGAATAATTTTTAATTAATATTTAATCTTTTTATAATATATATAATTAAAAGGTTAAATTTATTTTTTATTATATTATTTCGATTATTTCTTTTATATATAGTCAATAGTTTTCGTATTATGTTACACTGAATTATAATTATAACAAAAGTTTTAATTTTTATTGATGGTGATATATACAGGAGTTCATTTCTCGATTTTAATTGAATTAATCGGTCAAATCAAATTAATACGGTTAAAACGAACGGTTATCAAATTAGTTTGGTTTGGAGAATGGTAATTTTTTTCCTAATATTCTGTTAGCAGTTATTTCAGTTCGAAATCAGTTAATTAACGGAATTAATTGAATTAATCGAAAATATTAAATATATTATATATTAAATACATATTTTAAGCTCAAACTCATTAAGAATTGATATTTAATTATTTTTTAACTACACTAAATTCACTAAATTGTCAAGATTTAATTAAAATTTAACACAAAAAATATACCTTTAATAAACTCAAATTAATAATATATATATATATATACAATTCGGTCACCGACCGAATTAATCGAAATTTGTTCGGTTCGATTAATATTTTTTAAAAATCGATTCAATTAACATCAAAGAAGAAAACTTCGATTAATTCAATTAATGAGGATTTAATTTAATAGATGATCGAATTAATCGATTCCACAAAAGGGTGCATTAATATTTGTAAAAAGAAAACAACTTCGAGAGATGCTTCCCCCACATAGAAATGGCTAATAAGAAAGGTTCTAATCGGATGCCAATTCAACAACCATCCAACTAGGGATTAATAGAGGATCTTTTCTTAAAAAAATTAATTTTTTTATCTTTTATTGATAATATATTTTTGTTCCGTTAAAGTTTTATAGGATGAACTACATAAATTATCTCTCGATTATAGGATGCTACTTTGTTGAGTTATCTGATTATTAAAAGTTACAAAATATTCTTTTGATTATAGGGTGTTGTTAATTGGAAAAATGATAAAATCATATTTTAATGATGTCTACTAATAAGATATGAGCTCTGTTGGGGTCCAAATGGGCCCCAGTCCCTGTTAAAAGTATAGTATATTCGATATAATTTTAGTCTAATAATATTTTGGTTCATGTAAAAATAAATATTTAAATTAAAAAATATAAGAATTTATTAAATATTTAATCTAATAGGGGTCGAACTAAAGAATTATAACCTCATATTCTCAAATTTTTGGTCCAATGATAATTTAAATAATTGTAAGTTTAAATATTAGACAAATTAGGTGTTGTCTTATGAATTTTGAGTTTATATTATATATATATATATATGGGTGAATACAATGTACTATTTGTACAAAAATTCTCAATTACTTGACAATGAACGCTTATTCCTTTACATACGCAATGTTCAAACTCAAAACCTCAAGGATAACAACAATCCTTAATCATTAAGGTCGCTTGGTTCATGTTGAATTTTGAGTATGAATACAATAACTCATTTTATTTTTCTTAAATAGTCTAATATTCTAGCCTCTGTCAATACTCCTGGTTCCGTCCCTATCTACTAATACTCCCGTTGCTTTCAAGCACTAGTTCAATGACACAATATTTCAAGCAATAGCTCGACGACATAATATAAACGTAAAAATAAGATTTTATCATATTTCAAAAATAAGATTTTATCATATTTCAGTCAATAGGTTAACGTCCAACTCACAACCACTATTTCTTAAATAAAAAATGAGATGTTTGGAACATATGAATAGTCGAATGACCATTTTATAACTTTTAATAACCAAATGACTCAACAAAGTAACGCCCTATAACAAAAAAAACTATTTATATATTTTATCCAATTTTATAAATCCGTCCCTATCATAAAATTCTACATCATCCAAGCATCCAACAACCACATAAATTACACGTATCAAAGCAACACTCTATGGTTATGGTCGATATTTTACTTAACAGCAACATCTTATTATTATGCCCAAAAGACGTTAGTTATGGCAAGGCTATTTGTATATTACTTGCTATAGTTTTCGATATTTCGCCTTCTGCTTGCTGAAGTATCCTTGTAGCATGCTTCAATGATTATTTGAAGAGCATGAACAAGTCTAAACACATTTAATCATTCATATTGAAATTCAATCCGATCATTCAAGATTCTTTTGGCTGTATATAAATGTACAAGTTCATGATTTGAGCATATAAGAAACTGTCAAGAATTGCATACTGGGTTTCCCGTATGAAAAATGGGTTGGAAAGTAGTGAGGTGCTATAAAGAAGGAAGGAGCCAAAGATTGAAGAGAGATGAAGCAAAGGATAGGAACCAGGACAAGAATGCCATCGCAGCAGAAAACTGAAACCAGCTACATAACTTCGACGGGCAATACGACGTGCCGGCATTCGCCAAGAGGCTTGTAACGCTAGCAGTTGAGCAGGCCGCGGCCAGTGAGAGGAACGACAAGGCCTGCGATGAGATTAAACACCATTTCCCCATCAAGTTGTGGAGAAAAGAGATAACATCATAGTGACAATTAGCCAAATAAAAACTTTGCTACATACCCAGTCTCCAACGATGACGATCAGCAGTACCCTCGGTTGTCGTGGTAAGCATTTGATAAACACAGAATACGCATCGACCAATGCCAACGACAGGCTCCATGGCGCTACCAAGCCCATGACCGTCACCAGGTAGCTGCAAACGTTGAAAGAAAAAGAGGAAAGTAAGTAAATCATCCTCAACTATGTCAGCAGGGGTGGACCAAGGGAGACTGAAGAATGTGATCGTCCTAAAAATTTCACATTTCCATATATTTTAGTTTTCATATAGTATGAATAAAATATATTATGATCCTTACCGAAGTCTGATAGTTAAGCAACAGAGCATATGATCTTTGCTAAATCCCAGAACCCCAAAGAACAAATAAAAGAATTGCATATAGTTCATTTGACTTGGCTTGCTTCAAATTTCGAAAGGAAAAATAAATGGTAGTTTTCCCCAGATACTTCCAGTTCAAACCCAGATATCAATTATCAACTCAATAAACTAAATTCCAACACAGCATGAACAAAAACAAAATATTGATCCAGAAAATAGAAGAGTTGGAGCTTTGGGAATCACCTGAAAGAAGTATAGCTATAGAATTCAACACCCAAACACATGAACAGGAGCGAAGCGGAGGAGAAAATGATTTGTCCCAAACGAAGAGCCAAGCTAGCGCTAGTTCCCAACGCCCCTGGAACTTGCTCCATCATAATCATGTTTCATGCCATCTCATCTCTCTGTTTCTTCATCTTTAATTTCCCCAACAAGAAAAACAAAACAGAATTCCAAAACAAGTTGAAAAACAGGCAGAAAAAAGAACACTTGGTCTCCAAAATCCCGGAGAATTATGTTCACAAAAATGGTTCTGGCTTTGGGTTTGTTTCCTATGATGACGAAATTGGAAGGGAAAGAGGAACAGAAGAGATTGCGTTTTAGCTGAAAACAGCATTATATTATTCCACATACTTTCATTCATGTCTTATTCTTCGTACTATTATCTTCCTTCTTGTATTTTAGATTTCAAAGTCAAATGTGAATGTTAAAACAAAGAAAAAAGGAAATGAAGGAATAATTGAATTTGACAAGTTGATATGAGTTTGAATAATTAGAACCACACAAAATGGGTTAGCAGGCCAGACACTCCGAACCCTACAAAAAAGTTTGTTCAAGAGAGAACCAATTCCTTTCAATAGGCTTTAATTGTATTTAAATCATATCTTTAATCAAATAAATAATAGGTTGGTTGGTTGATCTGCCATTCATGTTGGAACAGCTAAAACAACGAACCGAACATGTCCGTTTCATGATTCAATCATTTTGCTTCCCAATGTTCTTTTGATGTTTTAAATATTGTCTGACAACCTCCTCCTCCCCCTTTCATTCTCTGTCTTTGTCTGCAACTTTTATCTTCTTCTTTTTTTAAAAAAAAATTTCTTCAAACTAAACCATCTTAGCAATACCAGGCTAGAAACCTAAATGTGTATAACCTATTTCTATGAGACAACACAATTATATGTGCATAGGCCACAATGCAATAGTTTCATGAAAAATGCAAAATGTTGAATTGGTTTAAACTATGAAACATGAAAATTAACTTCCTCCCTTCTGAGAAGACTTTAAAACATATTATTTACGTATATTATTGAATCAAACGTTAAGATGCGTTCATTGCGTGAGTGATGATCTATAAAATAATTATGCTATATATGATTTAAATTTTAATTGATAATTAAGTTGAATTTTATTATAATTTTAATAGCTGAAAATTACTTATGATTAATTTTATGGGTAAAGTACACAAATGGTCCCCTGGCTATATGCTATTGCATTGTTAAGTCCCCAACTATCATAAGTTGCAAAATGGTCCCCCGACTCCTAAAAGTTACAAAATGGTTCCCAAGTATTCATATGTTCTAAACTCGTCTTTCTATTAAAAAATTAACGACAGTCTGAGTTTAACGTTAACATATTAATTGGGATATGATAGTTGTTTGAGATTTTGGAATTAGATTTTATCATATCACAGTCAACATGTTAACATCTAGCTCAAATTATAATCACTTTTTTAACAGAAAAGAACGAGTTTGAAACATATGAATAACCGGATGATTATTTTATAACTTTTAATAGTCAGAGAACTCAACAAAACTAAACTCTATAGTCAGGGGATCTATATGTGTACTTTATCCTAATTTTATTTAGGTAAGAATTATCATGGAGTAGCGATTCTTGATGTTCAAGTTTGTTTTTAGATAAATTTTATAGAAATGTTGAAGAAAGTTGTTGCATACATCATATTCTAGAATATATGTAAAGTTACCATATTAAATATAGTTTCTTACATGTGATATATTTCAAGTTAAACTCGTATTATTTATTTTACTAACAAGTCCCTGATATTTTCGAATAGGTATAAATAGGTTAAACATGGGTGGATCAAAGCTATTCTTTTCAACATTGCCGTCCGAGAGATCAAACTCTGAAACCCATTAATCTATTTTCATCTCTACAAGAAAAGTGGGCCACTAGACATCTCGGTTGACATTGTTACCAAATGCAGGGGATGTATTTTATACACAGCTATAAAACACGAACACTTTTGACTTAGGAGTGTTTAAATATCGAACACAACTTTGACAACAATTTGAATTAAAAAATGTACCGAGTTAAGTAATTTTATGAGGAACCCATTTTTGAAGCGCAATACTTCTATTAAGAAAGATGTCCAAGTGTCTGGATATTTTCGATATAGGCAAGATTCTTACAAGGAAAAACATGTTAAACATGATAAAAACATTAGAAGAAGCTAATATGCAGAAGATAATAAGCTCAGTGTGCTTCTCATGGGATTACAGGAAATTCTAGCAAACTCGAGGCCTCAAATTATACAAAGAATGATCACATTCATAATCACTCTATGAGTCAAGCTGTGCATACCAGATACCAGTGATCTTCACATCCTTTGGAGTCTTGGCTCCCAAGTCAGTGTCCAATGGCTGAAGGCTCTCAAACACACCGATCACTTCGCCGGTCTCCGGTTTGCTTTTTGTAACACTCAATGTGATTTTCCCCGATGAACTAGCAGCACTCTTGTTGTTCTCCTTAGATAGCTCTTCCTCGTCTCCTCTCCCGCCTCTCCCGCCGGCAGGCAAGGCAACGGCATTGTCGTAACCGGTTGAACCGCCCCTTCCTTTTGGATCCAAGAAAGACGAACCACGGTAGGAGGGTACGAGGAAGTATCCACTGAAGCTCTCAGGTTTGCCTGATGCAACAAGTTGCTTGATGGTGAAAAGGAAGGGCACACGTTCCCCACCAGGGAGCTGAACTGTAACAGCAGCGTAATCGATTCCATCTTTCTCCTTGAATTTGACAGTGCCATCGGTAGACACTTCGAAAGGACCCTCGATTTCGTCGAGGTTGTAGGTTAAATGGGTCATCAGCTTGGTGTTCTGGAACTCAGGAGGGGCATTCTTGCTAACACCCTCAGACCTCAGCTTTGACAGTGAAAGAAGTGGGTTCTAAGCAAAATTTCTTGGCGTAGTATTTGCCCGGTTTGAAGGCGAATGAGTCGACACCACCGTCGATGGTGGGGCACTGGTTAGCATTTCCGGTTCCCTTTACTTCCTTGTATGTTTTGCTTTGGATCTCATCATAGGTTAGCCTCTTTGGAACTCCTTCAGCACTTGCTCCCTTCAGAAACAAGGGTTCTACTTATCACTAAAGTACATAGAAAATTTGACAGATTTCCAACCTATTAATTAAGAATAACTTATATGTTAAGAAAATACTGAACAAATACTATCAAATAATTATTTCAAAGTATTAGAAAAAAACCAAAAGTGGAAAAAACTATACCGAGACAACAAGAAAAGAAGTAACCAACAGGTTCCAAACCAAAGGCCTTAGAAACGTTCAGGGAGGACCTGAGCTGCAGCACGCCAGTCCTAGAGGGTACAGCACACCGACCTTGGTCAATTGCATGAGGGTTGCTGCTGTTTGTAGTGAGGCGGCCATGGTTCAATTTCCTTTTTCTTTTTTTTTCTTGGGGTAAAAAGAAAGTTAGCCCTTTTTCTGTATTTGTGTGGTGAAACTCATATTTGTGGCAATTGTTTGATGGAAGATAAGGGGACAGAATGCATATATTTTGTGTTTGTGCGGAGAAACTGATGAGTGGCAATTATTTAGGTGTAAGATAAAGGATTGGAGAAGGGAAATCTTATGGGTGGAAAGGAAGTAGTGGCTGCCTTTCACACAATCCTATTCGGGCGAGGAAGCCAATATGGTGTGGGTTCATCCCACGGCAGTAAACGAGTCAAATCGAGTTTAAAGATGAGTTCAACTCAACTTGAAAATTTGTAAACTTAAAATTTTTAAACTCGAAATTAAAAATTAAAGTTCGTCTTGAACTCAAAAAAACGAACTTAAAATATTCTTAGACTTAACTCGATTAAATCTCAAATTCAAACTCGTATTTGAACATGAAGTACATAAAAATCTTATATTACATTTTTAAAAAATAACAACATATAAATGTTAATATTATTAATAACTTAATCTAAAAATTATAATTTTAATATTTCTTTTTTCTAGTTGCTCCCGAGTTTTTTTGAGTTGGATATCAAGTAACTTGTTTTGATTCATTAAGAACATGAGTCAAGTTCATACGATTCAAATATTAATTAAATTTTGACAGAAACAAACTCAAGTAATTTAATATCTATCTCATCTCATTTACATTCTTATTTCATTGAATTCAGTCTCTGTTTAATATCAGTCAGGGCAAAATCCAAACCACACTCGTCACCTTTTTATTTTTTTGTTTAAGGAAAGGGGGTTGACCTGCAAAATTAAATAATTAATTTTAAAAAACTAAATTTAGTCCATAAGAAAGTCAAATTTGATTAAAAGTCCATACCGGGTTACAAGGTCCAAATTTAGATCTTTTGCCGTTTAGGGCCCAATTCAATTCAATTAGGGATAACTGCAGTTTACATCTATTCAATTCAGCCCTTAACCTAGCAGTTTGCATATTATTCAATTTAGTGCTTCCTTTAAGGTTTTTTCATTTGATTTATTTTATTTGTTAGATCAGCATTTCTAATCGTAATTCTGCATGATTTAGGGTAAATCTTCTTGTTAGTATTCAGCTCAAATATGATTGGTCAATTGACATTTTTGGCTCTCAAACTTTTTATAAAATTTCATTTTAACCCTTAAGCTTTTTAGAAAATCTTATTGTTAACATGTTTTTATTTATTTTTCATTAGTTAGTTCAGTTCAAAAAATATTAAAAGTTCGAAATCAAAAGAGATGAAAAAAATGTAAAGAGTAAAATGATTTTTTATATTTTATAATTTTCCTTTTTACTTGGATTTAATTGTAGTTATTGGTTTTTTTAATATATAAGTTTGAGGGTAAAAAATTCTAAATGAATAATTAAAAATTAATAATAATTAAGTATCTTGATTCAATTTGCACTTAAAGTCATTGCCGTTGTAGGAAAATTCAATTAAGTCCTTTTTGTAATGAAAATTCATTTTTATCTATCGAATTGTTAATTAGCGTCGATGTGATAAACAAGACTCATATAATAATGACACATATTATCCGCATAAATGGGATTTAACTAATTATTCTTTTATGTTTAAGATTTAATTGGATGTAAGCCGGCAAAAAATAATTGGATGTAAATTGTAAAAATTATTAAAATTTTAATTTTAATTAAGTAGTTAAAGGCTTAAATGATTTTTTTTAATATTAGTGAAGGACTAAAATTAAAAGAAGCCAATATAAAGGATTTTTATATGGTAAAATTAAAATGCTTGTCGAAAACGGAAAGACATGTCGAACTCGAACATAATTAAAAACATGATTTGAAGAAGCCAATATACAAAAGATAATAATCCCATTGTGCTTCCCATTGGATTACATGAAATTTTAGCAAACATGAGGCCTCAAATTACACACACATTCATAATCACTCAATGAGTCAAGCTGAGCATACCAGATACCAGTGATCTTCACATCCTTTGGAGTCTTGGCTACCAAGTCAGTGTCCGATAGCTGAAGGCTCTCAAACACACCGATCACTTCACCGGTCTCCGGCTTGCTTTTCGTAACACTCAATGTGATTTTCCCCGATGAACTAGCCGCACTCTTGTTGTTCTCCTTAGCTAGCTCTTCCTCGTCTCCTCTCCCGCCGGCAGGCAAGGCAACGGCATTGTCGTAACCGGTTGAACCGCCCCTTCCTTTTGGGTCCAAGAAAGACGAACCACGGTAGGAGGGTAAGAGAAAGTCTCCACCGAAGCTCTCGGGTTTGCCTGATGCAACCAGTTGCTTGATGGTGAAAAGGAATGGCACACGTTTTCCACCAGGGAGCTGAACTGTAACAGCAGCGTAATAGATTCCATCTTTCTCCTCGAATTTGACAGTGCTATCGGTAGAAACTTCAAAAGGACTCTCGATTTCGTCGAGGGTGTAGGTTAAACGAGCCATCAGTTTGGTGTTCTGGAACTCTGGAGGGGCATTCTTGCTAACACCCTCAGCTTTGACAGTGAAAGAACAAAGAAGTGGGTTCTAAGCAAAATTTCTTGGCGTAGTATTTGCTGGTTTGAAGGCGAATGAGTCGACACCACCGTCAATGGTGGGGCACTGGTTAGCAGTTCCTGTTCCCTTTACTTCCATGTATGTTTTGCTTTGGATTTCATCATAGGTTAGCCTCTTTGGAACTCCTTCAGCACTAGCTCCCTAGTCCCTTCACAAACAAGGGTTCTAATTATCACTACAGTACATCGAAAATTTGCAAGATTTCCGACCTATTAATTAAGAATTACTTATATATGCTAAGAAAATTCTGAACTATTAACAAAAACGAAAGTGAAAAAAACTATACCGAGACAACAAGAGCATAAGTAGCAAGAGCGAAACCAGCAATCTTGGTAGCATCAACGCACTTTTGGGCCAAGTCTTTAAAGTCAGTTTGCAAAGAGCAATTTAGCCTAGAACAGCAGGCTCCAAACTAAATGCCTTAAAAACGCTGGGGGAGGACCTGAGCTGCAGCAAGCTAGTCCTAGATGGAACACCGACCTTGGCTGGTTGCATGAGGGTTGCTGCTGCTTGTAGTGAGGCTGCCATTGTTCAAAATTTTTACAGAAAAAAAAAGAACTCTTTTTTCTATATTTATGTGGAGAAACTTATATTTGTGGGAAATATTTGGGGTATAAGATAAGGGGATCGGATAAGAGGTGATCTTATCGGTGGAATGAAATACAGAGAGCAACGTAAATGGGATAAAAGATACTGTTGGTTCATAGGGAGATGATGCGGAGAAAACTCGAGATTTCTATGGCTTTCGGGCCATATAAATTTTGGTTGGTTGTCCTTACTTCAATTCAGGGTCACTGTATAATGTATATTGTCATCCCAGGCTGAACTGGGCAAAGTCCAAATCTCTTTCATCGTCTTTGATGTGGTAATTTTAGTTAGGGTTAACTACATAGTTGATCACTTATATTTGTGTTTTATCTACATTTCCTCACTGATTTCCAAAAATATAATATATGGTCACTTTCGTTTTTATTTAATTAAGAAGTGGTCATCACGAGCTAACTATCGTTAATAGTTGATAGATTAGGCGACGTGACAGTTAAATATTTTTATATATTCACACATTTGGTCTCTATTATTTACATATTCTCTCAATTTAATTATACTTTTAATAAATTAAAATAAAGTTAATCCTCCAATCGAATTATGCCATGTGTCATAATAATAAAATATATTTTTAAAAGTTTAGATAAGAATAAAATATATATTTTTAAATAAAAATAAAACATCTTTAAATTAAGTTAATAATAAAATTTATTTAATAAATTAATATAAAAATATCTTTTAAAGTTAATATATATAAAATATTATGAATTTAAGTTAAGTATTTATATAAAAACATATTTTTTTAAAGTTAATATATATAAATAATGGCACGTGGCATCATTTGATTGGAAGGTTAAATTTATTTTAATTTATTAAAAATATAATTAAATTGATAGAATATATAAATAACATGGACTAAATGTGTGATTATACCAAAATATCACGTCACCTAATCTATTAACTATTAACGATAGTTAATCCATAGTGACTATATCTTAATTAAATAAAAACGAAAGTGATTGTATATTATGTTTTTTGAAATCAGTGAGGAAAAGTGGACAAAACAAAAATATAAGTGATCAACCATGTAGTTAACCCTTTTAGTTAATAATTTTGCCTGGTAATTTTAGTTAATAATTTAACAATTACTACTCGAAACAAGATTAAAATAAAATGATAAAATTAGAGAATTTTATTAAATTTACAATTTATGCATAGTATGAGACTAATTGCAAAATAGAAATATTCAAAAAGAGCAAAGATTAAATTAATAATTTATAATTATTAGAGGGCCTAATATCATAATTTGACCAAGTCCAATTTAACATCCTATCGCTTCTAAAAATTATCATATTATTATATAACGATTAAATTGCCTTCAAAATAATTTGATTCTCGCTTGCATAATTTCCTCCAAATTAAAATATTTAATTTTCAAATTTTAAATTCTATTACTTGATAAGATATTTTTAATAATATAAAATAATTTATAAGATAATATATATTTATAATTTTCTTAATCAATTAATAACACATATATTATACAAATGTAATTGTTCAAATTCAAGATCTTTAGAAAGAATAATATTTTCTTTTACCACTGATATCACTTATAGGTTCAATTTAAATATAAGTTAAAATTATAGATAGATTCAGTAAAATTTCTTAAATAACGCAACAGGAAAAAAGAATGACACAAATAGGATGATGATGAATTTCTTTTCATCAATTAGGATGTTTGTTACAATACAAATAGAAAGATTTGGGGAGCACATCGCGAAGATGTTTGAACGACCTAACGATTTTTAAACTGTACAATTTACCTAATTGTATATAATGGAGGAAGACATGTGTCTTCCATACATCCTAAGGCATCATGTCATCTCAAAAACGTCAAATACTCCTCACATTTTTCTATCTATATTATAAACAAATATATATCTTAGTTAAAAAAAAATTAAATTCTTCGTCATCTCATTTAAGCCATTCTTTTTCACACTAGATTATCTAAGAAAGTTTGCCTGCTACATATATGCTTTCTTCACACTCTGACAGATTCCTCTCCCTATGTTTGCTTTTTCAAAATTTGATGAATACATAAAAGATAAATATTATCTGCACTAGAAATGTTATTTCCACTCAAATAAGTAAATAATTTTGACTTGGTGAAATAACAGTTAAAGTAAAGAACTTGGAATAATAATTTATTTATACAACAACAACAACAACAACAAAACCCAATTCCCATATGTATGGGGAATAATTTATTTATGATATTTATTTTGTAAGTTAATTATTACATAAATAGGATATATGTACATTTGGATAGCTTATAATGTTATTCCCACTCAAATAATTGAATTATTCAATAATAAAAGAGAGTACTGTTATTTTTAGAGATTTTAAATTAAAACAATCAATTACATCACGTTGTGAATGACTTAAAAAAGTTTTAAACTAGTATTATATTACTTCAAACTATTAAAAAAATAAAAGAAAAAACAAATAAAATAAATGGTACGAAAATTGAATGGTGGAAATAATAAAAATAAAAATTTTAATTATTCAAATCAAATCAATTATCTAGATAAATAAATAAATCAATTTATTTTTCGCTAAAATTGGAGTTAATTAAATTTATTTAACTGACTGAAGTAGCCAGTTGCACATCACCGGATATAAAAATTTAAAATCATTAAAAATATAGCGGTTGAAAGAAAAAGCAGAGATTCAAAATTAATAGTGATTGAATCTCATCACATCAATTTCATTAAAAATATAGACATTCAGAATGATTAGGAGGTGATTGGTCATCACAAATCTCAGACTTCAACTAATTCGTCCTCATTATGCCTTGCACAAAACTAATCCACTTTTTTAAAAACGAAAAAATGAATTTCTCTCAGACAAATGCCTCGAATTGTCGTCACGATTTGAAAGAATGGAAAATCGGACTCGTCATCGTATTCGATCATCACAGGGAAATCGTAATCTTTCAGTTCAATAAAAACTCTGAAAACGGAAGAGATAGCAAGGGGAAAAATACTTTCCCGTAGGACTCGTCAGATTTAAGCAGGAAAAAAACTAAAGTGAGGCTATGACAAGAATTGCTTCAGAGTTTATTATATAGACGAGATGGGATTTAGGGTTAGGGTTTCCACTTTCTACCGTCTTTCAAAATTTTCCTACTTATTGGCCTCATTTCATGGCCCCTGCTTTAAGCTGTGAGGATGTGGCCCAACCAAGTTCAATCCTCATATTTTTTTTTGGGTAAACTATGTATTTAGTCACCCAACTATATAATATGCTCCACTGCAGTCATTCAACTATTTTTTATTTCAAAATCATACATAATATTACGTTTTGATTTCATTTTGGTCACTTACCATTAAAAAAGTAATACAATTGCATTTTTTTAAATTTTTTTCAATAATGACATGAAATTATCTTATGATAACACGTCAGTATCAACATTAATTTTTGGCTTAATGTAAAATTAAGTACCTAAAGTTAACTTTATATGCCTAAAGAATTTTTACTTAAAATAAGTGTTTAATATTTCTAACGTTATACTTTTAGGTATATATACATAAGGGTCGTAAAAAATGTTATCTGACACGTGTTGTGTTTATATTTTTTAAATTTTAAAAAAAACAAAAATATTATCTAAAAAATTTAACCCCCACGTGTCTCCTACCTCCCTTCCCTTGCGCCGCGGTTGGTGTCACCAGCCAAACGAAGCAGAAATTCTTCCTGTCGTTCATGTGGTGTTAGGATTAAATTGCAAACGATTGGCCACGCATATGCGAATTCCCCGTCATATTTTGTGCTAGTCCCCCCGCCCGCGTTCATATATACCCATTAAAGTGTGCTAGTTCCCCCGCCCCCGTTCATATCTACCCATTAAAGCATACCAAAAATTAATGAAATCCCTTGTGTTCATGTCTACCCATTAATTAAAGGTTATGGAGCTTGACTAAATCCCCTTGGTTTGTGTGTGACCGGTGAAACTCCTATGGAAAATCTCGCTTGCTTTGTGCATGGTCGGTGAAACTCTGATGTGGGTATATTATGGGTTTTAAAACTTTAGGAAATTAGGGTGTAAGGATTTAGTGATTTTGGGTGACGGAAAGAACAATGGTAAGTTAGTGGTTCGACGTTCAACGGTAGAGATGGTTGCCGGAGATGATCGGCGACGACTGGAAATATGATTTGAAATTAAAGATTTTAGGATTTTGGATTTAAAAAAAAAAAGAATTAGGTCTTTTTTTAAAAATAATAATATTTTTAATATAAATTTTTCAAAATAAAATATAAACATGACATGTGTCAAATAATAATTTTTTAACGATAATTACAGTATAGACACCTAAACGTGTAACGTTGAACATTTTAGGCACCTATCTTGAGCGAAATTTTTTTAGGCATCTAATGTTAACTTTAGGTTTGTTTAGGCAGTTATTTTTACATTAATCCTTAATTTTTTAAGGGTAGATGAACAAAATGTAACAAAAAATTTACGTTAGATATGATTTTGAAACAAAAAAATAGTTAAATGATCAAAACAAAACCGCAAGAATAAATAAATGACTAAATATGTAGTTTACCTTATATTTTTTAGAAATAAGCATATCACCTAAATTTAAATTGAATTATTATTTGGTACAGAAGTTATCTAAATTTTATTTTATATAATTTATTTATTTAAATCTTAAATTTCAATATATTGAGTCCTGAATTTAGACCTTAAATTCTAAAATAATGTTATCTTCATAAAAAAAATTAAAACATATAGTATATGTGAATAATAAAATCCCACATTTACAATGAATAATAATTGTAATAGTTGGATTGGAATAATATTTATTCTTTCAACAGAAGTCCCAACTACATATACAAATGAAAGTTTCCAAGTGATTTACTTTCCTGTACACATTTGCAATGCACCATGCACAAGATTATATAACTAATAGTACTTTGATTTTATTCATCCATACATTTTGAAAAGGAAAAAAAAAGAAGGTTACTGTCAACAGTACATTGACAATTATGAAGCAGAATTACAATGTTTTTAATTTATGGAGCACCCGACATGCACTCAGAGCACTTATGAAGATCGCTAGTTGCCTGCAAAAGAAAAATCCATATGTAATTACAACAATGCTTTTTAATTGGAGCTGTAAGTAAAAAAAAACTAATTAGAAAAGAAAAAACCAATAATACTTGAAGCTCGAGTTGCAGTGGCTGCTTGATTGGTGTTTGTTGCATTATTTGTGGATGGGGTGATGGCAACAACGCCGGGCCATGATCGGCACATGCAGCGTTTTCCTTCATCGATGCTCGCATATAGCGTCGACAAGTGCTTGCTGCAACCGGCCCAAGAGTATTTGCCACATTGCTTGCAATCCACTTTATAACACATTTTTTTTTCTCTCAAACAATTATCTGATATCAAAGATGGTGCCGATACTGGTGTTCGTTTCCGATTTTATAGTGAAAACATTTTGCTTTGATGTAATCGACCCATTTTGTCACATTGTTGGCTTAATTAATTAGCTGAAACAATTAATCGCTTAGGCCTTACTGGTTGTATCGCTTTGCTTAGTTTAGATTCTTTTATTGGATATGATCGAAAGATTGGGATTGACACCTTCTAAGCTCGAATTTCAGACCCTTCCAACATTAGCACTATACCTTAACAAGCACTGCTCCTACTACACCTACAGCACATGTGTAATGCTCATGGATGATCAAATTATTTGAATTTGACATGTTTGACTTAATTTGATATAATCCTATATGATCATGATTATTTTAAAATTTTGGTTTAGGACAAATTTTGTGAAGAAAAGAGAAAATCAAGATTAGAATAAAAAAATCATAAATTAACCCAATTCAACAAGAAATAATTATAAAAAATATCTTATATATATTTAAGGATAATTATTATAGTATATATATATATTCAATTATCTCTATGTAACGCCTCGATTTTCTAAGTCAATGTGTGAAGGTTGACTTGAGAGATATACGGAACGCGTGGAGTTGATAATTGAAGTCGTTCGGTTGAATATGGACCCAATTATATGTAAATTGAGCTCTATTGAGTATTGACCATAAAATTGATTTTTAAATATAAGGCAAACGAGAAAGGACATATAGTGCAATTAAACCCTTGTTAAAAAATAATGTAGATTTTGTAGGATTACGGGAAAAGGTGACGAGCTTTTATATCTCTCACCGGCTTCTTCTTCTTTTTCTCATTTTTCTTCCCCAAGTGACATAGTTCAAAGGCAAGTGTTATGATTTCCATTCATGCTACTTTAAGCTCTAAAACTCGTCTTATAGTCTTCTTACAACATCTTTAGTAATTAAGAAGTCATTCTTTTCTTGTTGCTAGAGAAAATTGGGGAAGAATATTTAAGTTTAAGAGGATTTGAGTATTTAATCATTTTTAAGGGTTTTGCATGATCCATACTATAGATGACGTTTATATTGTCAAGTTTGTGTTTTTATGGTATTCGATGACCTTATATATGTAACTCCTTTAAGTTTTAGAAAATGATTTTTGCTTAAACTAGAGTATTTAGAAGAGTTTTAAGGTTATTTTGAGCCTTATTTTGAGTTTTTTTTGTATTATCGATATCATATGAAGTTAGCCTTAAAATATGATTTTATAAAAATATTATCAATTTTGGTTCATATAATATCGATATTATTCATAGAGTTTCAATATTCCATTCAATAGAATGAGTACTGCTCACTTCATAGATTTTTTTTTGTATTAATACCATTAGTATTAATATTCCTAATTTGGTATTGATTCTATTAAGCGAATATTGATGTCTTTAGTGGTCAATTTTTTAATTTTCTCCTTTTTTTCATAGACAAGAAATACATTATGGTCAACTCAAAATATGTTTGGATTAGACATTGATACCCATTATGAGTGTAGCTACGTTGGACAATGCTTAATTAGTACTAAATAGATTATGAACTAATATGATTGTGAAGAACGCTCATTATTTCAATAATGTTTTTATCCAAAATGTTATGAATCTATAAATATCTAAATAACAAGTAAGAACAATAATTTTAGGGTGAATTCACGAGATAATGTTCTCGATTTTTTTTTTCACGATATGGTGCACATCCCAGATTAATTGCTGGAATGGGGTGAATTCAACAGTGATCGCCATAGGACGCCATGTAGTCCCGGCGATCTTGTAAGACGCCATGCAATCCAGGCGACATACGGGGTGACAATACGAGGGTGACATATGAGCCATAAACGAGCCATACGGGGTGACATACGAGGGTGACATACGAGCCATATACGAGGGGAGCATGCAGGAATAGAGAGGTCGCCATGCAGCCTAGGCGACCTTGTAGGTCGCCATGTAGTCCCGGCGACCTTGTAGGTCGCCATGTAGTCCCGACGACCCTCTAGGTCGCCATGTAGTCCCGACGCCATTCCCATCATCCATGCACAACCACATAGATTCCTTCACGTGCTCCCCGCTGCATGCCTACAGCTCCCAATGCATGCATGTGAACCATTTGAGCCAATGCATGCATGTGAACCGTTTGAGCCGTGAATTATTGGTACAATAATTGAACCATTGCTGCGTGAAATCAGCTGATGCTATCATAACTGCAATTGTACAATTATTGGTGAAATAATTGAGACAGCCGGTTATAAAAGAAAAAAAGAAATGGAGAAGAGATTGCAGAAGAAAGGCAGCCGGGACTACATGGCGACCTATGGCGATCACTGTTGAATTCACCCTATTCCAGCAATTAATCTGGGATGTGCACCATATCGTGAAAAAAAAAATTCGAGAACATTATCTCGTGAATTCACCCAACTTAGTAAGGATACAAAATAAAGACATAAGATAAAGTCAAAACTGCAATAAATATACAGGGTGCTTCTCCTAGAATCGAAGACCATAAGCCTCTTCAAGAAGAGAGTAACTTTTAAGTAGTCTGCTTCATCGTCAAGCTCACATAAGCATGTTTAATCTCACTCCCATGGCGATATCTGGGTTTGTTTTTAGCCTTTCATTTCAGGGGCAAGTGAAAGCATCACCCATTTCCATCCACTTCTCTTGACCTTGTCCCGAGCTTTCAATCAAAGCCTGAAAAGCGCTTTGCACTTTGCTTTTACGCTTGTGGTAACGGATACGCCTGAGAACAACTCCCTTGTCGAGGCCTTCAGATGAAGATCGACCTGAGGCTTTTATCTGAAGCTGCCTGCTGACTCCATTAATGACTGCTTGAGAACCATCGTTTTCTTCTGGGCTATAATCCACGTATCTCTGAGCTTTGGAAACCATGAATTCCATTTTCCATGTTAGGAAGAAACTAAAAAGAGTGTGATGAGTGAAGATAATTAATGGCAGATGGGGGCTGTATTTATAGGCAAAGATTGGGTTTAATAGTTCGGTGATGTTTGGCCGTTTTCTGGTTTTTTGTTTTGTTGCATGCCCCCATGGTTTTTTGGGAAGTTAGTGTTCTCCAAACCAGTGGCGAATAGAGTGGTATAGGTATTATGAGATTGGCCAACTGAAAGTGACAAGGATGCATACCACGGCTGGAGCCATGGGTGGGTTACTTGAAACCTGGGGCTATGGGCCTATAGAGGCGGCTCACTGCTGTTGCTGTTGAGGACAAAGATGGCGACGTAATGTTTGTGTTGGGGTACTTGAAATTTTGGTTCAATCTGTTTCGAATTTCAATAAATTTTATGTTATATTTATGTATGAAATTTTGTGGTTGAATATTTAATTTTGTTATTTTTAATTACGAATTTTAGTGGATATTGTGAAATTAGTTTATTATTGGGTTTATGGACTTATTTAATATTAGGTTTGATTTTGATCAAAAGAGAAAATTAGTTGGATTGGGAACTTTTATATTTAAAATTTAAATATTTTATTTAGATCATATTTGAATTTGTGTATTTTAATTTGAATTCAGACTTAGATTAACTTGAAATTCCAATTGTTAATTGAATCAAATTTAAACTTAACAAAATTTGATTCGTATCCAATCAATTGCCATCCTTATTTCACTTTTGATTCATTAAAGCCAACAATTTGTTGAAACTCATTTAAGATGTCGTTTGGTTCATAGAATGTAATATTATCATTAGAAATGAGATTATCAAAATGTTACATTACTTAACACATTACTGAGAATTTTGTATTATCTCGTTTGGTTTATTTGGTAGGAATGTAAGATTTCAGTTTTTAGTTGAAATAATATAAGATAAGAAAAATGTATATTTTATGAAATTGTCCTTAATATATATTTTCTTTTTTAACAAATTGAATTTTTATATTAAAGTTAAAATATTTACACGAAAGTTCATAAAATTTGTACACAAATAATTTAATATAATTTTTTGTTTTTAATTTTTTATTTCTTTGAGAATACAAAAACATACTTACACCGGTGCAACTTGTAAGTATGTGTTAATTGCTACGCTTTTTTATTTTATTTATGTTACATGTACGAGTTGTATAACAAAATATCATGTCAAATTATTTGATGAAATTAATAGAAAATATAAAAAATTTAATATGGAAAACCTTTTATTTTATGCGTCATATTAATTTATAATAAGTATTAAAAAATTAGAACTACAATAAAATAAATTTATACCAAAATAATAATATTTTTCTTTATAATATCCAAAATTATATAATATCTAACCTAAAACAACGACTAAAGGAGAAAGTAAATTATAGAACTAGGGATTATCATATGATTTAAAGGAATAAAGGATATGATAGTTTTGAAATAATTCATTTGTTTAGTAGTAATTTTGTCCAACCCAATGAGAATTGACAAATACCTGAGAAATTAGAGGGAATGAGATTCCGGAAATCTAAGCCAAAATAACTACTCTAGGTAATGTTTCATTACTTCCATAAAAGAATGTTTTTGAACCAAACATGGTATATGATTCCGAAAAAGATTATTAAGATTATTTCCCTAATAATCTTTTCTTTGATTATTAAACAAAAAAACAGACAATATTTATTAGGGTCTTTGGCTCTATATTTTTAAATATTTAAAAATATTGTTTCAATATAGATATTATAAAAGTATAATATTTTATAATTATGCATGTACAATTATTGGTTTAATTATCTATTAGAAGAAAATAATTGACGACAAGAGTATAATTTTACTTCAAAATCAGTTTAATTATTGGTGCTACGAATATGTAAATATTTATAGTGGAGAAGGGAAAAAGATTGTCATTCGAAAGAGCAAGGATTGCATATACTAGTACCTCCAAATCCTCTCCAGGGACTTCCTAATCTTCCGGTCAGACTCCCGGATTATTTAGCAAGTGATTTTGAATTGCTAAATTTCAGAAGTTATGTCTCGGATTCTTCTGTGACAGTTGGGTGTACCCTCTCTGATGAAAACCGGGTTAAGGAACTTTGCCACAAAGACCCACAACTTATAGACATCCTCAAAATTAGTAAGGAAGCCGAGTGAAGCTGTAACGACTTCAACTCTAATAAACCCACTCTTCCCATTATGTTGACCATTTTTCAACGTGCACAGCTCTATATCCTCCAAATTCGAAGATGCTCGTTGTCGTGGGCTATCTAGTATCCGTACGTGATTGAGGAAACCAATACCAAGAGAGATACCTTCCCTTTAAGCCAACTTCAGTACAATCTCTGGATTAATGAGTCCCCGGTTTCGATCCCTCACATTGAAAGCCACTGCTGCACCCCTTTCATACTTTATTTTTGGGCCATAAATGTAAACAAGATTCACCCTGCCATCTCCATCTGAATTAGGTAACTTGAGATGCAGTAACGAGGTTACAAGCCAATTAATCAAAAGCCGTAATCTAATACTGGTTTTATTGAGCCCTAACATATTAATTTGATCAAGATGCCGACAAGTTATCTCAGGTTCCCTCCTGTCCCAATCTTGCCCATGACCATATTCTCCATCACTACTGGTTTCTTCATTATCAAGGCTGGTTCCAGATGCTTCTCCTGGCTCCAAAAATACGAGTTATGTGCTCTTGATGACTATCCTCTATGCTAAAAGAGACCCTTCTTCCCCTACTAGGATGTTCATCTTCTAACCCTAAAAATCTACCTCCATTATACTTATTTCCTTCCCTACTCCCCAGTAACCTAAATTCACCTTCAGTTTCTCTTCTTATGGCACTGTCTTTAATCTCGGAGGAAATTTCCGATGTTAAGCCATTATACCGAAAGACAGAAGAACTAGATACAGACTCTACAGACAGTGGTTTGCTGGTACCCTGCTCTTCCTGGATTTCCAGAAGATGCGAGCCGTCTGAAGCCTTCTTATGATTTCGTGGGGCAATGCTAGTTCCTGCAAATTGTGCTTCACCGGGGATATCCGCTGTGCGGTCCAGTTCCTGCGAAACTGATCGAATGGCAGAATCAAATGATAACACATGCTGATTGTCATACCCGATAGTAAGATCTTTATCATCATATATCGAGCTGCTATATATAGTTGATGTTGGCTTCGAAGAGAGCTGCTTGTGGTTCTTCCTGCCACTAAACCAAAATGGTGGCGAAGGGGAGGATATTTTCTGTTTATTCCACTGGCCTGCATTATCAGACCCCAACGGAGTCTGACCCAAATCAATCCAGAATGAGTTGTCCAAAGACTCGTCTACACTGAAGATGGGGCTTTTCATCACTTCTCCGAAAGAAATACTCTCCGTTTCTTCAAATATGGTGCTTGCACCATCTCTGTCAGTACTATTATCTTGATCCATTTCCGTCTCAAATACGTCCTGTACTTGAGCAGGCGTGTAGGCACCAGAAAAGGCAGGCAACTGCGTTTCTGGATTTCTGAGGGCTTATCACCATTCGCACCAACTTCATTGTCCGTGATCCCACTCAACTCGTCAAGATCATCCACAGAATCACTCTGATAGAGAGGATAGTCGGGGGTAATCTTCACCATTCCAGAACCAGTCGATCCAGACTGGTTCTGAAGGCTTCCCATGACTGATTTCTTTATAAGAAGGCATCCAAAGCCGGTTGGATCATATCCAAACACTCTATAGAATGACGTGATAATGAAATCCGGACCAAACAATGACATGCCAAGTGAATCCATGTCTTTTGGACCCAATGAACCAGCAGCATCAAGCAAGACATGCCAATTGTTCTGCTGAGCCAATGCCATCCACTGGTAGGAATACTTATGCCCCGTAACTCTAGACTGCACCGGAAAAACAAAAAGGCCAATAACACAATCCTTCTTCCTCCTCTTTTTATTCGAAATCGCTTTCACAAATCAGCAGAACAAAGTTTAAGAGTTGGCCGTTTAAACCAAGAACTGTATACTTTTGCACCCTTTTCCCGAGCACTCTGAACCATCCAATTCACCGACTGACTCTCGTAATCAAACATCGTCAACAATTTCTTATTCGTTTGAAATGGATAAGAATCAGCCAGCAACTTAAAAGCGGACCCTCTACTTACAGTAAACACAAGACCATATCTATGCTCGGGAATATTCAAATAATCCATTATCCTACTCTTTATATCGTACTCGACAGTGCCTTTCTCAGCAGCACCATAAAGTGTATGGTTACTCAAATTTGCAGTAATCTCAGACAAGCTAAACGTAGAGGACTCCCAGTAATGCAAAGTTTGAACATATGAGAAAAGCCCGAACCCACAATAATCAAGGCACACCTTCGGTGACAAATGTGAATACTCATCCGATCTCAATTGATCAAATTTCTCTGATGACTGGTACTTTGGGTACATTGTGAGGAACTTACCGAATGCCTCGTGGACATCAGGGATGGAATCTTCACTCTCGAATGTGCGCTCGGCAGCGAGAGCGGTGGCTCGCAAGAATTCACGCTAAGCATTGAGCCTTGCAAGGGATCTTTATCGTCCCAAGCTCTCATCTTGATTGGCTAGGGAATCGGTTCAATGTCCTAGGACTTGAACAAAGACCCTTCTTCAGGCGCCTCTTCGAGAGCTTCCCTGAGCTTGTTTTCATGGAGTTTCTGAATAATTGAAGGGTTCTGCTTGGTTTCAGCATCTGATTCAGACCCATCCCTTCTCTTGTTCTTCTTGTCTAAGATCAGAGAAGCACAATGAGCTATGGGCTTCCAAAGTGAAAAATGCATCAAAACCGAGAAAGTTGAGATAAAACCCAGGAAGAAAACAAGCTCAAGATTTACCACAAAAAAGTTTATTTTCAACACAAACCCATATCCTTCGTTTCAACTAAGTGTGTTCAATCTTCAAACTTTAAGCCTCAAAGCAAAAGGGGTTGCTCAGATCAAAGAAAGACCTAAATTCAGCCAAAAAGGATTCAATCGAGAGAGAAACAACCCATATTTCGAAGTCAAAAGCCAATTCTGATGCAGGCTGAATTTCAAATGATCAAGAATTAAAGGAGGAAAGGTAGACGAAAGAGATTAGATAGAAGAAGAAACAGAAAAGAGAAAGAAAATTCTGTTAAATCGGTCAATCACCTAGTCCAGAACAAACACTTAACAAAAAACGACAGCGTATTAAATGCATTTTATAGAATTTATAAGGGTAAACTACACAAGGTCACTCCTGTTTGAGTAAGTTTTTATTTTCCCTCTTAAATTTCAAAAGTAATAAATTAGGCATTAACTTTTATCAATTTGTAATAAAATGATAATTCAACTGTCGTTCCCATTAAATTGATGACGTGAAAATGTTAAAAAAATTAATATTTAATTTTAACCATAAATTGCTGTTAAAACATCAACTAGGTCCTTAAACAATAATTTTATATCTAATTTACCTCAAAAAATTTTAATTTTCAATTTTTTTTCAAACATCTAATCCCTCCTTATATTTCAACCGTCTTTGTTACAAAATGAAAACCATTAAAACAAACCCTCGCCAAAATCAAATTTAAAATCTATAAAAACTATTATATTATATTACATAAAATAAATAAATTCAAACAGATGAATCATAACAACAACCAACATACAAAATAAAACACACATAGCAACACCATCACTCATGTTTTTCTTCTTCTACCATAACATTGTTATTAAAGACATGCAATTATTTCAATTTAACATGTATTAGCATATTTGCATAACTATACTTTCATTATCAAATCATTTATTCATCAATATATCTAAGTCATATTTCACACAAATCAATCACATCATGCACATTACCAAACGTGTCTCATTTCAAGCATATCTTTTATTAGTCTGATTATATCAGCAAAATTATGTAAGATAAAGTACACAAATTTTGGAATTATGCATCATACTCATTTTAACATGGTATGAGTAACATAGGCATCCATTCATCAAATATTAACAATTTTTTAACATGTCGTCCAACAAACCGACATGCTTCTAGGCACTCTAAATTTGGACATAGTAATCATAATCGTCTGAATTTGGATTAAATACTATGGTTGAATCTGGAAAAAAAAATTGATTACCAAAATGACCTTAAAATAATATGTTGACCAGATTATATTAAAATAATTCTTTTTATTTTTAAAAATTTATGAGCTCATTGAAGTTCAAGTATATAGGAAACTTAATAATCCCTAGGCACCTCAAAATAACACATTGGGTTGGCCTGCATTATACAATAAACACTGGAAACTTAGCCTAGAAATGGGATTGGTCACTTTATCTAATAGGGTGGATTTAGTCCAAATTGGCCTTTGCCCTTTTGGGTCTTCAAAAGCAACTTAAAATATGGCTCAAAACTCCCATTTCTGAACAATTTACCAAACAATCACCAAGTTTCTACCAAAACATTCTTAATTCAGCCCACAAATCCAAACAAAACTTTAAACCTAAACTGCATATTTGACCATATAATATAACTAATGGCCAATCAGTTCCACCCTTACGTAGACAAAAAGCAAAGGCCAAAAAGTTCATAACACACGTTGAGAAAATTTTACATCATATTGATCACCTACCTTACATCAAACAGTCCTTTGCATTACAACAAGGGTCAAACCAAATGCCAACTCCATATACACAAGTTCACAAGTTTCATCAAACTGGACTTATATACTCTCACCCATTTAAGTTCTCGGAATCATAAGATCGAAACCAGAACAAACCAGTAGCTATGGCTATGGTGAAAGCTTGGAGTTTTGGTTTGGTTCTTTTGTGGTTCAGTACTTTGAGCTACTACTATCCGGTTAATGCAGCTGATGATAACAATAGCACTTTAGGAGCTTCTTTCATCTTCGGTGATTCCCTCGTCGATGCGGGTAATAATAACTATTTATCGACATTGTCCAGGGCGAATATACCACCGAACGGAATCGATTTTAAAGCAACAGGAGGAAACCCTACCGGCCGATACACTAATGGTAGAACCATAGGTGACATTGTAGGTGAGCTCTATGTACCTCTTTTTCACTTTTACTTTTCAATTTTCATTCGTGTCACGTTTTATTAACATATATTATATGTTAACAGGAGAAGAATTGGGAATACCGAATTATGCAGTTCCATATCTTGCTCCAAATTCTACCGGGAAAGCTATACTTTATGGTGTAAATTATGCATCAGGAGGAGGGGGGATTATGAATGCAACTGGAAGAATATTTGTTAGTTTTAGAATTAATATTTTTTTTATCCTTCAAAAGTTTATTCAATTCCAGACAAATTAAATCCATTTTCTTCTGCAGGTTAATAGGCTGGGATTGGATATCCAAATTGATTTCTTCAAAAACACAAGGAAACAGTTCGATACATTGTTGGGTGCATCGAAGGCCAAAGAGTACATTTCGAAAAAATCGATTTTTTCGATCACAATCGGAGCAAATGATTTCCTCAACAACTATCTTCTCCCGGTTCTCTCCGTTGGAACTCGGATTTCTCAATCTCCAGATGGTTTCATTGATGACATGATTAGTCACTTGAGGAACCAATTAACTGTATGAACATCGAACACCATTCAACTCCCACCTTAATATTAACCAATGTTTCATTATCACTTATCAACTAAACAAACGATGTTTCAACAGAGACTTCACCAGCTCGATGCTAGGAAGTTTGTTGTCGGAAACGTCGGTCCGATTGGCTGCATTCCGTATCAGAAAACCATCAATCAATTGAACGAGAACGAATGTGTCGATTTAGCCAACAAGCTGGCAATACAGTACAATGGGCGTTTAAAGGATTTACTTACTGAAATGAACGGAAAACTCCCCGGTGCCGTTTTTGTTCATGCTAATGTGTATGACCTAGTGATGGAACTCATCACAAATTATAAGAATTACGGTATAATACCATGCAGCTGGAATCGGTTTTCGGTCTCTTTTTTCGGATTATTCTCTCAAACCCTATTTTTTTATGCAGGATTTACGACGGCAAGCAAAGCATGTTGCGGTAATGGAGGCCAATTCGCAGGGATAATCCCGTGCGGACCGACGTCAAGTATGTGCGATGATCGTGACAAGCATGTGTTCTGGGATCCTTATCATCCCAGTGAGGCTGCCAATCTTATAATTGCTCGACAACTTCTCAATGGAAACACCAAAGTTATTTCTCCAGTGAATCTTAAGCGGCTTCGTAATCTTTGATTAAATTATCTGGGATTTTTTATTTCTTCATTCCCTTTGTGATTTATGCAAGTTTCATATACAGTACTTTTCCATCATCCGTGTCTATGAGATATTTTATTAAATTTAAGCTTTCGAATGTTTAATGAATCCATGAACATTTTCATCAAAGTTACAGCATGAGGGTGGATTATCGGCTTTTCATTATATATTTATTCACAAAATCAGCGGAGGTGGCCTGTTCGCAGTTCACCTTCCTTCTTGAATAAATACAAAGAATTAATTTCGGTAAAATTTTGAAATCTTTTATCCAGGCTCATTTGATGGTACAGTCTGGACTAATTCAAATAACCCATTTTATTATTCTAAAGATAATAAAATAATTTGAGATTCAATTCATAATTTAAACCATAATCTATAAATGTTTAATGCAATTAATTTTAAAATTAAATACCATAATCTATAAATGTTTAATGCAATTAATTTTAAAATTAAATATTTCTAAATAAAATCATTAATAAGTTTCGAATGTTTTTATTATTAAACTTTTCTAATGGGATTTCCTAAAGGTATAATGATCAAATTAGTCTCAACGTTTGCACAAATAATCACTTTGACACATATTATTTTTTAAGAACATTTTAGCTCTTAATGTTTTAGTTTTAGTTTTTGTTCAAAATAACCTATGTTGAATGAAAATCGTTTTTACATGTGCTTAATTGGTAATGTGATATGTGTCACTCATCAAAATAATGACATGAAATATATCATATCATCAATTAAACACATGCAAATTTTACGTTAGCAACATGTATTTACTGTTAGTGAACTAATGATTTCTATCTAATAAATGTTTATTTTGATAAAAAAAATGAAATATTATAAGATCAAAATGTTTCAAATAAAAAAATTAAAATTAAAATAATCATTTATATAAATATTATGAACTAATTTTATCATTATTCCTTCATGTAAACGTGCAAGAGATGGTCTTCATTAGTAGTAGGTATTTTGTTTATTTTATTTCCCAAGGGCAAAAATAATCATGATTCGTGATATATTGTAGTTGAACCCGTGGTCAT
Source organism: Hibiscus syriacus (assembly GCF_006381635.1). Taxonomy (NCBI): domain Eukaryota; kingdom Viridiplantae; phylum Streptophyta; class Magnoliopsida; order Malvales; family Malvaceae; genus Hibiscus; species Hibiscus syriacus. The sequence goes on along the minus strand of NW_024062734.1, from coordinate 573,400 downwards.
TGGTCATTGCCATGCTTGTGATTTTAAAGATATTTTCTTTTGTGCACATTTTTCAACGACATTAAGATAATAAGGTCAACTAGGATGAAATTACTTATGAAATTAGAAGATTTAAAATTTTATTTAATTATTATTTAACATATTAATAATTATAAGATAAAGATCTACTCATATGTCTCTTATTTTTTTACTTAATAAAAAATATAATTTAAATTAATAATTTTATTTTTGAAGTTATTAATATTGTTTAAATCATTATAATTATACTCTTGTCTCTCTCAAATTTATTGGTTTAATTATTTTTAAGACTCCTTCAGTTTTAAAATAAAACTATGTGCCATCAAAAAATAAATAAATAAAATTATGCGTTGAATTTTATTTTTTTATTTAACTACTCTTTAAGATTCTTTACTTTTATAATTCATTTAAAATTTATTTAATTTCAAAGACTATTTATATTTTAAAACTAATTTTTTTCTGTTATAGTTTAATTTTAATTCTATCTTTAGACATAAATACATAAATTTAAGAAAATGTTTAAAGAAAGTCATATGTGAAAGAAGAGGGGAGAAAAGAGAAGAAACAAAATGGAAAATAAGGATTTCGTGGTTGCTTGATGTTGTACCGGTAGATGACCATTGAGAATGTTGTAAGTGAGATTTTTTTTGTTGGAAAATAGAGGTGTTTAAGAATTATATTGAGATATAGGTTATTTGTTACCGTACATATGAAATTAGTAATGGAGGTGACAAGTTTTATAAAATATATTAAAAAATAAAACTCGTCATATAAAATGAAACAAAGTTGTATGGAACTTGACATATAGGACTGTCGAGTTACAATTATTTATTATATTTTATAAAATTCGTTATATTCTTGTGACGAGTTCCATGTACATTATAACAAATTACGTAGATCCCAAAATAATTTTCACACCCCGTTTTTTCAATTTTCCCCACCTACATTATTTAGTTGAAGAATTTACTCTTTGAGGGCAGATGTAGATTCATACTTATAAGGTTTTGTTCAAAAATATATTTGTTAATAAAATTATGTTTTCATTAAATAAAAGGTAAGATATAATAAAAACAAAATTTAGTTGAATGCATATTTTATATTTGAAAAAACTTAACATCTATTAATAACCTTCACGCCTCTATCTAAATATAGATATAATATTAATGAAGACATGGAGATTGAGATAATCAAATTGATAGATTATTACGCGATTGATTTAAATACATCCATAAACTTTCACGGACAAAAATTAACTATACAAGATCATTGAATTCCATAAATAAACAAATAAATATGATTTTAAAAATTTAAACAAATATAAATTGAATATAAATAATCTCAAAAATAAATAAATAAAAACAATCTCGGTTTATGACACCCCCTGCTTAAAATGTGAATGATTGGACTTTAGGTAATAAAGGTGTGTGAAAATGTGAAAGGTCGGTAAGCTGTGAGCGGAGAAGAGGGAACAGTGGAAGAGTAGGGCGGAGGTATCTGATAATGACAGGAGCCCTCCGAAATCAGAGGGGAGAATCTATCATTGCTCCCCACGCTGCCCCGACACTCATCATTATGTCTCTTACCCAAATATCAGATTGAATTCAATTATGTCCATGACGATTTGGGACAGTAATCTGTCAACTTTGTCATCTTCCATTCATGTATCCCAACTGGAATATCATTAACCAACCTTCTTTGACTGCTTATCCATTTAATCATTATCGTCTTCTTTTGCCATAAACCTCTTGTTTTGTCGTTTCTAACACAGCACTGTAAAAGCCTGCTCACTTATTTCCTCTCTCTCAATTCACATAACCTTAGGGACATGTTTCTCTGTTTTGTGTTTATCACAACATTCGTTACTCCACTATATAGATGTCATTTTCTCATCATCTTCTTCTTCTCAATATATTTCATTCACAAGAAGTGAATCCGACAGCTTAAAGCCCCCTTTGTTTTCTCTGAAAATGGCGTCGGATCCAAACAGGCGGTCAACGAAGGCCATTAACACCGGAGCCCCACCACCGGAACAACAACAGCTTCCTTGTCCTCGATGTGATTCTACCAACACCAAGTTTTGCTACTACAACAACTATAACTTCTCTCAGCCTCGTCATTTTTGTAAGTCATGTCGACGTTACTGGACTCATGGTGGCACCCTCAGGGACATCCCTGTTGGTGGTGGCACCAGAAGAAACGCAAAGCGTTCACGCACCACCACCCATGGAACCGTCGTTTCTTCTTCAACCAATGCCACTACCACCACTAGTTATAATGACTTCCACTTGCCAGCGGCTGCCACTCAGGTTTTACTGCCACTGTCAGGCAATCAGGGAGAGTCCAAGGGCAATGGTTTTGCTTCATTGTTGAGTAATCATCCTCAGGGTCCTGGTTATCTGGCTCTTGGTGGGTTCGGGCTTGGTATTGGTCCAGCACTCGAAGATGTTGGAGTTGGGGTTGGAAGAGGAATGTGGGCTTTTTCCATGGCAGATGGTGTGGCTGTTGGTGGTGCCAATGATGGGGCTGCAACTGGAATGGGGAATCCATGGCATTTTGAAGGTGGAGAAGCGGGGAGTGGTTGCTTTTCTTGGCCTGAACTTGCTATTTCAACCCCTGGGAATTTGCTCAAGTGAATCTTATCTTTTTTGTTCATCTTTGAAGGACAATTAGTGTCTCGTAGTACATTATTAGGTACATGCAAGTATAAACATACTACAACCTTTTTTGTATCGTGTTATTTGAGGTCCCAATGTCATTTGATTTGGTTTGTTTTGTCTATTTTTATTCGATGAAGCGGATAAAAAACACTTACTAAAATTCACAAATAGAAATGCCATTGTGGGCTTTAAGTTTGAAGAATTTGTTAATTCACAAGTAAAACGATGAATCTAAATTCATTATATTCGAATTGATTTAACCATTTAAATTTTAAAAAAAAATTAAAATCAAGTCCCAAGATTACTGTAGCACCCATGTTCTTAAAGTTCCATTATTGAAAAACTAGCATCAATATCATATACTAGCTCATACATTTCATTTTTGCTTTTTCTTTTAATATTATATGGGATCTTCAACGGAGATCACTAAAGATTGGTATGATCCCATTGAAAGAACCTCAATGTTAACTAAAATGATTATTAGTCCAATTTCCATTGATAATGGGATTAGATGAAATTATCTAAGCTTATGCGTCCAGGTTATATTATTTTGATTTTGGTGAAAAGATGATTAGTACATGTATTTTGATATTATGAAGAATTGATTCCATTGAATTGAAGAGAGAGAGAAAGATTAATTTTCTACTGTCCATTAATGGATGATTGATGAATAAGAGAGAGAAAAATGTAAATTCTTTCAAATCCTTTAAGTATTTGACTGAATCAAGCTTGGTGTCATGTTAATCTTTAATTTCAGAGCTTGTTAATAATTTATCAAACCCTAAATTTAAGATTAAGGTACATGCATGTTGTTATACGCTTTAATTTTGATTTTTGTAGGTTTATGTTTTGACTTGTGATTATATATTTTGAACGAATAAAAAATTATTGGTACCTCTAATGAGAGAGAAAAATAGAAGCTATTTTAGTAATCCATTAATCTGTGGATTATCATAAATTCAAATTTGATTAATGTAGTCAAACAACAACAACAAAACCTTATTCCCATATGTAATGGGGTAAGGGAGAGGTAGAGTAGTAGGCATGCCCCTAACGCCAGGTTGAGAGTAGCTTCCGCGGAAGACCTCCGGTAGTCAGAAAATTAAAAAATAAGGATAAAATGCTATGCATGTATAAATAAATAAATGAATAAATAAATACATAGTTGAACAGTCTTCATATGCAGTCTTCACATGCACGTCTATAATGGGAAGTAATCCCTGCAAATAAATCCCTGCGTAAAAATCTCTGCATATAGACAGAAACGTAAGACCCGACTAAATTTAAAAAGAGGAAACAAGAAGAGAATGATACACAGAAGTCAACGATAGCCAGCTACGAGAAGGAATAAAGTCAAAATGGGTTAAAACCAAAACTAAGGCATACTACTCCGCTATCCTAGTTCTAAGCCTTCATAAATTCCAATGACATGAACGTATAAGAAGTAGAAGTCATGGAAATTACTACAAAGGCATTAAAAGAAGACGGAGATGATACACCCTATGGATGTGACCCGCACTACTCGGCTACCCTGGTCTTAAGTCTCCATACTTTCCTATTAGAGGTCATGTCCTCAGTAAGGGCTAAATCCTTCAAATCAGATCTCAAGCAGTCTTCCCACTTCCGCCTTGGTCGTCCTCTCCTTCTGGGACCGTCGACTGTAATCGAATCTACCCTCCTGACCGCTTCCGAATGTTGTCTCCTAAGGACATGCCCAAACCACCGTAGTCTTCCCTCCCTCAATTTTTCGGATACATGCACTACCCCCAAGGATATTCTAATAGCAGAGTTTGGTGTCATGTCCCACAGAGTCCTACCACATGCCCATCGGAGCATTCTCATTTCTGTTGCCTCCATCCTCCTTACGTGATCCTTCTTGATTGCCCAACATTCTAATCCTACAGCAGCGCTGGTCTTATTGTCATTCTATAAAATTTTCCCTTAAGTTTTAGAAGCACCTTCTTGTCACACAAAACTCCAGTAGCATCCCTCTATTTTAGCCATTCCACCTTTATACGGTACCCTATCTTTATGTATCATAAACTGATTTTGACTTGTGTAAGTATTAGGTATGGAATGTCTAAATTATGATTTTGGCTCTATTCGAGCACTTGGACTAACATGTCATTTGATAAGTTATTATGTGTTTTCGTTATGAATTTTTGATGAATTTATATATATCTGAATGTGTTAGTATTTATGTGTGATATCTGAATTGTAATATCATATGGAACTATATTAATTGCCATGTTTGATTTGTACAAATGAATTAAATGTTCTATTTGATAATAATAATAAGTTGTGTGCTAATCTAATACTAAAAGAATGGTGATTTTTTATACTTTTATAATGTGATTACCGAGCCCTTGATTATTAGTTTAGTGCTAGATACAATTGACATGTCATATGGTCTATAGTGTTTATGTGCAAATTTATCTAAAAACTTTAATTTTGTCAAAAATGAGGATGTTAGATTATTTAGGATTGTATGTCCCGATGAGATAGAAAGATATTATGTATTGTATCATATGATGCTTGACGATGAGGTGAGATTCAATTATCCGTAGACTATTAATAGTTCATCATATTATATTTAATAAAAAAATATGCTAAGTGCATTAATATAATTATGTAAACTTGGGTAAAAGAAATGCTAAGCTATGTACAAATATATATTATGTTTAATTTTGATATGTGATTATGTTTGATATGTTACGTTTAATTTATGTCTCGACTATCTCATTGGTCCTTTTGAAATTCAATATGTTTGCTTAACTATTTTTGCATGGGTTTGATCATATTAGTGCTATAAACCGTATTTTAGGGTTTATGAGTCAATTTTTAATATTTTATCAATGTAAATTCTTTTGTTTCTAAAACTCCTAGGTATGTGGCTTGTATTCTGAGGTCTTTGTGACCATTTGGCTCGTGTTTATATGTTTTGTTATGTTAATTTCTTAATTACCAAGTTTATGTTATATTTGGATGATTTAATATTTTTGTGATTGATGAAAATGTTGTAAGAGCTATGGTAATGTGATAAGTATACACTCTAGTTTAATATGAGATAGTTAAATGATCTAAAAATGATGATGAATTCATTGACTGACGTTAATGATTAAAAGGAGTGTTCTTTTAGATTACGAGTTCAAGTAATTACGCGAACGAATGAACTGATAAAAGAAACAAGTGAAACACTTGGATTCCTTTTTGTCGTATTGTTTTTGTTAATATATCATTATCATAAAAGAATTCAATAATCTTTCTGATGGAGAATCTCACTCCAAACTTCCTTTCTTGTATGGTATATGTGAGAATTGCTCTAAAATACGAATTTGGCAATTTAATCACAATCATTGCAGGCTAACACCCATAAATTTTCTCTATATTTTTAAATTCTGTAAACTGAGCGATCTCGCCACTCTCGATGCACAATTGTTTTCCAGCATGGAACGTTTCATGCATGGTAGTAAGCCCAACTTTCCATTGGTTTTCTATATCAATGGACGAGTTAGGTACAACTTAATTTGATCTTACTTAAATAAAAAAAATTAAATTAAGTCAAATCAAAATTTGTTGAATTCTAATAAAATTATCATCACCGGTTCAGACCAACAATGTTAAAAGAAAATACTTTTATTAAAATTTTATAGGGGCAACATCAATTGTGGTATTTAAAAAAAATGAAAATCTCCAACTTCATAAAAAACTTATTGTTTGTAATATTAATGTTATATGTGGATGCTTTTATATCGATAATATCTGAATCTATTCTTGACCCACTCAAAAATACATTAGCTTAGAATTTATGTACTTAAGTATCGCCTGATCTTTTGGACTTGTTAAGCGGTTCTTGCTAGTTAAATATAATATTTTTAAAAAAAAATTAGATTCGAACAATTAATTCTGCAAAATATATACATGTTATCAATAATTTTAAAAAAGTCTAAAATAATGATCTATATCCGATCTAAAAAAATTAGATATCTGAATTTTTGGATATCCAAATTTTAAGATCGGATATTCGAATATTTAAATATAAATTTAATTTGACAAAAAATATTTTTTTTATTTTGTGACTTAATGTAAATTATTCGATACCTTTAGTATATTACATATATATTTAATTACTCACAGACAACAAATAATTAAATATCATAATTTTTATTGGACTAGAGCTTTAATGAGTTAGTGGGTTAGTCGTTTATTGGACTAAAGACTATCTAAAATCTAAAAGCCTAGTTTCTTTTAAATTTTCGAATAATCTGAAATTGAAATTGATCTGATCCAGTTATCTAAATATTTTTAAATTTCTAATCCAAATTATCAGAAAATTAAAAAGTGAACCGAATTAAAAGATCAATAAATCAAATTGATTGAATCGAATCGAATCCTTTTACATACTTCTAACTGTAATAGAGGGCAAAAAAACCAATAATACAAAGCAAAAATGCAGCTGATAGGTGATGGGGCAATCAAAAAAGAAGCACAAGACAGGAAACCCCATGGATCAATGGGAAGGCTGCCCCCATTCCACTTTGATGGCGACTACATTATCTCCCCAAATACAGGCTCAATAAAATATTAATATTTAAAAATTATTTAAATTTATTTATAAAATAATATTTATTCATAATATTTTTAATTATTAATAATATACAATTTAATTATAATTGTTTAAATCTAAAATCTTTGAAAAGAAAATATCCTCTGTTATTAATTAGCTCGTTAAGTGGATTTACATACCGAGAGATTTATATTTAAATCATTCAATTACAAATATTTGTAATAAGATGATGTCGTTTTCCAGTGTATCAGATAAAGTGGGGGGAAAGGGCAGCCGGTCTCGCGCACCGGACGGCACGCGCGGTCAGGTACTTTCAGCTGTTGTTTTTGCAAACAATAATTTTCTCAAAAACTACATAATTCGAGAAACACGCATTTTTTGCTTTCCTCTTCAAACTGTTTCCTTTATGGAAAAAATTAAAAAGGCTGAATTTGAGTTTTCATTTTCTTTCATTTGCCTTTTGCATTCTCATTTCGTTTTCTTCATTTCTTGGGTGTGGAACAGTTAAGCTTTTAGCATGTGTTCTCTCTTCTTCATGGGAAGCTGATTTCATTTTCGTAACTTTGGTCTTTTTCAGACAAGATTTGGACATCTCCAAATTCCCACCTTAAAAGAAAATATATATTCATTGTATCAAAGCGAAACTTAGGATTTCTGGACCACCCCCCACTGTATGGTATAATTTCTCTTTCACAAAAATGTCGTTTCCATGCAACTTGATTGATATTGTAACACTTAATTTCATGTTGGAAACTTTAAGGATCCGTTTTAATATACATGTAGTTATTTTATTTTATTCTTGCAAAAGTGGTGTAAGATAAAACAATGAGATTTTATATTCAAAGGAATGATGCTTCGTAGATTAAGTTTGAGCCTACATATGCTCATGTGTTTTATATTAATGGAGTCGACAAGTTAGGTTAGCTAATCTAGTAGTGGAATGTAATTGAAAGCTAATTCCTTACTCAACTAACTACAATCTGATTAATTTTTACCAGCTCATGAAAATTAACATTAATTAGCCTTGAGTTTCTTCTGTTTTCCATGTTATGTTTTCGTGTGTATTAAAAAGCCCAAAGAATATAAAATTTAACACAATGCTAAGAATATAAAGTTTCTCACATGGGAAAAGAAAATTGTTGGTGATGGTTTATGTATTATCCTTGTTTTTCCCTTTTTGATTGAGTATTAGTGGGCGTGTGAGTTCAGGGGCAGTCACATAATTTTATGTTATGGGTAAAAATAAATTATCAATAGAACTAAGTGGATGTTGTATTTTTTTTCGGAGATGACATTAAATTAACGTGATCAAATAACCAATAGATCTACTATCTGATTAGATTATTGAAAATTTGATTGATGAATTCGGACAAGATTTGACATGCCCTAGACTTTGTTATAATTATAGTTAGGGTTAGGTAATGCCAATATTAGAAAGTCATTTAAACATTGTTTCCCTCTTTCTATAGTCTCCATATATAATCCCCCTAGTGATAATTAAAAGATTTGTTTCTTGACAGTTGGATGATTTTAAGACCGTGAAAATGGCGATTGACAAATTGGATCGACAAACTTGAGACATGTAGACCCCGCCATTCCCATCTGAACCTTTCATTTTCAACCAATTTTGATCTTCTTTCTTAATTATTTTCCTGTATACTTGCGTCATTGAAAGTTTCCATTTTGTAAAACCATCGAACGATGCTTCATGTTCAAGACACAAACTGTTTTCAGACAATAGAGAACTGTGTTTGCCAGCTTCATACATAAACACAAGAAACATTGATTTCATCACTTTCAAGTTTGATTCTTTTTTTTTTCTTATTAAATTCGTATTCAATTAATTAAATGTTTAAATAACTAAATTTTAAATTAAATTATCTCACCTAAACTTAGAATTATCATTTGATATTTTTTTTAGCAATATAGAATTTAAAATTTATTTAGAGTAGGATGAAACTCATGAACACGTTGTCCAACGACAGCAATGGGTTTGTAGTTGGAGGTGGGGACTTTCAACTTTACACGTTCTTCAATGTCATTTGTGTTTCCTTTTGAACTTGGAATCGTATGGTTTTTCAACCCCAGCCAAAGCTTCTTCTTTTAGGAAACTTGATTACGATCAATCATTTCTCAATTTAATGTATTAAAAATAACATATTAATTATTAGTAAAATTCTTAACCACTACTATCACTTTCCAACTATTAACATAATTGGATTACTAAAAACACCCACAATAATAGATTATTGATGCACAACAATACCTTCTTTATCCGCGACCATATTTATTATTTTTTTAGAATATAAATTAAACTGAAAATTGATGACTTAATTTCGAGTGTGCAAAATTCTATACAATTTGACTCATTTTTTATAAATAAAATTTGAATGATGAAATATGACTCGCCTTAAATATTCACTCCTATTTCTTCTTATATTTGACTCTTCTATCATTTTAAGTTCATTTTCATTCAAATTTAAATTTCATATTCCTCTAACGCTAAAATATCTATGCAACCTCAATTTTTATACAGTATTTATGTAACTTCAATTCTTATTCTTAACAATAAATTTATTGTTTTTACAATTAAATCCCTTAACATTATATTTTATTTAATCCTTTTGTTGTATTTTTCTTTTACAAATTCTTTTTTCACATCAATACTTTTTCACAATAAGTTCTTTTAAAAAATAAAATTATAAATATATTTTATAATTTTAGATGATTTTTGAATATTTATAAATAATATTGCAATGCAAAAAACCTATGAAGAAAAATGTATGTATATCTTATATGGTTAAAGAAAGTCCTTAAATTAAATCAATTCGTACCATAGATTTATAAATATTTGTAATTAATTTTTTTACGTGAACTTAAAAATTTGATTCGGTTCAACTCAAATTTCACTCAAAGAAAAGATTTAAATAAAATTTATATCCTAAAATATGACTTGTTAATTCAAAATTTATTGACTCGATAAAATAATCATCCATAATTTAATTAGTTGCATTGAATTTCAAGTTTTTAATAATTTTATTTTGATTTTTTATAGAATTACTTTTTTTTGTTAATAGTTGAGTCGAAAATTAATAATGATCGAATGGCAGCCATTCAAATTTGACAAGATTGAATACAAGTCACTTCCCTCCAAGAACAGCTTAGAACCAAATTTATAATCCAAAAAGAGTTGCTTTTGAGCTAGAAAGGCACTATAGTGAGCATTCTTCTTCTTCTTCTTCTTTCTCTCATATTGATATAGCAGAGGCTATATTAAAGAATCCCCACCCTTTTATCCTCCATTCTTTTGCACCCACAAAAACAGCCAAACCAATTCTTCCCTACTTTAGCTTTTCAGCCACTAACCAAAAATAAAAACACTCGCCATCTTCTTTGCCTTTTTTTTTTTTTTGGATTTTTGTAGATCTACAAAAACATGATTCAAGAACTCCTTGGAGCTTCGTCCTGCTTAAACTTTGGAGGTGAAACAAAAATCTCCATCAATGGAACCATTTTAGAAGGAACCCCAACTTCTTCTTCTTCTCCATCACCATCTCCGTCCCCTTCGTCTTCTCCGGTGACTATTTCATCAAATTCGAAGAACCACCAGAACTTGAGGTGCCCCCGGTGTGATTCCTCCAACACCAAGTTCTGCTATTACAACAACTACAATCTCACTCAGCCTCGTCACTTCTGCAAGACTTGCCGTCGGTATTGGACCAAAGGAGGCGCTCTCAGGAACGTTCCTATAGGCGGTGGGTGTAGGAAGAACAAAAGCGGTGCCGGTATTGTTTCGACATCATCTTTGGGGAAATCAGCTTCTTTTTCCGAGATGAAAACTGTAGTTTCTGAAGTTAGTAGATCTGGGTTCGATCATGATCAGCTTCAATCTACTACTCCGGTTCTTTGGACAACTACTTCACCCCAGAATTCACATCTTTTATCCTTATTGAGAACCACCCAAAACCCTAGCCCTAACACTTTGTCTAATCCTGTTGGTATCAAGGAAGAATTGAGCTTGCTTGGATCCCAAGTGATGAACGAACAAACAACGGTTGCAACTGGTGCACTAAATGCTCGAATCCTAGGCTTGGATCTTGTTAACCCTTTCTGCAAAAACAATCAACAACAACAGAATAATAACGGGTTCCTAGTAGGTGAAGTTCAAAACGCAGGTATGGTCCAAGAACTGTATCAAAGGTTCAAATCATCATCTCCATCAAGTTATTACTCTAATACTTCAGCAGTGATCCTAAGCAATGTGGCTTCTTCTTCTTCTTTATCGTCGCCTTCAACGATTTTGGAGTCATCTCCGGTTGCAGGAGGAGAACTGGGTTACTGGAATCCGGCATTTTCATCATCATGGTCTGATCTTCCAACAACTAATGGTGCATATCCTTAAAATAACCTCTTTCTCATATGATAAATGTTGTCGGTCGGTTCTTCTTGACTAGGTTGTTTCTTTTTCGTTTCGGTGTGTTTTTAAGGTGTGTTTTAACTATTTATGAGAGTGTTCCAAGGATCGATGTAGAACTAGTTAGAAAAAAAATGTTACTTACAAGCTTTTCTCGTTATTTTACAGTTTCGATTGTCCATTATTGTATGTAAGGGGTTAAAGTTGCTTTGCTACGGTTGTTTTTAAGGCTAAAAAGAAACTATCAAACCATAGAGATTATTTACATGCTATTGAAGTCATTGAAGTAATTGAATATATGTGAAAATATTACGTCAACGGTTACGATAAGTATTAACCGTTAATCACAAATATTGGCTAATTTTGTCATTATGCGAAACTTTTTTAGGGTTGAAGTTTGTGTGACGAAGTGGTGGGTAGCATATGAAAGATTAAAGATTCTGTAACACCCCAATTTAGGGGCTAAATTTAATAAAATATAAATTGGTGGATTTAATTTGGTATTTTGAAAGAAATAAGGGATTAAATTGTAAGATTTCAAAGTTGACAGACCGTTTTAAGAAGTGCAGGAAGTTCAGTGGCTAAACTCTTGGTTTAGCCATTTTTAATTATGAGATGTTATAAACCCCCCAGACTCCCGTATGTTTCTGGAAAATTTTCCAGTTTTCCTCTCCCGTTCTCCCTACTTCCAACTCCGATCTACTCGCCGTCCGACCTCCAAACGACAAGCCGAAACAACCATCGTGTTCGTTGTCAACCGAGGAACAAAACCCCTCAAACCTTTCGTCATGAATCATCGCCGTTCGTCGTGAATTTCAGTCGGAAGTATCGTCGGTAATAACTCGGTTTTAGTTGGTTTTTCATCGATTCACGACGATCGGGTCATCCGTTTACGACACCTCCCGCACCATCGTGTTCCTTGTGCCGTTCCGAGTCCACCGGTGTTCTCCTTTTTCTCCGGCGGCGGCGGCGCGTTGGGAGGTGAACCGGTCAAACTTCCCGATTTGTTGAAATCGAGCTCTCCGCCGTTCAAAATTATGAACCGAGCTTTGTAAGTATCTCGAAATCGCTCAAAATAATTTTTAGAAATTTTTCCGGGATTTTATCACTGTTCACGCGCCCCCACGCGCCGCCACTGCGCGTGGGGAAGGGAAAGTGACCGGTTTGACCGGTTTTGGAACTGTTTTGACCGGTTTGACCGGTCACAACCCGACCCGACCCATTGACGGACTCGACCCGTTTACCCGACCCGGTTACCCGACCCGACCCGTTGACCCGACCTGTTGACCATTGACTCGTTGACCGTTGACCGAAGTTGACCACTGTTGACCAAAACTTTGACCGGCTTTGATCGGGCATTAAACGACCTTTGACTTCGACCGAGTATACCTATCCTGACATTTTTCGACGTTCCAAATTCGATTCCGCTGTCCGTTTTTCGAAATTCAAACCCGAAGACCTCGAAATTGTCAGTCAAACCCGTTGACTTTGATTTTGACCAAAAATTCCAAATTTCCGAAAAGTCATATTTTATGCTTTCGACGTCCTGAATCCGAATCCGAAGTCCGTTTCGCCAAATTCGAACCCGGTAAGCCGTCTTTCACTGATTTATCACCCGATTCGATCCGTTTATCGTAATTAAGCTCCGTTTCTGATATAATTTATGTTGATATGTATCTGAGGAATTATTGGAAGTTGAATTGAAGATCAAAGGCATTCGAATGGAATTTTTATGGTCGATCGATATTGCACGAAAATCGAGGTAATACTTTACTACCTCTTTATGCTTTATAGAACATGTTGGTATTGGTAAATGCATGAATGAAAATGTTTGGTCTCATATGTGTAATTAATGAAGTTCTACACTCGATCTGAATACGGTAAAAAGGTTCAGTAATTGATTATGGTTCAGATGACTTTTATAAGAAATTAAGGGATTACTAGAATTAAATTACAAGTTATGTGCTTAGTGGTAAAGAAATCAACCTGGATCTGTAACTTGTAATTTATTTCATCAAAGGTTAAATGTTAAAGGCATTTGGATGTGAATTTATAAAAATACTCCGGTAGGGTAAAATTACGAAAATACCCTTGTGTTATAAAAGACAAGATTGGAATATGGAAGTTAGATAAGAGGATTTTACAGACATATTGATCTGATAAAAATATTGATGTTTATAAGAAATGATAGTTATACGTAGACATTATGGATAACCGGTTTTTAACCCCAAGAGGGTTTATGCAAGATACTAGAAGTGTGTTAAGGGAATTATTTCAAGATCAGAGATTGTTCAAGAAAGCAATTAATCATAGGATCTCTAAATTATATTATTTTCGTTAAGAGCTAATATCGAACTTATCTGGTTAAGAAATTACGGAAATGCCCTTAAGAGGTAGAATAGTCTGAGGTGACTCTGAATGAGAAAATACTTAGAGGATTCGTACTTAACTCGATTAAGTACGGATTTAATTGTTAAGATCCCGACTTAGTGCAGGAAAATTTATGATATTCCGTTTGTAAAGTCTGAGAAGACACTTGACCTAAAAATATTCGAATAATGAGTAAATACTGGAAGAGTAATTTATCGGGGGTGTTCTGTTGTCATAATTGTTCGAAATGACTGAAATAAATGATAAGATTGAATTTAATAGTAAGATCGGACAGAAGGAAATGATTGAAATACGCTGAATCTGTAAATGACCAATACCCTGTAATGGAAATGAACCAAGAATATCACCAAGCTCAGGAATGATTGGATATCCTCGAGCTCTGAAATAAATGGAATAAAAATGAACACCAAATTTACCAAAATACCCTTGTGTCCTATTCTAAGTAAATGCCTTGGATTAATTAAGGAATCCAAATAAACATAGGTATTGGACTACCTTAAAAAAAGTATGGAACACAACTTAAGTAAGCCGATCAACTTTAATGATATGTCAGTACCTGAACGACATATATTACTTGAATGCTTGTTCGTGTACTCAAGTTTAGCTTGATGATAATTTTGGAAGTATTCAGCTCAGCTCAACCCTAGATCGCATTCAGTATTAAGAATTGGGCGTTTGTTCGACAAATCAACCAAGAAGACCAAATTGAATGGATCTGAAGTACAATATATATCTGAAATACAGGAACGTTTGTATTACTCTGGAAAATATCGAGGTAATTGGAATGGACTTGAATGCTAAATGAACTAAGTAACTTCGATGACTGAGGATTAAGTAAGTGATTAGGATAAGCCTGGAAATTCGGATGAATTTACATGATGTATCGTCCTTATGGAACATGAACTACAAATCAAGCACGTCAGTATTTCATGATATCGTGGAAGCTTGGAAATGAAATAAAGACCATTGGAATATCTATTCAGCGATGATTCTGAAGATGATCTATGGACAAGAATTTGTGGTATTAAGAGTGAATACCCTTCTGATTACGTACAACTTCTGAAAACTGTCCGAATAAGATACGATCCTGATAATTCACATTCTGAATAACTGATGATTCTGTCAGTTAATGAACTCTTCCAATAGTGATTCTAAATTCCAACATTCTATCGACATACTGAAGAACTGTGTTTCTCTGCCTGATACAGTACCTCTAAATAATTCCTGTAAATTCTGGTGTGTTCCCTAATTACATGAATATTTTATCTGATTTCAAATTTGAATTATGTTATGATACCTGACCTGGATTCTGATCTGATATTGACATGGATTCTGATCTGATACATGACCTGAATTCTGATATGATACTTGACTTGATATATGTTTTGATTTTTGATATATCCGTTACGGACGGAACATGTTTTATTGGGGGTATTGTTGGAGGAAGATTACTTGGAGGTTCCTCGGCTGTGTGCTCAGGGCCTTACTTACCGGTTCCTCGGCTGTGTGCTCAGGGCCTTACTGTTAGTGACGGGGTTGTATGGTTCTGGGGAACCTACACATTTTGTTCGTGACGGATGGGGGTATATATATATGTTTTAAAAAGATCTGAAAAGTTACATGGTTTTTTTTTTGGAACACACTAGAAAACCTATTCTGATCTCCTGAACTCAGTCATCCGAAATATTTCTCTGAAACGAAAGCTCATTGTCCGTTACCACCTGAAATATCAGTAGGATCTCTGCTCAACATAAAAATCTGTAAATATCTGAACCAATAAGGAAAATATTTATCTATATCTGCACGTTCATCAGCATCATCTGGTAGTTCTGTATTACTGAGCTTTTCGAAGCTCACTCTATTACTCATATTTTCAGGTTAAAAGAATTGTACCAGAGCATCTATCGACTTCAGTAAGGGAGTTCTTCCGGCGTTGTTGCAGAGTATGGTACATGTGATTAGGGAGCATGTAATTGTATTTTGATTTATATACGAGTCTGGAAATATGTTTTATTTTTAAATAGTGACAAATGATTTTATAAGTTTACATGTTCGGATAAAAAGATTTAAATTTTCCGCTATTTTTACAGTGGGTCGCTCCGGTGGCCCTAATGTGACTTCCCGGATCGGATCGGGCTACCCTTATCGGTCTGTGGGGGTTACATTTAGTGGTATCAGAGCTATGGTTTGAGTCAAAAAATTTCAAGATAGACCGGCCGGTCGAATATCAAAATATGTCTGATCAGTACATGCCCCTAGACTGTAATCGTACCTCTCTGAGCCGGAACTCCAGGGCTGAGTCCCTATCTGTAACGAGTAAACCAAAGTTTCTATCTGTTAAGGCTATACTTGTACAAAAAAGAATAACAGTAACATCTATCTAAACGTTGTAAAGTACCCCTGATCCATGTGAGAGTTAATTATCTGGGAAATTCTGACTCGACTCCGGAAATGAAATTGAGATATGTTGCTGCTCTACGAGCCTATTCACGTATCCAATGCTGAATTGATTTCACAAGAATAAAGTTGTTGTAATTATTTACTTGGACTGAGGGAGAATTCTGAAGAGATTGATTACTCGAGAAAATTTTAAATTCTTTTATTGAAAAATAGGAAAATTTATGATAAGAATGTATGCTCAACTGGTTAAGGATAAGTGGAGGAATCGTACTTTTATAAAAGCTATTGATAGATTTGAAAGAACTGATGGAAGTTTCATTTATGCAATTATGTGACATGAATGAATTTCGAGGACGAAATTTTTTTTAAGGAGGGGAGAATTGTAACACCCCAATTTAGGGGCTAAATTTAATAAAATATAAATTGGTGGATTTAATTTGGTATTTTGAAAGAAATAAGGGATTAAATTGTAAGATTTCAAAGTTGACAGACCGTTTTAAGAAGTGCAGGAAGTTCAGTGGCTAAACTCTTGGTTAGCCATTTTTAATTATGAGATGTTAAACCCCCCAGACTCCCGTATGTTTCTGGAAAATTTTCCAGTTTTCCTCTCCCGTTCTCCCTACTTCCAACTCCGATCTACTCGCCGTCCGACCTCCAAACGACAAGCCGAAACAACCATCGTGTTCGTTGTCAACCGAGGAACAAAACCCCTCAAACCTTTCGTCATGAATCATCGCCGTTCGTCGTGAATTTCAGTCGGAAGTATCGTCGGTAATAACTCGGTTTTAGTTGGTTTTTCATCGATTCACGACGATCGGGTCATCCGTTTACGACACCTCCCGCACCATCGTGTTCCTTGTGCCGTTCCGAGTCCACCGGTGTTCTCCTTTTTCTCCGGCGGCGGCGGCGCGTTGGGAGGTGAACCGGTCAAACTTCCCGATTTGTTGAAATCGAGCTCTCCGCCGTTCAAAATTATGAACCGAGCTTTGTAAGTATCTCGAAATCGCTCAAAATAATTTTTAGAAATTTTTCCGGGATTTTATCACTGTTCACGCGCCCCCACGCGCCGCCACTGCGCGTGGGGAAGGGAAAAGTGACCGGTTTGACCGGTTTTGGAACTGTTTTGACCGGTTTGACCGGTCACAACCCGACCCGACCCATTGACGGACTCGACCCGTTTACCCGACCCGGTTACCCGACCCGACCCGTTGACCCGACCTGTTGACCATTGACTCGTTGACCGTTGACCGAAGTTGACCACTGTTGACCAAAACTTTGACCGGCTTTGATCGGGCATTAAACGACCTTTGACTTCGACCGAGTATACCTATCCTGACATTTTTCGACGTTCCAAATTCGATTCCGCTGTCCGTTTTTCGAAATTCAAACCCGAAGACCTCGAAATTGTCAGTCAAACCCGTTGACTTTGATTTTGACCAAAAATTCCAAATTTCCGAAAAGTCATATTTTATGCTTTCGACGTCCTGAATCCGAATCCGAAGTCCGTTTCGCCAAATTCGAACCCGGTAAGCCGTCTTTCACTGATTTATCACCCGATTCGATCCGTTTATCGTAATTAAGCTCCGTTTCTGATATAATTTATGTTGATATGTATCTGAGGAATTATTGGAAGTTGAATTGAAGATCAAAGGCATTCGAATGGAATTTTTATGGTCGATCGATATTGCACGAAAATCGAGGTAATACTTTACTACCTCTTTATGCTTTATAGAACATGTTGGTATTGGTAAATGCATGAATGAAAATGTTTGGTCTCATATGTGTAATTAATGAAGTTCTACACTCGATCTGAATACGGTAAAAAGGTTCAGTAATTGATTATGGTTCAGATGACTTTTATAAGAAATTAAGGGATTACTAGAATTAAATTACAAGTTATGTGCTTAGTGGTAAAGAAATCAACCTGGATCTGTAACTTGTAATTTATTTCATCAAAGGTTAAATGTTAAAGGCATTTGGATGTGAATTTATAAAAATACTCCGGTAGGGTAAAATTACGAAAATACCCTTGTGTTATAAAAGACAAGATTGGAATATGGAAGTTAGATAAGAGGATTTTACAGACATATTGATCTGATAAAAATATTGATGTTTATAAGAAATGATAGTTATACGTAGACATTATGGATAACCGGTTTTTAACCCCAAGAGGGTTTATGCAAGATACTAGAAGTGTGTTAAGGGAATTATTTCAAGATCAGAGATTGTTCAAGAAAGCAATTAATCATAGGATCTCTAAATTATATTATTTTCGTTAAGAGCTAATATCGAACTTATCTGGTTAAGAAATTACGGAAATGCCCTTAAGAGGTAGAATAGTCTGAGGTGACTCTGAATGAGAAAATACTTAGAGGATTCGTACTTAACTCGATTAAGTACGGATTTAATTGTTAAGATCCCGACTTAGTGCAGGAAAATTTATGATATTCCGTTTGTAAAGTCTGAGAAGACACTTGACCTAAAAATATTCGAATAATGAGTAAATACTGGAAGAGTAATTTATCGGGGGTGTTCTGTTGTCATAATTGTTCGAAATGACTGAAATAAATGATAAGATTGAATTTAATAGTAAGATCGGACAGAAGGAAATGATTGAAATACGCTGAATCTGTAAAATGACCAAAATACCCCTGTAATGGAAATGAACCAAGAATATCACCAAGCTCAGGAATGATTGGATATCCTCGAGCTCTGAAATAAATGGAATAAAAATGAACACCAAATTTACCAAAATACCCTTGTGTCCTATTCTAAGTAAATGCCTTGGATTAATTAAGGAATCCAAATAAACATAGGTATTGGACTACCTTAAAAAAAGTATGGAACACAACTTAAGTAAGCCGATCAACTTTAATGATATGTCAGTACCTGAACGACATATATATTACTTGAATGCTTGTTCGTGTACTCAAGTTTAGCTTGATGATAATTTTGGAAGTATTCAGCTCAGCTCAACCCTAGATCGCATTCAGTATTAAGAATTGGGCGTTTGTTCGACAAATCAACCAAGAAGACCAAATTGAATGGATCTGAAGTACAATATATATCTGAAATACAGGAACGTTTGTATTACTCTGGAAAATATCGAGGTAATTGGAATGGACTTGAATGCTAAATGAACTAAGTAACTTCGATGACTGAGGATTAAGTAAGTGATTAGGATAAGCCTGGAAATTCGGATGAATTTACATGATGTATCGTCCTTATGGAACATGAACTACAAATCAAGCACGTCAGTATTTCATGATATCGTGGAAGCTTGGAAATGAAATAAAGACCATTGGAATATCTATTCAGCGATGATTCTGAAGATGATCTATGGACAAGAATTTGTGGTATTAAAGAGTGAATACCCTTCTGATTACGTACAACTTCTGAAAACTGTCCGAATAAGATACGATCCTGATAATTCACATTCTGAATAACTGATGATTCTGTCAGTTAATGAACTCTTCCAATAGTGATTCTAAATTCCAACATTCTATCGACATACTGAAGAACTGTGTTTCTCTGCCTGATACAGTACCTCTAAATAATTCCTGTAAATTCTGGTGTGTTCCCTAATTACATGAATATTTTATCTGATTTCAAATTTGAATTATGTTATGATACCTGACCTGGATTCTGATCTGATATTGACATGGATTCTGATCTGATACATGACCTGAATTCTGATATGATACTTGACTTGATATATGTTTTGATTTTTGATATATCCGTTACGGACGGAACATGTTTTATTGGGGGTATTGTTGGAGGAAGATTACTTGGAGGTTCCTCGGCTGTGTGCTCAGGGCCTTACTTACCGGTTCCTCGGCTGTGTGCTCAGGGCCTTACTGTTAGTGACGGGGTTGTATGGTTCTGGGGAACCTACACATTTTGTTCGTGACGGATGGGGGTATATATATATGTTTTAAAAAGATCTGAAAAGTTACATGGTTTTTTTTGGGAACACACTAGAAAACCTATTCTGATCTCCTGAACTCAGTCATCCGAAATATTTCTCTGAAACGAAAGCTCATTGTCCGTTACCACCTGAAATATCAGTAGGATCTCTGCTCAACATAAAAATCTGTAAATATCTGAACCAATAAGGAAAATATTTATCTATATCTGCACGTTCATCAGCATCATCTGGTAGTTCTGTATTACTGAGCTTTTCGAAGCTCACTCTATTACTCATATTTTCAGGTTAAAAGAATTGTACCAGAGCATCTATCGACTTCAGTAAGGGAGTTCTTCCGGCGTTGTTGCAGAGTATGGTACATGTGATTAGGGAGCATGTAATTGTATTTTGATTTATATACGAGTCTGGAAATATGTTTTATTTTTAAATAGTGACAAATGATTTTATAAGTTTACATGTTCGGATAAAAAGATTTAAATTTTCCGCTATTTTTACAGTGGGTCGCTCCGGTGGCCCTAATGTGACTTCCCGGATCGGATCGGGCTACCCTTATCGGTCTGTGGGGGTTACAGATTCTGTGTATTGTTTTGTTCAACAAGAAAGTAATGAAAATGTTCTCGTAAACAGCAATTTGATTCCTGGCAGTTGGAAAGGAGGATTCCAACTGCAGCATGTTATAGATCAGTTGGTATGTCGCCCTCCCCCCTTCTTTTTTCTTCTTATTTCACCTTTTAAATTCAATTATTTTTTATATTGGATCTAGTGGTACGAATTATTAAATCTTTTACATAATGAAAACAATTAAAATAAAAAATCATTTCGTAAGTTATATTTGTAATATCTATTCTAAAATACTCTAAGCTTTACCTATACTTAACATTCACCTTGCTTTCTCTTTACTCTTGAATCTTGATGTTTTGCTCCACCTTTTGTAGCTTAATCTCGACCCCAAGCATACACCATGTGATCTCATTTGATTTACCTGTCTTTAATGAACTCCTGTATCAAACCAACACAAACCATTAATCCTTATGAAAATAACTTGAAGAGACATCCACAAGTAACATAGATAATTTATATCGAAACCAATAAAAAAAATGATACTGAAAAAGGTTTTGTCATTAGATTAATAATTTGTTCATATGCAGGAACCTCGTTACCATTATCATATGTCCACAAACTCTTGATACTATGATTTAAAACTTATATAACTTTATATAATTAAATCCCTTGGAGCTAATACAGTACAACTGATCAAGTTTTCCATCACATACAAATGAAAAAACACATACAAACTCGAACATTTTAATCCACATCTACTTTCTCTGCAACCAAACACTCTCCATGGGTTTATAACTCAATCTAAGGGCGAATTCCAACAGCTTTGCCACAGGTAAGACATTAGAAGGAATATCGTATTCGTGGTAAGACTTCGCACAGGGTCAAAGACTCTTAAGTAAAATTGTTGTCCAGATACTGTCTTCCCATTGTGCAGACCTCAGGTTCCACATCCCTTGGTTGTCCATGGAGATCAATATGGCTGTCCAAGAATTTGGATAAACCTGGGAAGGAATAAAGGCATCAGTAGCAGAAAATACAGTATCTAACACAGGCATGTGGCTTACCTGAGTAGTGTGTCTCGTAAGAGCATCGACTAGATTGTAAGTTTTTCGTTATGTGGAGTCCATTGTCCATAGCCAAACTGTATGTATTATAATAGAAACGACAAGAACCGAATCAGAAACATAAAGATGCAGAAAAAAGACAGCAAGCAAACAGGCCAGTACGACTCCCAACGACCCAAAAATCATAACATCAAGATGCCAAGATTGCAGGCTGTTTCGTTGTTCTGAAAGACAACTTCAAGAAAATCGTGGATAGAACTGGCATAACAGAGGTAGCTACGGTTGCAGTAGCACTGGGGAAGGCCTTGGATGGAATCAATGGTGAAAACTCCAGGAATGTTAAAATGATCAGCAAGCTTCGGAGGGGTATCCGGATTAATGTAAGAGACACCGTTCACAGTGTAACGCAGCTTCCGTTTATTAGGGATGCCGAATTGGACAACACAATGGTCTTAGTTGGTGTTATCTTCCATAATGGAATGAACCCTGGGGATTAGGCCTGGCTGCATTTGATGTTAAATTCCACCTTTCAAGAAAAAAAGGAAAATGTTTCAAATAAGCTTATCTTGAGCTAAACTGAATTCAAGAACAAGTAGTGCTTCAAAACTAGTACCTATATGTTCTTGCTTGCTGCATTGACCAATGAAATTGGAATGAGGAGCTGCTGGCAGGGGTCCAGAAACCGGTGTTTGCGAGTTCGCATACTGCAATACCGCAGTTGCAGTAAGAACGGTCCTAGTAAATCTTGTTGATGCGATATGTAGTATTCTTTGGTGGCTGATTCAAGGTTACTAACACAGCTAAAGATTGTCCAACATGAACATCAAGAGAATCATATAAGTTCTGAACACATGAGATCCTTCAACCTCAACTAGCTTCATTGTGTGACCCTGAATCCTGAAGTTCAAGAGGTGGATAATCCAACATTTGAGATCCTAACCATGTAAGTTTTCTGAAATCACAAATAAACTTATAGGTAAACAAAACATCTTAAAATTTACAAATATATCAAATAATGACCTTGTTCGCCACTAAATGTAGTTCGAGTCTGGCCATTTATAAGGACTCCATCAGGAAATGGAAGAGGCTTTCCTGAGTCCAAAGATTGCTGCAATATCTGCAAAATAGGAAATATATTTGAGACAATTAATCAAACCTAGACAACAAGTCTTAATCCTGTTTATAAAAAAACATCAGGAGGTGAAGACGAAGATACTTGGCAAGCGAAAGGAAAATATGAACCTTTGGTAGCAAAAATGAAGAAGAGGACACTAACCTTATGGCGTTTTGTACCAGTCACCAATAAGTAAAGTGAAATCTCCATCGGGTTTGCATAAGGTATTGGGATCACACTTCTATGGTATATATTGAGAGCTCCAAATCCCCAGCAGCTTTATGCAACAGAGTTGAGGGAAAATATTGTAAGAACCAATTTGATCCTTGGCCTGGAACTTGTAGGTGTAGTTGAGTTTGGAGGGATAGGGCAATTGGTTCCCAACACCCATCTTGCCATGAGTTCTCCTTTGCTTGATGCCATTCCTGTTAATCATTATCATTTGAGTGTCCGATACTCACACTCCAATCCGAGTATGAGAAAATCAGTAGACTCACCATGTCAACAAGAAAGGCTGGTCCAGCTTGTTAATGAGGTTCAAATGTTGTTATTAGTCACAGCTTCAAGTTTTGGTCCTGGAAACTGATCATTGATAAGGATAACCTTCCAAAAAACAACAAAAATACTACTTTTTCAGTAAACCCAGATCAAATCTCCCCACCAAAGCACATTACTTTCAACAAAAAGTGAATTCATATTATACCAAACTGCTGGGAATTCCAAGAACAGAACGAGTGCCATAAGTAACAGTCCAAGTGTAATAAAAATAAGGGTCATTGAATTGAACCAAGAATTGTTCAATAGTAAACTACAAAACAATACGCGTAATTGGGCTATCAGAATATCACCATTTCAGCATCTTGAAGATAAACTTACCCAATTTCAGAATCCTTGGAAAGTTGACGATTCCTGAAGTCACAATCTAAAGATTAGAATTTTCTTATAAGAACCAAAGCAGAAAGCTGCAAGACATACTGGTCCAGTGCTTTATTAGAAAAGTAAGGGAAAATCTTTTTTCTAACGTATATATAACCTCTTTTTGAATTATAAAATCTAGAATTAATCCCGTTACAGGGCTTTATTATTCATTTTTTTAATTTATTGTAACACCCACAAAAAGTGTGCATCACTTATGGCGAAGGTATGTCTTTCAAAAAAAAACGAGCCTTCAGCATAATTGTGAGAAAAGAAGAAACACGTCTATAAAACGTGTATCTCTTGATTTTATCACTTTTAATTTTCAATTTAGATTATCGATTTATGATTTTAGGGTTACGAGATATTAAGAAAGGGATATTTTATCATAAAATTCGGGGTTTTATTATATCTATATTGTTTATATTATGTGATTTTCCCCTCTAATATTTATATCAATATGAATTATTTAAAGAACATGGAGATTCTCTTTATAATGAAAGATCCGATATAATTGTATGTTAATTATTCTCTTTTAATTTTGATTTGAGGGAACTCATATTCATATACCTTGAAGGCATAAAGATAGAATACATCATCCGTGTATATCATGTAACCGATGTTGATATATGAAGTGCAACTATAATCGGGAGACAGAATATTTGAAAGAAGCGACAATCACTATACTTGTATTCCAGATTATCTCAAACGAGTGATGAAATACTTTATGTAATTCGCGTCATCTATGTAACATGAAAATTTTAATTAGTACCTGAAAAAAATTAAATTAACATCGAGTTTGAGGTGCTATTAATTTTGCTAAGTCAATCTTAAATTAAGGTCAATAATGTACTTGTTTCCATCTAAACAATGGCTTATTTGCTAGGTGTATAATAGTTTACTCATACGTTAATATGTTAATATGTTTTTTTACGTTGACAATTATTGATAAATGACCAATCTACTTTAAAGATAAATTGATAGTCTCTGTCAAATTAATTTATATGACCATAACTATATCATCCATCGTATGTCTGAGTTCACATTTCCTTCTTTGATGTTGGCTATGTAGTCTTGGTAGTGAGATTTTCTATTTTAACTCTTTAAGCGTCTTCTCGAATCATTCTAGTAGTTATTCACGCATTACATGAATGTCCCGGTAGAATTGACGACATTCTCGAATCATGCGATCATTGTAAGATGAATTTCCAGTTTGACAATTGTACAAGGGATGTATTTTTTCATAATGTAATAAGCATGATAGCTCGTTATAATATTTGTCATGCTCCTCGTACAATCGTCTTTTAATTTTTATTTTAAGTAAATTATGTGTGATAATTCTAAATTTTGGATTGAATGTATTCTTGCCTTGTTATGTGGGTGATAAAGCAACTGGTAGTTGCAATTAAGTGATGCTCGGCGCATTTCACGTCTTCGTTATGATAATAATTACTTGGCCTTTAAACTTTTTCTTTTTTCCTAACACGATTCATTGCTTCCTGCAATTTCGCCATTGATTATATCTTTCTTTTTTCTCTTTTTGACTTTTTTCTCTCTTGAAATTAAAACGAAAGATTGATTGAAAAGAAGGTATCTCAACTATGCAATCTATTTTGAATTAGATTCGGCAAAAGGAGCCATGTAAATTGGCAGGGGATCTGTTAACCATAAAGCTCAGCAAGTTTTGGGTTGAAGATCTGCAGCTTTAGAATCAACTTTAGGATTGAAGATTTCACGAAAAAGTCTAAATGAAAATTAAAAAAAGAAAAAAGAAATACACGTATCTTCTTTCTTTAGTGATAAGAAGAATATTGTTCTCTTTAGATATATTGGGTTCTAATAACTGAGTCTGTATAATACGTGCCTTCATAACATAAAACCGTAATATTTTTATAACCACGAAAAGCGCAACTGTAATTACCGCGGTTACGAGTTTGGCATGTTCATAACCGGGTTACGAAGCCAATGAACTATGAAGCCCAGATTTGAGTCAGAATTTGAGTTGGTGCGCGGTTTTTGCTGTTGAATTTACCGCTGCCAGTTTACTGCCATGCAACGTTAATAGAAGCCCTATTTCTTCTGCTCATGGTGAGGCCAGCTTCTGGTTCGCTCAAGCTAATATCTAATGGTAATCAACGTGTCCGCTGCCTTTGTGAGTTTTGTGGCCATTGTGCGTGACCTAGGGCATCTTTTGTGGCTTCAAATCGTGCTTGATAGTCGCCACACCACCAAAGTGATTCTTTTTAATTATTTTTTAATATTAGCGTAATATTATCTTATGATAACACGTCAATATCATTGTAATTTTTTAAATAATTGGTGACTAAACATATGTTAGATATAATCTTAAAGAAATAATAGTTAAATTGTTAAAATAGAAACTAATTAAATTATTTTTTATTTCAATAAGATAATGAAAATGTTACCATTTGATTGGATGAAAAACAATAGTTTATACAAGATTAAAGAAAAAATAAATTTAAGTTTTGTATATTTCAAATTAAATTTAATATATTTTTACATTTATAATTAATGATTATTGATATAATCTAAAATTGATACTTTTTAATTTAATTAATAATTCACTTTTTATTAAAAAATAAAGTATATGATCATTATATTTTAATTAATTTTTTATTGAATTGTATAATAAATTAAATTTAATACTCCATATTTTATTTATAATTTGATGATTATAAATATAATCTAAAAATTGATATTTTCAATTTAATTAATAATTTTAATTTTACAAAAAAAATAAGTATACAGTTATTTATGTTTTAATTATATTATGGATTGCATAGTTTAAATGTAATTAGAAGTGATTGTAATCGCTGTAAAATTTATTAAATTAAATATTAAATAAAAATAACCTTAATTCAATTTGTGATACTGTAACTATCTGATTAAATAATTAAATTTATTGAATTAAATTAAAATCTTGACTAATCGATAGACTATATAATTATTAAAGATCAAATGTATATTATACTAATTTTATTAACTATTATATCAGTTCTTCCATTAAGTATTAACACCAAGTAATTGAATGTATTTAAATAATTATATAACATTGAAAAAATTTGAAGATTGATAGTCAAAGTAATAAAGAAATTGTGTCGTGGCTTTGAATCTTCTAGTTTTCATTTTCAACGTGCAATAAATTAGGTTGGGATAATCAAGCAGCTCATAATTTAGCTAGATTTACTTTGTTCGGAGGTTCGTATGTTTCTAGTTGATGGTCTATTTTTTTATTCATATTAATGATCATGATATGTTCTTTTTCATGTTGCTTATTAGGAAGGTGTTGCTGAAGGATGGGTCGATTTGGGTGGCTTGGGTTCACTCCTACATTATTAAGGACAATCTTTTTAGAGTATCACATACCCTCAGCAGTATAGCTGGACCAGGCGCACTTGTTACACCTCCGAAATAAAACAGCAACTGTGCAGGGTTTCTTGACTTTGCCTCGGTTTCCATGATTTGGAAGGAGATTCGTAGTAAGAAGAAGGTTCCTTGGGAACGTCTTGTATGGCACTCGGGGCATATCCCAAAAAATTCTTTGATCTCTTGGATGGTTGTTTGGATCGTTGCCTACTAGGAGTAGGCTCTCCTTTGGCCTTGCTGTTGATGGGGAGTGTGGTTTATTTTTGAGGGATAGTGAGACTAGAGACCATTTGTTTTTCGATTGAGAGGTTTCTCGTTCTGTTTGGCATGAAATATTGTCTTTGTCTGGTTAACATACCGGTTATGGACTGGAATAGTGAATTGGCTTGGGCATATAGTTTTAAGGGCAAGTCGATCCGTTCTTGGGTGTTGAAGTTGGCGTGGAATAGTTATATTAATGTGGTTGGAAAGCAAGGAATCACATGCTGTTTGCTGGAAATCTGACTTTTGTCTCTGGGATGGTTGATCGGGTCAAGGAAATGCTAAGATTGAGATTGTGGGGTAAGCAGGTTGACAGGGAGTCCTGTTAATAGGGATTTTTGTATAGCTTGACGATTGGATTAGATTTATAGTGGTTTGTTTACAGGTTTTTGCTGTTGTAGTTGTGTTGCAGGGTTTCCTGTTGGAATAATAGATCGTTCATCTCAGAAAAATAAATTCTTTGATATAACACTTACCAAGTATTACAAAATTACCAGTATTCACTTTATTTTTTGAGTTGTATCATATGTTCTAAAGTATAATTCTCATTTTAAATTTATTTTTAAAATTTTAAATATTTTAATCTCATCCCTAAATTATGACTTTATTTCTAAATTAATCTTTAATTTTTTTTTAATATTTCACTTTTTATCTCAAGTTATACCTATATACTGATCGCATTCTTCATTAATAAAATCGTGATCCAACTTGTATCTGTATATCATATTTTATTCTGTTTTTAGAAATAGGAAAACGGTGCTGCAGTTTGTTGTCATCAGAAAAAATTTAAATAGACGACAACCGAATAGAACTGATTAGAATAAGAATTTAGGTAATCCAAAGCTTTCACCGACTGTTGCCCTTCCACGTTGTTCTTGATATTTCTGCACGTGTAACCAAACAAGTGCTGCTTCCTTCTTCACTTTCTTATCACGAGTAGCCATTTTTCATCACTTTAAGAGCAAAGAAAAGGTCCTAGAGAACAAAGTTTCCAGCTTTCTTAGTTTCAGAATCACAACCATGTCTACCGTCACACCACGATCTTCATCGCCTGCATTAGGTAATCTCAACTATACCTGCAAGATGGATCAACCCAAGCTTTTCTTATTCATATATTAATTATATCTTTATTTTTTGTTTCAGATACTTTCAGAGATATAATCCTATGGAGGAGAAAGAAGGTGAGCGCAACACTTCTTCTCGTTTCAACAGCGACATGGGTATTCGAAGTTTATCAGTTCAACTTCATCACTGTCGTTTCATGGCTGACCATCTTCATCCTCGCTTCGGTTTTCCTTTGGGGAAACATTCTGAGCTTCTCGGCAAGTAAGTAGTTCAAATTTCCCCTTCAAACTACATCGAAAAGGAAACATTGAATTGAATCGTTGTTCGTTTGGTTTTTAGAGAACCACCAAAGTGTCCAATTTGGAGTTATCGGAACAGACAACCGTGGAGATTACAAACATCTCGAACGGTTATGGAAGATGTTTTGAGATGGATGTTTCGTGTGACTGTTGAAGAGAACTGGTTTGTTTTTGCAAGAACACTGGCTGGGCTTCTGTTGCTTTCATATGTTGGAACCTTCTTTGATTTCCTCACACTCGTTTACATTGGTAAGAACAAAAAGATACTTGTGTTTTGATCTGTGTTTTCCTCTGTTGTTATTACGTTCATGTTATTTTATTGTGGGGGGTTTTTTATAGGTATAACGGTGTTGATGACGGTGCCTCTGATATATATGAAGTATGGGGACCACATAAAGAGACATGGAGAAAGGGTGAAGGGTCGAATGAGAAGATTTTGAGATGTTTGATGAGAAAGTGTCGAAAGATACCGAGTAAATTAGTGAAACAGGAGCAGGAGAAGAAGGTTGAGCACGAGAAGAAAGTTGAGTAGTGGCTTATATGTAATGTTATTTGTTTTCATTATGTTTTTCGTTAGCTGAACTTTCATGAGAAGCTCAAATTAATTAATTTAAGATTAAATAAAATTTCAAGAGGATAATGTTTATACCATATATGGCCCACTTCTTTGTTCGCTTTCCCGCCTTGTGCAAATAAGCTCGGGCTAAGTCATGTTGCTCGTGCCACTTCTTAGCAACGTTGTGTGCTGATGGATTGGGCCCCTCATACTTGGTAACAACCGTATTGGGTGTTAACGGTTGTTGCCCGATTACGATCTTAAACGAACTTTAGTTTGTCGTCTCACTCCGTTGCAAGTTGCATGAAAATTGGGCCACATCCAATAATTTTGGCCAGTCCCGTTGGTTGGCACTCACATAGTGCCTCAGATAGATGTCGTCCAGAAAGATCAGTATACATTTCTTTAGAAATGGCCAAAAAATTTCGTTGGCATTTCTCAACCCGACGAGGAATTTGTAATGCCCCTCATTCATGGGTGTGGAAGGTTGTCTTTGGTACATCTACAGATCGGACTCTGATATGATGGCACCCTTTTAAGAGATCAAGTTTAAAAAAACATGGAGATGCTACAAGCTCATCAAATAGTTCATCTGTTGTATGAATAAGAAACCTATCTTTGACAGTAATGGCCTCGGTAGTCTAGTAGAACCTTCATGTGTCATCTTTTCCCTTTACTAGCAAAATCGATAAGGAAAAAGGATTGTTACTCCTCCGAATCAATTGTCCTTTCAGCATATGTTTTGTCTGACCTTTTGAAAATGTGGAAATCTATAAGGTTTCACATTCACTAGTGGCTTTTCGAACTCCCAAGTGCATAGCATGGTTTGTTTCCTTACTGGAGACTCAGTCTGAGGTGCAGCAAATACTCATTCGACAATTTTAGTATTTCTTCTCCATTCTCTTTGACAGTTTGATATAATTTTGGAGGCATTTTTAATTCGACTGTATGGTCTAATTCAGGAGGCATTTTAGAAGGAATTTTTGTTAAACCATATTCGGTTATGCCTGTTAAACCATATACGGTTAGGCTGGTAGTCGGTTGTAGGATTGTTACAACCGATCATGCAACAGTTCACTTTCAGCTTTAAATAGTTGCTCATCTTTGTAAAAAACACATGAATGCAATACCACGTTTTTTGCATTTCTTTCTTGTTCATTTTCTTAAGCTTCATGTCATAGTTAACATGGTATCATTCGCCATTAGATCCTGAAAAAAAAAAAAGCTTCGTTGTGTGCCATTCTTTCTTCGCTCGTGCTTTCTGGTTCTTGTTTGTCTTCAAAGAACAGTCATGGTTCAAGGCATTACAATGATGGTAGAGGATGAACAGCTGACAGAAGCCAGCTCGCATACCTTCGCTAATAAAATAATCAATGTATGCTTAACCGACTCGAACTACCTTCTTTGGAAGCAACAAGTGATTCTCACAGTCAGAGGGCTCGGTCTTGAAAGCTTTCTTGAAGAATCCATGGTGGTTCCAGCAAAGCTGATACTCAACGAGGTTGGAGAACAGACTGTTAATCCAGCTTACCTTCGGTATGTCAAGCAAGACAGTTCTTTGGCCTCTTGGCTTCTTTCCACTGTTAGCACCAACATTCTGCCTCAATTGGTTGGTGTCGAATCCACTGCTGCAGTTTGGAATGCCATCACCAGGTTATATTCCAAACTATCTACCACAAAGATAATGGCTCTGCATTGTCGTCTTAGATCGATGAAGAAAGGCTCTCATTCTATGAGAGATTACACCATGGCCATTAATGAAATATGCGATCTATTGGCCACGTGTGGTAACCCTATCTCAGACATCGATCACATTGCCACCATTCTTAATGGACTGCCAGTCGAATACGAGCCAACGGTGGCTACGATCACTTCAAGCAGAGATCCATTTGCCCTTGATAATGTAGTTTCTATTCTTATTGATGTTGAATCTCGTCTTGATAAATCATCAAGGTTCCCAATAGGTGTTAATTTCACACGCCACAACACCAATCAGGTTTCTGATACACAACAGTACAAGAGTTGTGCGACTTCTAAACCCAACAGCACCACGAGCAACAAATATAAAGGAAGACCTAAGCAGCAGTGTCAATTATGTGGGAAGCTAGGCCATCTAGTTGACAGGTGCTGACATAGGTTTGATCAAAATTTCAAAGGAGTAACCGCTCAACAAAACTCCTTATCTAATGGCATGCAGGCAAATACGTTTTCATGTTTTTCACATACACCTGACTACCATTACAGTCCCTTTGTAAGTGGCAGTGCTGGAGGTAAAGACGCATCTGCTGTTGAACCAAGTGATAATGTGCAAGTCAATGCGTTAATGGCTAATGGTCCTTTGAATCATGCTAAATGGTTTCCTGATTCAGGAGCCACACACTATGTGACTGGCACCACCTCTACATTCTCGAGCAAGCAAGCATACATTGGCAGTGGTAAGGTTCATCTAGGTGATGGTTCTTCTATTCCAATCCTTCATATTGGTAGGAATGCTTTAAAAACTGTCTCTAAGGATCTCTTGTTTGATCAAATATTGCATGTCCCAAATATTAACAAAAATCTCTTATCAGTTTCGAAATTCACACAAGACAATTCCGTTTTCTTTGAATTTCACAAAAATGCTTGTTATGTTAAGGATGAATGCACAGGAGTCATGCTGATACAAGGAAAACTTGATGGAGGATTGTACAGTTTTGATTGTCAGACTATGCAAGGAGGAGCAACACTCAATAACATTGTTGTTAGCAATACTAATGAGTACTGGTTATGGCACAAGAGGCTCGGTCATCCAGCACCTGAGGTGGTAATGACAACCCTCAATAAGAGACTCAGTGTAGACAAAAGTGAGGTTTGTACAGCCTGTCAGATGGAAAAAAGCAAAACTCAACCTTTTCCTATGTCACAAACTGTGTATATAAGTAGCCTTTCGAGTTAGTTGATGTATGGGGTCATGCCCCTATTGTTTCTAGTGGTTTCAAATATTTTGTGAGTTTTGCAGATTTGTACTCAAGAAACAGCTGGGTCTATTTGCTATGAAATAAAAGTGAAGTTGATGTGTCTTTTGAAGTGTTTTCAGCCTTGGTTTCTAATCAGTTCAAAACTACAATTCTTGCTTTACAAACAGACAATGGAGGAGAGTTTCGATTTCTAGAAGTTGTCTCATGCAAACTAGGTGTTAAACTCAGGAAATCATGCCCACATACCTCACAACAAAATGGGGTAGTGGAAAGAAAACATAGGCACATAGTTGAAACTGCCTTGACTCTGCTAGCAAAAGCTTCAATACCCCTAACTTTATGGTCTCATGCAGTTCTTAGTGTTGTGATCTCATCAACAGGATGCCCTCCAAGAACCTTAGTAATGTGTCTCCTTATCAGAAGCTATATAATAAGCCCCCTGATTATAGATTTTTCTAAATTTTTGGATGCCAGTGCTTTCCTAATCTCAGGATGTTCAATACTCACAAGTTGGACTTTCGATCCAAGGCTTGTGTCTTTCTAGGGTAATCTCCTATACATCAGGGTTATCAATGCATGGATGATCATGACAGAATTTATGTTTCCAGGAGTGTGGTGTTTCAATGGAAATATCTTTCCTTTTGCACACAAGGCAGCAACCTGCAGAAGAAGTAGTAATGAAGCAGTTCGATCGAGGGTCATTCCAGTTGTTCTCGGTCCACACGAGCAAGCCAGAACTGCCAGGACTGCCCCAGGCTCAAGTATTAATGCTGGACTTGGTACTGATCAAACGGTTGAAACTAGCAGTACAAATCATTATGCAACTGCAGGTGATGGACTGCATGTACACACTGAAGAACAATCAGTAAACAACGAATCGAGCTCTCTTGCTCTTGAGTCTGCTGCATATGCTTCTTCTCAACATGATCAAGTTGCATCTTCTCAGCATGAGCAAGCTGCCTCTAGTGAACAAACTCAGAATCAAGAAAACATTCCAGTTGTTAGAATGACTAACACTCATGCTATGACAACTCGAAGTAAACATGAGATTTTTAAACCGAAAATCTATTCAACTCAATGTAAGGAAGTGCTTGGTGATATTCGAGATGCCCTCAGAGATGATGACTGGAGGACAGTTGTTATGGTTGAATACAATGCACTACTTAGCAATGACACGTGGGACATTGTGGAGTTACCAGCTGGTAGGAAAGCCATTGGCTGCAAATGGCTCTTCAATGTGAAGAAGAATGTTGATGGCTCCATCCATAGAAAGGCTGAAGGCTAGACTGGTTGCCAAGGGGTATTCCCAAATACCTGGCTATGATTT
Organism: Hibiscus syriacus; assembly: GCF_006381635.1. Classification (NCBI taxonomy): domain Eukaryota; kingdom Viridiplantae; phylum Streptophyta; class Magnoliopsida; order Malvales; family Malvaceae; genus Hibiscus; species Hibiscus syriacus. The sequence continues at coordinate 539,519 of NW_024062734.1, read as the reverse complement.
TATGGACACTTTCAGTCCTATGGTTCGTTTCTTCACAATCAACATATTGATGTCACTGGCTGTTTCATGCCACTGGCAAATTAGGCAGGTGGATGTAAACAATGTCTTTCTAAAAGGGGATCTAATCGAGGATGTGTATATGCAACAGGTTCTTGGTTTTGAGGAGCAGTCTAGTGATGGAACTATTTTAGTATGCAAACTGAAGAAGGCATCGTATGGCCTGAGACAAGCTCCAAGAAATTGGTTTCTCAAGCAAAGAGAATTCTTACTTAGCTTAAAGTTCAAGCCCTCGAGAGCAGATTCATCACTGTTTTTTAGACAAGTGGATTGTGAAGTTGTATACATGGTGGTATATATATGGATGATATCCTTATTATTGGAAGTTCTCAACTTGAAATCAATCAAATTGTTCACGCACTACATGAGAAATTCTCCTTGAAGGATCTTGGATAGCTTAAGTAATTCTTTGGTATCGAAGTATATCGGTCAAACAATGGCTTGTTCCTCAGCCAGAAGAAGTTTGTCACCGAACTGCTACAAAAGAATCAAATGTTAAATGTAAACTCAGCCTCTACTCCCATGGCTACAACAATGAAACTTAGTAAAAACGATGGGGAAGTGTTAAGTAAACCTCATCAGTATAGAAGTGTAGTAGGGGCACTGCAGTATGTCTGTCATACAAGGCCAGACATTTCTTTTGCAGTCAATAAAGCAGCACAGTTCCTACAAGAGCCTACTGAGGCATACTGGCTTGCTGTAAAACGTATACTGAGGTACCTAAGAGGAACACTAGAGACTGGCCTCTGGTTTGCAACTCAAGCACAAACGATGGTGGCACTCAATGCCTTTTCGAACTTGGATTGGGGAGGAGATATTAATGACAGAAGGTCGATCTCTGGATACTGTGTCTACAATGGGAATCATCTACTGACTTGGAGCTCGAAAAAGCAACGTGCAGTATCTAGGTCCACTGCAGAAGCCGAATATAGAAGCCTTGTTGATGCCACCTCTGAAGTCGTATGGATTAAGGCTGTGTTGAATGAGATGAATGTTACACTGCCCGAAGAGCCCAAGGTGTGGTGTGACAACACCAGTGCAGTAGCTATGGCAGCAAACCCCATACTACATGCAAAGAGCAAGCTCATCGAGCTAGACTTACATTTTGTGAGTGAAAAGGTGGCAGCTCGTGAAGTTCAAATCAACTATGTGCCCACTAATAGCCAAGTAGCAGACATTTTAACTAAGCCCCTTCCCTTGGTCAAATTTGATTTGTTTAGAAGTAAACTATGTGTTTTTGAGTTGAAGGAAGTCTGTAAGAAGCAGGGTGAATGTTAAACCATATTCAGTTATGCCTGTTAAACCATATACGGTTAGGCTGGTAGTCGATTGTAGGACTGTTACAACCGATCATGCAACAGTTCACTCTCAGCTTTAAATAGTTGCTCATCTTTGTAAAGACACATGAATGCAATACCACGTTTTCTGCATTTCTTTCTTGTTCATTTTCTTAAGCTTCATGCCATAGTTAACAATTTGTAAGTCGTCTAATCGATAGAATTATGCTATGAAGTTAGTGCCGCTCATTCGTCGTAATGCCTCTCAAATTATGTACATACTCGTTGTTTATATGCTAGCATGTTTATGTTTTATAAAATTCATGATGTTATTGGATTAGTGATATACTATTTTGTTTGTGAAGTTCAATGTTCGAATGTTTTCATTCACATGTTAATGAATTTAAGTAGTTCGTGGAGAATCGTCATTGCAGGATTTTCGACATCTATTCTTAAGGTATGATATCTTAATACTTTTAGTGAGCTTATGTATCAATAAGTCTCTTACATGTATTTAGCGTATAAACCTTATTTATAAATTAGGATTATTTTGTTAAATTTGATAAACAAAGTTCCTATTTGTAAACATATTTGAATATTTCTATAAACTCTGAGTTGAATCTATTTATGATTTCTTATTTTGATTAGTAAACATGTTAAATTTGTTCAATATTATTGCCTACTTTAAACATGATAAAAAAACTTAATATCATATGACCTCATAAATATAAGATAGACAGCAAACGTGTATGTGATTAATTGTTGTCATGTTCCAAATATTAGGAAAACAATGTGTTGATAATTTAAATATAATATTATTTAAATATTACCTTTTAAAATATTTAAATATAATATTTTAAACATGTATTCACTAAATGATTAAAGATAAGATCTAGGCTTATATCATAAATAAATAATTAAAGTATATCATTTTTATCATTGAAGTATCTTAAGTATTTTTTTTTTTATCAAAATAAATATCTAAATTTATCTTTTTGGTCAAAATAGATACCAAAAGTATTTTTTGTTAACATCAGTATTTAAAGTATTCAAATTTTTACATCTAAGTATTTAAAGCATTTTTTAACCGATATCACATGTCAACTTTTTTAGAATTTAGATAATTATTTTTTGGATAAATCGTTAGTATTATATCCAAATAAAACAAACAAAGCTGTTACAAGAGAACATGAGTATCAAACAAAAACTTGATAATCATGAATACCTCAACCTGTACATAAATAAAAATTTACAAGATTCCCCTATCAATTTCTTTCCCTGACGCTTAATATAATATAAATTTATACACTTATTTTGACAAAAAAATACTTCGATTACTTAAACGAAAAAAGAATTACCTTAGATACTTATATATAATGTAAGTCTAATAAATAATATATATATCATTTGACTTATATTAACATGTCTTAATCACATATGATGTGTCTTTCTTCTTTTAAGATAAAATTCACATGATTTTTCTAGATGGCTATCACCTAAATAAATGTATATTTATATGATTGTTTTAGGTGTCTATCACGTAAATAAATATATTTTTAAAAAATTGATAAAATGTTTTTCCATCTTACGTTATACGAAAAGTGTTATAATAAAAAAAAGATACTATTTAGGTAAAAGAAAAAGAAAAGAAAAGAAAATCCTCATTCCGAAGATAAAGTAATGAAATTCAAAGTAAAACAAAGACCAACGCCATGTTAGAAAAAGTGAAAGCTACTGAATATTATATCATTCTAATTCAATGTTCAAATGCATGAAGTTCTTCATCAAACCCCAAAAAAACAATGCTGACTTAAGATCTCTGAATCAGTCTTTCTCTCTTTGTTCTTCTTCCCTTGTATGCTGCAGTAAAAAAAACACTAAAAAAGAACTTTAAAAATTGTTGAAAATCTTCATGTGGATGAAAAAGCACCCATGGCAGAATCGCTGTTTATGGTATGAAAACAAAGAACGCGGATTAATTAATGGTTATAGAAATACACTGAAAAGATAGAACTTTTCATTTCCCTTGACAAAAATAACAAATGCAAATCTTATACAGGAGCGCTGACTGAAAAAGTCTGAAAGTTAATCTAATCCCAATGTTAATTAAGTTTTCTTCTTTCGACAACACTCTGATTTATTTTTTCATAAAAACAAGTTTGAAATTTCATGTAAAAGGAAGCTATGTACTGTTGTCTTTCAAGGCAAAATCTGAGAGGATAAGTCAAGATGATGGATTTGATCTGCCACAAAAATTCACTGTTTCGTCTTTTGGAGAAACAATACAGGAGTTTTGAAGAGCTAAATTAGAGCAATTAGTGATTCAACCCATACTGATAAATGCTCGTTCATTTCTTTCACGTCAATCCAAGACTGTCATTTATAGCTGATGAAAATGGGATTATCCCACATCGGTGAAAAGACAATAATTCTCTTTACCAACCCTTCTGCCCTTACAAAATCAAGAGTAATTTCCATCTTTTTACTGCCATCGTATGATAGTTTAACCCAATTTATGAAAGAAGAGGATAAAAAAAAAGCAACATCCATTGAATGGGAAGGTATCAAACACCCGAATTCATAAATGCAAAGCTTATCTAGTAGTATTTCAGAACAAAGTCCTCGTGGATAGGCATTTACCATAAGTTAATAAAACAAAGAATAAATGATTAATTAAGTTTAACTAGATTTAAATTTTGTTGAAGGCAGGCAAAAAAAGATGGGTTCTTTGTTAATTTATTCAACTTGGCCAACACTTCTTGCCTCATCATCGCTGCCTGATCTTTGCGGAGGTTGGTCTTGTTGTGACTGAAGTAAAACCTGTGCTTGAAGTGGATGGTGGTAGCCTCCATGATAAGGGTTTTCAAAGCTTCCCAAAGCCAATGAAGGTAGAGACATGGTGGCGGCTGCAGCAACAGAACCAGACCCTTCAAACCATTGTTAAACCTCACAATCTCATGTTGTTGGCCGCCATGATGTTGTTCATATAACATCTCTTGTTGTTCCCTTGCTGCTATTAACGCTGCCAATTGTTGCTGAGCCTTGAAAACCTGTTGCTGTTGTGTTTTTCTCATCACTAGCGGCCCCGAAGCCACTGTTCTCCTGGCAGCTGTAGAAATCCCCATCAACGGCATCATATTGTGTTGCATAACAGCTGAAGAAGATGAAGGGTTTTCGAGATGATGCAAAAAAACCGGCGGTTGTAATATAGGAAGCATTGCTTGAGGGCCGATATAAGTAGCCAACTCTTTCTTGGCATTGTTGAGATCGTGTTGCATTTGTTTGAGCTTCTGTTGTAGGATCGAGATCAGGCCGACACAGCCGTAGACGGGGTCTCGGAGACGAGCCTCGGCTTCGTAGGCCAACGAGGTGACGGCGTCTTCACGTTGGGTGGAATTGAGTTCGTTCAAAAGCTTGGCCACGTTGCTGGCGCCGAACACCTTATGAACATTGGCGAATTTCTGAGGGTTGTCGGGAGGGAAATACGGTGCAAAGATGCATTCTTGGGTGCATTTTCTGCGAAGGAACTTGCACGCCGCGCAAGGAAAATTGGAAGATGACATCTTTTTCAAGATCTTATGAGATCTAGAAGAAAAAATTGAAAAAAAAAGATCGTACAAGAGAAAACTGAAGTGAAATTAATAAAAAAAATCCTTGCCTTTAGCCTTTCCCTATGAAATTACTTGTAGAAATGGATCCTTCATCTTCCAAACTTATAAAAAAAAACCTTAAACGCAACGACAAACAAATTATATTGTCATTTCTGGGCAGATCTTGTTCTCTCAACAAGCTTCTGTTTGTTTCCTTTTTTTCCTCAGAAAAATCAAACAGATGGCGCTTTAACCTAACCCTAAAGACTAGAGACAACAGGTCCCTTTAAGATCAAAATCTGAGGTATTTATTTTTGGTTGTCAAAAAAGAAAGCTACTGAAATTTTGTTTTCAAGGAATATGGGATATAAATAAAAAAAATAAATGAAAAAATTAAAAAATTTATTATCACCTTAAAAGGGTTTTTCTTTTACTCTGGCCATGAGCAGACTATTTAATGCGTCTCTGAGTTTCCTCTTTGTCCCTGTGTTGTCTGCCTCTAATAAAAATAAGTTTTGATTTTATGTGATGTGATTAGGTTCGAGTAATTATAATTTTAAATTAAGAGTAATTTAAATAAATAATTATTAAAATTCAATCAAATTCATATAAAATCAATCAAATATTACAGTTCAAATAAATTTGATTTCTTTAAATATTTTTATCATTTATATTCAAAAGTTGCCTTTAGTTCCTTGTTTCTGTTTTAGTCTGTCAATATTGGTCTAATAATAAATTGTTTTTTATAGCAAGTAGTATAAAAAGAAATTATTTAAGATCAGAAGTAAAAAGATATTTTACATACAAAAACAATGAATTAATTTTTCATTCTTCCAATTATTAAAAGTAATGCATTAAATAAAAAAATCTTAAATAATAATTACATAATATTTTAATCAGTGATACAAATTAAAAGGACCTTCAGATTAATTACTATTATGAAAAATTTCCATTTAATTACTATTATTGAAGATGTTTTATAGGTACAACTCAGTGCGAGTCATGAATAAGCGTTTTCCGATCCCACCGTGGTTGGGAATCGACAGTTGTCTCATACAGAAAGGGTGTGGTGGTAATTCCATAAAGATGAAGCGCATCGTTTCTCCATTCTGTCATTAATACTGTCCGCGTTTATTTAATAAATGAAATTTCTTGTTTACGAACACTCCCCATGCACGAGTCACGAAAGACGAGAAAAGAGCTTTCCATTGTCAATCGATCAATGGGGTTACCGTGTGAATCACTCAATGTTTTGGGATTTCGAGAGCAGCAGCATCTGCCGATGAGGACCGAGGAGTGGTGACTCAGCCTCAGGCGTCAACAACGACTCACTGTTTTCATATTGTTTGATAGATTCAACTGTTTTATCTTATATATTTTTCTTAAACACTTTCGCTTTTCGCATTCATTAAATCGAAATGACTAAACCTCAACTGTCAACTCAACTCCATCCCCTCTGCTACATCAGACCGTTACCCTAATTAATTCATTCCTCCCTTATTTTTCAATTAGAAATGTCAAAAAATTGGACATAAAAATGATTCCAACGTTTAATTGTTCAACTGAATAATTATTTTAACTCACGTTTTTTTAAAATACTTTAATTCTAATATTTTATTTTGAAGTTAAATAATTTTTGATTGGATGAATTTATTAATTAATTAGCGATTAATAATTATCGTTGACATGACAAGTTTTATGTATTTAAGATAATGACGTAACAAATGTCACATATTTAAAGTGATGATACAATACAAATTATTTATACATAAATATTGACATGACACATACCACACATATATATAAGTAATGATGTGTTACATATCACATATTCACTTTAGAAACATATAACTCGTTACATCAATGAAAAACATTATTCACTAACCAGCTAATAATTTTCATTTATCCATAAGTATTTTATCAAAATAAAATATTAAAAGTTAGATTATTTTATTTTTATGTACAAAAATATTTTATAATCATCAGGGGAAAATCTTTGCATTATATCAAAACATTTTATCTACGTAAGAAGAGTATATTACATTATAAAAGACGACAAATTCAACATAAAAATTAAAGAGTGGAAAATTGGATGTTACATTAGTTCTTATAGTTTAAGAAATTTAGAACAAGTGATTAAAATGTTTTAATTGATACCTCCTCTATTTAGATTATGAGTTCAATACTCATTAGAAGAATTTTGTATGTATGAATTATTTTAAAAAACTCTATAATTATTAAATTTATAATATATTAATTAAAGCATTAGTTTAATAAATTTTAAATTTAATCTTGAAAGTTTTTCTCCTCATAAAAAATACATTTTATAATCTTTAGACTTATTTAAACATAGAAGTGATGAATCACTTCTATGTTTATTTTTATTTTATTTCTGTTTCTTTCAACACAAGATATATGCATTTTACATTTGACTATAATAGATTACTTTTAAGATATATATATATATATATATATATATAACATTTTGATTATTTCATATAACCAACCTTGTTCTTATGAGAAAAATATATTCAATTCATTCAGTTCCAAAGATAATCAGGATCTCCATTTCAAGTCTTAACCGACATGAACTAAACTAATTAAAAAAATATTCAGAATATGTTTTAAATCAAAACATACTTAATATATATCATTTAAATAAATCGATTAAAAAAACAATTAAAGAATTTGTGTCAATTAATGTCACGTTGGCTTGTTTAGTGACTTTTCCGTCAAGATACGAGCAACTTGGTTCACCTTTTTATCATTCGAAACATTAAACGCTAATTTAATTTTAATTATTGAGAATAATAAAAGTTAACGAGTTAAAATGTAAAGATAATTCATAATTTTTTTAAATACTATTTAAAATTTATTAAATATCGCAAATTGTAAAATTTAAGTTTTAATCTATCAAACTAGTTAATTTGATGATTTTTATTTTAATTTGAAATAATATTAAATATAATTGACAATTAACTAAAGAAATTTGTAGAAAAGGATCTGTTGGAACATTTTTAAAATTAATTACAAGTGAACGACTAACTAATTAAGAAGTTATGAGTGAAAGATTACAAAAGTGAACTTATATATTTAGTTACTAAAATTATACATCTTGATTATTAATTAGTGATTATTTATAAAAAAAAGAAATAAAGAGGTAATGTTATTCAAATAGATGTTTATTTGAATTATTTTACTATTTTATTGCTAAAATTGCAACTATTTAAATATATATTAATTTAAATAATTTTATTTGTTGAAAAATATATTCTATCGTTAATGGATAAAGTTACAAATACAAGTTTATATTAAATCGTGCATTACTCTAGCTAACTAACAAACTACAAACAGTTACACTAATTATTCTAATTGAATTAGTTTTGACACTCTTCTCAAGTTAAAAACACCCTTAACCCCAACTTGAAAACTAAATACTCATTGTTGTTTTTTTGGAAAGGATTTTGTATAGTATTAATTGAAACACATACAAAATGGGACAAGACATGGGTCTCGTTAAAAAAATCTCTCTACACCTAAATGAAGGAAAAATAGTACACCATGAATTGTCGAAAGAAAAGCTCTCTAAACAAAAGCCTAATAAAACAACCAACAACAGTAAAAACAATCAAACAACCCAAGGTTGACTACCGATCACACAACTAAAAACATGCTGCAAAGAAAAGGAAGGCACTCTGGTCATGGCAAGAACCATAAACCCTAAATCTAGAGCTTTAAAAAACATGTATGTCAATTGTTTTTCAGAAGTAACATGCTCAATATTGATCGACCATTCTTGAATTTTTCCATGGACAAAATGACAGTCAATCTCAATATGTTTGATGTGTTCGTGATAAATCGAATTTGCTACTATATGTATAACCGCCCAATTGTCACAAAATAGTTGCACTCGTTGTTGATTAAGAACTCCCAATTCTGTCATCAAACTATTTAACCATTTTTTACTCTCGATATTAGTTTCCTAGTTTTTTTAGATGTTGTGTGGTTTCAAGTCAGCCTTTGGAGTCAGATTGAGATAGTTTGTTCTGCTCGCTAGATGTTTGTGTTAAAGCCTTAGTGAACCAGTCTTTTTTTTGTTTGAAAATACAGTATGAGGGTGAGTGTTTCAGGGATTCCTTTGGAACTGCTCTTTCGTTTGTGGATATCATACCATTCTTTTTCATTGGAAAGGTTATGGCAGATTGTGGGTCGCTATGTGAGATTCTATGTGTATACTTTCCAAAGATGAGGAGTCGAGTAGTTTCGAGGTTTGGTTTCGTTATTGATGTCGATTCTGATAGTGGTGTTCTCAAGGTTTTAGCATCAGCATTTTTGGTTGAGTTTGGCTATTTACTTGCTCGTTAGTGTTGCTTGTAATTGTTGTCCATCGTCCAATCTTGTGGTTGTGTAATACTTTGTTGTCTTTGCGATCTGATTTATGTGTGATCCTCCGTAGTTTGAGGAGCTGGGTGATGTGTGTTTCTTGCTTTTGTGGATGGGTATTGTAAAGGGGAGGCAGAGTTTGTGCTGATGTTTCCATAATGGATTGGGTGTGATGTGATTTTATTGTTTTACGTATTGCAAGAGATGTATTGGGTCAGCTGGGAATGAGTCAATAGTTTTGGTTCTCTGGTATCTGCTTATGTCCTGCTCGAGATTTGGCAGCTTGACTATTTTGGGTCGAGCTTCTTTGTGTGGATAAGGCAGTGGGCATCGTTTCCTCAGCTTTGACAGGCGGTGTTTCAATAATCGGGTGATTGACTTCTCAGGTATGCATTGTCTTGGGTATTAGGAGGTTGCCAGAGATGGTGCTCTGACATGCGGTTACCATTCCTGCGTGCTGTTCTTTTTATAGGATTCAAGGAGTTTGTCGGGTGTATGCAAGTCCTATTCGAGCTCCAAGGCTATTTTATTGGATTAGGTTCAACTAGTGAGTTTATTTTTCTTAGAGCGTTGCCCTTGGTCAAGTTATGGGTGATTCTGCAGTTTTGATTTGTTGTGTAGTTTTATTCCTCGGGTATCGTTGTCTGTGTATGTTTCTCAGTGCGTTCTTTATTCTTATTGTCAGATTGTCAGTGGTGGTCGTATTTTTTGTCGGATTGGGGCTTGTAGTAGGGTAGAGGTACGGCCTAAATGTTGTAAGAGTTTATGTGTTTTAATCTTTACCATCTCAAGGTACACTCTTTTTCCTCCATTTAGGATTAGGGAGGTTTTTAATGAGGTCCTTGAGGTGGTTTACTTTGTTTTTATATAATACAAAGTACCATCTTTAAAAAAAATATTTAACCAGACTAATTTTGTTATCACAACAACCATACTTCTATATTTGACTTTTGTAGAAGACTTTGCAACCGTGTTATCTTTCTTTGATTTCCAGGAAATCAAAGACTTTCCAAGCATGATACAGAATCCTGATACGGATCTCCTTGTTATTGGACAAGACGTTCAATTCGAATTACAATGTCACTTGATTTGTCGCACCAGAGGTTTAGAAGTAAAGTTTCGTATTAGCCTCTCCATCATATGATATTCATAATTATTTTATATAAAAGTTCTAAAATAAAAATTAATAGTCTTGTTATTCACTATCTGATTATTATGTTCCTAAGTCAGAAATGTAAAAAGTAGGTTATTAGATTCAGCAAGACAAAGTTTTAGCGGCGTTTTTTTAGTCATATAGCCGCATTTTTAAGCGCCGCTAAAAACGTTTGTGGCGATTGGAAAAATGCCACAATAAGCGATGGCCATACCAGCGCCGCTAAATTTAGCGACGTTTGAGAAGAAAAAACGTCACAAAAAGTAGATATATATAGCAGCGTTTTTGGAACAAACGCCACAAAAGGTCTAGATCTATAGCGGCGTTTTTGGATACAAACACCGCTAATTACCTTTCTTTAGCTGAGATTAATTGATTTTTCATATTTTATTTCTGTTTTACATCACTTATATTTAATATCATGTAGCTTTATCTAATTAACAACAACCATACATTTTAATTAAGACACAAGTTATGCAGAAAAGTACTTAACAAAATAAATTAAAATTTATAAACATTAAAATTAAATGTAATGTAGTTTGACATTGTTCTCTAGAATTTAGTCTAGGTTCATTCACTTTCAATTAAAAAAAAATATTATTCAGTAGAATTTAGTCTTCATTGCTCATTCGTGGGGAAATGAAGTAAAAAAATGTTTTCCTTGTTTGATGAATCATCGTTAAGTTTTTCCTACGTGTAAATTGTATATGGAGAAACTCTACATCAATTTCACCAAATAAATCCCATTACTCTGGTTCACCAAGAAGACTCCTTGCGCGCTTCAATGTTTCACTTGGAACAGATAATGACCTTCCACATACAGTATGAAACTTGATTGAAGGTGGATTGGGAACTGAATTAAACATTAAACAAATCAAAAAACTTAAAGTAAAAGAGAGAATCGTTTACTTGGAGTAACAGTAGAGGTAGTGTCGCCTTCATTGAGGATAGATAATGCTTTTGCAATCGAAGATTCTTTCAACGTTACATATTTCCCCAACCCGGTTCTAAACATCAGGTATTTATACACTCCTCTATCATCGTTCTCAATAAGTTTCGAACATCCTGCGTACGATCTATGAAATTAGTGAGTACAAAATAAAAATGTAGTGGTGGAAAGATTCAGAGATTATTACTTTGAATTAGGAGTTCAACCATGGAAGGGTATGGAGCAATAAGAGTTCCTTTCAGGTCATCTGTAACACCCCCAACCCGTACCCGATCCGAATACGAGTCCGAGACATCACATCGACTTTTCAAAACATTTACTTGTACAAAATAGTGAATAATTTTAAACTTTTACTAAATACAACTGAATAATTTACATAAAATATAATCATATGATTTTACAAAAACAATTAGAGAATAACAGATTCAAATCTTTATTTACATGCCAACCACAATCAGTATTACAAAATACATACTATTCATTTCTCTTCTGATATGTCCTTTAGTAAGGAGAAACTGACATGTCTTGCTTTTCATCGCTCCATAAGCTCGTCCAAACCTACATGTGAAACACTCACACGCTAAGTCTTTCACTTTGTGAGTCATATAAAACATATAATGTAAACTCTTACTTATAACGATGCATGTACAATTGATACTATCATATCATACAAAACAATATAACATTTCATATAATTAAATATATTCATATACATAACTCATCATTTTCATCCTTACTTCATTCCTTTATCATTTAAATCTCTTAGTCATTCTTAATTAAACAATACACACAACCACTTACACTCTATCATGCAACAATTATCCATCTGCACATATATTATCATTCACAAAAAATCACACATAGCATTATCTAATCCTTATAACATGTCACACATACACATATTAATACAATATATTCATATTATTGCTTTATTAGCCTATGTATACTTTTGATAACTTAAGGTATGTGAGTACATTGAGGTTGTGCACAAATGCTATCACCACAGCTCGTATAAATTGCACCGAAATGCCACATAGAATTTGTCCCGAAAGACCGCGTAGAAATTTGCACTGAAGTGCCGCGTAGAATTGCACCGTAGTGCCATATAAGATTTGTCCATAAAGACCACATAGAAATTCCTTAAGAATCATATATATATACCAAGGATCAAGTAGGTGCCTCAAAAGACCTCATACATGTTCCAAAGAATACATATATGTCCCGAAGAACCACATAGAATTGTCCCGAAGGACCGCGTAGAACTCTACTCTTTGCATGTCAACTATACCTTTAGCTCTCATAAGACATAACATGGGCATTATTCTTTATATCATTTCATATATTCACATAAACACACAATTCACTTACACGTAGAACATTTCCATATGAGTCACATTCATATGTCACATGGCTTATATCTTGTTCTTATGTCCTTTCATAGACATATATTCACATGTTCACATAGTCACATAGTTTATATTCTTTCTCATGTAGTCACATAGGTCCATATCATATAACATATATTACATAGCACATAGCTTATCATATATACCTTCTCTCATGGGATGTCATCAAGTAGCTTATGTCATATAAATTGTATTACATATACATGTAGTCACGTAGATTACTTTTACCTAGCTTCTATCAACTTTTCATGTCATTTTACATTTCTTGTATCTTATTCTTATGACTTTTCATAGACATATATATTAGTTTATAAACTTGCATTCACATGATTTATAATATTCTTCTCATAATCAAATATATCATGCTTAATAACATATATATCATATAAGTATATACTAACTTATATCATTTCATATAATTGAACTTATATTAAGAAAATACGATAATATATTATTGAATTATGCTTCGTTATAACAAATTTAAAGAAAGAAACGTTTTTATGAATAGTACTATATGGTATGAATAGTACTATACGGTATGAATAGTAATGAACAGTACCGTGAATAGTGTTACAGTGTACCGATGCACTGCTACAGTGTACCGATGCACAAAAACATCGAATATAAATTGTGTATCAATGCACTGCTACAGTGTACCGATGTACTGCTACAATACTGCTACAGTAACTTCAACTCAACTTATATAAAACTCATAAAAATTTAAGCTTTCATTTAAACACATAAATTTTACCATATAACTTTTCTTACATATTTATAAAATCTCTTATGTGTATACCTCCTAACTTAAATATTGTTCTCATAGAGTTTCATAACCTTTCTCGTATACTCACTTATACCATATAATATAAATTATACATGGTCATCTTATGTTCTTATGATCATATGTTCATTTCATTCCTTATTCCTTTATCACATAATTTATTTCATATTCTTATACAATCATATAGATCATTTGTATTATTTTACATGACTTATCACACTAACATATACTTATGCACACATATAAATCATAACAATCATATGCTTGTGCTTATGGAATCATGCATTTAAACATGAGAATGAGACTTATCATAAATCTTATCCAATGATGTATACAACATTTATATATAATGTTAAACATGCATTACAAATCAAATAACATTTTAGGAGTCACTTCTTACTATAGTAACTTCGTCACTGGCTCATCGCAAGCCAATGTTTGTTCTATAACATAAGTACAAGTTAAATTGCACTCACCTTAGCCTTGCTTACTTTGATTCAATCCTAATTCTTTGAACGTTCCAGAACGAAATTATGTTATATATCTACATAATCACACATATAATATACATATAAGCATTCCACTTGACATACTCTAATCTTTCATTTCTTAAACTAAAATAAAGATCTATTTCCATTTTTCCTTTGTAGTGCATCGGTACACACTATAGTGTATCGATGCACTCATGACATTCGATGTTTTCACTTTAAGGGGTGCAACGATACACTTCCTGTGCATCGATACATACTGAATAATTTCTGGAAATTTATCCTTGATGCATCAGTACATGTTGAATGTGTACCAAACCGATGCACACTAGCCTATAATTGTATTTTAAGCCCGAAAATTCATCCTTTTCAGCTTAAATTCTTCATGTTTCATTTTCTTTTCTATTCTTAACTCAAGTACATATACTTAAACTAATTTCTACTCATTCTATACATCATTAACCTCAAAATTCCATCTTTTATATGGAAATCAATAATCATACCAAATTTTCATGATGCTCTAAATTCAATTCTATCATTTCATATCTCTTAATTAAATTGATGACAAGTCAAATTTAGTTTCAAATTCAACTTATCAACTCTTTTCCAAAAATTCTCTTAAAAACACATTCTCTTTAATCTTTCATAACTTACAAATCTTTGAGTTTGAGTTTCTATGACATTTTTCATCTCCATCATGTTTCCTAAGCCTTCCTTAACCAAAACCATACTTAAATTTTAAGGATTAAGCAAAATAAATCAAACTTACCTTATCTTGGAGCTTCACGTTGGAGAAGAGAAGAAGATGAAGAAGATATGTCTATAAACTTATCTTCTCAAAACATGCTCCACATGGGTATTATAATACCCACTAATTATTATTTAAATATTTTCCTTGTTCAATGACCCATTTGTCATTTGACTCTTTTGATAATTACTAATATCTTCCCGGAAATATTTTCAAATAAATCATTGAACTATTGAACTATTCTACTTTAATCACCAAAGTCTGAAAATTTACAATTTAGTCACTAACTCTGTATTGAGGATGTTACATCATCATCTGGTTTCGACGGCAAGAACGGACCGAAAGCCTCCCAACGATAATTTGATCTGTCGTCATAGCAAATACGCCACATGGACATTCCGACGATAATGTTCAACTCTCAATTTAGCAACCTCGAAAAATCAATTCAAGGATAAAAAAGACCAAAAAACAGAGGGCATGAGACCAAAAATGACTCGTCACTGCATGTGATAATGTAGCTGCCTGTGTAATATGTAAAATCGTGTTTTTATATAAGAGGGTAATGTTATTTCACTACCTACAGAAATAGTTTTGAATCTTCTGCTATTGTTCCCAAATATCAACAATTCAAGCTACTGTTAACAAAAAAATGTTATATATTAGTTAAAAGTAGTAAGCTCATTATCATTGTTAATTAGTCACATAAACAGAGATGTGGCGTCGAAAGAAAAAACAACATGGTGTGGTGCCTACCACCGAAAGTAGCCAAGGTAAGATCACACTGTTAGCATTAGGAAAATTTGAAGCACTCAATTCAAATACACTTACAGACTTTTGAATAAAAAATAATTAAACAAATCATGAACTCTAAAATCAAGACCAATCTTCAATGGAACACTAACAACATGGTTTTCAAAACATATGAAATTATGTGAAAAATTATGAGTTCCGAGTTTCCAAAATAAAATCTCAAAGATTAACAAAGAAAATGATATGTTAAGTATAAACAAATGAAGAAGACATGCTAAGATTAAATCACAACTTTCTCTTCAAGACCATACCTTAGTTTCATTATGATAACGTCTGCAATCAAAGATCTCGTTGTGACATGTGAGCACCTAATCAAAGCAAAATATCTCTCAAATGATCAAATATAAGAAATGAAATGAATGCAAAATCGGACCATGACCAACTGAAAAGCAAAGAAATTGAGAGATTCCCATAATTCTCTGATCCAATTCCCATCAAATTAGCACTTTGATTTCCAAATTCCAATACCTTTGCAATCATACACCTCCAACCTTCAATCTCAACTCCCAAAAGATAAAAAGATGCAGCAATTTAGATATTATCAGTGCATTTGATCGGTAAGTAGCCACTACAATTAGAAAATATCGTCCTTGAGGCAAATTCTTGAAATACGTAATCATTGTTGCCACAATCATAACCCACACATTTCATAAACCTAAATCAATAATCAATTTGATATTTACAATTCAAAAAAGAGAGTCGAACGGTAATTTGGTGCGAAAGAAAAGTAATAATAAAAGATGAAAGACTAAGAGATAAATCTTACATGTAGTGTCTGTTGTAAGAAGAAGAATTGGAGGTATCAATGATCAAATTATGGTTTTGTTCATCTCTGCTGGCTTCCATGGAGAATTGAAACTCAAACCCATAATTAGTAAAAATTAAATCGGGAAAGTATAAAAATTATCGGCCACCGGTTGTCGGCAGTAGAGAGAGAGTTGCACCGATGAACGGTGTTTCAAGGTGGCCTGGAGCCTTCGGGGGTTTCATGGCCGAATGGGGTTTTGGTCTCTAAGGGAGAGGCAATCGTGTGGAGAATGAGGAGGGGAGAGCTTAAATAAAAAAGGTTTTAAATTTTTAGGGTTTTCTAAACTTTTTACGTGAAATATAAATAAAATAAGGTTATACTTAAAATTTACGGCGTTTTTAAAAGCAAAACAAACATACCAAACTATTGCGGCATTTTTTCACTATAGATGAACCCTATTATGATGTTTGTTTAAAAACGCCATTAAAGCCCTACTCTATTGCGACGTTTATTGAAAAAATGCCACGATAGATGAACCCGACGTTTGTATAAAAACGCTGCTAAAGTATTATTTTGTTGCGGCATTTATTGAATAAAAACCACTATAGACGAACCCTATTACGGCATTTGTATAAAAACGCCACTAAAGTTACCATTTTGTAGCGTTTGGAATGTAAACGCCGCTATATGTTTAAAGTTAGTAGCGTTTACTCTCAAAACGCCGCTGTAGAACAGTTTTGCTGAAGTGATTATTTTATATTTGGTTATACATAAAATATTAATTTTTATATCCATTTTTCATATAATTATAATATTATTATGCGTTTAAATTCTATTTGTTAATTAAACTGATATATTTTAATTTATATTGATGAGATGTGAATATGAAGAAATATAATATATAAGGAACAAATCAATTGTTTTTGGTTTCATAGGATTTTTTGAATTTCAAACCTAGTGAAGCTCCCGCTTCTCTCTTGGTTCAAGGTGACTTTTATTTTCATTATTCATCTCAGCTCATCTTTACCATCGCCACCCGCCGTCGTTTATCATCGCCGACCATCGTCTGCTGTATGTCGTCCGACATCCACCGTCTGCAGTTCGCCGGCCGCCGTCTGCCGCCACTTTTCTTCAGAAAGAACGTCTCCTCAATATGATTTCATTTTTGAGATTAGATTTTCGAGTAAGTCATTCATTCGGTGCAGATCTAATCGTCGTTCTTCTCTGATTTTAGCCACCGATCGACGTCAGTTCACCGTCATACCTCTAGGCTCGTCGTACACTCGCGATCTAATCATTTCTATCCTAGCGGTCAGACTTGCTGCCATTCCCCGTGAGTCTGTCTTTGGCCGGTTCGACAAATCAGAACAAGTCATGGTTCTGCCAAGTTGTTATCCCGATATTTTTCATCTCTGAGGGTTTTGTTGAAGGTCAACTCGTAGTTCCTCCTTCACTTAGGACCAAGATCTGCCTGTCGGACTCTTTCCATCACTTCTGCCCTTATATTCCTTACCGGTAGTCATTGTTTTCACGATCCATATTAAGTCTGAGAGTTTCGTTGAAGGAAGAATACGCTATTCCACCTTCTCTAAAGTTCAAGACCTTTCTATCCGACTCGCTTCATCCATTCTACCCTCCTCTTCTTCGCCGGCCAGTTATAACATTTACCATCACCGGGCGCGTGATAGGGATTTTACGTCAGGTCACTAAGTTTTCCTCTAATGTCGGGTGCTGGATTCCACCCTTGTCATCAGCAGGGACCTCCGGTCCAAGTTCCTCTACCCTCTGCAGCCTCACCTTCTCCGAAATCTCACCCTTCTCATCATGACGTTTGTATAAAAATACTGCTAAAGTATTATTTTGTTGCGGCGTTTGTTGAACAAAAACCACTATAGATGAACCCTATTACGACATTTGTATAAAAACGCCACTAAAGTTACCATTTTGTAGCGTTTGGAATGTAAATGCTGCTATATGTTTAAAGTTAGTGGCGTTTACTCTCAAAACGCTGCTGTAGAACAGTTCTGCTGAAGTGATTATTTTATATTTGGTTATACATAAAATATTAATTTTTATATCCATTTTTCATATAATTATAATATTATTATGCGTTTAAATTCTATTTGTTAATTAAACTGATATATTTTAATTTATATTGATGAGATGTGAATATGAAGAAATATAATATATAAGGAACAAATCAATTGTTTTTGGTTTCATAGGATTTTTTGAATTTCAAACCTAGTGAGAGAAGCCTCTCTTGGTTCAAGGTGACTTTTATTTTCATTCTTCATCTCAGCTCATCTTTACCATCGCCACCTGCCGTCGTTTATCATCGCCGACCATCGTCTGTCGTATGCCGTCCGACATCCGCCGTCTGCAGTTCGCTGGCCGTCATCCGCCGCCACTTTTATTTAGGAAGAACGTCTCCTCACTCTGATTTCATTTTTGAGATTAGATTTTTGAGTAAGTCATTCATTCGGTGCAGATCTAATCGTCGTTCTTCTCTAATTTTAGCCGTCGACCGACGTCAGTTCACCGTCATACCTCCGGGCTCGTCGTACACTCGCGATCTAATCCTTTCTATCCTAGCGTTCAGACTTGCTGCCATTCCCCGTGAGTCTGTCTTTGATCGGTTCGACAAAGCAGAACAAGTCATGGTTCTGCCTAGCTGTTCTCCCGATATTTTTCATCTCTGAGGGTTTTGTTGAAGGTCAACTCGTAGTTCCTCCTTCACTTAAGACCAAGATCTGCCTGTCGGACTCTTTCCATCACTTCTGCCCTTATATTCCTTACCGGTAGTCATTGTTTTCATGATCCATATTAAGTCTGAGAGTTTCGTTGAAGGAAGAATACGCTATTCCACCTTCTCTAAAGTTCAAGACCTTCATATCCGACTCGCTTCATCCCTTCTACCCTCCTCTTCTTCGCCGGCCAGTTACAGCATTTACCATCACTGGGTGCGCGACAGGGATTTTACGTCAAGTCACTGAGTTTTCCTCTAATGTTGGGTGTTGGATTCCACCCTTGTCATCAGCAGGGACCTCCGGTCCAAGTTCCTCTGCCCTCTGCAGCCTCACCTTCTCCGCAATCTCACCCTTCTCATCATGACGAGGTTCGTACGATATTCATTATGGGTCTGCCTAAAGATGTCAAAGAGAAAGAGCTACAAAATCTACTGAGATGGCTTCCAGGTTTTGAAGCTTCGCAAGTGAGCTTCAAGGGAGAAAAACCTAAGGGTTTCGCTCTCTTCTCAAATGCAGATTTTGCAGTTGCTGCCAATGATGCACTTCAGAAAATGGTTTTTGATGATAAGTTGAAGTCCCTTTTGTACGTTGAGATGGCAAGGAAGAATCTTGTTGTTAAAAAAGGAATAGTTACAGCTTTTGATGCTTTAGAAAAGTATGGATGTGATCATGTTCCTCCTGTTCTGCCAATGCCAAATTCAGCTTCTGTAGCATCTCCTAGTCTTCATGTGACTGGTAAAAATGGGTGTTACGATGAAAAATCTGCAGCAGATGGTGTCCACGAGGGAACCAAGGAGTCCACCACAAAAGGGTACAATAATGACAAGTATGGTTGCTACACGATATTTGTTGAAAATTTACCCGAGAAGATTCATTGGAAGAGGCTTGGAGCTTTAGTTTGCTCCCACGGTCGTGTACTTGATGCTTTTATCCCAAATAAAAGGAACTCAAAAGGATTTCGCTTTGGTTTTATTCGCTTCGCATCAATCGAAGAAGCTAGGATATCGATCTCAAAAATGAATGGCTCTCGTATCGACGGCAGAAAAATTGGTATTTCTTTCACTAAATTCAAACCTCGACATTCCTATTGGAGAAAGTCCTCGACAGGTGTTCTTCGCAAGTCCGTGACGGAGGATGTTTCGAGGAAGAATCATTTTAAAGTTAAAGGTGTTATAGATGAAGAAAAACTTTAGGTGTTAAGCAATTGTCTAGTGGGGTGGTGCAAGGACTTTGTCAAAATTGGTCATCTCGCCAGACAAATGCAAACAAAGGGCCTCACTGGCTTCACCTTAATGAGAGCTGCAGGTAATGCGATTTTAATGATTTTCGAAGACAATGCTTCCTTGAGAAGTGTAAAGAACGATAAATCAAAGATTCTCGTAGAGTGGTTCTCCATAGTCGAAACTTGGTCAGAGAGTTTGGTAATGGAGTGTAGTCGAGTATGATTAGTTTGTGAGGGTGTTCCTTTTCACACATGGAATTGGGATACTTTCAAGAACATTGCTGATAAGTGGGGTTTATTACTAGCTATCGACGAAAGTTGTCAGTCTCCATCATCCTTTGATCGGGCAAAAATTTAAGTCCTTACAAAGGCTGATGCGAGAATTGATGCGATGGTGGAATTAAAGGTTGGTGACAACTTCTTCAAGGTCATGGTGCATGAGATAGAGCCTTCATTCAAACCAAACTCTTGGGCTCCTGAAGAAGAAGAGTCTCATTAGATCTTGTCTCTTCAATTGTGGTTGTTTTAGTCTATATGGTTGTAGGTGTTGCTTTTAATTTGTATTATGTTCTGTTGCGTTGTTTTATTCGTACTGTTGGTGGTGTAATTAGAAGTAAGGTGTTTAGACTGTGGCTTTGGATGAGGTTATATAAGGTTAAGGTGTTTGTTGTAATGGTGTACATCACCATGAGAGGATATTCCGTGGTGTCTTTTGTATCGGGTATTTTATCAATAAAATTTGAGGTACTTTTTTCTTCCTTCCAATGTTCGTTAACATACATTTAGTATGTAAACGAATACGAAGGGAGTTTTTAGTGAGACCTCCAACTTCTATAAAAAAAAAAAGAAATATAATATTAATTTGAAAAATTGTGATGTCAATATGAAGAGATGTAATGTCGATACAAAAGTTATGATGTATAGAAAGATATAATGTCAACAAAAATATGAGTGATGTGATCAGAATATATAAAAATGTTATTTTTTTGGGTAAATTAAAAGTTTAGTAGTTGAATTATTTTGTCTCTCTTATAATTTACTCATTATACTTTTAATTTTTTTTCAATTTATTTATTGAACTTTATATTATGAATTTTTTTGTCACCACTATATGATGATGTGGAATATTTTATTAGTTTTCACATGACCTTTCATATTTTATTAATATTTTAAGACCAAATATGATTATAATAAAAAATAAATTTAAAAATTCACAAAGTTGCACTAATGAAAGGCGTGATAACGAGGACAATGTAAAGAGTCAAGCCAGCCCCAGTGTTGACGAAGAAATGAGAGATCGGACGCACAATTAATCTGGAGCTCATAGCCTTATGATGCGCTACATACACACAGCCTTTGTT
Source organism: Hibiscus syriacus (assembly GCF_006381635.1). Classification (NCBI taxonomy): domain Eukaryota; kingdom Viridiplantae; phylum Streptophyta; class Magnoliopsida; order Malvales; family Malvaceae; genus Hibiscus; species Hibiscus syriacus. The sequence goes on along the minus strand of NW_024062734.1, from coordinate 517,799 downwards.
TTGTCAGAAACAATTCTCGGACCTAAATACACATATCAATGTTTATTGTACATGTCAATAACAATAAAATTACATAACTTACAATCTTTCCAATAATAATAGTTGCCATTCTTTATGCTTCATACGAACCAATAATCATGTATAATATGAGCTACATGACAATGAACACTCAACATAGTAAACATAACAAATGTGACAACACTCACCTTAATCAAAGATGTTCGATATAATTCAATTTAAAAACTCTTGAGAGCCTTTATCCTTCATCTTAGAGTGATGATCTCCACCGATTCTATTTAGTCTATGTTACACAATTAATGATAAATTCACAATCTATAATCAATTTCACAAATTTACCCAAATTTATTATAAATCTTAAATTTAGATCCAATTTAAGACTTAGATTCAACTTACTTGAAACTCGAAATTGATATCACTAATGGAAAGCTTATGAAATGTATATTTCAAATATGTATTTATCTTTCAATTATTTATTTTAATTGACACTAAAACCAAAAATATCAATTATGAATCACATATCATCATTTTTTATATTTATGCTAATGTTACTATTATTTTTAATATATTATTTTTTAGTATAATAATTGATGTTTGATCTATTGATCGACCAATTTTGATCATGTACTATAGAGGTCCATTACGAGGGCAACCATCCTGATCCAGTTTGATTCATTCACAACATCACAATTCGAATCATTGATCTTGCTTAAAAAATCATGTGTCACATATCAATAGACCAACTAACTGCTAGTATTTTTAATATGTTATATATTTATATAAACTTGAACATTTTAATAATTTTTAAAATATATTGTACACATGTTTATGTATTAATATTATTTTTTTTATATCGTGTCATATTTTAATTATTTTTACATATATTATTATTATATCTTAATTTATTTCATATTTTATATAAATTATCATAATAATTTAATTTATTAACTAAATAATAGATTAAAATTTATAATCAAATGTATGATATATTGATAAAAGATATATTTTAAATTTAATTAAAAATAAATTACGAGTTCGATTTTAATATAATTACTGAATTTCGAAAAGTCATAAAGAAAAATCCGAAAATTAAGCAGATAGGCAAGCAACAGTCGCAGGACGTCCCCCAACATCCATATCTTCTCCCTTGACCTAAAGCAAAAAACCAAGGTCGAAAGAGAATATCTACCCTAAATAGCCTGAAAACTCGGGGTCTTGTCATTGTCACTCTTAAGTAACGCAGCCCCCAATCCAACCATCCGTCGGTTCCAGTCCTCAAATCCAAGTCCCTTTGCTTTACCTATCCTTGTTTTTGGTTTCTTTCTTTTGGTTGGAGCATAGAGTTTTAGAGAGGGGTAAAAATGGTGAACCCAAGGTGTTATTTGGACATAAGTATAGGAGGAGAAGTAGAAGGAAGGCTAGTAGTGGAGTTATACAAGGATGTTGTGCCCAAAACTGCTGAAAATTTCAGGGCTTTGTGTACTGGTGAGAAAGGCATTGGACCCAACACTGCTGCTCCCCTGCATTATAAGGTTCGTCCTTTCTTTCTCTTTCACCTATGCATAAAATAACAATTTTTATATGTAAATGCATTCAAGTATTTCTTGGTTAGCCGTTTTACTCTGTTTCTTCTTCTTCATGGAATGTTAAATTGGTGTTAACATCTTTTTATTTTCTAGTGATTACATGTTTTGTTTCACATTGTGTGTTATGTGATATTGTGATTTAATATTGCATATTCAAAAGCAACATATGTGTAGCTTCCATGTGTATGGTATGAATTCATCATAATTTTACAGGGTGTTCGATTTCACCAAGTTATCAGGGGTTTTATGATACAAGGTGGGGATATATCAGCTGGTGATGGAACTGGTGGAGAATCCATTTATGGCTTGAAATTCGAGGATGAGAACTTTGAGTTAAAACATGAACGGAAAGGAATGTTATCAATGGCTAACACGGGGCCTAACACCAATGGATCTCAATTCTTTATCACTACTAATCGAACCACTTGTCTAGATGGAAAGAATGTGGTTTTTGGGAAGATTATCAAAGGAATGGGTGTTCTTCGTTCTATTGACCATGTTGCTACCGAGGATGGTACTAATTACCCCACTCAAGAGGTTATAATTGCTGATTGTGGAGAAATTCCTGAAGGGGCAGATGACGGCATATCTAACTTCTTTAAGGATGGTGATGTTTATCCTGATTGGCCAGCTGACCTTGACAAAAAACCAGATGAGTTTTCTTGGTGGATGGAGGCAGTAGACTCTATCAAAGCTTTCGGAAATGAGCAATTCAAGGTATTCGATGTAATTATACGGTTTTCCACTGTATAGTTAACGTGTTTCTGATTATGAATGCTTAATGATGGTATACTTTTTGGACATCTTTTGTTTGGAACTTTGATATTGTTTTGCCTCTTATAGAAACAAGATTATAAGATAGCTCTTAGAAAATATTGTAAGGCTTTGCGTTACTCTGATGTTTGCTGGGAGCTGAAGGGCATTGATGGAGGTGCATAATTTAGTTCCCCTCATATATGACCGAGATGTTATTACTACAAATGACATGAATCTCATGCTTTTTCTTTTCATCTCTAATTTATCATTGCTTAGGGAGATGCTCGGCTTTGCGGAAGACCAAGTCTCAGATATATACGAATTGTTCTGTAAGATTTTGACTTCCTTGAAAATGTTAGGTCATAGAAACTGCATGTTCAACCAAGTCTCAGATATTCACCAAGTTGTCTGTTTCAGGCCTGCAAGTTGAAACTTGGTGACTTAAAAGGGGCATTGTTGGATGCGGACTTTGCAATTCGTGACGGTGAAGATAATGTGAAAGCTTTCTTTCGGCAAGGCCAGGTCAGTGCTTACTATCTGCATGACATTCAAAGTCAAGTTTATTCATTCCTTGACATTGCATGTTTTTGTTTTCACCTATTTCAGGCATATATGGCACTTAAGGACATAGATGCTGCAGTTGAGAGCTTTAAAAAGGCATTGGACTTGGACCCAAATAATGGTCAGTGCAATCTCGTTTCTTATGGAATGGAAGCTATCATTTAGCAATTTTTTCTAGCATATGTAACCCTCTTTGATGCCCCTTTGCTGCTACCTCCCGTCTCTCTCTTTCATTCTCTTCCATATTACTGCTACGAGGATCGAAAGGAGGTTGATATGCTTGCTACATTTGGTTTATGTAATTGGGCCTCATGGCCTAAACTCCATATGGTCTTCAAGCTGATTTTCTTTTCTTAATAAGTTTTCGCGATTGTCCTTGGTGTTAGTTCATCAACTTTGTTCAATTACATACTTTTAGTAGAACTCTGTGATCATATACTGTATTTTCCACCCTTCAGGTGGAATAAAGAAAGAGTTTGCAGCAGCAAGGAAGAAGGTTAATAATCGTCACCGTTTCCTTTATCGAACATGTTAAATGTTTAATGCTTTTCCCCCTTCATTTCCTTTAATTTGTAAAACTACTGCAGATTGCTGATCGAAGAGACCGAGAGAAACAGGCATACTCTAGAATGTTTCAATAGATCTTTTGCAAAAACTATATAGAGTTTTTTCTGTTTATAGTTTGTTTGGCTTGAGGGAAAAATCAGGTATGCATTTTTGTTCAACTTTTGCTATGGATTGTGACTTGTGAGCATGCTTTTCGACTCGAACGTCTTATCGGTTTTATTTCACCATGCAGGCTTCGGCTTCAGCCAAAACTTTCCAGATCTCTGTTAAGTTGGAATTTGGGTAGTTACTTTCCTACTCTTCATTTTTAGTGAAACAGATTGACATTTTATTCCTACTAGAACCTTTATTTTAGTTTTACATGTTTGTTTGAGCTTGTCCGAACTATCATTTTATAGACACAAGACAATTATTTGATATAAGTACCCATGTTGGATACATACACATATTTGACACACAATCAAGTCTTATAATTCACTCTTAAGATTCTTTTTTCTCTCTCAATAATTTGTAGGATCAAGAACAACAGTACAACTCCAACTTATTGAATCACACAATCAAATGAAGATCTAAACTGAACTTACGTTTATTTGACACACTAACATATTAAAAAAAGGGAAATGCCTTCAAAAGCGTTGGAACAAAGCATTACATAAAAACAAACCCCATTTAAGAAGCAAGCCTAAGCTTTCTTCAGCCTCTTAGCGAAGATGACAAGGGTTTCTTCATTGGTGGACTCTCCTTCAACTTCTTCATTGGAATCGGGCAACAATACTAAAGTCAACCATGTCGTAGGTTCCACAGCCAATAGATCCAACCAATGGACTACTATTGAAATTGTGAAAGAACCACTGGATCAATCCCCATTTGGAGACCATATCTGCATTATATTTCTCTTCAAACTTGGGTGCATATGTGCCAAGTGACAGCACTAGCATCCTCCTGCAATCATCCATCGTTTCAGTCTCTGGTATCCCACTCTTTTGTACATTGTTGGAATATTAGGTAGATAGTAAGTAACCCTAATATGAACTATAAGATAGCAACCAAGAGGGTTACGAGGTATCTTCATATAACAAAAGACTACATACTTTCTTATAAGAAATTAGATTATTTAGAGGTCGTAAGGTATTTTGATTCTGATTGTACTAGGTGCGAAGATAGTAAAAAAATCTACATCAGACTATATTTACAAGATATCTAGAGGAACTATATCCTAGAAAAGTGTCAAACAAACATCGGTAACTTCTTTCACTATGACAACGTAATTAGTAGCAAGTTATAAGGTATCACACCATGAAATGTGTCTGGGGAATTTTTTCACTGAACTTAGTATTTTGGAGAAGGTAGAAAGATCATTTACATTATTTTATAACAATAAGCCAAAAATATTGTATTTCAACAACAATAGGCGCTTGGTGAACAATTTTGTGATTTTTTTTGAACTGTTCTTATATCGTTCGCTTGTGTTTGTTTGCTAAGTTAAATAAACAAGTATAAATGTTCATTTAATAAATGAATGAATACGAACAGAGGTGTTTTCGGTTCGTTTATGTTCACAAACATGCTCATTTATCGACTCGTATATTTATGTTAATGAAAAATCCGTTTACTTTTTTTACATTTTAAATATTGATGAATCTAGGGACTAAATTAAATACATGGTGAAATTTGGAGTTTAAAATATAAATGTGTTCGTGAACGTATAAAACAATATGTTTAACTAAATAAAGAACACCAATACAATATCACTAACCGAACATAAACACTTTACGTGATTCCATCCATAGATTGGGCCACCCACGTGTACGTATTTAATACTTGACCAAGTTGTGTATTTAGGTGAGCAGTCTGGGACGAACTTGTAATGTGACCAAATTTAAAAATTAGACGTCGCCTGAGAGATTCGAACTCTCGCGGGAAAATCCCATGTACTTAGCAGGCACACGCCTTAACCACTCGGCCAAAGCGACGTTTGTGCAATCAATTTAAACTGTTATTATACAATTATGAGTAGCTTTTACTCGTAGATGTCATTAAGTTGATCAGGTCACATGTACATTGGATTTAGCATATTCGAGTTTAATCAATAGAATGTTTTCAACTTATATCAGTATTAAAATCATTCTATTTAGGCCCCTTTCTCTGATAAAAACAAGTTCAATCATCATGCTCAACTTTAAACTTTATTTGTGATTAAATTTAATTCTAAATTTAAAACTTTAATATTTTCGTTAAAATTATGTTTTAGATTCAAAAATATTTTAATCTTAAAAAAGTGGCTCCAATATAAAATTAAGAATTGAATAACTTAAGCACAAAAAGCGATCTTGATGAATTGAGAAACATACACACCCTAGGGATATTCATGAAGGCTTCAAATTTGCAAACCAATATAGAAGTGCTCACACATTTGATATTTAGGTCATCCCATTTTTTCCTCAATGTGCTTATTCATTTTTCTTGTTAAAATTACTATTCATGACCCTTCTATTTTAAGCTTTTTTTTAAGATAACCACATTTTTATCTCATTTTCTATTTTTCATGTATCATTGTTATTATTTGTTTTTAGACTAGTAAATAGATTAATTTTAGGTATATTGGGAATTCTCTAGCTTTTTACACCCATAATCGATTCTCCAACCAGATTTTAGTTCTAATGTTAGACACATGCCAAATTTGAAAGTATTCAATCTCACATAATTCAAAACCACTAATGATAATTCTATCTTTTGACAAACTTTTCGAATGCTCAAGATATTTTCTAAATCACCGCAAAATCATTCCGATGGTATGGAAGAGTTGTCTTGCTTATTGCGAGATGCAAACATCCTTATTTTTTATAGGTGAATTATGCATGAGGCCACCACCCTCGAGTTGATTGAGAAGTTTGAAGCTTGTAAGGGCTAACGAGTAAATTTCACGAAGTCCAAACTATTCTTTAGTGTAAATACTACTCTTGGTGTGCAAGTATCCATTTCGACCTTGTATCGTGTGTAGCCTGTGGATAACCTGGAGCGTTACCTTGGTTTCCCATCAGTTGCTGGTTGAAGTCGTAACACTTTTCGGTTTCTGAAAGAAGGAATACTCGTTCGTACCAGTCGTGCCAATGTCCATCATCTCCCACAAGGTGGGAAATGGGTCCTTATCAAGTCCATTCTCCAAGATTTATTGACATATCAGATGAGTGTCTTCACTTTACTTGTCATGATTTACGGACTGTTGGTTCGAATTTAAGGTTTAGGGTTTAATCACTCGAAGTTGGAGGTTCATCGTTTTGTGATAAATTATTTTAGTATGTAATTGATAACCAAACTCTTTTAAACACTCAAATTGTAAACATCATGTATTGAGGATAACAAGACGTAGGACATATAAGGAAAACGGAGTTATGAGTGGGTATAATAGAATGTGGATACGGAGGGACGAAGGTCAATCTCCTGGCTCCAACCGCTCCGGTTCTGAACATGCAAGTGCCAGTAGGTTCGAGCTATTGCGTCCAGGTCCATCATTGGCACGGTTTCATCATCCCCTCTCTGGGATGCCAATGCCCCCCTGCATTTCCATTTTAACTCTTCCTTAATTCATCACATTTTCCCACTAATTCTACGTCGCATTTTATCTTAACTGCTCACCCTTTTCATTTTCACATTTTCAAACACATCTCCTAAAAATATGAATATCAAATACGGATTTGTTTAATCTTTTTAATTATTTGTTTGATGTTTATAAACGGATATTTATGTTAAGTACAAGGCGAATTCACTAAACTATTAACTTAATTCTGTTTTGACCACAAAATTAAAAATTTTAATTTTTATGAATATTAGACTTTATTCGGTTGTTAGACATGTGTACGCTCCTTATGACACCCTAAATACAAAAGTTTTGAAGTGTAAAGGAAATAAAAGGTGCAACTAAGTGACATTGATTGTACCTGGATTGATCAATGATAATATGAGCAACATGAACACCAAGAGACTGGAACTCCATCGACAGGCATTGAGATATATTTTAATGGCTGAAAAAAAAACTACATAGTTCAGAGAAACCAGCGATGCCATGGAGCGAAGTCGACCGACCAGTGAAAATAATCGTTCCCCTTCGCCTTTCCACCATCCCAGGAAGCACCTTCCATTGATTGGATCCAGTGAAAAAAAATTTGTTAGTTACTTTATTTTTGTGGGATTCGAGTTTTAGACACGGATTCTTGTTTCTGGAAACTGTTGTTAAGTAATTAATAATTTCGAAAGCTTGTTAAGGTGGTATCAGTGGTTGCCAATTACACCATACCCGGAAATTTTGTATATGAACAGAGAAAACCCTAACTGTTATGCATGCATGCCTGTAACACTGAGCAAATAAGACATTGGCACATATTTTCATTGAATATTTTTTAATTCCAGCGCACTTGCTGCTCATGGTTCAAGAGTTCAAAAGAAAATTAGAGAGGATGAAACTAAGGAGATAGATAGGGTTGTGACATAATTTTAATTAAAATATAATAAATTGATGTGGTTTCAATCATAAAAGAGGATGTTGTCTCTATACATCATAGGTTTAAGCAATTATTTACAAGATGCGTGTATTGTCAATAGATTAAGAAAATTTTAAATATAATATTATATTGTTATCATCATAGACTATTCAAAAAATATTAAATTAAAATTTATTTAAAATTTAATATTTTGTAATATGTTGAGTTATTCAACCATTAATTTTTAGTTAATCGATAACATAATAATCAAAAGTTGAGTGATTAAGATAAAATAAAAGTGAACCATATATTAAATATCTGAAATCTGCTAACCATTGCTTTATGTTGCATTTAATGGGCGTTGATGAATCCGGGGAAGCTGAAGAATTAGTAAATTGCCGACAGCAGCCCCACCACCGCAGCTCAGAAAACCATTCATTTTATTTTAGAATGGGGTTCCTCTAAGGTATCCAAGAAGCCCCAACCTATAACCGATGCTAGCTACCTGCTACTATATAAAATTTAATTTTTACATATTAAATCTTTTTATTTAAAAATCTCTCTTTGTGTCCACTTTTCCCATTAAGGGTATTAGCGTTGTAATTATAAAAAAGCAAAATATTTTTTACTTTTATCAATTTAGCCCTTGTTTTTTAAATATACCTAAAAAATTAAAAAGATTTAAAATTTATCATATTCTCAGAGAATTTCACCAGGCTAGGGAAACCCCCCACTCATTTCCATTACAATATACCTGTTCCACCATTACTGTTCTTTATGAGAGATGTCTTATTCCATTGGATTGAATTCTTTACTGAAGGCAAACGCCGCTTTTCTATAGGATGATGTTCAACTTCACTGAGGAACAAAATCCCAATGGACATAAAGGAATGGAAACACTATTCAGGGATGAAGGACTGCTCCACCCAAATTTTCATTAGCTGAAATGTACAAACCGTCTATATGTGATCAATATGATCCAAATCAAGAGAAAAGAAATGGTGGACGGCTTCGCCGTATGATCACCTGATCGTTGCCAGCATTGTGAAACATCGTGCCTTGATGGCAGACGAAACTCGCCGTATGATCACCTGATCGGATCGAACCTTTGTGTATTTTAACCTGGCCACTAGTTAATTCCATCTGTGGAAGGCCTAGAAACTCTTGAACATCTTTAAGTTTCTGATACAAAGAAATAAAACATATGGAAAGAAGAATTAACTTAAGCAAATGTGATTAAATCCAAAACCAAAACCAGAATTAAACTGTTCTTGCTTACCTGTGGTATGTATCATATCAAAATAAAAACATATGGAAATAAAGGAGAATTAACTTATTTGTAGAAAGAATATAAAAACTTAAAAGTTCAAATTGAATATAAAAACACATGGAAAGAAGAGTTACTTGTCCTGTATAGAATTCAAGTGATCAAAGTGATATATCGGGTTCTTACCAGAGTAAGCTTGAAGAAGTACTTAACGCTCATTCTAGAAAGTTATAGAAACTTGATATTGATTCTTTTTTTTTCTATTGATGGTTGACTGTAGAAAATAAGATAATATTTTATTATTTTTTTAACTATGTTCTTATTACTTCCCATCGTCCTATTTTCTCTATAATTACAAACGCACAGTATTGTTCTCATCGCCCAATTGTTATTTTTAAAGTATATTATGTACGACTTAATTAGTTATTCTTTATGTACATTTATTATGTACAACTTGGGCATAAGTATATAAATAGATTTGTCTATTGGATTGATCCAATTTAACAACGTGGGTGCATTCTTTTTCTCCTTGCCCTTTAAAATCCGACGGTTCAATATTGTTTTTATGCATAGCCAAAGCCCGTAGGTGTTAGGTTAATCGAGCGAAAGGACAAGACAATGAAGTATATGTGACGTACCCCCACAACCCCACGAATTGGACCACCCTTTTAAAGTGCAAACAATGTGAGCTATCTCCCTTCATATCTTGTTCGGTTTTACACTTTAAAACGTGCCTCGTCATCAATTGTCGGATACGCCTACTTTTAATTGTTGAGCTTTGGCAAGTTATAATGTTATTTTAAAATAGATATAATGATAAAATTTAGTTTTTAATATTTGTTTAAATGATTAATCTAATTTCTGCTTTTTAAAAATATTTTCATTTTTGATATTTTTTTAGTTAAAATAGTTTATATTAGATGAAAAATTATAGTTAATTAACAGTAAATGCATATCGTTGACATCACATTTTCGCATGTAGTTAATTACTGACGTGATACGTATCATGCCATCACTTTGAGTAATGTCAACTAAAGTTAATCAAATTGCATACGAGTTAATAACTCAAATAAAATTTAGGTCAATTTTAATATAGTTTGATTTATTTTAAATTTTAAATCGTTTTTAGATCATCATATTTGGATCAATATCGGGTCTCGGACTAAATAAATCATTTTTGATCAAATCCTCTAAGCCTAGATAAAGTTGAAGTGTAATCTCGCTTTAGCATTTATTTGAAGCATAGATTAATTGATAAAGAGAACCATTGCCATGAAGCAATTGTCACCAGAGCAATAGCTTATTAACCCTAATCAAATTTCTTAGAAAAACCAAAGAGCAAGACGCTACTAATAACTCGAAAAACCATATTAACTCCGCTATACAATTGCTAATGATAACTTTATTTATTATTTTCAATGCATTAAATTATTATATACAACAACTTTTAAATGTATTTCAAAATTCCTATAACAAAATATTGGACAATTTAAATTCTATTAAGGAAAAAATGAAAAACAAACTTTAATTGGGATATACGCATTCCTCTCTTTTCTTTCAAGACAAATGGGTACTTTCATATCTTTTCCCTTTGAATTGTGTTGACGGATCATGCCAAGCCATTTTCCTTTGGTTCACAATTGCCCAAAGTCCAAAACAGGGGACATCCCAACCCCATTTCATGAAACGAACATGACATTTTCTCCGAACCCGACATATTTTGATTTGATCTTTTAAGATGGGGAGTTTGTTAGAATCTTAATGGGGTTATCTCAATTTTTGTGAGAGGGGAGTTGGATTTACGTTGAAATTGAATTTAAAATAAAAAAAAAAATTAAATTCAACAGGATTTAATATATTTAAAATATTATTATATATTATTTAAGAATTTTCTTTTATATTTAGCAGATTTTCTTCTTTCCCTACCATTGTCATTTCAATAAATTTTGGAAATGTTGTGGGTGACCTTCTTTCTTTCTTTTTTCTTTTAAATAATGTATGTGTCGAAAAAATATTTTGGGATATAGGTCATTAATTATAGTATCATAGAACTCTTCGTGGGGAATAACGAGTTTCATAAAATATATTAAAAAATAGAACTCTTCATATGAACTGTAACAAAAGTATATGGAACTCGTCATATTCTTATGACGAGTTTCAATTATTTATTATATTTTATAAAACACATCATTCTCTCATGATGAATTCCACGTATATTATAACAAATGACTTGCATCCCAAATTAATTCTCAAATATATGTATTTTCTAATTTTTTCTGAATTATTTAACCAATTAAGTCGTCTTCTAGTTTTTTATTTTATTTGTTGTGTGGCTTCGGGAAGAAGCAAAAAGAAACTTGGGTTTCAAAAGTGTAGTTGAATTACTTTTTGAAAAGCGAGTTATAAAAGTGAGTGAAGGAGAGCCTTGCAAAATGTCTTCCAAAAATGCTTAAAGGGTAAAATAGATTTTTTTAATTGATATGACCCAAATTCCTTTTTTTTTCCAGCATCACTGATCAAAATTCAAAACAAAGGACATGAATTGTCTTTGGATATGAAAGAAATCGCATCCCGCCTTTAATTTTTAAAATAATCTTATTAAAAATAAAAATATCTAAAATTATAATAAGGGTTTATAACACTTTATTTTAGTTTACTCAAACAAATAATTGATCCCTTAATTTTATATTATACTTTATAACAATATTATTCAATACATATATATATATATATAATTACGAATATTTATCCATCAGTAAAAAAAAACTCAAATTAGCAAAACCTTTACTGAACACCAAAAAGACGCGAGAGGCACAAAATGGGTAAGTATTTCAATCAAGGACATTTACTCGGTAATAGGTACTAGTTGAAATATATGTCAAAGAGTTTGGATCGACGTTGATGTACGAATGGTTAAAAATCCCACGACACTTGAAGCTAGAAACGCAGAGTATTTCTTGGGGAGTGGTCCATATAGTTTATACATGACCCACGTGATATATATATATATATATATATATATATATATGCATGCATGCATGGATGTTTCCAAATCTCAAATGGCGTCATTGATCAGAATGTGAAAAGATACATCATTATATTGTCCACGTGTCAGCATTCATTTATTCGTTACCTAAATGTTAGGCTGTTACTTAAATTTCTTCATTTCTTCATATTTTCATATTCTTTCATTTGAAAAAAATGAATATGTCCATTAAATAAAAAATACTATTGAATTTAAAGAACAGTTTTAATAATAAAAAGTAAATATTATTATTTTTAAAGAATTTAGATTTAGATAATTATATTTACAAAATGAATATGTGATATGAATTGATTAAGAAAAAAATTTAAACCAATCTACCATTATCGTCATACCATACTATTTTAAAAAAATAAAACTATAATATTCACTTTGATATATTTTTTAAATTTGAAAAAAAATAAAAATGTTTTTAATAGTAAAATAATTACAAAATATTATTCGTTCAAAATATTTCTTATCTATTAATAACATTATCAACACATATTAGGGGTGTACGAATCCGGGTACCGGAACATTCGGGTCGGTGATTTCTCGGCCTGTGTCTCGACCCGGATGTTTCGGGTACCCTGTAATCGGGTACCCAGATTTTGCGGGTACCCGATTTTTTTTTATTATTAAATAAAAAACACATACAAATTTAAATGTTCGAAACTTCAAATTACATAGTCCAACATCGAAACACAAAATTTAAAAGTTCGAAATACAAAATCGAATAATCTATAATATAAATAAAACATAAAAGTTCATAACTCACATAAAAGTTCCAATATCATACAATCAACTTGATACTTGAATCATGAATTGAATTCATGATCATTACTACACTTCTTCATTTGCCATTCTCCGTTCCTACAATCAATTCTTTCATCAGATATAAATAAACCATAAGTTTACAACAACCAATATCTTACGAATATACAAAACGAAAATATTACTAAAGTGAAATATTTTAAAGCAAATTCAAACAAAAATTCAAATAAAATTTGTAAAAAAAAACATATCATCAAACACCATTTAAAATCTTTTTTAAAATAGACCATAGTACTACTTTTAATGGTCAATAGATTAAATGGTTAGTATATATAGAAATTAAAGGAAATACGATCACATAAACAAGTGTTTCAGTGCTAAGAACACTTAATTGAAATGGTGATTACTCAATTGATCTTGTGAGACATGAAATGAAGATAGATGGTTCAAATTCTTTAGAGAGTTGCATATTTTTTTAATTCGTTTTTACGAGAAACTCTTCAATTAAAAGGAGGTACACATCAAAATCAATGCAACCTATAATATTAAAAATTGCACTGCTTTAAATTGGACTTCTAAGTTAAACATGTTCATTAAAAACAGTGGATTGTTACCTCTCCGTTGGCTAATGGGCAGTGGAAACTCAAGGAGGGAGGGGCAACAAGGCAGAACAGCGGGTGGTTCTTACGCTTGAAAAATCAACAACCCAAATATATATTGGTCCTAAAAGAGAGTAAGATAAGTTGAATAAGATCAAATGTGCATAAACAAATGAAATCTAACATGCAAACTGGACATTTGTTTACTTCAATATTTTAAAAATCTCTTACTGCTAGCGGCTTGTGGGTTGGGATCGTGGTGGCCGGTGGGTGCTTACCTCCTTAGATGAGCGACCGGCGACCGCAGCGATGAAGAATGGAGCTTGGCGTGTAGATTGCAACGTGGCCGTTTTCACTTTTGAGGTCTGGAGCTGTTAGGGATTTCAATAAGAAATAATTTGCTTTAGGTAATATTATAACATAAATTAAATATATAGTTAATATATATATAAAAAATTAACCAGGTACTAGAGTAACCGGGTACCCGAAAAAAATCAATTTTTGTATCCCGGACCAGACCCGAAAAGTATCGGGTACCAGGTAATTTTTTTTTTAAATTACCCGATTTTTTTTATCCGGGTCGAGTAATTTTGCACACCCCTAACACATATACATCCTACAAATAATTCTTTGAATTCAAATCCTTAAAAAAAAAAAAAAAGACCTTATCACCACTTAGGTTGTTTAATAGGACGTTTACAAAATATAGTTAAATAATAACTAAATCGAAATAAAGAAAAATTGATAAAATGAATAAAATATTACGCCGTCAAATGTTCCAGTTACAGATTCTGTTAAATGGACCACCGTCAGTTCATCACCCACAGCCAACCTCTCTAAACGGCAAAACAAATCCTCACCGTTCAATTGTTCTCCCTCTCTATCATCATCATCTTAAAACTAACAAAACCAGCAAACGAATGTTCAAAACCAAAAAAGAAGAAAAAAAATTCTCTCAGAAAAGGAAAGAAAAAAAAAACCATTCAAATTCGTTACAGTTTGAGGAATTGCAGTTATGGAGGTAGCTAACGTCGTAGTCCGAACACCAGCTATGGTGCCGGTGGCAACGGGAACAGTTCAGAAGAAACGAAGAAGATTTAACGACGATAACGATGGAGAAGAAGCTGAATTTAGAGTAGCTTCTTCAACGACGTCGTATATCCAGTTAAGAGGCCAGAGAATTTTGGTGGATCATCATCGCGGTTACAGAAATCAGTGTTTGGGCTCTAACTCGGATCATGATGATGACGTGTCATGTTCTTCAACCAGTTTCAGTTCGTGCGAGAAAAGAAATATTGAGTTGCCAGATCTGGAGGTGAATTTTTATTTTTTTTAAATAATAATAAATTCTAGGAGTTTCTGATTCTCGAGCTTTAATTGATGTTATTAAATTGAAGAATTTTTTAATTTTTTTTCCTAGGATGAGAGCATTGAAGATGAAACATCCACGCATTTCAGCAGCAGAGACAGGTTGGTGAAATTAAACTTATAATAAATTATATACGTTTAAATTTATCTATGTTGATATTTAAGTTTTCCTTCTCTCTTGAATTCAAATTTTAAATTTCCTTTCTTACGTTCTAAAATTTTAATTCTCTTCCTTTATATACTCCTCTCAAATTCTTGTTTTCTTCGTCTCCACGGTGAACTGAAGCAGGAGAGAAAAGACGCCGTCAGCAGAGGCTGAAGACATGGATTCAAGGTCGAGGCCATCAGAGCGGAGATCAACGGTGGTGAAGATGCCAACCGAAGCTGAACTGGAAGAATTCTTCTCTGTTGCTGAGGAAAAACTTCAAAATCACTTTGCTGAAAAGTATGTTCACATTTCCTTTCCTTGTATTAAATTTTCTTGGGAACCAAACGGTAATTTCAAACTAAGGAAAAGGGAATTTGTTTGGCTTGACTACTTTTAGGTACAACTACGATATTTTCAAGGATGAACCGTTGGAAGGGCGTTGCAAGTGGATTCGATTGAAGCCATGAAGAAAATCCAACTCACACCGTTAGAAAAATCTATGAAAAATTGCTAAATATAACGAAATTCTGTTCGAATATAATATTTGGTGGTTTTGTGGAAATTCGGAGCCACCAAAGTAAGTTTGTTTCAACTGCTAGAATGTCTGCTGCTTCTTCCTCGTTTCTGGTATGCCCACTACTTCTCTGTATTAGTTAGTTTGTAATAAATTTTTTTTCTTTTTAGGAAATAATTGTGATTTGATAAAGAAAATTTTGTAGCAGCTTCTCTCATTCTGCTACACTTGTTGCTTCTAATTGTCAGTAGTATATTTTTGTAGCATAAACCTCCGAAGAATAACTATTATTGAAATTCTAGTTCATGTTTCTTTCTAATATACATTTTATTTTTTTATTAAGGTAAATGTGATTATAAATTAGTATTTGTTCTAAGTACACTCAATCATTTAACAATGAATGTTAAATCACCCGTTCCTTTAATTATTGAGGTAAGTTGGTTTGTGCCTAATATACATTTTATTGAATTTTATATTTAAACTTATAACTTACCGTAGAATTTATTATAGTCTCAGTGATAAAAAATGTTATTTTTCTTAAATAATTTAAGTTTTACCAATTACATATGCAGGATGTATACATGATCAATAACTAAAAAAGATTTTACATATATACTACCTTATAATAACTAAATTAATATAAGATAAAGTACACAAATGGTCCACGATTATAAGGTGTTGCTTTGTTGAGTCCCCTAATTATTGAAAGTTACAAAATGATCATCCAACTATAAAATATTATTTTGCTTTATATTTGTTATGATTTTTTGTGTATAACTATCAGTATTCGATCCAAATTATAATGAAATGTATATTTCTAAAAGGAAGTCACAAAATTTGATCCAAATTAAAATTCTAAAATCATAATATTATTACTTTAAAAAATAATATTAGTTTAGTTTTAATTCAATTAAACTATCATTATATTTAAAATTTATAATTTTAAATGTATAATAATTTTTAAAAATTATTACAAAAAGGACATTTAATAAAATTAATCACACTTTTTGTTTATGCAACTATAAATTGTCACCACTTTCCAAGACATGGAATAATCAGCTACCAACCTTATATTCTATCTGTTTATATATATATATATATATATATATATATATAGTAGAGACCTCTCTTTTATTTTGGTAATTGAGCCCCTAATTAACTATTTTTCAGTCCAATCACAAAATAAATCATTTTGTCGCGTTTAATAGTGTTCAAATTCAATTCGATCTAAAAAAAATCGAAAATTAATTTAAAAAATCGATAACCGAAATCGATTTAGTATGTTTAGTTTTTTTTAAAAATCGATCGATTCGGTTTCGATTTGAAAATTCAGAACCGATCCGAACCGAACCGAACCGATAGTTGACTATCTCCTTATACAGAACGACACCGTTTCAACTTCCTTGCCAAAAACTAAAACCTAGCCCACATTTTCCAATTTACTCCGCCTCTTCTCATCCTCCTTGAGCACAACCCCTCACTCACAACCCAACTTTTCTTGAGAAAGGAGAGGAGAATAGCTCAAGACAGCTATTTTTTCTTCCGGGTTTCTGGCATAATCCTTCAGAAGAAATGCTTCTTAGAAGATAGTATGTCTGCCTACTTACTGTTCTTATCTCGAAGGAAAATCGTGCAAGGTACTATTTTTGGGGTTTTATTTGTTTATTTGTTTTGAGATAAGTGTAAAACCATATGAAAGCCATTTTTAATCGTTTTTATGCAAAAACCTGCACTATCATCTTCATAATTGAACGAATGGCAGCAGGAAATTTCCAGATCCATGTTAGTATTTCATTCACTCGTCGGATTTTGCTCTAAATTTATAAAAATCTGTTTTTCTGCATGCTCCTGCAATCTTTTCTTCTGGCAGCAGATGTTGAGGATTTATGGTTTTTTTTATTGATCCCCATGTTGGACATTTAATCTTTACCTCTTCCGTTCTAGAACACCATGGTCAAGGTCAAGTATTTTTTTAAGCGTACCTTAGGATTTAAGGTGGAAATGTAGCCTCTGCCTTTCCTGAACAGTAATGTTGAGTTGTGCATTAACTGATTAAGCCAACATTAACATTGTAATATTGTAAGTGATGATTTTGAAAACTATATTAGTGTATTGAACGTTGAAACCCCCTACCTGATTCGGCTATGCCCAAATTTGTGCTAGCTAATAAGTGATGATTAATGCTTATATGTACTATCAGCTTCTCAGAGAACAGAGCTTATACAGGCTACGCTATCTACTTTTAAAACTTGGATTAAAAAAAAACAATGTGCTGGCAGTGTTGTTACTTGAATTATTTTGAAAAATTAGAATTTAAAAATCGTATAAATTCAAACCGAATCAAGTTGCACTTAATTGGATCGGATCGGATTTTTTTTAGAAACATCCAAACTGATCCAAACCGTAAACATTTATACTTTTGGATCGGATGATTTTTAGCTAAAAACCGATCCAAACCGACCGCAAACACCCCTAGTCGTGTCAACTATATTCCATTACTACCTATCATCGTAGGCATGACATGATATTTTCTTAAGATAAACGAATTTAATTATTAATTACATAAACAATACTAAGGTTCAAGATACAATTTGAGATTTCAAGAACAAATAAAAAAAATAACAATTGAAACCCCAATGAACAAAGGCGTGAGCAACATTATTTGCATCTCAGAGGATGAAAGCAACTTTAATCACAGAATATAAAGAGATGAATCATCGAGCTTCAATCAAATGGATACCTAAGATTAAGGGATCAGAAGAGGTGGTGGCCAGTCTTTGCACGATGCTCAACGCGTCTCCTTCAATGATGATATCATTCCAGCCGTTTTCTATAGCTAAAGAAATGCCTTCAGTGAAAGCTTTAGCCTACACCATTTCAGCTGAAGGGTAATCATCCAGTCTACGAGCATGACTACCGATCACTAATCCGTGGTGATATTTGGCTAAAATCCCTAAGGCAACAGTCTTAGAGTTCGCATGTCAGGAACAATCTACATAGATACGGTGATTAGTTTAGGGGTAAGCAAAAAAATCTGATCTGATCGATCATATCTATTTATCCGTTGATCCGATCCGGAAATTTTGATATTTGATCCGTTTTTTTAATTTCTAGATAATTCAAATTGGATGCCCGAGATTAAAATCAGATAATCAGATTAAATACGGATCGAATAAATTTTAATCTCGGATTATCCGACAAAAAATGGACCCTTAAAATATTTTACCCAGACCCAACTAAACCAACCAGCTAGCCCGCCCCTAGCCTGAAATGTCCAACGGCTCAACCAGGTCTTATAACTATTGACCAACCCAGTAACCGCAGGTGCTGTCTCTACACACGGCTTTCTCTTGCAAATCCCTTCATTTTCCCAATACCAAAAGCCTCCATGTCCTCTCTTCACCACCCAATCGTCTGGGCCTTATAAGGAACTTCATTACTTCTCCCACTGCTCTTAACATGGATTATCCATCTCTGGTTTGCCATATATTTTGAGCACTACCCCTTGCCTTGTTTTTATATCAAATTTATTCATTTGTTTTGTACACTAAATTAAATTTTTTTTAAAAGTTGAAATATTAATTAATTTATGATGAATTTTCAAATAAGATTTAAATATTTTAGGATTGAAATGTCTTCTTACGTAAGAATCACCTTTCAGAAATCTTTCTAACGTATTTTAAAAGTCACTATATAAACAAATTCAGATTTTAAAAGAATTATGAAAATTCAAATTCAAAATTTTCAAACCTGCTACCATCCCTATATAATCATCACTAGTCATCCGCCCGAACAATGGCAACAAGATACTGATTCAAATTACTCAAACATAATAAAGAATAAAAACATGGTTAAAAGTCATGGCCAAGTATTCGATCCTACTATATAAATCCAGGCACATGTTTTTAGTTTTTATTTATACAAAGATGCCACTGCTGCAGTTATCGAACGCTCCCTCCAGCCGTAGGTCGGACCTCTAATACCCGCCGTAAGAAGTTCTCTTCATCATCCTCATGAACTCTTCGATACCTACCTCCCCATCATCTTCATTCACCAATCGAACATTGATTAACATGTTTGCTTCGGCATAGATGAAGTTTAACAAGTTTATGTAAAGAAAATCAGGCTGGTATTAGTTCAAGTACAATTTAACTAAACTGACCGACACCAAAGTCAAATCAGTTCGGTTTAGTCAGTTTGGTTTGGAAGTTCGGTTTAGGGTTAGGTCAGTCTATCACCTGGAACAAAATTGTAAAAGCAAAACAATCATAGAGCACCGTATCAAGATTCGAGAAGCAAGGTTAGCTTACGATCTCAGTCTGCTTCTTCGATCATGTCTTGAATATCCTTGTCGGAGAAGTGTTCACCAGGCTCCTTTGCAATGCGTTTAACATCTTCAGGAGATATCTTTCCCTGAATTCAAATGAAGAATCAATCTTTCCACCAAAACAACTAACAAAATTCAATCTAAATAAATAAAGCCGCATCTTTACATTGTTATCATGATTAATGATTCGGAATGCTTTCATAAGCTCTTCTTTAGTGTCGCTTTCGCCAATCTTGGCAGTCATCATGTGCACAAATTAATCGAAATCAAAGGCACCACTGCCATCCTTGTCAACATCCGCAATCATTTGATTTATTTGCTGTTGTGGAACAGAATATCAGAACATAAGGATCCCGAGGGAATCAATTTGATATGCTAAACTTTACATCATTTAAGAAACAAAAAGGAAATCAAACATTCAACCAGCATTCTCTGTTACAAAACTTACCTCTTCTGTCATTTCAAAACCGAGAGCCCTGTAATGGTAAAACTTTCAGTTCCAACGTGTTGATATGAACTAAAAAAACTCTCTTTTGCAAACATGAAAAATCAGACACTAATACCCATACCTCATGGCAACATTCATCTCTTTGGCATCAATGGTACCTGGCCAACAAATTCAAACCCATAATTTAGTAAAAATGCCGAATTCGTATCTCATATACACCACCGGTATTAAATGAGTCATTCCATACCCGATCCATCGGTGTCAAACAGTTCAAAAGCTTCCTTAATCTCCTACCTCTTCTGTTGGCTTAATCCATGGTATCTTCCCTTCGGCTTGTCTTTCCTTGACGGTCCTCTGTAAAGACTAGCCAGATCAAACATTCATTAAAGATGATCAAGACCAATTCTAGTTCCAAAAATGTTTTACTACATCATTCTCTTACTTGTACTCGCGTGTGAGTGTCAGATTTTATTACATGTCCGACCCCTATGTTAATTTTTTTTTCTATGTATTTGGAAGACTCTTGGAGGATTATATCCGAAAATATGTTGGACAGAAGCATCAGAAACTGACACTTATGCAAAATGAAGATCCAGGTCCGGAAAAACATAGAAATTTGCAAATTCCGCAAGCCATGGACAAACGACCAAACACAAAGAAAATATTAACCGCCAAATTGTTGAAGTTGAAGGATTATTCAATAATTTCTTCAATTTCCAGAGACATTACTGAAAAAGTTTTTTAATTCCAGTTTCTGCTAATGCACCACACATCTCATCCATTTTATCATTATTATAAACACAAAATTTCACAATTAATCCCAAATAAAATCTACGAAACAGAAGGAACAAAAATAAACGTCGAATGCTATTCAATTTAAAGCAAAGGTGAACACGACGATTCAGAAAATATCAAAAACCCTAATCATTAACAATAGTAAAGAAGAAAAAGCACAAAGAGAAGTATAATTATTGAATAGAATTAAGTAAATTGAATCTTAGGGATTAATGCGAAGAACATACCATTAATTACTGAGGTGAGGTCGAAAACTAGTTGAAGAAGAGTCCCCAAAACTTGGAAAGAGAAGCAATTGAAAGGACTGGACTTGAAGATTTTAGCTATACGAAAATGAATCTTTAAGCGGTTGTTTGATCTTTCTGTTGACTCCATGAATAAGCAAACCCATTCTTAACTGCTATGACCTGCTAACTGCTATGACCTAATAATGGGCTTCATTGTCCCTGTATTAACTAGATTTTTGCTCTTTCGCATTTTAGGGATTGGGTTTCACGAGCTAACAAAAACTTACACTATGAATCCTTTAGGATAAACTACATTAATAGTCATTGAAGTATGAGTAAATTTTTCTTTCAACACTAAAGGTAATGATTTGGTCACCCACATTATTGTTTTATAATAAATTGATCATTTGACCGTTAATAATTGTTATTAGGAAACGAAATGCTAATGTGACTCGTTAAGCTGACTTACCTGTTACCATTTGACCATGCGGGACTGTAGGCTTATTTTTAATTTTATGAAGTAAGCAAGCATTTGATGAAGGTTTTTCCACCAAAATCTAGTGTTTTCCTTTTAAAATGGTTGGGAAAGTTAATTAAGAAATGAGTGGCAAATAATGGTGAAGCTCATTGTAACAAGATCCATCATGTTCCTTGAATGGACCCATTTTTGGTATCTTCATCCAATGAGCCAATAACTAAATAGTGTGAGCACTAAGCGGATGTTGGAAGATGGAGTAGCGATCATGAATTGCACCCTTTTTTTTTCTTACATGGATATGCTTTCTGTTAGTGGGTTCTTCCTTGCTGTCATGTTGGCACCCTTTTCCCAGCTAAATCCCACTTATGGTGATCTGTAATTTGGCTTACGTGGGGGCATATATGAGAGGCTGTCAAAGTTAGGGTCAAAATTGATCATGCAAAAGTGTTCTTTTTCATGATGGTTCACAAGTAGAGATGATATGAGAAGCCAACAACTCTTCTTTTGGGCCTCAAAATATATTTACTCACAAGTGTTTTATTTTCGGTTTAAAGACCTTTAATATATTTTAACATTTTTTTCATACAACCTAAACATTTTATGTATAGTGGCAAGATTCTGCTATCATGTTTATACTATACATAAGTTGCAAATTTAGTTCCTATAAATTTAGTCCCTATAATTTAGTCATATTATTCATGTATCATTTGGGTTAAAGTAAAAACTTTAAAAGTGTAGGAGCTGAAATTAACTAAATTGGAGTATAAGGACTAAATCCGCAGATTAAGTATAGTAAAGTGGAAATTAAATGTAAAAACAAAGGTGCTAAATCTGTGTCTGGCATTGAGAAATAAACATAAAAACTTGGTAGCCTAAATTGCCTTCAAAATGAAAACAAAAATGATTAATTTGTCTGCCCCTAAATCAAAGCACGCGGGAGGAATTTCTTATCATTGAGTCACACAAATGACAAATCTGTCTATATACGGACCAAAAAATTAAATATAAGGAAAATTTTCATATATTAAACGAATTAAAATAATTTTATAAATAATTATCGAATACAACAATGTTCTTAGAACTTTGGGAGAGAAATGAATTGACTTTTTTCTTGACGTAGAAGGAAATATATATACAAAAAACAAGGTGCAAACATGTTTTTACTGGGCATGGTTCAGACAAACTACGAAACCTTAAACTAATAGGGAACAAAATAAAAGATAAATGAAGTTGTGAAAAGTCAATCTAGCAGATATTTTAGTTCATTCAATGTCCGGATTTTTCTCTTTTCCTTTCTGGAAATTTCTAACCAAATTTACCAAACAAAAGACAGTTCATGTTTGGTTCTTTTACATTGATAAACAACTCTGCTTTCATCGCTTTTATTTCTTAGAATTTGATCCTCAAAACCTTGATGATCATATCAAGTTATGGAACACATCCATCCATCCATGATCCATCCATCATCGTCGTCGTCATGAGCTTTGCCTCACTGAACAAGCAACCAGCTGCGCCCATTGCCGCAGCCTTGTCTTCACTGTCTGTGGATTATCACCTTCAATCACCAAAAAAAAGGAAACCAAATATCAGAATAAAAACAAGTTACAAACAAAACTCAAGATCAAACGAGTTGAATTCAGGACTCACCAGGGCCAACAATGGAGCGGGGGCTTCCAATGGGCGACGAAATACTCTCAGAATTCGAAACAACCGAAGGATACGCCGTGGAAGGCTTGGAGATGATGGTGTCGTTGTAGTTCTTATTAACAGCATAATAAAGACCCAAAGCAGGCAAAGTATCAGACAAACGTTGGTCCACCTCAGGCGAATCGAACCCGAACCCCAACTCGAAACACGCCTTGAGCTCGTCCAGGTCTTCATCCGTCACGCTCTTGCTCCTCCTCTTCTTGCTGTTCCCTTTCCTTCTCAGCCACGCTTCGTCGCGGAATATGTCCGGCGACCATGACGGGTGCTTGTAAAGCGGAACAGAAGGTGGCATCGACATCAAAGGTTGCGGTGAATCATGAATTGATGGTAGATTTTGCGGTGGTTGCGGTGGGGACATAGACAGAGGTAGCAGCCCCCTGAGAGAGGTGATTTGGTTTGGGAAAGTGAGGGGAAGGTGATGGAGAGATGGGTTAATAAGGTGGCGGGGTTACAACTGGTTGATCCGAGTCAGGATGACTTGTCTTTTTCACCATATTTATTTAGTCTTAAAAGATGGGTTAATTGTTCCTTACAAGTTTTGTGTTTTTGTCTTCTATACCAGGTATCTATCATCTTATTGTTATTATTATAAACATATGGGAAAAGATTGCTTAATTAAGAGAAAGTTGATGTTAATCAATATTTCATTACAAGTTTACTTTACATTTATACATTAATCTCATCGATTAAGGGACTAATATAAAAAATATATTTGTTACATTTAAGAACAAAATTAGGATCAAATATTGAGAGGGATGAATTTCTATTAAATATTTAAATAAAAGAATTGGAAGGAACAAATGACTTATTTAATTAATATTTAAACTAAAATAACATCAAAATATTATTATACCAAATATTTGGGGAGGAACTGTTGGTTACATTCCTTCTCATTTTTTTCGTAAGATTTTTTGTGTGTCAAGATTTTTAGAGAATATCTTTAGACAAAGATTTAGATATTTTGCATTCATTGAGAAGTCGTGACCTCTTAAAATAACCATTTAAAATGACTTTCGATAGGCAACACATGATTTTCTCATGAACAAAACTAATCGACAACTGACCATATCAATTAGATTTATGAATCTACGAGTAATAACTATGACTATGTGTTTGACAAAAACAATAAAAATCTCTATGTATAAATCCTCATAATGAATTAAGGGGACTTCTTCTTCTTCTTCAGATTAGAGACGATTATCACCTTCGACATAGTACTATATTTCAAATCACCGACCATGATTCATTAGTCAATTAAAAAAGACGATTATCTTCTTCTTCATCATCATCTACTTCTTTAGCTTTAAATTAGAGATAACTATCATCTTTCACAAAATATTATTTTTCAAATCATCGACCGCAATTCATTATTCAAATTAAAAATGATGAATCATCAACAACTAACGTATTTAATTTATTTCTACCAACAAAATCTACGAATTAAATTAAAATTTTAATGTAATTGAGAAACTATATATTATTTAAAAGCTCGTCGATGATTGTTACCTTAAATCCATAATGTCATTGATGCGTGTAGTGGTAATAGTTTATCTCTGCTTGGTAATATAATATGGGATTGAAGCAATATCCAAATTAACACTAGAGATAAGGATTATTTTCCTCCACAAGTTACAAAAGTGGTATAATTATATTTCACAATTTGACTAACCAATAGTGATTTCTATTAAATTTAAGTACATTATATGTACTTGAGTACTTTATTAATTATGATTTGCAAAACAAATATGTCAACATAAAGCATTGGTATGTTGGTTTAAGTGTAACTATGACCATTGTCATATATAAACGACTGGACTTATTAGACACATCCACTTTGGGAAGGAAAAAAATAAAATTATTTTGAATATAAAAGTTGGTGGATTTTTTGTGAGGATTTTATTATAATATAAAATGTGGTTATTTTCTAAAATATAAAATGAATCCATAACTTTATTTATTATAATAATTACATTGGCTTTTTTGATAAATTATTATGACAAAATGATAATAATTGTTTGTTTTAAAAATTTAACATATCATAATATAGTTTTTACCCTAAAATAAAACAAATTATAGAAGAGTTGTTCTGTTGTGTGGTTGTCTAATTTAAAGTTAATTTAAGAGGATTTTAACTTAAAATGTTATTATATTCAATTTGAAAAGTATACAATTTGTAATTCTTTTTGTTGTAACCAAGAAAGTTACATAACGGTGGATTTAAGATTTACAATCGAAAAAGTTAAACATTTTATAATGATTCCGATTACAACATAAAATATTGTGAAGAAGATATATTTTTAGTTTCAACCTAAAATGTTGTCCCGTTCAATTAAAAAATATATATTTTTAATGATTTTTTATTATAAATTAATTTATAATAATTTGTTTACCTTATATTTTGGCAAGTATGTATCAATACTAGTTTATTTCAATGTATCATCTTGAATTTTTTTTGAAATATTTAATATGTATAATACGAAAAGAAAAAAAAAAGGATTTTCCTTTCATCAACGCTCTTTTCTTTAAATGGTTGAATAGTCAGTAGAATGGGAAATGGTTAGATAGCTTTTTATAAAGGGTTTTCATTTGGGATTTGATTAGGGTTTTCATTGATAATGTTGACTTAAGCAATACATTTGAATGGAAGTTTCTGTATAATCATCAAAAGTCAACATTTCAATTGCAAAGTTCAAAGATATTTCCTTGTGATCCCACCAAAATGGTTGGCAAATTTCTTAAGTAGGGTGAGAAAAAAAGTAAACTTTTTCATTTGGGGTTATACAGATTTTATTCTTTCAAAATGGGTAAATGTTTCATTAAATGGAATCCTTGCTCCCATACTAAGATGTGAATAAGAAAAAATGAAAAAGAAAAGTGGAAGACATTATGGTGCAATTTTAGTGGTCGATGATTAAGTTTATTTCAATAAAAATCTTTATGGAATAAGGATTTTCAGTTAGCAATCAAGATAATTATTTTAGATAGATGTAATTCTTTTGTGATCTGTGCACGTTTTAGATATTATGTTTTAGAAATGTGTTTTGTAGGGATGTTGGAAGAATTTTGAGATAAATTAGGTTTTGATATGTATACAAAATTTTAAGATACATAAAATAGCATGTATTTATATTCTTCATGATCATATATTTATAATAAAATAATATTACTTTTATATGTGGAGATAGAAGGATTAAATCACGTTAAATCTAATCTCTTGTATACAACCTATTTTATATTGATCTCACTTATTTCCTTTCCACTTAGAAATTCCTAAAACAATATTTATATATATATTAGCACAACACCAACCCATTACGTACATGGTATGGCTTAATTAAGTAGATCAAATATTAATGCATGCATTGATATTAAAATTAAAAAACCAAATTAAGGCTGTGAAGGATCATATCAACATTTTTAATGATCTTCAAGAACAACAAAGAAAGGGAAAAGGACCCAATTATTTTTTCGTTAATTAGTTGGGTACCATTTTTATTACACTTCGTTTATAAAGTATTTAAACTATTCTATACATTATAATTATCTTTAAAATATTATATATGTAAATGATTTTTAGAATAATTTGTGTTAAAGTTTTATTATTATTTTACTCACTTACCTCACACATCAATTAAGTTTTAATATTACATATCATAATGAAAAGTATTTGATTATTATGCCCCACTATCAATAATTGCGAGCATATGCCACACGTCTATTCTGTAGCCTATAAAAAATATACAAAAATTGTCGAACTTATCCACAAACTTGTCATATTTACAAATTACATAATAACTTAATATGCACTTTTATAGTTCTCCAATCACCATGTTATATATGTGGTAGAAAAACTTCTGGCGGCTGCCAACAAATAATTATTTTTCCAACTTTTATTTGTCCAAAGATTATTGGATTTTCATAGATTTATTATGTCAGCTCTCAAATTTTGTATAATTTATGCTATATAAAACAAGGCTATAATACTGATTTTATATTATTTTGTCATTTTTATCTTATATTTATATATTACTTCGTGTTTCATGTTTTATCAAAAAAGGGTAAACTACCTATTTGATCACACAGCTATTACTTGTTTTTATTTTGATCCTTTAATTATTTCTTTTAAAAATCATATCAAGTTTAAATTTTATTTCTATTTGGGTCACAAGTCGTTAAGAAATTTAACGATGATACGATATATTTTTTCTATTTTTTAATGTTAACATGTCATTATCTTATAATAATACGTCAACATCATCATTAATTTTTTAAAAGGGAAGGTGATCAAAATAGAAACAAAACTTAACGTTAAATATAATTTTAAAAATAAATATAATTGAATAACTGAAATAGAAATTAAGTAATAGATGGGTGACCAAATAGTCAATTTACCCATGAAAAATTGCAGCCTTGAAGGGGGAGTTGATGTCAACGTACCTTTCCATGTAGCGTCGATATTATTACACGAAAGATGTGGGTCAAATAAGAGTATGATTATGTTTTATCATTCTCCTTGTAAAGGGTCATCAATACCAATTATTAAATTACCCATTTCTTATATTTGGTCGGCCAAACCCATAATATTAATTATCTGTTTTTCTTAACCAAAAAAAAAAAGCTTATTCTTTTTAAGAGGTGTAATACATATTAAGGTATTATTTATATTTTGAGCTTTTAGTATCAATATTGTTGAATGAATATTTATAAAATTAACTGACCCTTATTCTCATATGTAATGGGATAAGGGGGAGGTATGATAGTAGACTGGCCCCCAACGCCAGGTTGAGAGCAACTTCCGTAGGAGACATCCAAATTATGAAATACCCTCCGTGGGACTCGATCCCACGACCCCAAGGTTAAAAGTCTTGTGCTCTACCAACTAAGCTGGATGGTCATTTCTTGAATGAATATTTATACTTACTCATAAATATTTATCATTCAATTACTTGTATCGATACTTTGAAGTGATAAAAAGCATTGAGCCTTGATTTAGTATAGATACTAGGAGTTAGTGTCGATATCATAAGTTCAACATCAATACTCAATCCTAATATCGATACTAAATTAGTATATTGAAGTTTAATCTTTAATTCATTATAAGGATGTTCTTTGGCCAATACCGATACGAAATATTAAAATTTAGCTCTTAAACAAGTTTAAAATTCATTCAAACTTTATTTAAACCATATACAACATATGATGATTCATATCATCTCAATTATACACTAAGACACCAAAATCACCCATAATACATCCAAATACATGAAACATTAAAAACTACTCATAACTTAATTCTCAAACATCATTCTAAATCAACATCTAAGTAACACCTAATCTTTCATACCTTTTAGTGAACATCAATATAAGCACTACTCTTATAAGATATGAACTTTAAGTATCATCAATGCATTACTATGAAACATAGTAAATATATCATACTTACTTACAAAACATAATTTAGTATATTTAAAAGTTAATTAATCAAAACACATGGGTTATCATTTAAGAGTTTTTTGAAAAAGAACATTTACACTTATTATCTCAGGAATGACTTGCAACTCCTAAATTACAATCTCAAAATGTCTACGAGAGTCGACTTCCTACAAAGGCGTTAAATAATCGGAGTAAGCACATATAACTTAATGAGATAGTCCAAAACAATGATTAATCACTAAGGATGGAAACAAATCTAACAAACACATAATCGATACTTAATCACATGAATCATAGATCATCTTTCTTATTCATTAAGCAAATGTAGTATAATTCATTTTAACATTTAGCCCAATGAAACATAAGTGACTACGTATACTTGAATACTTATATATCATCAAGTTGAAAACTTATAATGGTTGTTGGAAGAGTGGATGGGCTCACGATAATTTATAACTCGAACTTTTTTATTTATACGAAATAAAATATTTACAATGACACTACCTTAATATTACAATACTGCAATACTAGCTGCGGCTAGTTTACAAATGCAACCTCACTATTTTAAGTTTTGCTAAGCTCTCTCAATTCTCTCTATTTTTCTCTCGTATGTTTTTCTTTTTCTCACTACTCGCATGCTTGCTTTGCTCACATATATAGAGGAGTAATAAACCGACTAAGACTTGCTCTGGATGCTTCTCAATTCCTCTTGCCGCCTCATGTCATGATTTGCTTTATGTTTGTCGTGTAATTCACGCTTGCCAACTACTGCCATGTTTTGTTGTTATCTATTCATATTATAATTTCTAAATAATTCAAGAAGCTTCATTTTTTATTTGACTTTTCAAACTCTTTTGTTGTTTTGTAATTCTTCTTGCCGACATGCACATATGATCCCCATATTGCCACGTTTGTCTTCTTTATTGAGTTTGTCTTCTAACCCCCCCTCAAGCTCGATTTTCCATTCCAAGCTTTTCTTTGAGTCGGTTGAATATATCTGTTCTCAATGGCTTTGTGAAAATGTCTGCTATTTGATCTTCAGTTCTGCAGTAAATTAGCTCCATATTTTTGTTCTTCACTTGCTCTCGTATAAAGTGATATTTTGTATCAATATGCTTGCTTCGGCTATGAGAGACTGGATTCTTGGCAAGAGAAATTGTAGACTTATTGTCGACATAGATTGTAATTGGTTCTTCTTGTGCCACATTTAGCTCGTTCAAAATATTCTTTAACCACATTGCTTGACAAGTGCACGTTGCTGCGGCTATGTATTCTGCTTCACATGTTGAAAGAGCTACCGTTTGTTGCTTCTTTGATGACCATGAAAATACTGCAGAGCCGATATGAAAGAGATATCCAATTGTGCTTTTTCGATCTTCTAAGTCTCCCCCATAATCACTATCAGAATACCAACCAGCTTCGAATTTTTTGAATGCGTGTAGAATAAACCATGACCTGTTGTACCTTTGACATATCTGAAGATTCTTTTTGCTGCAATCCAATGATCTTGTTTCGGATTCTCCATGAATCTGCTTACCAATCCCTCAGCGTATGTTATGTCTTGTCGTGTGATAGTCAGATACCTTAGACTTCCAACGATGCTTTTAAACAACGTTGGATTCAATTGCTCTCTTGTTGAATTCACACTTAATTTGACTCTTGGTTCTGTTGGAGTGGCTACCGGCTTGCAATCTTCCATTCTGAATTTTCTTAAAATTTCTTCTGTATACTTCTTTTGTGATATAAATATTCCTTCTTGCATTTGCTTCACTTCAACTCCAAGAAAGTATGACATTTCTCCAATATTTGTCATTTCAAATTCTTTAGTCATAGCTTTCTTAAAATCATTGAACATACCTGGATTATTTCCTGTGAAAATCATGTCGTCCACATATAAGCACACGATCATGATATCACCGTATTTATTTTTCTTTGTGCATAAGGCATGCTCGTATGGACTCTTCATGAACCCGTTTCTCTGGAAATATTCATCAATTCTCGTGTTCCATGCTCTCGGGGCTTGCTTCAGACCATATAGTGATTTCTTCAATCGGTAAACTTTGTCTTCATGTCCCTTTTTAATGTATCCAGGTGGTTACTCAATATAAACTTCTTCTTCTAGGTAGCCATTTAGAAATGTTGATTTCACATCCATTTGATAAATTTTCCATCCTTTTTGTGCTACGACTGCTGTGAGAAGTCTGATGGTCTCGATCCTTGCTACTGGAGCAAATACTTCATCAAAGTATATTCCTTGTCTTTGCTTATAGCCTTTGACAACTAGCCTCGCTTTGTGCTTATCGATCTTTCCTTCTTTATTGGTCTTTGTCTTGTAAACCCATTTTACTCCAATTAGGTTGTGGCCTTCTAGTTGTCTTGTTAGCTCCCATGTATCATTTCTTTCTATTGATGCAATTTCTTCATCCATTGCATTCATCCATTTGTCATATTCAATCGCTTCTTCATATGTTATTGGATCACTGTTCACAAGTAAGCAGAAAAGTGAAACATTATTTAGTTCATAATCGTTGTACCTTTCTGGCATTCTTCTCTCTCTTGTGGATCTTCGAACTTCTTGGGAGGTACTTCAGGATCTTCTATTATGTTGCTGGCATCGTTGCTGCTGCTTGATGACGATGGTACATTTTGTTGAGGACTTTGATCATCAGCTTGTTCATCTTGATTGATAAGATCATCATCTTTAAAAAACAGTCCTTCAACTTTTTTTTCCTCTTTGCTCCATCTCCAATAGTCTGCTTCATCGAACTCGACATCTCTTTAAATTATTATCTTCTTTGTAAGAGGATTATATAATCTGTAAGCTTTGCTTCTTTCATCATAGCCAATGAAAATACATTTTTCTCCTCTGTCATCAAGCTTCTTTCTGGTCTGTTCAGGAACGTGGGCATCTACGATGCATCCAAAAATCTTGAGGTGTCCAACTCCTGGTTTCTGTCCATTCCATGCTTTGTTTGGGGTCATATACTTCACGTTTTTTGTTGGACATGTTCAATAGGTAAACTGCACATTAAACTGCTTCAGCCCAGAAATTTCTCGGTAGTTGCTTGCCTTTTATCATGCTTCTTGCCATGTCCAGGATTGTATGGTTCTTTCTTTCTGCAACTCCATTTTGTTGTGGCGTGTATATGGCTGTTAGCTGATGGATGATGCCATGCTCTTTGCAGAATTCTTCAAATAACTTTGATGTATATTCGCCTCCTCTATTTGATCTGAGTATCTTCAAATATTGACCGCTTTGTTTTTCTGCCATTGCTTTGAATTCTTTTAATTTTTCCAGCGCTTCTGACTTTTCTTTCAAGATGTAAATCCAACATTTCCTACTAAAATCATCAATAAAAGTTAGGTAGTACCTGTTACCGCCAAGCGATAATATGTCAAAAAGACCGGCTATATATATGTGTACTATCTCCAGCGGTCTTCGGGCACGCCAGGATCTACCAACTTCAAAGCTTTGTTTATGTTGCTTTCCTTTGATGCAAGCCTCACATAATTGATTTGGAGGGTTGATCTCTGGTAGTCCTTTCACCATGTTTGTTTTTTATAACAGCTTCAAACCAGAAAATCCAAGATGTCCATATCTTAGATGTCACAGCCATGAATCATCTTTGATTGCGGTCTTCATGCACTTGACTTCTCTCGACTCGATATCAATTGTAAAGAGACGATTTCGAGTCATATCAACTTGGGCTATAAATTCTCCTTCTTTATTTTTGATGATAAGCGAGCGGTTCTTCATCTGCACTTCATATCCTTTTTCCAGGAGTTGACCAAGACTGATGATATTGCTTTTCAAAGCAGGTACATAATAAACATCTGAAATGTATTTCGTTTCTCCATTTCTCTGAGTAATCATGACTTCGCATTTTCCTTTTATTTCTGCGTGTGAGTCATCTCCGAACGTTACTCGCCCATGAACTATTTCATCTAATTTTACAAACAGTTCCCTTTGACCACATATATTGTTGCTGGCACAATTATCAAGATACCAAATATTTTTCTTGAATTCCTCATTTCCTTTATAAGTGAGGAATACATGAGATTTTTCAATTTTTCCTTCTTCTACGTTATTTCTTTCTTCTTGTTTAGGTGCAGATCTACACTCATAACTATAATGACCATACTTATTGCAATTATAACATTGTACCTGGGATTTATTTTATTGTTGATATCTTCCCCTACCTTTGCCTCGGAATCCTCGTCCACGACCTGATGTTGGATTGTTTCCACTTATTTGATTGGTGCCATATCGACCACCACGTCCACGAGTTCCTCGTCCTCCTCTGTATCTTCCATGATAACCACCACGATTTCCTCGACCTCGTGTGTAGCTGCTGCTAGCTTCTCCTTCGTTGACATTCATCTTGCTTTGTAGAGCTTGCTCCAAATTTTCTGAATATTCATTTTGTTTTATTTTCTACTCATGGGCTTAAAGTGAACCCACAAGCTCATCAATCGAAATTTGGGATAAATCTTTTTATTTTTCGATTGTCACAACCACGTAATCGAATTTTCTTGTCAATAACCGCAAAATTTTTTCCATCACTCTAACATCATCGAGTGATTAGCCATTTCTTTTCATTTCATTTACGACTGCTTTCACACGGCTAATATAATCATCGATGTTTTCT
This sequence comes from Hibiscus syriacus, assembly GCF_006381635.1. Lineage (NCBI taxonomy): Eukaryota > Viridiplantae > Streptophyta > Magnoliopsida > Malvales > Malvaceae > Hibiscus > Hibiscus syriacus. Next base: position 484,077 of record NW_024062734.1, on the reverse strand, counting down.
GTATTTTTCATTTTTAACATCTCAAACTCAGCTCGGAGAGTTTGTAAGCGTACCTTTTTTGCTTTTTCGGCACCTTGCAGAGATTTTTGCAAAATCTCCCACGCTTGTTTTGCGGTCTTCGCATCAGAAATTTTTTCAAAGGTAGATTCGTCTACTCCTTGAAAAATAAAGAACAACGCTCTTTTGTCTTTTTTCCTGGATTCCTTCAATACCTTCTTTTCTTCATTGGCCAGAGCTGCTTCTACTGCTGCATTTTCAGGCTCGGTGTAACCATCCTCGATGATATCCCAACAATCTTGGGAGCCTAGTAACGCCTTCATTTGAATGCTCCAATTTCCGTATTTTGTCTTTGTCAATCTCAGGATTTGAGGTTGAATCATGTTAGCCATCTTCTCCACAACGTTGAACTCGAACCAAGCTCTGAGGCCACTTGTTGGAAGCGTGGATGGGCTCACGATAATTTATAACTCGAACTTTTTTATTTATACGAAATAAAATATTTTACAATGACACTACCTTAATATTACAATACTGCAATACTAGCTGCGGTTAGTTTACAAACGCAACCTCACTATTTTAAGCTTTGCTAAGCTCTCTCAATTCTCTCTATTTTTCTCTCATATGTTTTTCTTTTTCTCACTACTCACATGCTTGCTTTGCTCACATATATATAGGAGTAATAAACCGACTAAGACTTGCTCTGGATGCTTATCAATTCCTCTTGCCGCCTCATGTCATGATTTGCTTTATGTTTGTCGTGTAATTCAAGCTTGCCAACTACTGCCATGTTTTGTTGTTATCTATTCATATTATAATTTCTAAATAATTTAAGAAGCTTCATTTTTTTATTTGACTTTTCAAACTCTTTTGTTGTTTTGTAATTCTTTTTGCCGACATGCACATATGATCCCCATATTGCCACGTTTGTCTTCTAACAATGGTTGTACCCTCTAACATCGTCAAAGACCGGACTACACACATACCTTCAACATTGTCAAAAGATCAAAGTCTTACACAAACCCATACATGAGCTCAATGGATTATATGACACGTCACATGCATTTGACACTCGACTTAATGTCCAAACAATATATTAACATGATTAAACTTATTTACACTTGTTAATTTGCATAGTAAACATGTTACTAACATAATTTGATAACAAAGACCAAAGTATAACATATTCAAGCCTTAAGCTTCATGTTTATTTCAAATTATATATCGAACTCTATTTTAGCATACTTACATATCAGAAGCATTAAACATTTATTTTAGAGTGCCCTAAAGCCTTAACATGCTAATAACCAAGTACATAATATGCATATTTTCACGTATACCACAACAATACACAACCGCATCATTGTAACCTTATAACATAATTAAGCTTACCAAACATTTATTTGCCATCCAATATTGCTCTAATTGAGCCAAAACATGAATTTAATCTTAGGGCAGCATGTAACATTAGAATATGGATCAATTAATATAATTCATAACAGACTTGAGAACGACTACACTCACCGAATATCTAAAAATACGAAATATCTCAAATCATTATAGCACTTTCAAAGGTTAGGAATTGATTCAATTGTATCCCCATCTAGAAATACAATATTATATTATTCATCAATTCATACCATAATTTAACATATCTGTTAAGTATGGCTCATAAATATACCGGTAAAGAGAATAGGGGATGGAGCGGAGTGAGCGAAGCGAACATCAACTGTCCTTACAAAGAAAGTCTCGTAGAATGGTTTACGATTATGTGGGTTGGGGGTGCGGGGGCGCAACCCCATGGTAAAGTACAAGGTTAATTATGTAATTATGTACCAGGTTTTTTATTATAAATAGAGATGTAACCTAAACCTCTGAGACATTAAATAAAACTTCTAGCGCCGCCTAAGCACCGAGGACGTAAGCACATTACCGAACCTCGTTAAAAATTCTTGTGTTCTTTCGTTATCTTTGCCCGATTCTTCAACAATATCACAAATAACTTTAAATGACATGTAACCCTAAAATGAAAAGTGTTCAGGGATTAATCTTTTCCTCGACCAAAAATCAAGATAAAACTCTAATAGATTATAAACCCTTTGAACACATATATGAATCTCAATTTAACTTAGAAGATCCTAAATCAGTAAGCTCTCAATTTAGAGTTTGGATCATCAAAATAAACTACACAATTTTGAGCTTGAAATTGAGTTTGGACGACTAAAATTCAAATATCAAAGAATTGCAATAATTTGGGCTGAAGGGATACGGCAACGGTGACGGGTAAGGTTGAAGAAGACCACCCATTGTTTTTCCTCTTTTCTCTTGCCCAAACCGTAAAATTACCCTCTCAAACTCATCAATTACAACAATTTTCTTAATTTAAGAAATTAAGCTAAATTTTATTTATAAGACACGTATGTTATTGACTGGTCATTCGAAAGGAAAATGGTCTAATTGTCATGCAAAAGTTAGAACTTGGTTCCCTTTACCCCAACTTTTAATTTCTCAAGATTCACAATTTAGTATTTCATCAAAATTAAGTTTGATTCCTTTCCACTTTAAAATAATCAAATTTAATCCCCAACCTAATCTAATGATTCCCAAATTCAAAATGAACACCAGAAAATATTATTTGATCATCGTAAGTTAAAAATACTAAAACAATTTTAGGGATGTTACATTGCAACATATACTCTAATAGTTACAAAAATACAAAAGGATTATTTCTCTTCAAAATAATCATATCTCACAGTTCTAAAGATTAAGATGACCTCTATATTCAAGAGAAAACAAATTTGGTCAACAAGAATCCTTATTCCATAAGAATTTTAACTGAAATAAGCTTAATCATCAAATAATCTTTAATCACTAGAATTATAATAAAATCTAGTTTAATTACTACTTTAAATTTAGGATAAAATACACAAATGGTTCACTGACCATATGCTATTGTTTTGTTGAGTCTTTCGACTATGAAAAGTTACAAAATGAACATCCGACTATTCATTATGTTCCAAACTCGTCATTCTCTATTAAAAAATTAATAGCAGCCTAAGTTGGACGTTAACCCGCTAACTGAAATATGATAAAATATAATCCCAGCTCAAATGACTGTTAAATTTTTAACGAAAAAGGACGAGTTTGGAGCATAATGAATAGTTAGGTGACCATTTTATAACTTTTAATAGTCGATGGACTCAATAAAGTAGTATCTTATAGTTGGGGCCCATTTGTGCAGTTTACCCTAAAATTTAAGTGAATGGGTTACATTTAGCATCTTGAAACTTGCATGAATGTGTATTTGAGCACATTAAAATTCTATACCTATCGACCTTCTCTACATGCGTGTTAACACCGCCGAAATTCTCTTCCTCTCAACATTCTTTCAATGCGTCCATCCAAATATCTATACAATAATTGCATCAATGTTATGAACAAAGCTATTATGGATGCACCGCCACAGAGAACAAAAACACCCATAAATGACCCTGCTATTACATGTTCATCCTCAAATGGGGTCCTTCAACACTCCAAAAAGGCTGATATTTCTTCCTCCATACGCTGCAATTCCCCACTTCTCTCAAAGGGACATACCTGCAACATAAAACATAAAGCAAACGATGAAAAACAAAGGTCTGCAGAGGGGGAAAAGGGAATTGTAGAGAATCGAATTGATTTGATTACAAGGAGAATTTTGGCATAGAGCGTCAAAAGGAAGGCAGCTTTTACAACAGATCTAAAAATATTTTCGAAGATACACACTTGTATATATTAATAATATAAAAAATTTATATGGAAGAAACATAAATAAACTTTTGTAAACAATCAGTAAAATATATAATTAATAGGAAAAAAAAATTTATAATGGAAAAGTACATACTCTGAATAAGACGTAGATCCGCCACCGAGCCTTTATACTTCCGCTATGTAGAGCTTCCTCGTAGTCATTAACTGAAGCAATGATCTTAACATTTCATTGGTCGAACCCCAGAACTCTCACCAAATGCGAGATTGTCCATCGCAACCGATGACAGCATTTGTCTGTCTCAATGAATTGGAATCTTATATAGATGGCTCTTGTAGGGAGTTTGTGAGAATTGTTGTATTAGCTTGAATTAAAATTAACACCACAAAAACCCTCACTGTAATCATTCGGGCTAGTCGTCCTACGATTTGAAAGATAGCATAGATTATATGACACACCAGAAAAATCTAACCTTAAAATGCAAGTTAAATCCAAATGCTTTAATTCGCATGGATCAATTCTCTTATTTTATGCTATACTTCCGAATATATAATCTCACTTCCAATAACACAGCTCCTCTTCAACCTATTAAAATCACCTTTGAAAAGATTCACCAAAGGACAAGAGTTACCGAGGGGATAGAGTCCTTGAGAAGATGCTTTCTAAACTCTAGGGATTTGTTCTGATAAAAAATTAAGTATATTCACCCAGTGACCTGACTAATTATTAATAAGTCTATGACTTATTATAAGTAGCACCAATATCACTCAATCATTTTTCTAACACGATTATCTGTCCAAATCAGAAGGAGTGAACCGTTCAAACCGATATAATCTTCTTGTTCCATCAAGACTTTGTAAAAAAGAAGAGGGCTCTAGAAAATTAGGTCCGTCATGGTATTGGCTATCAATATCCTGATAACAATTCCTGTAAGAACGTTTAAAGCTGTAATTATAAAACACGTATGTGGTGTGAAGTGGCTTAGGTTTCCCTGACCATCATCAATACTGTTAGGTATGGCTCATAAATATACCAGTAAAGAGGACAGGAGATGGAGCGGAGTGAGCGAAGCGAACATCAACTGTCCTTACAAAGAAAGTCTCGTTGTGGGGTTACGAATTATGTGGGTTGGGGGTGCGGGGGCGCAGCCCCCGCGGTACGGTACAGGGTTAATTTTGTAATTATGTACCAGGGTTTTCTATTATAAATAGAGATGTAACCTAGACCTAAAATATCATTGAATAAAAACTTCTAGCGCCGCCTAGGCACCGAGGACATAAGCACATTGCCGAACCTCGTAAAATTCTCGTGTTCTTTTGTTTTCTTTACCCGTTTTCGTCAACAATTGGTATCAGATGTCAGGAGCAAAATTCGAAGTCGCGAAATTCGATGGTCAGGGTAACTTCGGATTATGGCAAACGAGGGTGAAGGATCTATTGGCGCAGCAAGGGATCTTGAAGGCTTTGCGATCTACAAAGCCGGCGTCGATGGATGAGGAAGATTGGGAAGAATTGCAGCAGCGAGCGGCAGGAACCATACGATTATGCTTGGCGGACGAGGTCATGTATCATGTCATGCATCTATCGTCTCCAGACGAAATTTGGAGGAAGTTGGAAAGTCAATTTATGTCCAAATCCTTAACGACAAAACTGTATCTGAAGCAGCGGCTGTATGGGCTGAAGATGCAGGACGATCACGATTTGGCGCAACACGTGAATGTCTTCAATCAAATCGTTTCTGATCTGGCTCGGCTTGATGTGAAAATTGAGGATGAAGACAGAGCGATGATTTGTGTTTGTTGCCTCCCTCTTACGAACACATGGTGACTACTCTTACATATGGGAAAGAGACTATCAATGTTGAGGAGATTACTGCAGCCTTGTTGGCTCACAACCAGCGGAAGCAGAATGCAAGGGAAAGCTCTCAAGCCGATAGCTTATATGTCAAGGGTAATCGAGATCGTGGACGGAAGCCAGAGAAGGCAGGGTCCGGGAAGCGGAATTCCAGATCCAAATCCAGGGATAAGAAGACGATTCACTGTTACAAGTGCAAGGAGGCGGGACATATGAAGCGAGACTGTCCGAAGTTGAAAAAGCAGACAGATGAGAAGCGTGATGGCTCATCCAAGTCTGTGAACGTGGTCGAGGATGATAATTCTGATTGCAGTGAGGGTGATATGCTTTCTATTTCAACGACACAATTGACGGATGCTTGGATTCTTGATTCTGGATGTTCTTATCACATCACGCCAAATAGGGAATGGTTTTCGACATACAGGCCGGTTAATTCTGGTTCGGTTTATTTGGGTGATGATCGATGTTGCAATATTGTTGGTATTGGTGATGTCAGAATTAAGATGCACGATGGCTCCGTTCGGACGTTGAGTGGTGTTCGACATATCCCAGACTTGAAGAAGAATTTGATTTCCTTGGGCACTTTGCACAAGAATGGTTTTATCCCTAAGGCTGACGAGGATAGGGAAACCATTCGGATTGTTAAAGGAGCATTGACTGTGATGAAAGGCAAGATGACTGCAGGGAATATCTACAGATTGTTAGGGAGTACCGTTGCAGGTGGAGTTCACTCTGTTGAGTCCTATGATGATACGACAAAATTGTGGCATATGCGCCTTGCTCATCTTAGTGAACGTGGTATGGCAGAATTACACAAGAGAAACTTGTTGCATGGTGTCAAAAGCTGTAAGCTCGACTTTTGCAAGTATTGTGTTCTTGGTAAACAGACTAAAGTCCGTTTCAAGACTGCGAAGCACACAACTCAAGGGATTCTTGATTATGTGCATTCTGATGTATGGGGGCCTTCCACGACATCGTCTTTGGGTGGATCTAGGTACTATGTTACTTTTATTGATGATTTTTCACGGAAAGTTTGGGTGTATTTTTTGAAACAGAAATCTGAAGTTTTTGAGAAGTTCAAGCTGTGGAAAGCTGAGGTAGAAAACCAAACAGGACGAAAAATCAAGTGTTTGCGGTCTGACAATGGTACGGAGTACACAGATTCACAGTTCCTACAATTCTGTAAGGAGCATGGGATTCAGAGGCATTTTACAGTGCGCAAGACACCACAACAGAATGGTGTTGCGGAACGAATGAACAGGTCGTTGAATGAAAGAGCCAGATGTTTACGGTTGAATGCGGGGCTTCCCAAACACTTCTGGGCTGAGGCTGTTAACATGGCGTGTTACCTTATCAACAGATCGCCAAGGGCATCGCTGGCTGGGAAAGTTGCAGAAGAGGTATGGATTGGTCATGATGTTAGTTTTGATAACTTGCGGATTTTTGGTTGTCCTGCTTATGTGCATGTACCTGCTGATGAGAGATCCAAACTTGATGCAAAATCGAAGGAGTGCATTTTTCTGGGTTACAAGAAAGGTGTCAAAGGATTCAAGTTCTGGGATCCAGTTGCGAAGAAAGTTGTGATTAGTAGAGATGTCGTTTTTGATGAACAATCCATGTTGCAGCAGAAGCAAGACACGACAGTGGTGGATTTCGAGCAGTTTCCAGTTGAGAAACCAGAAACTTCTCAACCGACTTCTGGTGGTTCCACTACGGATGATTTGCAGGATTATAGTCTCGCCAGAGACAGGGTGAGACGGACGAATATAAAGCCTCCGAACAGATTGGGTTTTGAAGACTTGGTATCTTTTGCACTTATTGTTAGCAGTGATGATCCGGTTACTTTTCATGATGCCGTTACTAGTCAGGAAAACGACAAGTGGATGGCAGCCATGGTTGAGGAGATGGAGTCTTTGAATCACAATCGCACATGGGAGTTAGTTCCCCTTCCTGAGGGTAAGAAGCCGATTGGTTGCAAATGGGTGTATAAGAAGAAACCAGTAGTAACAGAAAAAGAGGGGGAGAAGTTCAAGGCTCGTTTGGTAGCGAAGGGTTTTTCACAGCAGAAAGGAGTTGATTATGATGAAATCTTTTCTCCTGTGGTCAGGCACACTTCAATCCGAGCAGTACTTGCATTGGTGGCTAGTTGGGATTTGCATTTAGAGCAGATGGATGTTAAAACTGCTTTTTTGCATGGTGATTTAGAGGAGCAGATCTACATGCGGCAACCTGAAGGTTTCACTCAACCTGGAAACGAGCATTTAGTTTGCAGATTGAAGAAATCTTTGTACGGGTTGAAACAGTCTCCGAGACAGTGGTATAAACGGTTTGACTCCTATATGATCAAGATTGGCTACAACCGATGTGAGTATGATTGTTGTGTCTATGTTAAGAGCCTTGATGATGGTTCTTTTATTTTTCTATTACTGTATATTGATGATATGCTGATTGTTGCGAAGAACATGGATGATGTTATCGGTTTGAAAACTTTATTGAGTCAGGAATTTGATATGAAAGATTTAGGTGCTGCAAAGAAAATTCTTGGAATGGAAATTTGCAGGGACAGAGACTCAAGGAAACTGCGGCCATCTCAACGGGGTTATGTTGAGAAAATGCTAGAAAGGTTTGCGATGAGCAGCGCGAAACCAGTTAGCACTCCATTGACGGATCACTTTAAGCTCTCATCAGAACAGTGCCCCAAGACAGATAAGGAAGCTGAAGATATGGCAAAGGTTCCGTATTCTAATGCTGTTGGCTGCTTGATGTATGCGATGGTATGTACTCGTCCTGATTTAGCTCATGTTGTTAGTCAAGTTTGTAAGTACATGTCTAAACCTGGTAAGCAACATTGGGAAGCAGTCAAGTGGATCTTTCGGTACTTAAAGGGTACTGTGGGACATGGAATTATTTTTGGGAGTCAGCGGGATAATCCTTTGGTTGTAGGATATGTGGATTCAGACTATGCAGGTGACTTGGATAATAGAAGATCTACGACAGGGTATGTCTTTACTCTTGGTGGAGGGCCTATTTGTTGGAAGTTTACTGTTCAATCTATTGTGGCTCTATCTACAACTGAAGCTGAGTACATGGCAGCGGCTGAAGCTGCAAAAGAAGCTTTATGGCTTACTGGTTTAGTGAAGGAGTTGGGTGTTCAACAAGGTGGAGTTCAGTTGCTTTGTGATAATCAAAGTGCTATTCACTTGGCTAAGAATCAGGTGTATCGTGCTAGAACTAAACATATTGATGTAAGGTTCCACAAGATCAGAGAGTTGGTTGCATCTGGAGAGGTTTTGTTTCAGAAGGTACATACTGATGAAAATGCCGCTGATATGTTCACTAAGCCAGTTACGACATACAAGTTCAAGCATTGCTTGGACTTGTTGAATGTTTCGAGTTGTTAAAGAATCAAGGTAACCCAACCCATATTGAATTTTCCAAGAGGCAGGATATTCGCCAAGGTGGAGATTTGTTAGGTATGGCTCATAAATATACCAGTAAAGAGGACAGGAGATGGAGCGGAGTGAGCGAACATCAACTGTCCTTACAAAGAAAGTCTCGTTGTGGGGTTACGAATTATGTGGGTTGGGGGTGCGGGGGCGCAGCCCCGCGGTACGGTACAGGGTTAATTTTGTAATTATGTACCAGGGTTTTCTATTATAAATAGAGATGTAACCTAGACCTAAAATATCATTGAATAAAAACTTCTAGCGCCGCCTAGGCACCGAGGACGTAAGCACATTGCCGAACCTCGTAAAATTCTCGTGTTATTTTGTTTTCTTTACCCGTTTTCGTCAACAAATACTTTTCTTCTCCAAATGTATGTTTTTAAGGGGAAAAACAATGTGGGGAGCCGAAATGGGATAAAGGATTGTCATTCAGATTTCTGACCTCACGGGCGACCTCTTTTTGATCCATTCATCAGAAGAGCCAGCAAAAGGAATCAGTTTGTAACAATCCTTCAGATACATTAATATGTTAAAGATAACTTGATAGTTAAATGTTGATTAGTTAACTAAAGCCATTGATTTGTTAAATGTTGATCTAATACAGTCTGACCAAACGTAGGGTTAGTCAAGTGAATTATGCTATATTAGAAAATAATAAAAAGTTGTCTTCGTTGTATATGTCAAGGGCTAGAGTTTCAATTAGCTTATCTGAGTAGCTTTAGACTTCTCGGTTGAATGAGCGCCTAAGTAAGCTTTTATCAGGTCCTTCTAAGAATTAAGCTCACAAGCGACAAACACACCTATTAAGGTTAAGTCCCCTAACATCCAACGGTTTAAATTAAATTACATCGATTGTTGAGATTGAATCTCATTTAACAAATTTCTTATCTTATCTAAGGGATTTAAATTTAAATCAGCTATTATCTTAACATTATCCATTTAATTTAAGCAATTATCTTCTTAAATTAAGGAATCAAATAAAATATAATTTATCCTTCAAGGTTTGGGTCAAGCCTGGTGGTTTGGGTAAGCTAAACACTCCGTACAAAACCTTTTTTTTGTGGATATTTGCACACTCATCTTAGACCCTAACTCATAGGCCATGACATACTCCCTCACCAAATCTAGCGACACCCTTGTCGATCTACTAGAACGTTCTTGGACTTGATCACCGTAGATATTCCTCGGTGTCTCTGCTTGTGGGTGATCCCCATATGAATTGGTTGCCTAAGCTTTAGTCCCCATGTAACATCACAATTTCCATTTCCATTGCGTACATTTCGGTCGTAAGAATCTCGTCTTACTCGTCTTGATTTTCCTAAACCTAGATCCTTTTATCCTTCGACAAAGACCTTATCTTATTTCAACGTTTGGCCACTCCATATTGATAGTTGGGTCTATTTAGACCTACACTCATCAAAGATTGCAAATCAGATTGTAAAACTCTAAGTATATGTTTGAGATGTACTTCCCTCGGTTTCTCATTAGCCACATTTACTTTAAAATGTGTCGACCCTTTTTTGTCCACGAATTTTGATGTTCATCAATTTTCTTTCCTGAAGTTCGATGCTCTCTTCTTGCATCAGCCTTTCTTCCTTGAAATCTAGTGTACCTTTTTACATCAACCCTTCATCCTCGAGGTCTGCTGTGTTTCTCTCACCTTATCATGGGTGGTGTCTATTAGGGGTGTCCAAATCCGAGTACCCGAGACTTTCGGGTGACAAAAGTTTGGTCCCGACCCATAAGAGAGAGTACTTGTAAGTTGGGTACCCGCATTTCGGATCACGGGTACCTGTTTAATATTCATTACATTTTTTTAATTATATTAATTTAAAAAAAATCCACGGAAAAAATATAAAATTTAAAACTTAAAAATTTATAATACATAATATAAACATAAAATTTATAAATTCAACTTATATAATCTAAAAATACAAAAAAAAATTATAAAATTATAAAATTACAACTAAATTTGAAATAATTGAGATTAAAAGAAATAATTGAGATTAAAAGAAATAATTTAATAAATAATTAAATGTTAAAGTGAAATAATTTGAAAAAAAAATAGAGATTTAGAATGTTAGGGTGAAATAATTTTGAAACTAAAAATGAAAAATCTAATTTAAAAAAAAAAGAAAGAGAAATTAGGTCGGCGTGTACCCAGTTAAGGATAATTTTGTGACTCGGACCCGACCCAAAAACCTGCCAAAAATAACGAGCCGGATACCCGACCCGAAAAATTAGGTATTTACATCTAAAATACCCGATAATTTTACACCAAGTCAATGAGTCGACATATCAGGTAGTTGAAGCCGGGTACTTTTGAACACCCCTAGACCGTCTGTCCTTCAACGGCTTGGGCACGCTCGACTCTTCTCGAATGTATCCAACTTTTTTTACTTTTGGCTTCCACGCTCGTTGGCAAAAATAAACATTATCAAACCAAGTCCATACCCTCGTTACTCTCGATGTCGTCCTTCTCCATGGATTGCTTGCCTCGATCTAAGCATCTTCTTTTCGTTTTTCGTCTTAAAAATGAATAAGAATGGGAATTCATAGGTTTGGTCCTTGAACATATTGGAACTCATGGAAATGGTTCTGAATTTCTGAACTTTACAATTCTTTTACTTATGACCAAAATTATAAAATCCCAATATTTGATTTATTTAAGTCATATTTTCATATCGAATTTCATGGCGTTACAGTTAATCCGAAGGCACCTAAAAACAATGATGGGGCTGACCCACATTAAGATTTGAAACATTGTGTCGGATCCCCTAGTTTTAAAAATCCTTAATTTGCTTTTGGATACAATTAAACTAATTTTAAAATTCTTTAGAGATAATTATGAAATCTTAGCACTTGTCAACTGTCATTTGTTTAAAAAGTTCGGACTTTGAATGCCAACCAAAGTTGGGGCACATACAACTTATTTATATAGCACTTTTCTGTCGCAACAAAGGTCATATCAGACTAAAATTCTAAGCTTTATTATTTATTTATACTTGATTCGAATAATCACAGCTTATTCAAAGAAATCAAGTGAATGAATGTAGCATCTAAGCAACTCTAGTTATATTATTTGAGTTAGTTACATTGACTTGAGTTTGAAATACAATTTTACACGTTTCAACCCATTATTTTATATGCAAATAGTTGGAAAATGTATGTGTTTGTTTACAATTTATCTTCTTAGTTGAAGAGGTACTAAATTTTTCGCACAAGGTTTAAATTCTAATATAGAACAAATTCATTTGACAATATCATTTTTTTTATCTGAATTAATTGATTGGATACTATAGTTAAAAAAAGAGTAAAGCACACAAATGGTCATCGTATTATAGGGTATTGCTTTATTGAGTCATCTTACTATTAAAATTTACAAAATGATTATCGACTATAAGGTGATGTTTTGTTGAGTCTTCCGACTATTAAAAGTTACAAAATGGTCATCTCACTATTTATATGTTCCAAACTCACCATTTTCATTAAAAAATCGACGATCGTTTAAGATGGACGTTAAATTATTGACTCAAATATAATAAAATATGATCCTAAATTCATTTTAGTTGTATTTTATGGATCGAATCTCCGTTTATATTATGCAGTCGAGTTAGTGTTTGAAACATTATACTATCGAGCCAGTGTTTAAAAGCAACAATGATATCAGCAGACATCATTAAAATATAATTTTATCATATCTCGGTCTGCAATTTAACATGCATCTCATACGTGCACAAATTGTTTAACATAAAATGACGATTTTGAAACATATTAATAGTCAAATGATCATTTTATAACTTTTAATAGTCAATGAACTTAACAAAACAATATCTTATGATTGAAGACCAATTTGTAACCTTTAATAATTAATAGACTCAATAAATAGTTTTTTAGTTTGAGGGCTGCATTTGCATGAGCTCAGAGAGCCCGACCCCACTAAAAAGAACCTATATTTCTTTATATATAATATGTTTGACTAAAACTCCACACTTGGTGCATTGCATGCTGCACTTTTACCGTCACTACAATTCGGTCGCATCGTCGTCTTTCAACGACGGTTTGATTTATCTTTCGACTGATGTGGGTTTCTGCCTTATCTAATTACCGATCACCGCTCTTTCATTATCATTTTTCTTCCGTTTCTCTTACGAAAATTGAAGTTCTCACAACGATTCAAAATTCTTGATTTTAGATTATTATTATTATCATAAATAAAAACTCTATTTTTACTAAAATATAATAAGTTGAATGTAGGACAACTCAATCACACAATTTGGCCTTATTCATGATTTGCTTTCATTAAAAAATTCGATTTATGATACGATTAATTTGGCTTTATATCCATTAACAATTCTTTAATTTTTTTATTACTAAAAAAACAATTTAGGCTAATTCTTATCTGTTAATGCAACAACGAGGATTTCATGAAACTCGCATGGTAGGGGATTTTAATTTGTTATCATCATGTTAACCTACTTTTATATTTGTTGATTGATAAAGTGATCACAACCATAGAAAATGATGGAATGTGATAGAAGCGTGGTTTCGGTGGTGATTCAAATAGTTTTAAAAATGTTGGTGGTTTGCAGTGGAGAAATCAGAAATGTGCTTGTCCTCCTATTTTTATTGGATGAGTGTTTATAATGCCTTGGATAAATGTTAGTTAGGAATTATCGTGTCATTAGTGTTGATTAGATGTGAAGACTTAAACTAAGTGATTATGTGATCATCGACATGTGATCATCGATGATGTTACAAGGATGTATTCGCAAGGATATTAGGTGATTGATATGTGGTTACTTGTAGGTGCGTTATAAGTGTCTAAGAATTTACATGGATTTTACATTCATGTTCCCAAAGGTTCACACATGTAGTATGTTTACCTAAAGGATCATAAAGATAAAAATTCGTTTACATCGAAAATTGAGACATGTAACAATATTATAATAAATTTTAAGATATATAACATACAAAATTTACGACGTATCACCTTGTAAAAAAAATATTAAGTATACAGAATGTTTTTTTGTCACTACTAATGTAAATGGTGATATTTGTAAATTATTTTTTTTCTTTTTTATTCTTTTTACATTTATGTTGTATTTTTTTAGTAATTTGTATATGCTTATATTGTATCACGCATTCTCTAAAATAATTGTTTTCCCTTCAAATAAATTAGATTAATACTTATGCTTCAAATATCGTTTAAATTTAACAAATTATCAAATCCTATTAAAAAAGATAATTAAGAAATTAATTTATACATCCTTCAAATACGTCTAGTAAACACGTCTTTATATGTTAGTAATGATTTTTTTAATAATTAATCAATATCAAATACTGGTTATCAATAAAATATTTAAACAAGTATTGAATATAATCATGTTATTATATGATATTTTGTTTGTTCAAATAAATACACAACCATCAGTTACCAGATAATTGTATAAAAAATTATATATAATCAGTTAAAACAAACAATTAATTAAATCATTTAATGCAATCAGCTATTAACTATTCGTTTAGTTGTCATATAGGATCTTTCTGTGTTTTAGAATTAATGATATTTACCAAGATATTTTTTTCTTTCATTAACAATTAATTCTAAAAAATAAATATTCAATAAGGTATCAAAGTTCAAATTTTAGTACGTTCTACTTGCATATTTATATGTTACTCTTTTTGAATGTGTAACGTGACAGATTTTTTCTGAGTGTGCATGATAGATATTTTTTGTTAATGTTCCATTTTTAGATTAAAATGCTTAATTAAGTAGATAATTAAAAGAAAATTCATGACAACAACTCATGAAACATCCCAAGTGCAAAGCAGGGGAAGATAAGGAAAAATTTGAAATTTAATGAAATTTAGAATGTAGATATTATTAAAAAAATATGAATATCTAAATCCACGTGGCATCGAGTGAAGATCTTATGGATCGGGCATATGGACCACGTTTCAAAACTGGTAGTCTAAAGCAGTTATATTTTATATCCAAATTTGGAAAAATCAAATAAAAATAAAACATCCTTGCCTATCACGTGCTAATATACGACCTTTCTTAGCGTACACGAGAGTTGAACGTCCACCAAATAAAATCCCACATTTATATATAAGCACTTAGCGCCACCATAGTTCTGTCACCTCTGTTTGCTCTCATTTGCAATTTTCTTTTTCTTTTTCTCAAAGAATCAAATCACTAAAAAGGCTTCTATTTCTTGAGCTGAATCCATGGAGTGGGTTCCAGGAGAAATGATTGGATATGGGAGTTTCGGCACTGTGAATTTGGTGTTACCAAAAACAGGGTTTTCGAAATCCCCATTAACGGTTGTCAAGCGTTGCGAAACTCATAACTCGGCTTCACTCAGGCACGAGAAACAAGTGCTGGATCAACTCGGCTCTTGCCCGCAAATCATCCGTTGTCTCGGCGACGATTATAGCGTCGAGAATTGTGGGAAGTTTTACAATTTGTTCTTGGAGTATGCTGATAAAGGAAGCTTGGCCGATCACGTTAAGCGAAATGGTGGGGGATGGACGGAATCTGATGTTAAAAGATTCGCTAAATCGATACTCAGAGGGCTAAACTTTGTTCATTCCAAAGGACTTGTTCATTGCGATGTTAAGCTTCAAAACGTTCTTCTGTTTGGTAACGGTGATGTCAAGTTGGCTGATTTTGGATTGGCGAAGAGAAACGGTGAGAAACAGGGGAAGTTCGAAATCAGGGGAACGCCTTTGAATATGGCGCCGGAGTCCATCAATGGAAACGTTTATGATTTTCCGGTGGATATTTGGGCACTCGGCTGCGTTGTTGTTGAGATGTTTACCGGAAAAACAGCTTGGAATTTGAAACCAGGCTCAAACATGGCGGATTTGTTTATTAAAATCGGGGTCGGCGATGAATTGCCTGGGATTCCTACGGAATTATCCGAGGAAGGAAAAGATTTTCTGGGAAAGTGTTTTTCCAGGGATCCAAGCAAGAGATGGACGACTGAGATGCTCCTGAACCATCCTTTCATGGTTGCCGACGATGAAACAACTGTTCCATTTCCTTCAACGTCTTCACAATGTTGTTTCGAAGAATTCTCGGTATCTCCGAGATGTCCTTTTGATTTTCCAGATTGGATTTCGACTGATGAATTGATTTCCCGAGAAAATTCAAGCCGTATTTCGTCGGCTTTGAATCGGATTGGAGAATTAGCTTGCCATGAGGCGCCTAACTGGAGTTCTTGCGGCAGCTGGATCAGCTTGAGGTAGAAGAAGATGGGATTTAGCCTCAATCAAAATTTGTAAAATTAATTATAAAACATTTAAGTGGACTGACTTTTCTTTTTGGTGATCAAGAGTTGTGATTGGCTACTTAGGTGGTCACACATTGTACAGCCCATTATTTTATTAATTTATTTTAGCATGCACTATTTATTTATTCTTGTACAATTCATTTCTCAACAAATATTGAAGCTTAGTTTTTCTAGAAAATCAAATATGAACTATTCATAATTTCTTGGGCTGCTAAGTTATTGGGATTTAATTTGAATAGAAAATACAAGTTCAAATTATGATATTACTTTCTTACTTTAGTTTTTATATGTTGATTTATTATTTTAAAATTTACAAAATAATATAAATTAAAAATATCAAATTAATGTATATAAATCAAATCTACAATCTAAATAATATATATTAATATTTTTTTGATAAAATACAAATTTATTTAATTATTCTCACGTCGAACTCGTGCTTCTTACTCCTTAATCTCATATGCATTCAGTTACATGTATAGGATGTTTGAGTTCAACTTCAGGTATCAAATCAAATTGATCTAATAATTATTTGTTCTCAATGGCAAACTCAAAAATATTTTTTAGGGTAAGTATATATATATCAACAACATAACCTTTTGTATGGAATGACGTAACTAAATTTTGAAATAAACAAATTTAATAAAATAAATAACTAATTATAAAAAATTCAAATTTTAAAGTAGAAACATGTACACTTATATTAAAGTACAGGTGCATCCGCCATTGTTGTTGAGATGGTGGGTAAATTGTTGGTCAAATCTAATATTTGAGAGTTGTATGGGAAACATCTCAGTTTACCAATCCGTGTTTATTTCTGAAAAGTTAAAGTTGGATTAAAGTTAGTTTCAGAACCACTTTGACTTTGATTAATATTTCATGGAATGTGAACCCAAGCAATGTCTGAAACTTATGTTTGTCGTCTACGTTGACTTTAGAACAGGGCAGGCCAACCGATAAGCCATATGCTTTACCTTCACCGTATGAGCTTCGAGAAGAGGCTTTTCTTTTCAACCCAAATATATCTTATTAAAATTTATTTTCTATTCTAAACCTTAAAATCGATTAATTTTAAGAATAGTACTATTTTCTGTCACATAATAAAAGCATATTTTACATAAAGTGTATTTATTAATTTGACCATATACGTATTTTACAAGAAGAGTCTTCTGTTGTAGCAAATAGTGCGCTTTATAGGAAGCGTCTTCTATTTTCCTCTACAAAATTACTCTGATTAGGCTGGGAATGAAAGAAAATGAAAAATATGGATTAAAAATATGAAAAGTATACAAATTTTGTTCTAAAAAAAAAGTAAACACGAGCAGTGCGTGTCGATGACACATAATTGTAAGAGCCATGCAATGCCGACGTGCACATGTATTAGTCTTATGATTAATCACTCATAAATACATGTTTAAAATGTTATATTTAACCCTTGAATATTTGTATATCTAAACAAAGTGAAATTCGAAAGCTCTCTCAAATCACAATGTAGATATGTAATTTTTAAGTATTTAATATAGCTCTTTTAAATATGTATTCATAGAGTAGTTGAACATAATGCTATTACATTTGCGCTGCTACCATCATCCGACTCTGCTAACGCTCTTACATTTATGTGTCTTCAACAAGCATTGTGTGCATTTGTTCTTATTGGATAAATTCATATTTTTTTTTTCAATATTGAACTTTTTTTCTTTTCTTTCATTTTAACCTAATTCGACTGACTTTTACATAAATCAGCAATATGTCAAACTAAAAAATAATAGAATATAAGTGTTAAAATAAGAAATAATTTTAATATATATTATTTTGGATGTAAAATCTTACCTATACTTGAAATTTGAGATAATTTACTGATCATGGAACATAAAACGGAAGGTATACAATGATCTTCAATTATAGAATATTGTTTTATTGTGTCTCTCGTTATTAAAAATTATAAAGATCCTCCAACTATAGTAAGTTGTTTTGTTGAGTCCCTCGACTATTGAAAATTATAAATGGTCGTTGACTATTCATTATGTTCCAAACTCGTCATTTTCGGTTAAAAAATTAATGGTCGCCTAAGTTGGACTTAACATGTTGACTGAGATATGATAGTCGTTTGAGATTATGAGATCAAATTTTATCATACCTCAATCAACATGTTAACGTTCAATTTAGACTATCGTAAATGAATAGTCATGTGGTCATTTTATACCTTTAATAGTCTAAGAACTCAACAAAGTAACTCCTTATAATTGGGAGTCATTTTAGTTTTTATTAGTCGGGATTCAACTAAACATATCCTACAAAAATTTTAAGAAAAATGACATTATCACTACAATCTCAATTAAAATAGCATGTAACACATATGTATTCACTAATTAGAATCCAAGTGGACCAACACCAAATAATTAATTCCAAAGGTTTAGGTGTTCTAATTCACCAAACCCCTCTTTCTTTGGTTTGAAAAGCAAATTAATTAGTAATGATTAGGGATTATCTATCAATTATCTAAAACTAAATCTTAATACTAAAAATATATCAAATCACGTGGAAAGGATTAAATACTGGAAATCCTCGTCAATATATGGTACTTGGCATAATGCCACACACGTGATTGGCTATATATTATACACACAAGGATGGCTATATGGTAAATTCATTGTTATGAGTCTAGGATGGATTAAAATATGCACGTGATGGTTCAAAATAATAATATCTGATATATTATAATTTATCATAATTTAAAAAACGTGCTAAATTATATCTATTCTATATAAGTAACGTCTCAACGTCCTGTTAGGTCGAGTTATATACAATTTAACGTCTTTGAATAAAATTTAGAGTTTTAATTTTTATGAATAAAAAATGTTTTGTGAAAATTTTGCACTCTACTCAAAAATATAATTTAATTTGACTCTAAATATAATTAAATTATGTGGTTATTGAACATAAAAATATCAGATTACTAATAATAATTATAATAACATCCCAATGTTATTGCTTCTTAAAGCTATATATTATATATATATAAATTTTCTTTGTCTAAAGGTATATATTTAAGAATTGTGAAGATTTTCTTCACCTAATCATGATTGTGATCCTCGTTAGATTATGCCCCTTATTCATGAATTCAACCCAAATTTTAATTTCGTAAATCTTTTAAACACTGAAGTTCTTTTAATAAAACAATGATAATAAGGGTAAACATTATTGATCACTCCTCCGGGCACAAAATATTTATTGGCGGGAAAATTGATGTGAATAAATGGTTTTGAAAATAATTTGGGAGTCGCCATCGGCCTTTTGGGTCAGGTAGGTCGAATACCTAAAAATTATTTTTTTAAAAGAGTTTTAATAAAACATCAATTAAAAAAAAAACTGATCTGCGTTTATAACCAAAAATTCATTCTTTTTAATAATAAAAAGGGATTCGTGGTCGGTTACGTTTAGGGAAGGATTAGCACCCTACAACGCCCAAAATTGGTACTTTTTAATAAATTGTCTCTAGTATTAAAAATTTAAAAATTCAAAAATATATTTAATTTATAATTCTATTATTTCAAATTATAAAAAATATTTTTTATTTAAAAATATCCGAAAAACTTCTAGGTGCCTTAAGACAGCTCTTTTCTTTGATATGATAAATACATAATTTAATATTTTTAATTTTAAAATATCAGAATAGGACATCAGTTGTATTAAGACTGTCCTTTTTTTCGATATTAAAATAATATTTAAAGTTAATATTTATTATTATATATTATGAATATATCAAAATATTAACAATATAATAAAAAATATCTATTAAAACAATATTAACAAAAATTTAAAACAAAAAATAAATGACTAAATTGCAATAAAATTAAAATCTATTCATAATTAATCAAACTATAGGGATTAAATATGTTATTTTATTTTATTTAGTGACTAAAATAAATCAAAATTCGGATATTAATTCAAATAAATTAAAATATAAGCTAGGGTTAAAATATTTATTTTAAAATTAAAGGATTTTACGTATTTATCCTAAATATATTATTTAATAGAAAGGACTAAATAATAATCCAAAATTAAAGAACCAATTATAAGATCTAAATTAGGTTCAGTGACTAAAATAAAGTTTACAAATTAGAGGACTGCGGAAAGGGATTTAACCTTTCTAGACAGGTCCTCCTTTAAACGACGCCGTTTAAGGAGGGTATAAATACCCGGTTGGCTGGCCCTTCGGCCAGTATCTCATTTCTCCTTTCTTCTTCTCTCTCAAACTGAGAGAGATTCTCTCTCGCCTCTCTCTAGGTTTCCCTCACGGAGGGAAACCGGCAGCCATAGGCCACCGTTACTCGCCGCCGGCCACCGCCGCCGGCCACCGTAACGGTGGTCGGAATTCACCAAAAACACCCCAAATTGTAGATCTAAATTCCCTAGACCGATTCCGGTCTTTGTTTTCCCTAAAAGATCCTAATCGGAGTAAATCTAAACAAAACCGAAGGGTTCTACATTCTTAACGGCGGTTTGGCAACGTTTGGCTTCCGAGGGCCACAAAGGCTTCAAGGGTAAGTCTTCTTCTTCTCTTTTCCTTTGGTTTACTGCTGTGGTTGCTATTCGTTGTTGTTGTATCCTCTTTTTTTTTCTTGTTGTTGGCTGTCTCGGTTCTTCCTCCTTTTTTTTTTTCTGTGTCTCGTTCTGTCTCCTTTTGTCTTGCAGGTGGGTGGTGGCTTTTATAGCCACCACCGGTGCGTCATCAGACCGGTCGAAGAGAGAGCTTTGGTGAGTCACCGGACTACCAGTGGTGACTCACCCGTAGCCTTGGCGTGGACGGCGGCGTTGATCTTCTGGAGCCTTCATTCGGGACGTGGCAGCGGCGGAGGCGTCGGCAGTGGGCCATTGGACCACTTGGCAGTGAGGCGGCGGCTGGGATCTGGAAGCATCAGAGGCGGCTGGGTGTGGCTAGGGTTTAGAAACCCTAGCTGAAACCTTACTAATTGTTTCGGGTTTCTGGTTGGCTGGACCGGTTCTAGTGGCTTGTAACTGGGCCGGTCCAGTTGTAATTATTATTAAATAATAATAATAACTACTAATAATAATAATAATAATAAAAAATAATAATAATAATACTGATAAAATAATAATAATGATAATAATAATCATAATATTAATAATAATATAAAAATAATATAATTATAATAATAATAATAATACTAATAATAATAATAATAATAATAATATACTAATATAATAAAATAATTTTAATAATATAATAATAAATTTAAATGAAAAAATGATGTCTACAGCTGCCCCTCTTGCTCATCCTTGTGTTAACAAGAATAGCAAAGACGAAAAAGACAATAATTTTTCATTTGGCTTCTTTGAGCAGGATGGAAATGTTTTAAAACATCATGCACTGAAGGACTACAGATGACCCGAAGGATTTGAAAACATCAAAAAGCTCCCGAAGGCTTTTTGGAAACATCATGCACTGAAGGACTTACAGATGACCGAAGGATTTGAAAACATCAAAAAGCTCCCGAAGGCTTTTTGGAAACATCATGCACTGAAGGGCTTACAGATGACCCGAAGGCTTTGAAACATCAAAAAGCTCCCCGAAGCTTTTTGGAAACATCATCACTGAAGGACTTACAGATGACCGAAGGCTTT
Organism: Hibiscus syriacus; assembly: GCF_006381635.1. NCBI lineage: Eukaryota > Viridiplantae > Streptophyta > Magnoliopsida > Malvales > Malvaceae > Hibiscus > Hibiscus syriacus. Next base: position 462,086 of record NW_024062734.1, on the reverse strand, counting down.
GAAAACATCAAAAAGCTCCCGAAGGCTTTTGGAACATCATGCACTGAAGGACTTACAGATGACCCGAAGGCTTTGAAAACATCAAAAAGCTCCCGAAGGCTTTTTGGAAACATCATGCACTGAAGGACTTACAGATGACCCGAAGGCTTTGAAACATCAAAAAGCTCCCGAAGGCTTTTTGGAAACATCATGCTGAAGGACTTACAGATGACCCGAGGATTTGAAAACATCAAAAAGCTCCCGAAGGCTTTTTGGAAACATCATGCACTGAAGGATTTACAGATGACCCGAAGGCTTTGAAAACATCAAAAGCTCCCGAAGGCTTTTTGGAAACATCATGCACTGAAGGACTTACAGATGACCCAAGGCTTTTGAAACATCAAAAAGCTCCCGAAGGCTTTTTGGAAACATCATGCACTGAAGGACTTACAGATGTGGGAAATAGTTTTACTAAGTAAGAAAATATGGAAATTGTTTTCTTACTATTCAACAATTTCATTTTCAGAAAAGATTGAATGAGAAACTATGGAAATCGTTTTCTCATTATGTTTTGAAATAACATGTTGATTGGGTAACATGTCCATTCTCAAGATAATACTCATTCTTGTGGATTGCGTCCACTCTTCTTCAGATGTTGTGTGATTCCTGTATTTTTGGTTTTGAATACCTTCTCTTATAAGGTATTTTTTACCTTTTCGTTCTTCCGAAATCTGTAAAACTTCATGTTTGAATGTACTCAGATGTATCAATGTAAGCATTGTCTATTGTGTAATGATATTCTTATGAATGCATGAATGTTGATGCAATCTTCATTTGACTTCAAAGTGGTGAATTTGGTATTCCTCTAGTTCATCATTTATTGCCAGGGTTATCAATGTAACAACTTATGCTATCAAGCTTGTATTCTGCAGAATCATCTGATCGACTTATATCTTTGCTGTCTTCTTTGCTTCATGAAAGTCTTAGAAGAAATATTTCACTTGTGGAACTCTTGTCGTAGTCAGAACTATGACCTTGATGCCCCATTTTTGTCTTGGATAAAACCAACTTTCTTTGCTTGGAGTTGTGCAGAAATCCGATAAAGCTTTCATCTTTGAAAAGAGAATCTATCATCTTTTGAAGAGTGTAGATGTAGATATGTCTGACTCAGCAGGATTAATTAGGAGAGTAGAGTATGTCTTATTTAACTCTTGAAACACATCATAAGGAAGATTTATTCCAATTCATTTCATGTCTCCACATAATCAGATCTCGAATAAGGCAACTTGGACCATATAATGTCGAGATGCTTAACACAACTTGTAGTTCAACCATAGTTGGGCTCCACTAGTTTCTTATTGTTAAAATTTATTTCTGCTTCCCTTCTGTGGAAAGAAATCTTCATTATATCTTGGGGTTGAAGACAGATTTCATCTTGGATCATAAATGGAAACCATATGATGCAACATTGGTTCAACACCATAATCACTGGTTCGTAAAACATTTGACAATACATTCATCTTTTCCTGTGACTTCTGCTCAATGTTCATAAAATATTTGACCACACATTCATCCTTTCCTGGTTTTGTTCAGATGTTCGTAAAACTTTGACAACACATTCATCTTTATGTAGCTTCTGCTCAGATGTTCGTAAAACATTTGACAACACATTCATCTTTTACTGTAGCTTCTGCTCAGTGTGCGTAAAACATTTGACACACATTCATCCTTTACTGTGGCTTCTGCCAAGATTCTCAATCATTTACGCTCTTTGCCTAATGTTCAAAGCTTTTGAATAACGTCACAAGACCACTTGAGAACAAAACTCAGTGGGGATTCAAGTGTGATGTGGTATGACAAAAAAATTAGTCAATCCACAAGATATGCTAGTGCTGAATTAAATAAGAGACCACGATTTTGATATCATCTAGGGCAAAGGCAAAGTGTGATACAGATCACGTTTCTTCCGTCATGAGCATGTAGAAAATAGAAACACTTCAGCTATAGGATCCATGTACAGAACGATATCCGTAGAATTCTTGATGATGGGGATGAAACGCACATGATAAACCAAATAGATGAAAAACTCGGTTTAGTCTAGCTGGCAATGATAACCCCAGTAACAATCGGGAAAGAGCAATATACTTGAGCTTCTCTCTTTAACGTCATCAATTAAACAAAATGATGTGAAAAAACAGCTTCGTAACCCTAACAGTATGGTTGAAACTAACTGACAGGAATCTCAAAGAAATGTTTTCAATTATTACCGACACAAAGGCCAAATTCAGATTTCGAGGTCTCAAGGAACTGATCCCTGGATCGAGTAGTCTGCCTGAGGATCATCTTATTTATGCAACCGTAATGTAGTTTATCAAAGAACACACTGTCATACGGTTAAGAATATTAGGTTTTTGAAAACATACTTGCTGAGTAACATTGTTCAACAACATGATCATAATGTAACTGCCTGATGAACGAAGCAATTATGTATAGTCAGTTCGACTGTCACTGTTGCACCATTTTCATTCTTCATATCTTTCTGTCTCATAGGAAATTTTTTTCAAGTCAATGATCTTGACAGATGATGATGTGGCCTTCAGCATGCCCCAACAATTGCTGATACGATCATTCAAAAATGCATCAACAGTTCTGATTCTGATTGAAATGGGTTTTCAGCATGCCCCAGCATTTTGCTGATAAATATTCAGAATATTCAACATTTTTGATTCTGTTTGAAAAAAGGTTTTCAGCATGCCCCAATATTTGCTTCTTGTTAATCTGAGTCTTCAAAATGTCCCACATGGATCTGTCTGAAGTGAGCTTTAAAATGCCCCAATATTTGCTGATACAGATGTTAAAAGTGTGCTTAACATTACTTCTTTTGAGATGAGCCTCCAAGAATGCCCAAATATTCATATTGCTGTGAGCCTTCAAAATGCTCCAATATTCTATTTCTAGTTGAAATGGGCCCTCAAGATGTCCCTCTAGATTTATCTGATTCACTCTTAATCTCTGTTTGACTGGAATGTCATGATCCCCACGAGGTCCAATTTTGACAATGAATTGTTGTAGGTACTTGTAGCTTTATTAGTGCCCCAAATCTATTTATCTTGAATACTCTCATTCTGGTGTCACTAAACAATAATATGTCAAGTAACTGAAATTCTCTTCATGTTATCACAAACTTAAGAAGTATTCAATCATTCTAACAGAAAGTCTGAGATATGTGTCTTCTGAATGAGGTGACCATTTTCTGTATCTGGAGGGATTTAGTCAGACAGTGAAGTAAAAAGCTTGGTAATCCGTTCCAAGCTGACACAGTGGCTTATCATCTTTCAGTGAAGGCCATATCTGAAATATACTTTTCTGTGTGGGGAAAAACCAATTTATGCAAACAATAATCTGATGCAATGGCAAGACTACATAACAATGGTACAAGCTCATCAAAAATCTACACCCATGCAACATGTTGATTCTGATAACAACTCATCTGATTATGAAGCGATCTTTCAGGATGATTTCACATATATTGATAGTTCTTCTGATATCGAAGAAATCATGAATTCTGATTCTGATGAGGAGAGTAAACTGTTATACTTGACAAAAAATGGGATTCTCAGAGGCTGAAGCTTCAATAACCATGGAGAGATGTGGTTCAGATTCATCAATTACAGAATTGACAGATTTATATGTGCTGATCAAATGGCTAGGGTACTGATGCACTTCTTGTGGTAGAAGATGGAAGCTATTATGCAATGATCCCAATTACAAGCAAAGGCAAAACTTGGGCTATGATTTGTGGAAAAGGAAGAAGCAAAGGAAGCTTGAAAAGAAGCTTCTTAATGAAGATGATCATGCAGTTCATCTTTCAATTCCAATGATCGGTTCTGGATTCCTACGAATCAGATCAGATAACTCAAAGAACACTTCCAGAAGATGCTATTGAGTCTCTTTATTTCTACTATGAGCAAATTCATCTTCCAAATTCAATGATTGGTTCTGTCCAACCAGATTAGATAACTCAAGAACACTTCCAGAAGATGCTATGAGTCTTCTATTTCTACTTTGAGCACATGGCACTTGCTCCAGTTAATGTTTGGACTGGAATATCACAGTACTTATTTGATGTAGAGACAGAATTTATAGATTCGAAGCATTTTCATGCTATTACACTGAAAAGGGCTATTCATAATTCTGCCAATTGAGAATAGATTTTCTTTTATTCTACTTCCTCCATGTGCTGATGCTTTTTCCATTGACAAAGAAATGATGGTCTTCCTGGATCCAAGAACAAAGTTGACTGTTTATACAGTACAGGAAGTGCCAAATTGACAGAAAGAATCTGTAAGGCTCTTGAAGCTTAGGCAATGAACACCTTCGAGTGTCCAGAAGTATGTTCTTGATGAGTGCTTGAAATGGAATCTAGTATGGGTTGGAAGGAATAAAGTTTCTCTCACTTGTATTAATGGTGGAAATGCTTCTAGGTTTCTCTAAAAACCATACACATAATCTGTATAAGACATGTCCCATGGTGGTATCAATGTCATGTCTCTTTTCTCTGGGATCAATGATGCAGAAGTTGCCTTTTACTGTCTTGGCATACTTTTGAAAGCAGATGTGCCAGAACTGAATGATGATCAGTTGGAGCAATTGATGATATATTTGGTAGATTCGACCTTGTTGTCGGTGGCATCCAGCGTAACAACCTTACTGGAAGAAATAAACATCATTGTGAATTTGAAGATTTTTGTTGGTGCATTTACTTGCAATGATTGCTACAGCAAACTGTCTCTTCTGCTGCTTCAATATATCCCCACTCTTTTCGAATTATGGAACGGTTTAGTTGATGGTAAAACTGGTTATCTCAACTTTTTAGAATCCTGTACGGCATACAAATGTAGAATTTGTTCCAATGTCTTATTCTGTGCCAAGTCACTCAAATTCAAATTCAGCAATCTTCTGAAGGACATAAGGGTATCTTGACAAAGAAAGTGATCGACATAGAAGAAGTATTAATGATGATCAAGACTTGAGCCAACATCACGTATAATCAGAGTGCAGGTAGTGACTTGCTCATGGTTCTATAATGTATCTTCTAGAGAACAGAATTGATGTTGGAGAAAATAATCTGTCTGGTGATCCTTATGCCCTCAGTATGAGATAACGATCTTCTTGATGAGCTGCTAATAATGTTATAGGAGAGTGTCACAAGTTCAATTCTCCAGACTTTCTGGCTTCTTGGACCACTTGCCTTCAAAAATGTGAAGTGCTTCATTATTCTGGCTTCGTTCATTCTTTTTCTACAACAGAGGTAGAATAAGCAACAATTGCTTTAAGGACCTTCCTCATTTGAGACTGTACTGTTGAAAATGTTTTTTCTCCTTTCTTTATTGAAGAATGAAAGAATTTTGCAAAGTATTACCCTTTCAGGTTCACAATATAATCAGATCATAAACAATGAGTTTAATAAATATCAAATAAATCAACTACACTTTTAAATCATTCAAAATAATAGTCCTATGGCAAGTGTCAAAATTATTGACTGATTTGAGGTGTAGGTTGATTTTGGTAAAGTAGGTTCTTTCAAGTTGGTTCAGTATGTCGCTTCGGGCTTCCACTAACTTGAAGAAATGGTTGTTATGCTCATCTTGTAGAGATGCTTCTCGTTTCCAGAATCTCAGGAACGTTTTGAGATGTGTGGTGCTTATTAAGAGCTTAAGATCGTCTCTTATGTCGTTGTTGCACCATTCAATATTCGAGTCACCTTTTCAGGTTTTCAACTCGAATCCTCCTTTGGTTCTAAGATGTTATTTAAAAATTTATATCTTGAACCCTCCTTTTATCATTTTTCATATCATGCATTAAAGATTTTAAAAACCAATTTTTGCAAATAAAATCAATCCTGAGAGGCGGATTGAATTCTGAAGATATTCTCTTTTACTTAGAAATCTATGTATGATTAAAATGGACTTTTCAGGTACGTAACGTAGGCCATGGCTTATGGTTACGAAAGAAAGGGATAAAAAGGCCCAAATAAGTGTTTAAGGGTCATCAACCAAGGATCAATTCATTCTGATGCCATCACCTTGCCTTGCTTAACTTGGATCTGCTTTGTTGGGGATTTTTTCCATCATTTGGATCCCTCTAGACTGTCAAATTTTGGATTCATTTACAATTTCTCATATCTTCAGCGTTTCTTGCTCTCTTGTTCGTACTTGATAAACCTTGTAACATGAGGCTCAATAAATCACCCATCTTGATTCAATTTTCCTTCTTCTCTTTTTTTTTCTTTCCATTATTCTTGATTGGATTGATCTTCAAGCACTCTGTATTTGACATACTTTGTAATTCAAAACTTTCTTGCCTTCATGGAAACTTGTCTTCGTAATAAAACTGTATTGACAATCTTCATTCTTGTGAGCAAAAATCCTTCACCTTGCCCCTAATGTGGAGGGTGATCCTTGGTTAGGGTTGAATCAGAAAAAATTATTCAGGCTCAAATGGGGATAACAAGGATATATATATATATATATGTATGTTAAAGGATAAATGAAACAATGCCGTTCATCATCTCATACACAGAAACCTTGTAAAAGAGGTATCCACAGGGGAATGAATATTCAAGATTAACTTTATTTACATGAAAAATGTAATTAATGCATGATATATTTATTTCAATCAATCACTTTCCCCTTCTTCTTTGAGTATGCCCTAATCACTCGAAATTATCATCAATGAGTTGGTCCATGATGCCTCATCTCGTCTCTTCTTGCAGTAAGATTCATGGATATTGAAAGTTTGGTTCTTTTGAGGTCTTTTGGTTTATGATGGTTTTGGAAGACAAATGTGTGACTTTTGAAGTCGTATATATGGTGGAATGTAGTATCATCAATCAACTCTACCTGAAAAGGTAAACATCTGGAGTAGGTGTCTCAAAAATAGGTGGAGACATTTCTTCGAATCATTGTAGTATCAAGATTTAGTTTGAGTAATTGGCATTGGATGGGATACTGAAGATATAATTTTACCACTTGCCAATAGATCTATAACTCTTGAAAAATTAAAAGAATATTAATCTACTGATACTCAATAATTTCAAGATTAAAATTTAATTCCTTGCTCATAACCTTAATAAGCAACACACATTTATTTTATTGCACAAAAAGCGGAGAAAGGAACAAAAACAAGTTCAAACAAGATGCTGAAAATAGAAAAGTACTACAGTGGTAGATAACACTTCCACTTATTTATTTATTATGCCTCATTACTACTATAATGGTATGTAATAGGATCAGGGTTCTTTTCTTCATTTGTCCCCCATTTCTTGATCATTTTTTGTGTCAAAACCCCTTTGTCAACAAGCATCTCAATTTCTTTTAACAATGGCCTACAATTGCCTGTAAATGCCCTTTTACCCCCCAAGTGGAAATTACAAACACTATCTTGATCATAGCTATGAGAAGAAGGGTTTGATGTCATTTTAGTTGGTCTTGGTGTGATGTGTTGACCTTTAACCAAATGAGGATACAAGTCTGAAATAGAAGTTTGGAATACTTCTAAAGTTTTTCTTGATCGTATGACTTTCTTTGGTCGATCCGAACAGTTACTTTCTCTTTTTCTTTTGCAGTTGCGGGGATTCTGGATGCGACATACATTCATATCATCAACTTTTGTTTTCTGATCAGTCGGGCTCTTGGATATGACTTTGAGTTTTCTTCATTGATTACATTCTCAATTAAATCTCCAGTTGTCACAAGATTCTCGAATTCCTTTGTCGGATTTGCCTGCATCAACTCGCGGAAAGGCGCTGGAAGGGAATCACGAAACATACGTGATATTTCTTCTTCTAACATGGAAGGTTGAACTTGTGCTGCCACTCCTCTCCATCTTAGGGCATATTCTTGAAATCTTTCTTTGGTTTTCTTCTTTACTCTTCGAAGATCCATACGTGTTGGAGCTAAGCCTTTAACATACCGATATTGTCCCAAAAATGCATCAGCTAGATCTACCCATCTCTTGATCTGTTCTTGGGTCAACTGATTGTACCAGACTACTGTTGAGCCAACAAGACTATCATGGAAAGAGTGAATTAACAGGTCATCAGAATTTAAATATCCTCCCATTTTTCTGCAAAACATTCTCAAATGGATTAAGGGACAACTGGTGCCATCATATTTCTCAAAATCAGGCATTTTGAATTCATGGGGAATAATCAAATCTGGAACTAAGCTAAGCTCTCTTGCTTCTAATTCTTTGTGGTAGGCACTAACATCTTTCATGTTTCTGATTGCTTTCTCTGTCCTCTTGACTTTCTCCTCATATTGTGAATAATTAATGAGGCTATTCTTTGGGTTTGAGTGGGATGCCTCAGGGTATGTTATCTTTCTCGACTCTTCAATCTGATAGCACGATTTCTCTATAGCAGTTGTATCTTCTTTATCAGATTCCATTCCCTGGATAATTTGATCTGATCCATCTGGTACTGAATCTGAAATTTCTTTCTTTGTATCCCGAGGTAACCCTGTCAATGGTTCTGGCCAATGGTCTTGTAGTCCTTCATAAGATTGCTCCATTGTTTTCATGATGATGGTACAGTAAAATAAATGAATGATCTTGGTTTTTACTGTTACAGAAACCTTTCATGAATTATTTATATGTTTTTATAATTAAAGTACATGACAATACTTAAAAAAATGTGAAAAATGCATAAATGGAAAAATAAGAATGCAAAATGTGCAATTCAAAGATATAAAATACAAAATGAAAATGCACAGATACAAAATGTAAATGTATGTATGAAAAGGTGTTACCTAAGAGTGATCATCTTAGAACAGATTTCATTGAACACAAAAGCTTCAGTACATCAAACAAAACTTTTACATGTAGGGGACAACTTTCAGTCCTAACAAAACTTTACATATAGGGAATAACTTTCCCATTTTCTTCTATAAAACCAAGTTAGTTTATCAGCTTATGGGCCATATTGCTTGTATGGACTGCAGCTTCTTCCATGACATTCTGGTGTTCTTTCATCTCCTATGTCAATTCTCGGATTTGCTCATTTTCCCTTTGTGAGAGAACATTTGTGTTCAAAAAGTTTTGGACAAGATCTTCATGTATGTTGCAACTCTTTTTCAGTTTGGTGACCCCTGCTATCCACTCTCTGGGGTGTTTCCTATACCAGCATTTTGAAAGGCTTGACTGACCTTCTAGAAGTCTTCATGTATGGTTTCCATTTTGGTGCTCAATTTATCGTTTTTACTCTTCAAATGACGTATTTGAGCTTCAAACCTCAGCAAATCTTCTTCTCTATGGGTGCCCCTACTATTCTTACCTTTGAAGACTTTTGGTATTAATCTATCAGGACCCTTGGTTACCAAACTAGGTCGATCATTTACCATAAATTGTAAGGTTCCATGATCCAAAAGACTTTGGACTCGGCGTTTGAAGGCAAGACAATTTTCGATAGTATGTCCTTGAGCTCCGGCATGATATTCACAATGAACGTTGATGTCATACCAATTTGGATACGGAGGTTGGAACGGTTTTATGTAATATGGAGCTATTTCTCGTGCTTCAAGTAACTTTCCATACAAATCTTTATATATAGGTACAGCATCAACATGAGAAACACCTTTTGTTTTGGATTGAACCTGAGTTTTAGACGTCGGGAGCAGACCAAACTTTGATGATTTCTGATTACATGATTTCTTCTCTTCTCTGGGAGCTTGTACAGTCGTCACCTTTTCTTTGGTATCTCCATACGATTTGTGAATACGAATGATGACTGTCTGTAATTTATCTAATTGGTTAGGAATCGAAATCCCTTGCGTATCTGAAACTGCAGAGTTAGGTTCATTGAGCTCTCTCTCTTTCTGTGCTGGAATCTCTTTTCCTTTGGCCAAAACAGATATTCTATCCATCATCTTGGTCATCTGATCTCTTATTTCTCGTATCTCCTTTTGCTCTTCAATGGTCATACGATCTTTGGGTGCATAGCTTGCTTCTATTCTCGGAGTTTCCTCAGGATGTCTTTCTTTGGCCGCATCATATTTTGTTTGATCATAAAACTTTTGTCCATTTACGATTTCTTTCCAATATGATGAACAGTCTTTCAAGTAAACACCTTTTGGTTATGCTATGATCATGCAATGCAAACAAAAGAAAATAATTTAAACAAATTAGAGCAAAAATAACATATATGGGAAAATAAGAAAAAAAATAAAATGGTTAATACCAACTAATTGAAAGAAAAAATTTATTTATCATGGTATATATAAATCTTAACCTCATGCTTTCTAGTTCCATGCTTTGTTTGGAAAATTAACCTAACCGCATGATTTCTAGTTCGCATGCATTTATTCAGGGAGAAAAAATAATAATAAATTAAATAAATTAAAAGCTAGAGCTTATTTCTCCTTTGTGTACACCTATGAACAAGGTTCAGTACTGTCTTAGATTAGGTGAATTTCTAGGGTTTATTATATGCAGAGTTTCAGTTCTAGGAGTAAAGGTACTTGAATTGTTCTTGTTGACGCCCCCTTGGGCTGTCAAACCCTCAATCCTAGTCCACTACAGACTTTAGCGGATCGAGTTCAATTCGAGAGGACACATTTCTCTATGCCTGACACGGAGAAGAAATTCTCACGAAGACATAGAGCATATGAACCCCGAAAGTTACTTGCTAGGTCTAACACGGAGAATAAATTCTCACGAAGACGTCGCTTTCACTCCCACTTAAAGGGACAAACTCAATTATAGAGCTTTATGTTATGCAAGTGTGTGTGGAGGAGAAATGTTCAAACCTCTAACAGATAAATAAAACAATATTAATATAAAAATAATAAATAATAAAAATTTGAAAGAAAAGAATTAAAAATTAAATAAATGAATTTTTAATTTCTAATTAATAGAGACAATTTATAATTGATTTTAAAGTTTGATCATCCCCAGCGGAGTCGCCAAGCTGTCGTAACCGGTTTTCGTCCGGGCACAAAATATTTATTTGGCGGGTAAATTGATGTAAATAATTTTGAAAATAATTTGGGAGTCGCCATCGGCCTTTTGGGTCAGGTAGGTCGAATACCTAAAAATTATTTTTAAAAGAGTTTTAAGAAAACATCAATTAAAAAATGAACTGATCTACGTTTATAACCAAAAATTCGTTCTTTTTAATAATAAAAAGGGATTCGTGGTCGGTTACGTTTAGGGAAGGATTAGCACCCCTACAACGCCCAAAATTGGTACTTTATTAACTATAAATTGTCTCTATTATTAGAAGAAAAAATTTCGAATATATTTAATTCATAATCTTTTTATTTCAAATTTATAATTTTAAGAAAATATATTAATATATAAATAAGATATTTATTTATTTAGAAATATCAGAAAAGGGCTTCTAGGTACCTTTAAGACAGCTCTTTCCTTCTATATTAATAAAAAAAACGTAATAAAACTAAATTATAATTTTTATGATAATTAGTTTTAAAATACCAAAATAGGACATCCAGTTGTATTAAGACTGCCCTTTTCTTTAATATGGAAAATAAATAACATTATTAAATAAATATATATTATAATATAGTAAAACAATAATTAAAGTAATGATTTAAAATATAATAAAAATTAATTAAAATATAACTAAACAATGACTAAAAAAAATAAAATAATAAATGTAAAATTATGAACATAACTTGAATCATCATAAAATAAAATTACTAATAGTGTAATTAATCCTTAATTAATTAATCAGTGATTAAAATAAAATTTATCAAAGTTTAAAGGCTCTATCTCGAATAAATAAAAACTTTAAGTGCTAAAAATGTAATTTAGCCTTATTTAATTAATCGGATTAAAATAAATATTAATAAAATTATAAGGTACTAAATCAGTTATTTACCCTAAATATATATAAACTGATAATGATTAAAATGTAATAAAATAAAATTGAATGACATAATTAAAAGAATTAAAACTTGATTTTAGTGACTAATTTGTAATGTTACAAACTCGGAGTGACTGCGGAAAGGGTTTACCCATGATGGAAATTACACGCACACCCCTCCCCCAAAACGACGTCGTTCGGAGAGGGGTTTAAATACCCCGAATGGCCGGCCATATATGCCATCTTCCTCATTTCTTTCTTTTCTTTCTTTCTCTGAGAGAGAAAATTCTCTCTGTTTTCTCTAAATTCTTCCCCGGAGAGAGAGGGCTGACCACCGGCCGGCAACCATGCTCCGCCGCAAGTCCCCCCGCCGGCCACCGCCTCCGGTGGCCGGAAATTCCCAAATTTACCTAAAATATAGATTTAAACGCTCTAAGACCGATTCCGGTCTTTGTTTTCCCTAAAAACCCTTAGATTCCTGTAGATCTAATTTTTTACCTTCGAAAAATGAGACTCCGGTGATGCTCGAGATTTCCGGTAATGAGCGAAGCTTCAAGGGTAAGTTTCTTTTCTTCTCTTCGTTTCTGTTTTGGTCTGGTTGTTGGTTGTTGCTCGTATCTCTCTCTTTTTTTTTATCTCTTCGTCTGTTTCTCTGTTGTACTCCGTTACTCTCTGTCCTTGCTCTCCTCCTCTTTTTTTTGCAGGTTCAGTGGTGGCTTTTATAGCCACCACAGTGTACTCCTCGGACCGGTCCGATCTAGCATCTTTGGTGAGTCACCAAGCTATGGCGGTGACTCACCATAGAGCACTGATTTGGTGAGGCAGCTGGCCTCTGGAAAGCTCGACGAGGTCGGCGTCGTGGAAGCAGCAGCGTCGGCAGCAACTGGTTGGACCATCTGGCATCAGAGAGTCGGTCGTCGGGGTGGCTTCAGGGTGGTGCCGCATCTGGAAACGGCTGGCTGCTAGGGTTAGAAACCCTAGGGTTTTCCATCTGGAACCCTTTTGGGCCGTTGGATCTTGCCAGATCCAACGGCTGATGATGTGGATGGCGGCTGGGGGCTAGGGTTTGAAAACCCTAGCTGAAACCCTAAATTAATTCAGGGTTTCCATTTGGGTTTGGGATTTGAATGTAATTGGGCTGTGATTTGGGCTTTGTAATATTTAAATAATAATAATATATAATATTAATAATAATAAATAATAATAATAATAATAATAATTATAATAATAATAATACTAATAATAATAATAATAATAATAATAATAATACTAATAATAATAATAATAATTTTAATAATAATAATAATAAATTTAAATGAAAAAAATGATGTCTACAACTACTATCTCCTTAATATGAGTTTGAGTGTTGAACTGTCGATTCAGCTAAACGGGAACTGAAAGCTTTTTCAATTACCACAGGCTGCCCAGCTTCCCAGCTGCACGTATTGCATTAACTAGGTCTCGGTTCGATTCATTGTAGAGGCAAGTTACAACTCCAAATTGACCAGCCCGTGCAGTTCGACCAACCCTATGCAAGAAATCTACCGCAGAAGTGGCGAAGTCTGCCTGAAAGAATCAAATATTTCAGATGATCAACTGCCCTAAATAATTTAGATAATTTGCTAGTCATAAACTCATGACAATACCTAATCTCCCCATCAATATTTATACAAGTAATTCTCTTATAATAGGAATGACCTTTCTTCTTGTTTATATAGTATTACTCAGATGTGATTGCACAAAAGTATAAAGAAATATAAATGCCTATTCTTCCTCGTATAACATGTACCGGACTACTTCAAAATTTATATTTCTTGCATTGGTCATGCTCATGTGACATGTATGTATGTCAATTTACAATTAGATTTTTGTTGCATATATCCGTTTGTCAGCAACTCAACATGATCCTGCTTTTGTAAAGCATAACTTAATAACAGTGTTATCATCTATAAATTGTTTTTTTTACAGAGAAATGGCAATACATTTTTGACAATTTTTATTAAAAACATTATCAGTTTGGTACAAGGGTGGAAAGGAGGAAGTAGTGGAAACTTTAATCCCAACTACTGTTAAAAGATTTTCCATCTATTTTCCATCCTCCCTAACAAAATATAGCCTTGATGAGTTTATTCTCCAGTAACTTACACAGTTTATTTGATTCTCTTATATAGAAAGAGCCATATGTTGCAAGATTATCCATTTATCATGAGCTATAAAATTGGTTTAGTAAAATGAATCACCTGGATGACATGCGAAACATTTGGAATGTCAACGCCACGAGCAGCTGCATCTGTGCACACAAAAATTCCGCCTCTCTCTCGAAAACCATCTAAGGACTCAGCACGTTCTTCCAGGGAGAGGTCCTTATGGTAACGGCAACACTCGATTTCAGCCCTCTGCAGTATATTAGCCACTGCTTCAACAGCCTCAACAGTGTTAGCGAACACCATGGTTCGGCTAACACCAGCACCATGATCCAATGATTTTGAGTCAAATTGCTTTACAGCCTCTATTAGTGCATCAACCTGAGTGTCAGTTGTGACTTCAACCCATTTCTCCTTCAATCTGAAATTGGAAAAGGAACACAAATCGCCTATAAGCTGAATATTGACATTGAAGATAACAGGACATGAGGGATTGAAATGATGATTATTGACAATTTGACATAGGGCAAATACATGACGGCTCATAGGAGTAGACGAACTGAAAACCATGCCAAGGTTGGATTCTGTAGGGCTAGCTGTTATGCCACATATAAAACTATCAAGATATTGGATCCGCAAAAATTAATTGTGCTCAGCATTTTCGCCCCTCAAAACAGATAGATTAACAAGTTTTGTCTTGAATCTTTATACGAGAAACACAAGCAAGGACACCACATCTAACCTAATAAATTTAGTACAACTTAACTGTTCCGGCATAGAATCCTCAGAGTTCTTATGTTTCCAAGCTCATCAACAATGATAGCCAACTGATTCCTCAGGATTTAGTTTAAATCTAATTCAATGCATCTTGTTGGCAACCAAAATCCAAGCATCAGAAGGCTTTAAAATTTAAATACATGAGCAGACAGAAGGAAAATAAATGCCATTTTTAAAATGGTTATCGTGGTTTATACACCATGGTTGGTAACAACAGCAGTTTTAATCTGGTAATTTGTGACATGTTCTAAGTTAGAGTAGACAATATTAAACACAATATAGAAAAATAACTAAACCACGACGTGAATATGACAATGAATGCATGAATGTTTTAGAATCTATATAATTCAAGTTATTATCAAAATTTATATAAATATAAAAGACATTAAATATCATTATGGCTTGACAAAATACAGGAGCACAAAACGGATACACAAATTACCAGGTCCAGCCTAAATCTCCATGCATAAGAAAAATGGTATCACTAATCTTTAAAATCATTTTTCCTTAATGATAACAAACACATTTTTTTATCAAAACAGATCACCATGAGAAGTGATAAGCTTAAAACAATAAAATACGAGAAAGAGATAAATGTCTTGGCCTCTAACTGGGTCTAATAACCTTAACTAAAAGCAGCACCGTTTATCAATGGAAGATGGGAAAAAAACAAAAGAGTATAAGAATTTGGCACCTAGGATTTTGTTGATGGAGGTAGCTTCCACTAACCCAGTTGGCATCTGGAAACATCTTTTTCAACACAGCACCAGCAGTTTTCTTTCCATTAACTGGAAGGGTTGCAGCAACAAATATATACTGCTTACTTCGTTCATAATATTTTCTCACTCTCCTCCAGTCCTTTTTCTCGATGGATGAAGTTTGAGTTCCTTCTGTCAAGTCCTCAGCATCAGAGATGGATTCATTTTGTATGTCTTCCTCACCTTCGAAGTCAAAGTGTGATACAGAATAAGAAGTCAGTTCCACGGGATTCTCAAGTCCAGATTTACTCATCCGAGACAACAGCTTTTCATCAAAACGGAACATGTGTATAAGACGGATAACATGATTCTCAAAGCCCCCACAAAGAAGCATATCTGCTTCATCAAAAACCTGTGTAGTATTGTAAATATTTTTTTCTTAAAAAAGAGCCTCGTGGTTTCCCAAATAACAAAAACGAATACAAAGGTATGAGTCAGAAAACATACCATATACTTTACAGCACGAATGAAATCCGAACGATGATGTTTTTTTGGGTCTATATTGTTCAAAAGAGCAACCGGTGTTGACACAATAACATCTGGTTCATTAACTGGCCACCCCTGTAGTCAAACGTCTTATTTATGACAACCAGATTTTACCAATACAAAGGTAACAATGCCAAATATATACATGCATCTGAAAAAAAAATTAAAAGCACCCTCCAAGTTTCAATAACATAGAAACCATGAATTCTAACAAAGCCAAAGAGAAGCATGATGCCGTTCACAAAAATACCTGTCGACCACACACCACTGCGACTCTGAGAAGTGGTTTGCCATCATCACCTGAAAGATCATTAGCCATTCGAGCCACTTGTTCACAAAGCAATACATTTGGGCACAGAACAACAGATAAACTACGCGAATAAGCAGTAGGTTTATCCGAATCATTATCCCCATCATGCCGAGCACTACAGAGCTTATCAATCAGGGGAACCAGATAACCATATGTTTTACCACTACCAGTTTCCGCAGCAATTACAACAACTTTTCCAGAGAGTATAGACGGCATGCAGGCAGCCTATATAATTCAAAAAGGATTTTTTTTTTCAATAAACACCCGAATCCACCCATTAATGGTGAGCTCACATGATTGAAGACTTAAAGAAAATCGGCCTCAATCAACTAAAACTCCATATCGAATTCAAACTAACGGCTATTAAATAATAAATGCATTTGATAGTTGTTTTAGCTAATATGTTTAGAATAACTAAAAAGTAGTTCCATCCCTTTCAGATTTTTCTCTTTGTTTATTGCTAACATCAAATGACTGAAAACATATTCATAATCGATTAAACACAATTAAATAAGTAAAGAGCCACGCCAATTCTAAAGCAAATATAAAAAAATTTGTTCTTTAAGAAGTATTACAATTACTAAATTATTAGAAACCTATTCAGTGTCGTAATATGAATCGCAAAGTTAATGCGAAACGGAGCTTAAATTATAAGGAACGGATATGAAGTCATCAAAAGAAGGAAGGTAAAGCACCTGAACGAGGGAGGGTCTATCGAAACCGGCATTAGATAGAGTTTGAGAGATCCGATCAGATAAGCCAAGAGACTTCCAGGAAACAGTCTCTTCAGCAAAGAAGGTATCTCCCCCAGTTTTCTCTAGAGAAGAGACAGCAACGGCTGCACTGCTGAAGGCCCTGGTTCGGCGCCTGTAGGATTGATTGAGCCAAATAAAACGTATTGGAGGAGATGGCGGGGAAGTAGAGAGGAAAGAGGAGCGGCTGAAACGAGAGAGGAGCTTTGGGGTGGTGGTTGATAAACTGTATAAATTGAGCATTGAAGTTGAGCCACGTAAAATCATTATTGCCTCTTTTGAGATAAGCTGCTGCTTCATTTTTGAGGCTTAGAAAAACATTCAAAGTGGCAGGAGGAGGAGACGAGGGTTTAGGGTTTAAAATGAATGTTTTTAGACGTCATTTTTAATTCGGTGACCATGACTGTAATTTACCCTTAGAGGATAGGGGTTTTAAGATAAAAACGTTAAACCCCAGGCCAACAGGCTAGAAGAAAAGAAGATAAGGGGAATGGGTTCATTAAGCAAAGCTCTTCAATCTTCCACGGTTCTCTCACTTCCCTCCTTTCCTTCTTGTCCAGCTCCTCCTATTTCTCCTCCTCCATCTTCACTTTCCTTTGCTTTCAAAAACTCTTTCGCCTACACTTTAACCAGCAAAAAAACACCACCTTTTTTGCTCCCTTTCCCATTGCCCAACTTCATTTGCAAAGCTGCTGATTACAAATTCCCTGACCCGATTCTCGAATTCGCTGATGCTGTAAGCTCCCATTTACTTCCCTCTCACATCTTTATGCTTCTAATTATCTTGGGTATGTATTATTTTAATGTAGAATTCAATTCTTGGGGTTTTTTTTTATTTGGATTGCTTCAGGAAACGGATAAATTTAGGTCTCATCTGCTCAAGAAACTGTCCAAGAAGGAGGATATTTATGGAGACTCGGTTGAAGAAATTGTAGGAATCTGCGTCGAGGTAGTGTCTTTCTATATTTTAAGCAAATTTTCCTCTTATTTTGATGGTCGGTGATGGGATAAAACGAGTCTGACTTTACGAAATTATAACTCGAAGTCGATTCGAGTTGAAGGAAAATCAGTTTTTTAAG
Organism: Hibiscus syriacus; assembly: GCF_006381635.1. NCBI lineage: Eukaryota > Viridiplantae > Streptophyta > Magnoliopsida > Malvales > Malvaceae > Hibiscus > Hibiscus syriacus. The sequence continues at coordinate 443,917 of NW_024062734.1, read as the reverse complement.
TGAGTTGAGTTGAAAACCCCATTTTTTCAACTCGAGTTTGTTTACCCCTAATTGGTGGAGTGTATGATTGTTGTTTGAGTGGAAATTGTTGATATTTCAGAATAGAATACCCAATTCATAATTTTCATGAAGAACACTTGCAAAAAAGCAAGATTTTTATCTGAAGGTTTGAACTTTGTACTCTAATGAGGTGATTGTGAATGTGAAAGGCTTGGAAGGTTTTCCAGAGCATAATTAGTTAAATTAGAAATAACTGTGTCATCCGTTTAGGTAGATATTTGCTTAACTAGAAAACCTGGGAACAATTTGAATAGCTTGTTCTGACGAATTAGTCCAACATTTTTTTTAGTATTATGCCTAAATGAAAAGGCCTCATGTTTGTCGAAAAATGGAAAACAAGCGCTTTGTTCTAAGTGGCAAAGGCCAATATACTAAACCGATACTTTGAACCGGTATGAAATAGTGGAATAACCATTCGTTGCCATTTTGGTGTGGTGATCCATCTAGTTGTTATAGAGGCACTCAATTATGTTGTTTCTGCTTGTTCTAAACAGATATTCATCACTTTCTTGCATACTGAATATGGTGGTCCTGGAACACTCTTGGTCATACCTTTCATTGACATTGCCGATACTATAGATGAGCGCGGACTGCCCGGAGGGCCGGAAGCTGCACGTGCTGCAGTCAAATGGGCTACGGATCACGTAGACAAGGACTGGAAAGAATGGACCGGCACCAATTGACGTAGAAGTGAAAAGCCTCCTTAGGAAAAATGTAATCGAGTAGCATTTTAATGTATGTTGTAATAGCTAGTTCAGGTATTGGAGAAAGCTTTTGTTCGTTCTCCGCTTCCTTTCGATGTGATTTGATGTTGAGAGGAGATTTTGCTGTGACGAGTAGCTTTGAAGGAAGATTTGTATCGGACATTCTTGATCAGAATACGATCCATACACAGTTCTTCCCGGTCAATGAAACTAAGCAGTCTTCGCTCTTTCCAAACCACTCATAAGTCATAACCCAAGTTAACGGTTATTAACGTCGAGTGATTAATTTATTACAAATCAATAACGTTAATGACTAATTTATTACTTTTAAAAATATAATGGAAAAACGAGTACTTATTCAAACATTATTGACTATTTGTGTAGGTTATTATGTTTTTATTTTATTTTAATTTTAGTGTTTTTTATTATTTTTGAAGAGTGGGTTTTCCAATTTCAAATAATACATAAATGTCTTAAAATACAAATAATACAAATATAGAACACTTAACACAACTAACACATACTAAAATATATTTGCCCTTTACCAATTGGGATGAAATGTACATTGTAAAATAGAAACTGGGAAGTTGTTCATCCTAAGTTCATACATCCTGGAATATGCAATCTGTCGCAACCGTCTTTCGGTTGGGCCTCGGAATTGGGCTTCGACTTAGGCAAATGGATTGGAGTCGCCACCGATCGTTTATTTTAAACAAAATAGGTTGACCGAATACCTTATTTCTTACCTGATCTGCGTCTTACCAAAGATGTGTCGGATTCGGGAGTCGGTTACAGTCAAGGAAGGGCTAGCACCTTTGAACTGCCCTTTCGGTACTGCGTAATTTCCAGTTGTCTTTAATTAAGAAAATTGAAAGTTAAATCAAAAGGTAAAATATCGATCCAAATTGTTTACCACTGATTGATTGAAGTTCCCTTAAAAATAAAGACGTTAAATAACGAGAAAAAAATAAAATAAAAATAAAAATAAAGGAAACAAGAATGAAGATAAAAATAGAAAAAAGGTTAATAAGCAAAGTAAGATAAATAAATAAATGAAATATTAATAATCTATACACAACTAAAGAATGAATAAATACAATGAATAAAAAATGACCATCAAAGAAATAAAAAACAAAGTGAAAAAAAAGTAACCGAATAAAAATGATTGAAATGTGCACCTAATAATAATAATAGACGTATAAATAAACTATTAACAGTATATATATATTAAAGTATAGCATTAAGCAAAAATAATCCAATAAGGAAAACAATAATATACGTATATAATAATAAAATAAAAAAAAATATATATATAAATTAGTAAAAAGAAGATAATAGTAATAGTTATATTAATCTATAAAAAAATAATATATACATGTATAATAATTTGTAAACAAAACAAAAAGTAAAATATGAAATACGTATATATAAAGTAATAATATTAAAAATAATAACGATTATAATAAATAAATAAAAAGCAAAGTAACAGGATTAAATTGGAAGAAATCCATGATTGAGGGTCGGATTCAAAACAAAATTGGGTAAAAAATCAGATTTGGGGATTGTGATAACATTCACTTGGAATAGGAGGGACTGAAATGGTGGTTTACCCTATCGTAAAGCAAAACACGCGGGTCTGGCGTGTATCTGGGTCGGGTTAACGAGCCATATAAAGGCCAAAGATTTGGCAAACTTTGCCCATTTCTCTCATTCGTAAACTGAAGCCCCTTTCCCTCTCAAATCTTTTCTCTCCATTGTTCTTCAAACATGAAGAACATGGACCAGGTTTTCCAGAATCTGGCCTTTGGCCTCCGAGCGCCGCCTCGCCACCGCCGTTGAACGGCGACGACCGCCGTTCTTCGGCGGCAAAAAAATTTATTTTTTTTACAGTTCGAAAGCCTTTTACCCACGCTTCTCAAAAATGAAAAAAAAATCCAACAAATAACGAGCATCATGGAGTAGATCTAGCTTCAAAGTTTTGAAACTCTCCCCTTGTTCATCGGCTGAAAACGTTTTTTCTTTTTTCTGGGTTGTCTTTCGAATCAAAACGCAGTACAAGGCATAGAAATCAACATGCAAAGGCAAAAAAACGGATGGACAAAGGTAAAAAAACACTGCTACCTTTTTATTTCCTTTCGAAACGATTACAATAGCTCTGATTTACCTCGCAAATTTTTGAGTATTTTGTGTCTAAAGCTCTCTGGTATTTCTCCTCTGAATCCTCCCTCGTAGTGTTACAAATAGATCTATTTATACTGGAAAAACTAACTATTTTTTAGACTCTTATTTAAAATAGAACTCTAATGCGTTGTTGTTTGTTGATGATGGTGTTGGCCTCATGTGCTTTCCTTGCGCCAGAGAACTCGGACTGTTGGAGGTGAGAGTCATACGACCATGAGATTCGGGCATGGGACGAGGCATCGCTTGGGAGGCTAGGGTTCTGGAAACCCTAGCTCGCTGGAATGGTTTGCATGCAGTGGGTCTTGGGCTATTTCATTTTCGTGTAATGGGCCTGTAATATGTAACCCCATGAATAAACAAATAAATATTATATTCTATAATATAGTTTGATATTATAAAAACTATATCAATGGATGAAATTCGATGTCTTCAGTTGCCCCTCTTTGCTCATTATCGTATAACGAAAATGTAGCAAAGATTAAAAGACATGAATTTCGGTCATATCGAATATCCTCTGTCACAGAGTTGAAATCCGATATTGAAACTGGTTCGTCAAATTGAACTAAAATATGAAATGACTCCCTCGTCGTGAGGTCAAGTTGAAACTGGAAAATTTTGAGCACGAAATCCTTCGTTGTGAAGTTGAAACCGAGCTCAAAGTTTTTGGCAAGTGGCCTTTGAATCGTCTTCTGGCTCAAGGTACTTCGTCGTGAAGCTGAAACTTGACCTGAAGACTTTGGTGTTGTGGTGTTACAGATGACTCATTCGTCGTGAGGTTGGGTTCATCTGTTAGGGCATGATACCCTTCGTTGTGAAGTTGTGTATGGCCCCTTCGTCGTGAAGTTGGCTGTGAACTGGATATCCTTCGTCGTGAAGTTGAAATCCAAGTGAGTAGTATTGTTCCGAGTCCAATATCCTCCGTCGTGGAGTTGAAATTGGTTCTAGAACTGGGAAATTGTTTGTTGACAACCAGCCATCCCTTCGTTGTGAAGTTGAACTTGTGTTGTCTGGAGTCCAATATCCTTCGTTGTGGAGTTGAAATTGGCTCTGAAATTGAGAAATGTTTGTTGACAACCAGCGGTCCCTTCGTCGTGAAGTTGAACTTGCGTTGTCTGTAGTCCAATATCCTTCATTGTGAAGTTGAAATTGGCTCTGAAATTGAGATGTTTATGGACAACCAGCGGTCCCTTCGTCGTGAAGTTGAACTTGCGTTGTCTGGAGTCCAATATCCTTCGTTGTGAAGTTGAAATTGGCTCTGAAATTGGGAAATGTTTATTGACAACCAGCGGTCCCTTCGTCGTGAAGTTGAACTTGCATTGTCTGGAGTCCAATATCCTTCGTTGTGAAGTTGAAATTGGCTCTGAAATTGAGAGATGTTTGTTGACAACCAGCGGTCCCTTCGTCGTGAAGTTGAACTTGCGTTGTCTGGAGTCCAATATCATTCGTTGTGAAGTTGAAATTGGCTCTGAAATTGGGAAATGTTTATTGACAACTAGCGGTCCCTTCGTCGTGAAGTTGAACTTGTGTTGTCTGGAGTCCAATATCCTTTGTCGTGAAGTGGAAATTGGCTCTGAAATTGAGAAATGTTTGTTGACAACCAGCGGTCCCTTCGTCGTGAAGTTGAACTTGCGTTGTCTGGAGTTCAATATCATTCGTTGTGAAGTTGAAATTGACTCTGGGTAAGACCTGCAAAGATATGCATCTATGCGATGTTATGGATGTCATGCTCTTAGGTATGCCTAAAATGTATATGCAACATATGTTATTCTGGGCTTTGGAGAGAAATCTCGATCTCCGGTGGCCTGTCGTTGTTGACTCTTGATTTTGAAAGCTTGAAGTTCCGATCTCTGATCTTGAATTCTTCAAATGTTTACATCTGATGTGCACATTCTGTTTTTTTTTCTTGATTTGGGAGATGCTCCTCAACCATCTCAAGTATGTGCATGAGCCTTGATCGGCTTCTGGGTACCTGTACTTTTCAATGAATCCTTGTACAGTAATATACGATTATCTTTTCACAAAAATAAATAAATCATTAGGTTTAAATCTAATTCAAGATGCTCAAGAGGAAAGATTGTCTTTATTCATAAGGGAGGAGAAAAACAAATAATACATGGCAAACATTCTAGAAAACGAATACACGATGATGTGTAAATGTACGTCTTAGATCTCGATAATGTGGGCACTTATGAGCTGAAAAGTCGTTTGGTGACCTTGAATGCAGCCTTTGCCAAAGGATTTTTGAAAATACGACAACGTTTGGGAGAGTGCGACATTTCTCCGATTTGTTGAGTTTGTAGAAGATTCATGTGTCGGGATGTTTCCACTGTTAATATCCAAATCGCCCTTTCCGGGTTTTCAACTTGGACTCATCCTTGGTTGCAAGACGCCCATTGCGGGTTTTCATCTTGAACCCACCTTATTTTCTCTTCTTTTGTTCTCTTTTTTCCTCTTTTTCTTTTTCTAATTTAGGGCGCCCTTTCGGGTTTTCACCCTAAACGTTCTTCTCTTTTTTCTTTTTTCCTTTTTTTTCAACTTAGGACGCCCTCTCGGGTTTTCATCCTAAACGAAGTATTTCTTGACTGCATCCGAGTTGATGGGATGTGGCAGTTCAGGTCCGTCCATTTCAGCCAGGATGAGGGCTCCTCCGGAGAAAGCCTTTTTCACGACATAAGGTCCTTCCCAATTTGGCGTCCATTTTCCTCGGAAATCTTTCTGGACTGGCCAAATTCTTTTTAGTACCAGATCTCCCTCGCGGAATATTCTTGGGCGCACCTTTTTGTCATGTGCTCGGATCATTCGTTTCTGATAGATTTTACCATGATGAATGGCTTTCAGTCTTTTTTCATCTATCAGATTAAGCTGATCATATCTGGATTGTGCCCACTCTGCATCATCCAGTTTGACTTCTGACAAGACCCTAAGAGACGGAATCTCAACTTCAATGGGTAGCACTGCTTCCATTCCATAGGCTAGTGAAAATGGAGTTACCCCAGTCGAAGTTCGTACCGAGGTTCGATAAGCGAACAAAGAAAAAGGCAACTTCTTATGCCAGTCTTTGTAAGTTTCAGTCGTTTTCTCCACTATCTTCTTAATGTTTTTGTTTGCTGCTTCTACTGCTCCGTTCATCTTTGGTCTGTAAGTAGTGGAATTGTGATGTTTTATGTTGAACTGTTCGCAAGCAGCACTCATCATCTTGTTGTTCAAGTTTGTTGCGTTATCAGTGATAATCCTTTCAGGTAGACCATACCGACATATAATTTCTTTCTTCAGAAACTTGCAAATAGTGGATTGAGTAACATTGGCATACGACACTGCATGAGTGTCGAAGAGCTGTTGGTATAATTCTTTATACGTCATGGGAATGGGGTCAAACTGCTCCCTTTCCCTTTCTCTTCTTGGTTATCTCTGGTTCTGTCTAGAAGTACCGGATGGTACAGTTGCTGTGGAATTTGAGCTTGAGATCGTAACCCCCTTGCTGACGCTGTAGGTGTTTACAATGTTGATCTCTCGCTCTTTGTTTTTCATGGGAGGTTTTTTACTGGAGTTTCCTCCCTCAATCTTTCCTTGTTTAATGGCCAACTCGAACATTTCACCGGCCATGACTAAATCTGAGAAACTTCCCGACGTGATTGCTACCAAGTGCCCAAAGTAAGGTGCCTTCAAGGTCTGTACAAACAGCTTTCTTGTTTACTTTTCATCCAAGGGTGGATGAACTTGCACAGATAAATCCCTCCATCTTTGTGCGTACTGTCGGAAACTCTCATTGTGTTTCTTCTCTAGGCTTTGTAACATGACCCGGTCTGGTCTCATATCGTTGATATGCTTATACTGCTCCAAGAAAGACTTGGCTAAGTCTTTCCACGTCTTGATATGAGTCCGGCTAAGCTGGCTGTACCACCGAGTAGCTGAACCGAACAGGCTCTCCTGAAAGCAATGGATCAGGAGTTGGTCATTTCCCCCGTACCCTGTCATCTTCCGACAGAACATAGTGATATGGGCCGAAGGGCAGCTGTTCCCGTCAAACTTCTCAAACTCAGGAACCTTAAATTTTGGTAGAAGCATCAAATCGGGAACCAAGCTTAGTTCCATCGCATCAACACCATAATAATCATGGTCTCCCTGGACCATCTTTATTTGGTCTTCTAACATCCTGATCTTTTCTTCCATCTTCTTCGCCTTATCCTCCTCGTCAAAATCCGGGATAGGGCAGTCGTCCAGATGACTGTCAGGCTTTGTCGCAGAAGTCTGTAAATTTGCCGTTGATACAGTTTTCCCTTTAGCGGCAGATGAGTCACCTTGCAGTACGGGTAAGGTCCCGGATGAGGCAACCACTTATGGGGTCGGTGGTATGGTTATCCCCTCAGATGGAGCTTCTCCGGATGCACTTGTCTGTTGTTGTAAACCAGATAACTTAGCCACGATCTGGTCGACTAGGGACTCCGTGCTTTTCTTTATGGACTCCATGGTACGTTGACTGTTCTGAGCCATCTTGTCCTCCAATTCCTTTTGAAGTCTTGCCATGTTCTCCTCGAGTTTTTTCTATTCTGACATCCATTTGTTTTTTCTTTGCACGAGTGTTGTGAGGGTGATGCGTATCTATTGCTTGCGGTGGTAAGCTTGGTGTCTGAGACATGTTCTGTTAGTTAATACGAATGTAAAAACATGGAAAATATAAAATAAACAAACATGAAATATAAAACGCAAGAAATGCAATGCATGATGTATGCAATTGGAGGCATTGATCCAGAAAAGTGTTCATTATTATAAATAACCCTTATTCAGACAAAAATGTTTTATCTTTTAAGAGACATACAAACAAATTAAAGGTACATTCGGACTAAATCCTCTAGACCCCGAACAGCTTCCAGTAGGTTGACAAGTCTTATGCCTTCATCTGTCATTGGTTGAATGCCCTGTCGAACCACTCCAGCTTCCCTTGCTAGACCGTGAAGATGACGGGCTGCTTTTTGCACTTGATCCAGGAAATCTCGGATGGTTGTATCTCGGGCCCTCACCCTTCGCTGTGCTTGTTCCCAACGGAAACACCATTGTAATCCTCCGTCGAAGGGCACCATCTGAAGCTCGTTTGCTTGCCTCTTGAACCCATCTACAATAGCTTCTAACTCAGCTATTGTCTTGCCATCTTTCTCATGCTGTTTTTCTAAGTCAGCTACCCGAACTCTCAAGCGCTGGTTCTGATATTGACTATCTGCCAAGCATCTTTGGGCAGTCTTCATCTGTTCCTTCCAAGCTCTCTCATCAGGCCCCTTGAACTTCCTTTTCAAGCTATGAGCCTCATCTTTCCAGTATTCAGATGTTACCTTCAATTTGGCGTTATCCTTGACCTTATCTTGATACCCCTTTCTCAAGTCTTCGAACTCAAAACAGACTCTTTTCTGTTCTCTTTCCAGTTTATCTGCCCGATCTTTCTGAGAGTCAGCATCTAGCTTCCACTGATAGCGCTCGGCTTCAAGTTCCTTTATCTTTTGCTTCAGCTCACTATTCACGGCTTCAAACTCGGTCTTGGCTATCTCGAGTTCAGAAGGGACATGCATGAGATGTTCTTCCATGGTCCGGGTGTCATCACAGTCTGGCACAGGGATGTTGTCATTCTTTCTCAATCTTCGCCACTCCACATAATCCGGAGTGAGCATGCTTCTGGCAGCTACAACATCCATCCGAAATAATTTCCTCCACGAATCGGCTGCTTCTTTGATCATCTTCTTATAGCTGTCGCCGTGATACTCAAACTCTGACCTAGCCAACCCGCATGTTGCTGGGACAAACTGACGTGCTCCATATTGTCTAAGTGCTAATAGCGGAGCATACCCGACTGCTCCCCAAAGTCCAAGTAAGGTCACAGTGTCAGAGTCACCACATCGGAAAAGAACGTCATTGAGAAATAGCCAGGGGGCTCTCCAGACAATATCCCGGTCCTGAAGATGCGTAAAGACCTTCATCCACTTTTCCTTCGAGGCACCTTCATGCCATTTTAAGGTGATAAATTCACCTAGAGGTGAATAGGTGGTGCTGAAACGGCGGTAGGCAACCCCGTTAGTCTTCCAGAAGTGGTTGTGAATCCAGACCTGAAGGAGCTGAATGCACCCGGTGAATCTTCCTCCGCCAGTTCTTCGGCAATGGTTGAGAGATCGAAAGGTCTCGGCCAAGATGGCTGGTGCTGGGTTAACTCATTTAGAAAGTTGCTCAAATAGTTCCACCACGGCAGCGTCAATGCACCCTAAAGCTTTCGGAAAGATGATCAAACCGTACAGACCCAGTGCAAAAAGGTCTATAGTCTTCCACTCATCAGGGTGGTTTTTCATTAGTTGCTTTATGTGGATCCATTCAATTCCTTCTCCACTGCCTCTACGCTGAGTCCGATCGATTACCCATTTCTCATCTACTCCTACAACTTTGGCCAGTGCATTCTTGAAGGGCTGGCTTTTGATGTGTTTAATATAGGCTCGCTCAAGCTTGATGCTTTCACAATACAATAGTGTAGTGTATTCTTCGATGGTGGGCACCATGTCCTCTTGGTTAAAAGTGAAGCAACTATATCCCGGGTTCCAGAATTGAACCATGGCTCTGATTAAGGGCTCATCAGTCTTAACTTGAAGCAAGAGTGCAATGTCACCGTACCGTTGGCTGAACTTCTGTCTCCGATCATTCTTCCAACTGTCCCAGATATCTCAAAGTTCTTGTACATTGTTCTGTTTTAGGCTGATAGGGGTGTAGCGAACCAACTCTGACACATAGCTTCCTTGAAGATTGTCTCCCTTTTCACTTTGAGCCTTCTCGGACCATAGTCGTGCCTCAGCGTTTTCAATCTCTTGAATTACAACACCTTTGTCCATGGATTCAGATTATTTGAGTTTTAATAAACACCTTTTTAGGGATCAATGGCCTCTTGTTATGATGCAAATGCTAAAAACAAACACAGAGGCAAAAAAAGTTAGTAAAATGGAAATCAATAAAAATAAATAAAAAAATAAATGGTAAAGGAAAAAACATAAGGAAAAAAAAGGTTAGGAAAGAAATGTCCTAGGTTTTGGAATGTGGTTTTGGGGTAGGCTCTATTTATTCAAAGTCTCCCGGTTTAGGTTCTAAAAAACGGTACCCGAGTTCTCCTTGCTGGCACCCTCTTAGGCCGACCATACCCTTAGTCCTAAACCCATCACAGGCTTGTGTGGACTAAGTTAAACTCGAGAGGACACATTCCCTTATGCCCATACGGAGAATAAATTCACACGAAGGCATAAGGTATATGAATCCCGAAGGCTACTTGCTAGGCCCATACGGTGAATAAATTCACACGAAGGCGTCGCTTTCACCCCCACTTAAATCGGGTTTGGAGCTCGGGTTTAGAGCCTTAGATGAAAAATCTTTGAAGGCTGAAATCATGAGAAAACGATTAGTCCAACTATTTACTCGAAAATATAATCAAAAGTAAGTAATAAGGATCAAAAAATTACCTTAAAATTCAAACTTACCCTTTTCGTTAAAAAGACAACTGGAAATTACCTTAGCCTGACTCACTTACATGTGTCCCCAGCGGAGTCGCCAAGCTGTCGCAACCATCTTTCGGTTGGGCCCCGGAATTGGGCTTCGACTTAGGTAAATGGATTGGAGTCGCCACCGATCATTTATTTTAAACTAAATAGGTTGACCGAATACCTTATTTCTTACATGATCTGCGTCTTACCAAAGATGTGTCGGATTCGGGAGTCGGTTACAGTCAAGGAAGGGCTAGCACCCTTGAACTGCCCTTTCGGTACTGTGTAATTTCCAGTTGTCTTTAATTAAGAAAATTGAAAGTTAAATCAAAAGGTAAAATATCGATCCAAATTGCTTACCACTGATTGATTGAAGTTCCCTTAAAAATAAAGACGTTAAATAACGAGAAAAAAATAAAATAAAAATAAAAATAAAGGAAACAAGAATGAAGATAAAAATAGAAAAAAGGTTAATAAGCAAAGTAAGATAAATAAATAAATGAAATATTAATAATCTATACACAACCAAAGAATGAATAAATACAGTGAATAAAAAATGACCATCAAAGAAATAAAAAACGAAGTGAAAAAAAAGTAACCGAATAAAAATGATTGAAATGTGCACCTAATAATAATAATAGACATATAAATAAACTATTAACAGTATATATATATATATATATATATATATATATATATATATTAAAGTATAGCATTAAGCAAAAATAATCCAATAAGGAAAACAATAATATACGTATATAATAATAAATAAATAAATAAATATATATATATATATATATATATATATATATATATATATATATATATATATATAAATTAGTAAAAAGAAGATAATAGTAATAGTTATATTAATCTATAAAAAAATAATATATACATGTATAATAATTTGTAAACAAAACAAAAAGTAAAATATGAAATACGTATATATAAAGTAATAATATTAAAAATAATAACGATTATAATAAATAAATAAAAAGTAAAGTAACAGGATTAAATTGGAAGAAATCCATGATTGAGGGTCGGATTCAAAACAAAATTGGGTAAAAAATCGGATTTGGGGATTGTGATAACATTCACTTGGAACAGGAGGGACTGAAATGGTGGTTTACCCTATCGTTAAGCAAAACACGCGGGTCTGGCGTGTATCTGGGTCGGGTTAACATGCCATATAAAGGCCAAAGATTTGGCAAACTTTGCCCATTTCTCTCATTCGTAAACTGAAGCCCCTTCCCCTCTCAAATCTTTTCTCTCCATTGTTCTTCAAACATGAAAAACATGGACCAGGTTTTCCAGAATCCGGCCTTTGGCCTCCGAGCGCCGCCTCGCCGCCGCCGTTGAACGGCGACAGCCGCCGTTCTTCGGCGGCAAAAAAATTTATTTTTTTTACAGTTCGAAAGCCTTTTACCCACGCTTCTCAAAAATGAAAAAAAATCCAACAAATAACGAGCCTCATGGAGTAGATCTAGCTTCAAAGTTTTGAAACTCTCCCCTTGTTCATCGGCTGAAAACATTTTTTCTTTTTTCTGGGTTGTCTTTCGAATCAAAACGCAGTACAAGGCATAGAAATCAACATGCAAAGGCAAAAAAACGGATGGACAAAGGTAAAAAGACACTGCTACCTTTTTATTTCCTTTCGAAACGATTACAATAGCTCTGATTTGCCTCGCGAATTTTTGAGTATTTTGTGTCTAAAGCTCTCTGGTATTTCTCCTCTGAATCCTCCCTCGTAGTGTTACAAATGGATCTATTTATACTGAAAAACTAATTATTTTTTAGACTCCTATTTAAAATAGAACTCTAATGCGTTGTTGTTTGTTGATGATGGTGTTGGCCTCATGTGCTTTCCTTGCGCCGGAGAACTCGGACTGTTGGAGGTGAGAGTCATACGACTATGAGATTCGGGCATGGGACGAGGCGCCGCTTGGGAGGCTAGGGTTCTGGAAACCCTAGCTCGCTAGAATGGTTTGCATGCAGTGGGTCTTGGGCTGTTTCATTTTCGTGTAATGGGCCTGTAATATGTAACCCCATGAATAAACAAATAAATATTATATTCTATAATATAGTTTGAAATAATAAAAAATATATTATAAAAACTATATCAATGGACGAAATTCGATGTCTTCACAATCTTTAGAAATTGCCTCTTCAATCTCCTCCATAAAAACCCTCTCTTTCTTTTCGTAACTTATTTAACCGAACCAATTCTCTTCTGCTTTGGCTTTTTCTCTGCCAAAAACAAAATTAAATCTTTGATTTTTCCTACGTTGGCATGGCGGAGGCTCCCGCCGAAACCCAACAACGTCGCCCGGTCTTTTACGTCGTTTTCCACTTTGGCGACGGTGGACCGGACGCTGGCAATAAACTTGGGCCGGCGCCGGCGTCAAAGGCTTCCATAGAAGCAATGCCGAGGATAAAAGTGAAAGAGAGTGGTGGCGATTGTAGTATTTGTTTGGAAGAGTTTGAAGTTGATGAGGAAGCTAGGGAGATGCCATGCAAGCACGTGTTTCATTCGGGTTGTATTGAGAAGTGGTTGCAGATCCATGGTTCGTGCCCGGTTTGTCGGTTCTTGATGCCGGCCAAGACGGTCGAAACCGAAGAAGGTGATGGGGGTCGGAGAAGGTTGGAACATGCGGAGATTAATGGTTTGGAGTTTTTACATTCGTTTTTAGCTTTTGCTAGCCTCATGGGAGCGGTTGGTACAGGTCAATCTGGTTCGGGTCATGTTGATGATGACATGTCTTCAAATTAAAACGGGGATTGCAACTAAAACAATTTTTTTTATAATATCTATTTTTTACCCTTTGAAGAAGGGACAAGTTGTACTAAAATTAACATATTTTTTATTTAATATACAACCATTTGTTGATTTTTTTTTAAAAAAAATCTAACTAAAATTTATATATTTTCAAATATCTAAGGCTTCAATTCCTCTTATCATGTAATCATGGGCATTTTGATTATTTTATGCTTACCATCCAAAATCATGGCATGCATATATTAACAAGAAAAACATCATATTTATGATAATCATGAAACACTTAATAGTTTAAAGTGTATTATTTGATTTTTTTTTAAATAATCGTCATTAACTTCAAATCTAGCGATTTTCTTTTCGTCAAGGATATGCAGACTCATCATGATGGCTACACTGACCACGTAGAATCATGAAAATCATTCTTGGGCTTCTTATGTAGAACCAGGCTTCTGCCTGTGGCTCAAAATTAGGGCCCGATCAATTACATAAATATAAATTCTGTAGTTTACAAAAAAATATATATATAATAACTTCTTATTAAGTAATTGTTTATTGGAAAAAAAATTGAAATTATTACAAAATCCCAATTTTCTTATATTTCATGCACCTTTTTTAATAAAACAATAAATCACCATTTGAAGACTGATCAAGAGACTAATATACTTGCATGTAAATTCTTTTTCATAGTACTGCAATCGTTAATTGGTATAATTTTTATAAATACTTTCGTGAGTAGTTTAGATGGAACGATTATAATATTTCTTCTATTTAAAATAATTCTTAAACATTAACAACGTCCATGCAATCTACACACACGGCTACTCAAACTAAAGTTATCATACGTAGACATTTGATAACATATTTATGCCCAATCCGATCTATGGGCTTTACTTTGATTAAAGTTAAAATCTTGGCTGCCTAAATTATCAAATCTATCAGAGATCATATTTAAATTTCTAAATAGGAACTATTGTTATTTCTAGAGGTCTCAAGTTCGAGTATTAAAGATTACAGGGTATTTGGAAATTTTATTGTCAAATGATTAAGAGTCTTTAGAGAAGATATTACTACTTATAAGCACCTTAGATCAATAAAAAATGACATAAATTTGGATAAATTTAATGTAAACATGCACTTAAATTTAAAGTGTGTGCCCTATATTCTATGAAGCCAGGACCAATCCTGAACATGTTATACCAGTTGCAACCTAATCGCTCTGTATTTGGGTAAAACGGAAACCATGAATAGTGAAGAGAGATCCAAAATAATACTCTATCTTACGGCAGAAGTAAATCTACATACCTAAGAGAATTCTAAAAATTAACTTCCTCCCTCCCCACAACAATGTGTTGAATAAAGCCTTAAATGTATGCCGTTTGAATTTGATTGATATGCAATTAACATTGTCTCTGCCAAAAACAATAACAAAAACGATATTCGCATTGTTCCTCGCAGAGCTGCGTTTGAAGGCCAACAACCGTATGGTCTTCTGGGGATTTAAATGAAATAATAGTTTGCACCCACACAAGGGAAAAAAATAAGCCAAAGGATGACAAAATCCTCGACTCATTTGTGTTCTATAAATGTATTCGAGAACAAACCACATACTCCAGCACGCACAATCAATTACTTGGGCTACTCCTCCTGGATTTGACCTTCTGCATCAGTTAGAAATATCTAGTAAACATCCTGTCTTTGATTGATTAAGATAAAAATAGCAAAAAGGGGTTAAAACCAAGCCTCACCAGCAAGTTTGACTGCCAAGTTGGCTTCAGCATCAGCCTCCCCATTCAGTTCCTTTTAGAGATGACCAAGTAAAGGTTAAATCATGCAATGTGATAAGAGAGAAGAGAGATCAAAATACCTTATTTCTAAAGAATGCAAGTATAACACTATCTAAAATTGATGTTTTGACACTACAAATTATTTAAAAGTTCTCTGTTGGGGACGTGATACTCCTATTATATTCTTTGATTTAATTAGTCTTTTTCTTTTATAACTACTAAAATCTAACTCATTGGTCAACTAATCTAAATCGGATACTACAAAGGCCCATGATGGGACGGTCCTCTCAATCCAATTTGCTCTAATTATGAAGTTTAATATTTTGTAGGACTTTATTTACTTTCTTTCTATAATTATCGTAATCCCTATTTAAAGAGACCTGTGGAATAAGAAAGTTAAGCAGAACTTTTATCAAAACCCTAGAAATTCGTGAGGTTTCAGCCTCCCTTCGACTAGCTAAGTTATCAATCACCATTGGTCGTTCCAAGAATACGACAAAGGGAAGGCAATCGCTTCCGACATTCCCGCTAATCACCCAGTGACTTGATCATGAACAAGGGACCACAACAGTCTCATTCTTTATTCTGCACTATCTAGCAGAAATTAAAATGGCATCGAAAAAATCAGCCACCGGTTTCTAGTTTACTGGCTTCCAGCCAAATGCTGGTACAATAGTCAAAGCATGCAAGCCATAAAAGCACTTAAATAGAAGTCAAAAAATTTGTAGATGCAAGCAATGACCCAAGCTTTAAAAACATTGTAAACACCTAATCATGATAGTATTAAAAAAGAGGCAACAGTGGTCACAAGAAAAAGAATTTCTGCTGATTACTTGGCTATCAAGCATAAAACTTTTCATACCCTTAAAACATGATCGATCTGAAATGAAAGAAACTTATCTTTCAGTTTCATTGCTTGCTTATGTAACTCTGACATGTGCTCGTGTTTGACTTTCCATAAACCCTGCAGCTGTTAAAGGAAATACTAGCTATAAGAATACTACAACAAAGCAGAAGCTAAGCTCCTTTACTAGAAGTGATAATACTTCAATACAATAAAATAAAAAATAAACAATATACCTCTAAGATTAAGGAAAACTTATTATTATAATTATGGTCAACCAAGATTAGGATGTGTTTGGTTCATAGAATGTAAGATTACCAGTAGGAATGTAAGATTACCAGGGAATAAGATTACTGAGAATGTTGTATTTTGTGTTTAGTTGGTTTAACAAGAATGTAAAATTACCGTATTTGGTTAAAGGAATAAAATATTATTAAAATATATATTTGATCAAATTGTCCTTATTATATATTTATTTTTTAAAAAAGTTGGAAACTATTTATATATTTTATTTAAAAAATTTAAATTCATAAAATTTATATTTTTTTTTACAAAATTGAAAATATAAAAATGTTTAATGAAAGGGTAAAATTTTATTTTAACCCCTGAACTTCAAATAAAATTTTAATTATAGATTTTTTTTGTAAATCTAAAATAGTTTAAGGATAAATTTGTAATTTAACTTTTGTATAATTTTTATTATTCAATGATAGAAGGACTTTTGAAAAAAAAATAAGGGCATTTTAGTTCAAAACGCCGGTAATCCAACAATACCTAAGGAAAGTGAGGTAATAACATTCCCGGTAATATACCCTAAAAAATCCACTATTGATAATCTTACATTATCGGGAATGAGATTCCCATGCTAACCAAACGGAAGAATGCGGATTCCATTTCTATGAGAATCCCACATTCCCCCAACCAAACGCCCCCTTAGGCCTATATTGAAAGCCCAGGAATAGCAACAGTTGAGCTATAAGTTTGTCAGAGACAATTTGATTTTCCCTCAGGTGACAGGCCAGCCAAAAAAGAAGAAAGATTTCCTTATTTTGATGGGGAAAAAATTGGAATAGGAAGAAAGAAATAAGGCGTGTTTTCTAACAGGAAAGACCATTGAACAGATTCAATTCTCTTCTTATTTTAGAACTTTCTTTGGGGGAGAAGAGAAAGGATTGTTCTTCCCTGCAGAATCAAGCTACAAAGGAAACAATCGTCTAAAGGCTTACAACTCGAAACATATAATAAACAAATGCGGCCCTCAAATGAGAATTCTACTAGCATGGCAAGAGGTATTACAATAGGTATGTCCCCTGAATTGAAATTAGTGCAGGAATTGTCATCCACATTTTCTCCCCCGACAAAATAACATCAAAGCAACAATGATTTGATAAAATAGTCTACCTGCATACAAACGAGCTTTGAGTCACCTCGAATACGAATGTGTGTATAACCTTTTTTAAGAGCATGTTTCAACCCTAAAATTACAGCACGATATTCAGCAGCATTACAGGTTGCTACGCCCAAACCCTCTCGTAATTTGCAAATCTGTTCAAAACATTAAATTATGGAAAGATGTAGGTGCAGAAAAGGTCCAAATTCCAAATGGTGAATTGCATACCACGGTTCCAGTATCAGTTTTCAACACAGCTCCTGCACCAGCTGGTCCAGGATTTCCTTTTGATGCACCATCAAACTCAAGAATACAAGACAACTGCCATCAAGACGTAAAGTACAGGCATCGCAGCCTACTTTCAGAGCATAAAAATCATGGTAAAATAATTCAGAAACCCTTTTCTCTCTCAGGAAACCCTCTTATAATGTGAATAAAAGACATAATTGCGAGATCTTAGATGGCAAAGTTTTCTGGTTTACATGTGTATATATATGTTCTTCAGTTGGAGGAAATATATTCAACCATTTACTTGAATACTCAGCTGTTAATACCGGAATCTACTTACATAACCAGAGGATGCTGTTTGAACTTCAGAATGCGGATCCAACTTGACATGCTTTCTCACAGGATCAGCTACAGCTGGTGAATCAAGTGATCCCAGTCCCTGCAAAAGGTTAAGGGTATAACTCTGTGAAATAATGTCAAATCTAATCATGAAAGTGACATTAATAATGATTAATGACGTACTCAGGAAAAATTAGAACCTACCCCATACTCTGACTGTGGTCTCTTTTTGGTTGCATCATTGTGAGATGTTTCAACATTAGAAGAAGCTGGTTCCTTAGACAAAAAAAAAGGAATATTGACCTTCAAATCTACAAAAGCCAGATGGTATAAAATGGCCTTTGTGATACAGTTGGCATGCGAAAGAAACAAGCTAATCAAACTACAAATAGTTTGATCATTAACGGCCTATTGAAAACCTTAAATTGCAAGAAACCACATTACTAGGGACTGGAGAGATGCAAGTTTTATGTGCAATTGCGGTCGCAAGTAAACAGACATGGGTGCGGGCGCAGGAAAAGGAAAAGGAATTGAACGTTGAAATCTTTTCTTTTTTTTAACAGACTTGTTTGAAGAAACAGAAATTTTTTGGTATGTGTAAAGCATGTTTAAGGTCTCACTTGAAAGGGGCAGGGGATAAGTGCTCCAAAAAGATCCTCTTTCACATCTGCAGCTTTAATGGTGTAGAGAGCATTCTTAAGCCCACGGGAAGACAGATATTTCTCAGTTTCCTTCGTCAAGGAGGAGCCTTTGTAAACACTGACCGGAGGATCACATACCTAATTGAAATAGAACAATAACACGTCAAAGTTAACAGCCGAGCAGAAAGAAGAAAAACAGTATCTAACTTTGAAGGATTTCTATGTTATTTGCATTACAATCATTACCTCACTTCATTATAATATAAGGACGTTAAAATCCATATTGCAATAACATAGTATAGCAACACAATCAGATGAAAAAGATATCAACTTTAGGCGACATTAGGTAAAAAAGGGGAAGTTAGAGGAATTACCGAGGATCCTACTTGGGCCTGACATTCGGCAAAGCTCTTGAAAACACCAACAACATCTCCCTTTCTCACTACAAAGAATGCATCTCTCTCGTTTTCCATCGGCGGTTGCTCAGGGTCCACTTTTTTCGTCCTAGATGCTTTTTTCCTAGCACTACTGCTACTATAACTACTCCGGGAAGAGTAGCACCGAGTGCGGAATCTTGCCAACAGAAACTCTAAATCCGCAGTCTTAACACGGGCGTTTTGAAAATTTCTTCCCCCTAAGGGAAAATGGCATTGGTTTAAAGAAGTAGTAACAATGAAATTACCAACCTTTCTAAATAAAGCCAAACCATAAGCACGCACGTGAGACAAGCAGTTCATCCGATAGTAAAACTTCTTCGCAGTGCCTAAATTTCAAGAATTAAAACAAATATAAGTTTCCCGATTAAATAACTGATATTCCAAACTATATATGGCATCGTACTAATTGTAACCCCCCTAAACCCGACCTAAAAGAAATTAGGTCGAATCTAGAGAGTCATTGATTAAATGCCCAAAAACTTACTCGTTATTTTAAATACTTTAAAATTTACCCTTGTATTTACTTATTTTGAATACTTAAAGTAACTTAAATAAATTACCAATAATTAAAAAAATAAATCACATATTTATTAAATTCAGAGTTCAAATCCAAAAGTCAAAAATATTAATTTCCAATGTCCCAAAATATTTAAACATATTAAGCGTTATCCAAATAAAATGATGACAAAATAAGAAATAGATAATCTGAGTAAAATTGCATAATATAAAAATAATGTAATCTGAATAAGGATGAATCTCCAAGTATCGGTTCACCTAAGTCGAGTATCTGAGAGAGAGAAACTATAGGGGTGTAAGCTATAAAGCTTAGTGTGCCTCTAAGGTACAAACAACACAAGTCATAACATAACCCGTTTCAATCAATAATAGTCATAGTCCGATTCAATCAATAATATTCATGATCCAAGCCAACGAAAACAATCACATTAAATGTCATACAGATGATTATGCACCCACCTATACGCCAAACACACCATCAGTGAGTGGGTTCCCTAGAACCACTCAAACTACAAACACACCATATCCGAAGAGTAGGGTCCGCCACAAAAGCACAGGCCACGGAATCCGAAAAGCAACATTCACCCCATCGAGTGAACGCGCTGAACTTTCCCTATCAAAATTCGTCCCAATATGACATGCAAATGGCACACTTATTCGATATCCAATCCGATCCGAATAACACACATCCAAGTCACACATATTCGAATGTCAGATAACCGAATTCGGATATGATCCGAATATAATAATTACGTATACAGATAATCCAAACGCATATCATAAATTTTCAGTCTACCATATCAATATATTTCACATACATATATTTTTGAATTATATTGGATACAACAATATCACATAATCCATCATGCTCGAAACCAACTTCCAAGCAACATGCTTAATCGAACTATATTTAAAACAATGATACACGTAACCGTAATGGTCACAAACAATTCCAAGCAATCAATCACTCAACACGAAATAGATATAGCACCAGGTAGAGACACACCTCGACAGATAGCTAACGACGGTAATAACCTCTACCACAGTCGGCTCGAGCTGTAGATCGATCCGAATCAGTACCTACTACAATTAACTTAAATAACTAACTTATTCTAAAATTAACTACGAAATTAATGTTAAAAAATCTGTCAGTTAACACTCACGGTCGACACGAACAATTTGAGTGGGTTTGAAATTAGCGGGTAACGGTGGTGGAGGCGGTAACTCAGTTCCCGGTTCAGAATTTCCTGTAAAAATACCATTGATCGATTAAGACCCCAATAAACCAATCTAAAAATAAAATAATAATTTTCGACCAACAAATAAAATAATTCCAGATCCGAATGGTGACACCGGCAGTGGGTTCGGTTCGAACATAACGGTTTCGGTATAAAAAAAGGTCAGCCGCGTCGAGACATCGCCGGCAACAAACCCACGGACAGACGAACTCGCGGCTTGCCTTGCCATGCCCCAAAACGGCCGGCAACCACTATCGAAACAAACAGAACCGAAAAAGGGGTTCCACGGCCGAGTACAGCCGCTCAGCCTCGACCCGGGCCACCTGGGTCTTCTCCGACTAGAACCCGGCCCCTTGGTGCCCACAAACCGCCACCACATAGCGGGGCGACGGTGTTTCCACGAGACAAAACTCGCAGCCGTTCGAGCGAGACAGCTCCCCCCACCGACGGAAAAGCTTGGAACCACACTGGAGACCTTATCACGACGACCGACGGCCTTGCTTACCCTTGGAGACGATCGGCGTCGCAGCTAGGATGGAGGGTGGGGGTTTGCTGCTAGGGTTTTAAGAAACTAATGGAGGAGGGAGCCGCACAGTGACATAATCTGGGGTAGGAATTTGAATTAAGAAACAAATGGTATAACTACAATATTAGTCATCCATCTTCTTATAGTTAACGAAATTAAACTAAAGTTTACATATTTTATAATTTATTCACCAAACAGAATTTGGGATTTGCAAAAGTTTCCCCCCAAATTCTAGGGTTTCAATTTGGGGATTTATTGGGATGTTACACTAATTTTTTTCTATTTATAATCCAAAAATATACGTGATTGAAAATAACTAAAAATACGAGAAAGTGTGATTCTTTCCACCGGCTATTTAAGCAATGGAAGACTTTCATATGAACAGCTAAGAAATGTGATAAACCCTAGATAGGAACTGAAAGAAACGGAAGGGCATAAGGAATCAGATGTACATACATACATACATACATACATACATACATACATACATACATACATACATACATACATACATACATACATACATACATACATACATACATACATACATACATACATACATACATACATACATACATACATACATACATACATACATACATACATACATACATACATATATATATATTGTTAACACGTACCATTAGCAGTGCGGCAGCTAAAGCTCGAAACAAACGGGAGGGAGCCTCCCGCTGTTGATTAATTCAGTTTCACCCTCGAGAGTTGAGAGTAACACACAATACAGTGAGAATGGGCTGTGGGTTACGGAAAATATGTTCAGGGATTAAAGTGGACAAAAAAATGTTCATGGGCTACGATAGAAAATACTATAGTGGGCTTCTGAAGTTGATCACCCTTTCAACCCTAATATTTTCATTCCATTTATTAATAATTTATATTCAATTCATTGGTTGATTAATATAGGCTTTTGTACATTTATATTCAATTCATTGGTTGATTAATATAGGTTTATATACGAAATTCACATAGACAAAAGTAAAATTTTATGTTAAAGGTAAAATTTTAAATAGAATAAATTCATAAAATTATAAAGAAAGTAAATATATTTTCAATAAAAATATATAATAATAAGATTTTTTATGGGACAATTCACTCCCTCAATCCATCCTTGACAGAATAGATTCACTATAGTATGAATAATTCTCTCAATTCAATTTAGCTCAATTGCAACATCAAAATTTAAACATTTTATATTATTTAAAAAATTTAATATTTCGTATAGTTAAAAAATAAGATTCAATCCATTATTATTTTGGTCATTACTTTTTAACGGGTTATCTTACATTTATATAAGATCCGCAGATAAATTATATGAATCGTGCATATAATTTATGATAAGTGATAATTAATTTAGATAAAAGATAAACAAATAAGAGCTTGGCATGTCATAACATAAGCAGATATTGATAGGAGGCACATGTAGTCGGTGTGGACATCGGCCTAACATACCCCAATTTAAGGGAAGGGGTACCCTACATGTGCCGGAATTGTGTGACTGTGAATAGCAACATAAAAATTTTATGTTAGGTGATGAATTTAAATTTTTAAGAATGATAATATATTTATAATAAAAATATATTAAAAATTTTAAAATATATGATAATTTTAAATCTTTAAAAATATGACTGCCTTATTATCCTTTCTGTCCATCCTGAGTTTGAGAGCAGCTGGTTTCTATCGAGTGGTTGACAGGTCGTTTTGCACTAAAACGACACACACGTCAGCCAAAATTAACAACAACAAAAAAACTAAAGAATTGGCTCAAAAGGGATTATTTTAACACTTCCCTTATCCAACAAGGTGGTTGGGGTTTCAGTTTAAGATGTTGTGTCAGACAAAACAATTAATGAATAATGTACTAAGAATGTTGTTGTAAAAAACTACTACTAAAATTTCTAGGAAACAGCTCTAATTATGGAAGAGCTGATTTGTCAATTGAACTTCATTAACAAATTAGCAACTATTCTTCCTACTTATTGCTATTCAAATTTAGGTACAATGCCTCACTCTTTTATTTCTTTACATATGTATTTATGATGTACTATGAACACAAAGTACAATAGTTTATCATAATAATATCTAATATGGTATTTTTTTTTTCTTTCTTGGGTTCATATAAGAAAGGGTAAAATACACTCTAGATCATTCGATTATGTGTTTAGTAACAAACAATTTTTTACAACCAAGTCACTCAATTAAAATATTATTATAAATAAGTTATCTTGTCACTAAAAGTAAAACAAATGTCTAATTCAATTGGTATAATAATATTTTTAGTCCCTAAAACTTATACATTATATTAATCTTGTCCTGATTCAAGACAATTCAATAAATTTAATCTTTCATTTAAAATTATCAACTATCTGATCTTTTTTGTGATACTATCAAAGCAATAGTTGAATAATCACATTATGTCATAAAGCAATAAGTAATCGTTAATTTGTTACTATACTAGGAAAATAGCATAACATTTATAAGAGAAAAACAAAGACTAAAATGATAAAATCTTTATATATGAAGAATTAAATTTATTACTCTGACATTAATTATGATCCAATTGATAGACCGCATAAATTTAAATAATGACTACAGTTATTGTTATATCAGACAATGTCACTATTATGTTAAATATTTAATAAATAGCGATATATTTACAATAATGTTTTAATTGACTAACATATAATAAAGAATTAGGCATTGGGGGTTAAAAAATGAGTGGATAAAGAATGTACTCATACGGTGAGTGTACCCCCAATTTGGGCATGATTAACCAAGTCAGATGAATTTGCTTTCGTCCCCATACTTTGAAATATTCACATCTTAGTTGAAATTTGAAGGAGATTACGTTGAAGATCGTAAATCAGTCGGACTCTTTGAAAATAAGACAGATGCATTCTAACAATTTACTTAAAAGAGTAAATAACACGAAAGGATATTGAAATTTGTCAAAAGCATGGTTTTTAGAATCGGACCGGTTAGCGAATCGGTCATGCTATCGGTTTATTGATTCAACCGGTTGAACCGGTTCGACCGGTCGAAAGAACCGGACGACGTCATAATTATTTAAAAAATTAAATAAAAATACAAAAAATATTTAATAACAAATAATTTTTTATATCACAATTCATATTCAAAGCAAGTCATAACATATATAAGTTAAAAACCATAAAATCAAGTAAAACAAAATGATTCAAATTAACTACAACATAATATTTAAGGTAAAACATATTAAATAATAAATATAATTATATAACTATAATTAAAAAATAAAATTGGAGCTAAAAAATCATAACAAAATGATATTGTTTGGTTTAAATTTTTAAAAAAAAACAATTTCACATGGCTAGGAAATATAAAAGATCATCTCAACTAACTTCTATAAATAATAGAGGTAATTTGGCATTTAAAATCATGGAGCCTTTTGGTGAGCATTGAGTGAACTATTCTTTTACTTAAATCAAGCTCGAATTTTAGGCTTCAATCGAACTTCTAAATTTTTTTTGAGTTCAAGCCTTTTCGAGTTCAAGTTTCAATATTATATTTCGAGTTCGAGTTAAACTTCATAATTTTTAGCTCGTGAGTTTGAGTCGAGTTGAGTTTACTTTTAAATTTTTCAAGTTCGAGTCGAGCTCAGCAATACTCGAGTTTGACTTGGCTCGTTTAACAAACGACGTCGTTTAGATTAATTTTAAAAAAAAACAAAAAATGCGGTTTTTTTTTTGTTTTCAGCCGATCCGGTTTGAACGGTTCAGAGGTTCTGGCCGGTTCATTAGTAGCGGTTCAATCAGTCTAAATTAAACCGTACTAGATAATAATTTCCGGTTGAACCGGTCGGTCCGGTCCGATTTTCAAAACAGAGGTCAAAAGAGTAAATAATACAAAAGGTGTTGACAACAGAAATTCAAAACTGTTGTTCAACGTGGTTAGAGATTCAATATCCCAATTGGACCGACCAAAGTCCCAAAGGCAGTTTTATGGGGTCCTACATGAACATTGTTTCTTATCTTAGAGGGCGCTAAAATAGTCTTGGATAGGAACAGATACCAGAATCCTAAGGCTTTTCTAAAGATGGTAATTTAACCCGAATCTTATAGGTTTCGACCGATCTGATAGGATAGTTTTTTTTTAATTTGAATTTAGGTCGGGTTAGATTTTTTAAGGGGTGCAATTGGGTCGGGTCGGGTTCATGTGGAGGGTGAAAAGCTCCGACCCGATCCAAAGATGATAGTATAATTTATTTAAAAATTTTATTATTATTTTTAATTAAGTCCTTGTTTTATATTATATCGAGCCAGATTTATATTCTAAAAATTCAGTTCAAGTCAAAATAATGTAGAAGATATATATATTTGTGAGGTTAGGTTAGATAGGATAAAGGATATAAAATTTTTAGATTGAGTCGAATTCGAAACGAGTATTTATTTTTTCAGATCCAATCAAATTAAACAAAAATCCAACCTTTAAACCTAACCCGTTGCCATCACTTATCTTTGATTGTTTATAGTGGAATCAAATTCTGTGAATAATAATAATAATAATAATAATAATAATAATAATAAACAAAAAGCAAATTAATAACTTTTCTGCCATGTTGACATGGGTTTGGGTTTTCCTTACTGATATGTTTTCCATTTGTTTTTTCTTCATAATTAGGTATTGACAAACATAAATGTAATGATGCCAGCTATGGGACTAGGACTAGGACTAGGAACTAGGACAATTAGCCATTGCCTCTAAATAAATACACAATATGCTCCCACTATACATGTACATTAGTCCACAAGTAATTATGATATTGACAGCCATATATAGTTCAAAGTATGAATTAAAACAGCATATACCAACTACACTATTCAGTGCTTCTAGTCCCGGGGTTCCTACGTATTTAGCATTCATTTCTGCATGAAAAAAAATATGGAGATATGATCTAATTATAAATAACGCAAAACTTTTAATTTTACATTTTTTTTATAATCGTTACACGAGAAATATTAAATATTAAAATTAACAATAAAAAATATTAAAAAAATAGGTGTAAAAAAATTGGGATTGATAACTTAGTTCAAATTAATTATTGAATTTGAATTGTTATTTAAATTATATGTCAACTAACATATTAATTTAGGGTTAAGTTCGACTTGAAATATTAATTTGAAAAAAAAAATAACTATTGACGGAATAAAATTATCATTTTTACGATAAATCAAAAAATTATTTTAAACAGACTAACAATCAGTAGGTCTATTGGAATCAGGCAATAGATTCCTTAAGCAATGTCATATGTTCAAACATTGGTGTTTGCGAATGGAATACACTAAGTTGATAGGGTCATATTTGCCTCTACAATACTTGATATAGAATAGTTGATCAATAGATCAAATATTAGTAATTAATTCAAAAAATATTTTTTTAAACGGATGTATTTGAAAATTTTAACTAAAATAAAGACATAATAATGACCTAAGCCTTAGGTCATATTTCTATGATCAGCAAATAGTATGCATAAGCCATTTAATACTACAAAAGATGGGAGTCCAAATCGATCAACCCCAGTTTGGGAGCCGAAAGAATAAAATTTTATTACTTTCCAATATTTCGACAAATTTGAATTTCTTGTCTGGTGTAGGTAATTCACATAGATACAGAAAAGAAAATTCAAAGGATAAAAGTTAAAAATCCAATGGCATATGAACCTTCTTTCAAAATACTATGGTTAATTTAGACGTCATTACATGGACCTATATAGGAATAATGTAAGTTAATATTTATAAAATCATCAATTACTGTATAAAAAATATCATCCACGGATCTAAAGTTAAGATTTCGATATCAATTTACAATATTCCTCAAAGTTGAAAGCAAGGATGACGCAACAGTTGATTTAACTTATAAGCAACTTGATATTAGTTATACAACATCTTAAGTTCGAGTTATCGTGTATGCAAAAACTTCCAACTGGAAGTTCACTCATCAAAATCTGGTGTACGACCTGGGTCGGTCCAAATTAATGGGAAAAAGCCCCTTGCAATTGGAGGGGAAAAATAGGATACGAATGATGCCTCGAATGACATCTTTCAATGTTGAATGTTGATTTTGGTATTTAAAATTCTATTTAATCTATTAAAGATAAATATGTGATTATCCATTAAATAATAAGTGAACTATTCCTTAATCCTTATTTTTTTTTAATCAAGCATTTATCCAAAGGTTTTTTTTCCAATTTTAATTAGAGAAAATATAATGAGCCCTAGAAACTTGAATAGTGGGGGTGAGGGGGAGTAGGTTGTTTTTTTTCATATTTACACATTTGTGCATAGAGCCACCAAATAAATATATACTATATCATAACTGGATTCAGTAATAATGATAACAAATAAAAGATTTCAACAACATTGTCATTGACATGAGGAAATTGTCACATGTTTTCACTTTCCCACCATTTTGAATCAATGCCCATTCTCACCACCACTGCCCCTTCATCATTCAAATGCCCAAAATTATGTTCACTGGTTTCATAACACTATCCGTTTTTTTGCAAATACCTCTATTGGCTTTTCAAATAATAATTTGATATCAATCAAATTATTTGAATTGATTTATTCGATTCGATATTCGATACAAACTATGAAAATAACAATTTAAATTTTATTCAAAATTCGAATAAAAAATAATTCAAACCCGATTCAGACGATCCGTTTACTGCTGTAATCAAGTGGTTTGTAGGATTGGGAAAAAAATTGAAGTGCGAGACTGCTCCTACATTTGCAAAAATTTATTAGATGAATTCGCAGTGGCTGATCTATAAATATTTTTGAATGTGGGCACAAGCATATTAATTATTGAATTTTTTCGTATGAGTTGGATACGAATAAAATTTTAAGGTGGGCATCCGTAGTAAAATGGTCAACTAATATAAAAAAGCTCGAGTTCCAATGTAGGCATATATTTACCCTAAATATAATTTGCATCTATTACTATAAACCCAATTCACTATGTCATTTGTAGTCTCAATCAATAATATTTATTTATCTCAATTTTTAAGATGAACATTCACTTATTTCAATACATATAAATAAAGAACGAATATTTATTTTAAAATTAATAAATCTCATTATTAACATCATAAATGACGTAATAAATAGAATCTATCCAATAATTTTCGTTTACATTACCCCTATAAACACAGATACAAGGAAAGCCGTTAAGCTAAGCTAAGCGAAGCAAAGCAACAAAGCAACAAACAACACTGAACTGAGCCATAATTATGGATGACAGTCATGACGCCGCGACACTATTACAAGTGTAACAGGAGGTAGAAATTGAGAAAGCGTCTTGTTTGTCCGTGTTAGGGATAATTATAGACCGAGTTGAGATAATTGTTTTTCTATTTAAATTTAACTTAAATATAATATTCATATATTCATCATTTATATTGATATAAAAAAATTCATTCGATCTAGAATTTAATGTGGTTTTATAATAACAATTTGATCAATCTTACTCGGATCAATAGGCGCATATATATATTTCATTTTTATTAAATTAAATAAAAATAAAATTGGATATATATGATTATTATAATGATTATTATTAAATATATAAAAGAAAATTATATTATTATATTTAGATTAAATTATGTTAAATATTTTTTTTATTTTAAACTTAAGTTTAACCTGATCCGATATTTTTCTTTAATTTTTTTATTTAAATCGTTTTTTTTTTCAAAATTAACTTTATAAAATTAAACTACAACATGTTAAATTTGAATCGAATACTCATTTATGGTCTAACCTATATATAGATATTTTAACCGGTGTTGATTTTTTTCATAGAAGTATTAAATATTTATAAAAATTAAAATAACGACATCATTTAACATGCATTTTGTTTTTGATTTTATCAGAGAAAGAAACAACACTCAATAATTAACAATATTTTTTATTTTTATTATTATAATTCTCTCATAACTTTAAATAAAGTTTAGTATAAAAATAAGTGTCTAATTTATACTTAAAATTAATTTTTGGTGCTTATAGATTTTTTTAAATAAATGTCTAATGTTTTATCTGTTTATACTTTTAAGTGTTTACAATTAATTTTAAAATAATATTTTATTTTTAAATAAAAATTTAAAAATATATAAACATGACACATGTTACTTAACGATGTTTCTTAAAGATATACACTTAAAAATATAAAAAAAAAATATTTATTTTTAATAAAAAAAATATTTAGACACGGCTTTAAATAACAGTTTTCCATTACCTTTTAGGCTAATAATGCCGAACACTTAATAGAAACAAAACTCCAAACGATAACTCCCCCAGTTTTAAATCCTCAACTCTCCAACCCCAAACTACCAGAAAGAACATCAACGCTTAACAACCCCCAAAAAAAGACCATTTCTCTTCCTCCTCTGTATCTCTCTCTCATCCACCTATTTTAGAAGAACATCGCCGTCGCTTCGATTTGTTTCAACATCTAGTTATTACTCGGTCTACCGCTTGGTATGGAGAGATAATGTGTAGGGATCAGCGGCCACGATTGCCGTCATCGTTTCTATCATCAAATCCACTCTCAATATGTCGGTTTCATGTTCCGATCGCTTCACGGGCTTACTCTGCTCCGAGGATTCTGACGAGGTATTATCCGGCGAGTCGCCGCCATGTTCCTCGGAACTGGAGTCTCCGGCGACGTCGATCGAGGAATCATCCATCGATGGCTTTATTGAAGACGAAACGAACTTCGTCCCCGGATTTGATTACTTGGCTCGGTTTCAGTGCCAATCTCTTGACGCGTCGGCTCGAGAGGAATCTGTTGCATGGATTCTAAAGGTAAATTGTACAACAAGACCACTGGCGCACTTTAGTTTGAAACTTTCAAAGTTCTGCTAAAATGCACATCAAGTGTCTTTTGATGGACGGCTGTTACGTTCAACTTTTTCGATTTTATCACTTTTTCATTCTCCTTTTCTTTTTCAAGTAATGCTAATATCCCTTTTGTTTGGTTGGTTGCAGGTACAAGCATACTACAATTTGCAGCCTTTGACGGCGTATCTTTCCGTTAACTATCTGGATCGATTTCTGTATTCCCGCCGCTTGCCGGTGAGATTTTATTCCCATCGCTGTTAATTTCACTCGAAGCTTATTTGTGAAGGATTTATTAGGTGTATAACGAGATTTGAGTGATTAAATTTCAACTGTTTGATGAAATTGTTTTCACTTTTTGAATTTTCAACAACAATGAAATTTGTTTTACCATCCAGGAAAATAGAGGGTGGCCATTGCAACTTCTAGCTATTGCGTGTTTGTCGTTAGCAGCGAAGATGGAGGAACATCTTGTTCCATCTCTTATAGATCTCCAGGTACATTAATTTTTCTTTTTCTATACTCAATCTTTACATGATTGTTCGTAATTTCCTTTTATGGATTGATTAGAAAATAATGTACTTTTAAACAAAAAAGATGTTTGTATATATTATATAAATGCAGGTAGAGGGAGCAAAATACATTTTTGAACCAAAAACAATTCAAAGAATGGAACTGCTTGTGCTGACGGTTCTGGATTGGAGACTGCGATCAGTAACGCCATTCAGTTTCATTGATTTCTTCGCGTGCAAGCTCGACCCAACATCAACTTTTCTGGGGTTTTTGATTTCAAGAGCATCAGATATTATTTTATCAAATATCAAAGGTATTATCATCATCATCCATTGCTATTATTTTTGTCTTGGTTCATATAATTATGTGCATATATGAGCTGAAATTCGTATTTGTTTTGATGTTTGTGAACAGAGGCGAGCTTTCTAGAGTATAGGCCGTCAAGCATCGCTGCAGCAGCGATACTTTGTGCAGCCAATGAAATCCCAAACTTGTCTCTTTTCAATCCTGAACATGCCGAGTCATGGTGTGACGGGCTAAGCAAGGTAAGTTCAACTAATGTGTGGAAATCGGTAACGATTCCCCTTTCCAAGTTAAACTAGAAACCCGTTTGTGAATTTGCAAAAATATCCGAATTTCGCAGGAGAAAATCTTGAGCTGCTACAGGTTGATGCTAGAACTTGTTGAAGACAATGCGAGGAGGAAACAACCAAAGGTGTTGCCGCAGCTTCGAGTCACTATCCGAGGCAGAATGAGGTCCAGTGACTCATCTTCCTCGTCTTCTTCTTCCTTACCTTCTTACAAAAGGAGAAAATTAAATAACTGTTTCTGGGTGGACGATGACAGAAACTCCAAGTAAGGGGACCAATGGTGGCCCAAGTTGTCTAGAACCCTTGGTGAATATATAATTTTGGTGAAGGGTCAGGGTTTTGAGAGTAATTGACCTGCAAGAGTGCATGTAAGAAAGAGTTTGGTGATGTAAAAAATATTAAAGAGTTTG
Source organism: Hibiscus syriacus (assembly GCF_006381635.1). Lineage (NCBI taxonomy): Eukaryota > Viridiplantae > Streptophyta > Magnoliopsida > Malvales > Malvaceae > Hibiscus > Hibiscus syriacus. Next base: position 412,356 of record NW_024062734.1, on the reverse strand, counting down.
GTGATGTATAAAATATTCTCGTTGGTGGGGATGGATTTACAGATTCCCAAGGCAAAGGGATCTGTTACATAAATATTTCATAGTGCGAGGGTGTGGAAGCCTGGAATTGAAGGAGATGGCGGGTCCCTTTGGCATAGGAGAGCCGAAAGCAGAGAAATTTTGGTGAGTTGGGTAGGCGGATTTAGGGATTGAACGTTGAAGCTCCTCCTTCCTCGATACAAATATGAAAAATGAACAAAAAAAAATGGGTTTTTTTATTCTGAGTGGATTTTGTGTTCACACATTCGGCATGTGTGACACGCACGTGTGTAATTGTGCTTTTTTGGCGGGAAATGCCTCCTTTCCTTTTCATTCATCTTCTGTTCTTTTCTATATGGCCTTGACTTTGTTGGCCTAAACCCACAGCGGATTTGATCCGGCGGTGTTCGGCGTGTGATGGTGACACGTGTGCATATAATTTTTCCCCTTATCTTTTTTTTTTTGAAATTCCTTCTGAGGAGGAGGAAAATCTGTTTGATATACAAAGGTCTTTGGGGCCTTTTTTTTAAGCTTGTTGTATTCGTCCCGTGAATAAATAAAAAATCATATTATAATACTACTTTCTTTCATTTCATTTCAATTCTCTCTCTTCCTTGTTTTGTTTTCCTTGTACACTGACACCTCATAATTTGTAGCTTTCCCATTGGTTTTATACTGTTAGTGTATCTAGTGTGTAAAGCAAAATTAAATGAGTAGAACTCTGTGGAGGCATCGATTTTGTGATTGAGAGAGTGACGGGACTAGGTCTCGGTCCCGCAGGCAACTCATTTCACGAACACGACCTCCCACCTCCCGGCCTTGATTTGGACAAATAGCAGTTATAGATGATTTTTTACATTAGTTACATGTATGGTTGTATCTAATCTATTGATTAGTTAATTTATATTAAGTATTGTAGAGATAAATATGATATTCTTAATCTAATTTATTTCATTTCTAAACATTAAAATTAGAACTGTTGACTTTGCTAATTGATATTAATAGATGATTCTAAAGAGAATAGTGTGTCAATTGTTCTCGTATTATAATTTATCATCCAAATCAGGAATAAACAATCTTCTATCATCGTGTCCTAAATTTTACAATTAATGTGCATATACAGATAAATTTCATGGAAACATTGCATATAAGCAAGAGAAAAGTTTGCCCTAGATCCCCGACATAGGGGCATATTATCTTTGCATGTGTGTAAAGATTACAACAATGGCCCTTTAAAAAGTGGAACGTAAAAACTTAACCATGCATTTTTCAGACCAATCGTCATGCAAGTAGCTTTATAACCTTATCAGCCCACTCCAATCCACTTACTAGACGTGGCATCTTACTGTAGATATTATTTTTTTAGATAAATTACTGTAGATATTAAATTTACATGTCTATGAACCAGGGTGGCACAAGGGGACAATTATTCAACAGTACTATTTCATCTAACCCTCTTGGACTTGTCCTTAATGCAGCTTCTGACCTGTATGTTCTTCCCCATAGATTAAGGGATTCAAGGACCACTCTCATATAACAATTTCAAGTCTATTTTGACAATAATTGACGACCGAGTCTTTGTTTAATTGTTCTGAGATTATTATTTTTAACTGGAAAGCAAATACACGAAATTCATGGGGGCGCTTTCCTACATATATTTACTTGTTTTTCAGCAGTGTGATTTCGATGATCAAACGTGTCAGAATCCACTTGGATGATATAATTATCAAGAATGGTTTTATAAAATTCTGTGTGAATTGGTGCTTTCTCATTAGTATTGCAAGGTGTGGGAGCCATGAAGATTTGGGGAGTATTATCAACCCTAAAAAGACACCATCTTCCCCACTAAAAAGGCTACATTATTATAACAAAAAGCAACATTAAATCGATAACTATAATTAATCCCTAACACCCCATCCCGTGGAGTTTTTGTCACAAAATAGTATATATCTATATTATATATTATACAAGAAGATTTTGGATTAATCTACGAATAGAACAGATAATATGCTAAACTGTTGAAATGCAATGACGTGGTTATCATCTCTTAGTGTAGTTGATAAACAACAATAATAACAAAACCCTGATTCTCATATGTAATGGGATAAGGGGGAAGTAAGGTAGTAAACTGATCCCAACGTCATATTGAAGACAACTTTGGAAGACCTCCGACCTTAGTGTAGTTGATAAAAATATAGAAAAATAAAAGTGGGTGTAAAAACTAAATAGCAATGGCCGTATAACAAAATATCCCTTTACCCTAAACAGTTTTATTAGTATTTTATTTTAGTTTGTGGGTTATTTTAACGACGCGTGCATGATGATGATGGGGAGGAGCGTATAAACGTAACCATCGAAGTGGGGACAATGATGTGACAAGACGTTTTGGTGTTTTGGGGGCGCTTTTAACGAAAGAGGATTTGGATTTTGTGAGCAACAAGATCCCACCATTATCATCATCAACATCAAATCATGCTTTACGAGATGGGACTTTGGGGTTTTCATTTTTCACATGATTCAACCCTATTATAGCATCTTCTTCTGTTGCTGGTGGATGATGTGGCTGAGTAGTCGCCAACTAATGCATTTCCTCATTATCTTTACACAAAGAGAGGAGAAATTCACGCCCACGAATTCTTTTATTTTCTGCTCTGAAAATGATGTTTAAAGTGAGGAATCCGAGGTATAAGCCCAAACACCAAAAGTTTTTTCACCTCCCCTATGAATGAAAAGTGAAGGTGCATGTGTGTAGGGTTCATAATCTACCTCTTTTACCGTCTCTTTTGTTGAGCAGTTTCTACTTTAGAACACGGCAATGAAAAACTTGGAGGACCCTAAAGTTGAGTTTTTTAAAGGCGATCTTTTTAAAGAAGATGAAAACAAGCTCGTGGGGTTATATGTAAAAGGTTTCAAATTGTATCCCAACTTATGCGTTCAAAAGCTTTATATAGAAATTAGGTGCAAATGACCATAACTTCAATGAATTGTTCATAAATTGTTGGTATATCATTTCTTTATTTTTATTTATTAAGTTAAATAAATGGGCATGAATAAAATTTTTATGTTCATTTAATAATTAAATGAATACAAACATAAGTGTATTTGATTTGTTTATGCTCATAAACAAGCTCTTTTATCTAGTTCTCATTTTTTCCCATTTTTTACATTTTAAATGTTGGATAAGGTAGGAACTTAAATGAATACAATGTGAACTTTGGATTTCAAATTGTGAAGCCTTAGCAACTTAAGGACTAGTGGCATAATTTCATTATTTTGACGAAACACATTCACAAATGTTAAACAAAATTTTTTGACAAACGCTAAACAAATAAGTTCAAGAACCATAAACGAACATGTTCACAAATATATATGCAAATGCTAAACGAACGATACAAACAGATTAAAAAATAAATAAACGGACACGAAAATAAAAACTTTCAAATCCAAACTTAGTTCATTTATACCCCTAATAGAGATAGGTTAGGAGCGGTCTGGCCCGGTTTGCAGTTTCCAATTCACAGTTTTTAGAGTCTTTGGATACTTTCGAGGGAGCGTTGTTTACTGCTCTTTATTTAACTTTAGTCTTGGTGCCTGCAGCCCCACGACAACGCGATATTAAGAAAGCACGTGAAACCTCAGGAACATGCACCGTAAGAAAGCAAACAGCTGTTTAGCCGAAAGATCGTCGAATGCCTCAATGGCTAAACAAAAAATTCTGATGGTAATCCAAAAGGTTATTTCTCTCCAAAGTACAAATATTAGACGTTCGGATTAGACTGATATTGGAAAATGCATGCATGTCTAATATTTCAAACCCGGATCTTTTCTTTAATCATTTGCTTCTTTACTGTTTAAGGGGAAGAAATGGATGACTTAGAGAACATACTCTATGTATCATGTATGTATGCATGCTAGATTCTTTAGGTTTCGACTAGTCTCAGCTGATATAAAATGACTGGTGCATATGAGAATATCGTAGAAGCTTGAGAAAATATCTGTTAAGAGTGCATTCCAACTCAAAATCCCACCTCACAATATTTTCCAGCTACACCACAAGGGAAAGAAAGGGGGCACGGGGAAGTAAGATATTATATATATATCATGTAAGACCAATGCTTAAAACCAGTCGATTAATACAGATTTAATATTGTATAAAAATCTTACTTTATCACAAACAAAATCTTAATCTTACTTTTATAAGTTAATAAATAACTTACCTTGAAAAAAAACTGATTATTTATGAGTATGATAAAATTTTATAAAAAATTTAAAAAATTTTGTTTGATAAAAATTGAAGATTTATATAATTTATTGTATGTGAATAAAAGGGAAAGCGTTTGCATATGGCTGATAACAACAAAGGCTTTAGAATTTGACATTTTGCACATATATAAGGATTGAATAAATGGAAACGTGAGCATCGTCGATAGGGATGGGTATGGGTCGGGTCAGATCTGATTTTTGGTCTACCCGAACTGACCCGAGAACAAGGAATCCTCTACCTGAGATCCAACCCGACCCTGACCCGATTTATAATTTAAAAACCCGACCTGATCCAACCCTACCCAAAATAATAATAAAATTTTATTTTTATTTAATAAAAAATGATTTAATTGAAAAAATTAATATATAGAGGGATATTATTGTAATTATTCTTAAATATATAAGATAAAATTATATATATATATATATATATATATTGGGCCGGATCAAGTATTGTCCACCCAAAATCCAAATTCGACATGACCTGAATCCAATTTAAAAACGATCCGATCGGGTCGGGTTCGGTCCCATGCCCATCCGTAATCGTGGAGCACAAAGTTGATGGGGTTGGGCCGTGTACAAAAACTTTTCTTTTAAACTTAATTTATTATATATTTTTTGGAAACTCTTCTCAAGAAATTAATTATCTCATCGCTTTAAATGTGTAAGGTCCCTCACCTTTTGAATTTTGTTTAAAGGCTTCCTGCCTTCTATTGGTTTTTAAATTGACTTGTTTTAATCACCTTCCCCATTCCATAATTTCATTATACAATGTCAAAACTTAATATTTATATTAAAAATGTGATTAGTACTCGAATCTTTTAAGCAATCTCAGTAGTAAAAAAGAGTATTATTCTACTCGGAGGTCATAGGTTCGAGCAGTTACATCTATGGAATATGCGTACGTTGCCAATGATCAAGAAAAATTCCGAATAGAAATTACCATATAATTATCTCATGCTATTAAAAGAATATAAATAAGAATAAAATGACAATTTATTTTAAAAAAATGGATTGTATGTTTTAGATTTGGGCTTGAAATTAAAAAATGGGTTTTTTTGTGTAGTGAGCATCACAAATGGTTTCAACTTCGGCTAAAAGTTATTTTACAAATATAAATGGATCGGAACTTTATATGTTGTGTTGAACAAAATAGGCCCATTGGTGCAAGGAAGTGGTTTTTGCTTGAACATTTTCAATAATTGACCCAAAAGGAAATATTTGTGTGAATGTTTGGTTCGATGATGAGAATTGGGATTTCTTTAAACATGTCATTGTCGATATTCAACGGGTTCTTTTTTATCAGAATACCATGATACAATATAATCGGAAGCTATACATAGATGTTTCTTATTGATGGGTTCATAATGGAATTAGTCGATCTCAGCTCCCAAAACACAATCTGATATTTACGAACTGTACTAGGTTGAAGACTCGGAGGTGCTCTGTAATGAAGGCCGCCATGATTTTGAGCTCATTGCAGCTGCGTTCGCAGGTGCTATCGTCGGGCGTCGTCTTTCATGCTTTGTCATTGCCGCCTGAGACTGCAAGCTTTGGTTCCCTTGTTCTTGTTCATGCTGCAGCTTTTCACTTGATTCCAGGTGTTGTTGCCGTTTCGGTTTCGCATATTTCTTCGCCCTTAAAACCTCCATAACCTCAGCCAAAACATACAAAACCATTAGTTCCATAATCAAAATAAGCAAAAACAAGAGTCCAGCTGGCGGAAAAATACCATGAGATGTGACGAGGCAATAAGCATGGCCGAGTGTGAGAGTTTCACCAGGACGAAGAAGCTTGACACGAGTGAAACGTACGGTCTCGTCTTCTGGATTGTCGTTCCGATCAGGTAATAGAATGATGAGCGAAATACAATGACCGGGATTCATCCTCATGACTTCGCTCACGGGTACGGACCAATACAATCTGTCCATCTTCCCACACGGATGTTGTATCACCAACGCAGCAGCATCAATGGCCTGACAATTCCCCATCTCTCTCTCTCTCTCTGCTCAAACTAAGATGCAAAACTAACAAAGATTGGAAGAAAAAGAAGGTGAAACAGCAGTCACTTTCTGTACAGCTCCACCAGCACCCTACTCATATATACAAATAAGGGAGTTGCGGACACAGGCCGTTCCTTGTTCAAAAACTCCACATTTTTATTGGTAATTATAATAATAAGGGTAGTAATTAGATTATGATTGTTACTACTAAATCTTCGACAAGTTTTAAGGCATGACGAATGGGCACAGCCACTATGCCCTAGGAAGCGGCACGATCTCGACGTGGAGAATGGTTGCCAAGTTTGGGAACTTGTACTAGTTGGCTTAGGTCCTTTGGTTTAGACGGGGTCAATGGTTCCACTTTATGGGCCACATAGATCCAAAACTATATTGACTCTAAATTTGTTGGATTTAAGAATGACTTTTTATTAAACAAAATCGATTCAAAATTGTAATAACTCAATATAATTATGGGATTTTGGATAGCCAAGTCTTATATATAAGAAAACTTGCAGAGTAGTTCCAGGGGTGAGTATTCGATCGAGTCAGATCGAGTTAAATTAAAAATTTTGAGTTATTCGAGTTGATCACGTATCGTATTTTACAACTTGAACTTAATTATAAATATTTTGAGTCGAGTCGAGTCAAGTTTAAGAAATTTGGGTCGAATTATTTAAATCAAGTTATTCGAGTTTCAGTGCTAATTTTATTATAATTATTTATAGGGTAAATTACACGTTTTGTAACTAAACTTTACTATCTCTTCTATTTCACTCACTATACTTTCTTTTAATTTACTTACTGAATTTTATAGATCCAATTTTTTGTCACTCCGTCGTTATCAAATAAAATAGTTAATAGCATTATGACATGGCAACTTACATCAAAACGACTTATATTAAATTTAGACTAAAATGACATCGTTTTGATTAAAATCACTACAGCAAAACAAGTTTTCTACGGCCTTTTTTACCTATAGCAGTGTTTTTAAGCACCGCTAAAAACACATGCGACGTTATGACAAACGTCGTAAATAGCATCGCTGAAAATAGCACCGTAATAGGGTTTGTTATTTATCGGTGTTTGTCAGAAAAATGCCGCAATAGGTGTTGATATTTAGCGGCGTTTTCCCTACAAACGTCGCAATAGGTTTTGAGATTTAGCGGCGTTTTACTTACAAACGCCGCAGAAGGTTTTGATATTTTGTGGCCTTTTTCCCACAAACGTCGCAGTAGACTTTCAGATTTAGCGGAGTTTGTATCGAAAATGACGCAATAAGAGTTGAGAATTAGCGGTGTTTTTATTGAAAATGCCGCAATAGGTGTTGAGATTTAGTGGCGTTTTCATACAAACGCCGCTAAAGTTAGGTATATAGCGGCGTTTCTAGTATACAAACGCTGCCAAATGTATGTTATATTACGGCGTTTCTAGTATACAAACGCTGCTAAATCCGTTTTTTCAACCTGTTCCATTATCCAACAAACAAAACAAAAATAACATATTCTCTTTATCCATAACAAACAACATCAAATCCAATATAATAAATAAAAGATTTCATTAACGTAATATAAGTTCAGTTAAACAAGGTTCGGTAACATTGACAGAATGCTCATAACATAAATGAGACTACGATTGTGGATTCCGAGGTTGCGTTTTCTATATCATTAGCATCATATCATTGAGTCATTTTTCAAATTCTTCACATATCTACTGATATGCTGCTTCTCTCTGTGCTACCGTCGCTTCTCTCTGTGCTGCTGCTGCATCTCTCTATGCTGTCGCTGCTTCTTTCTCTGCTTCTGCTACTGCTCTGGCTACTTCCGCTGCTGCTCTCTCTGCTTCCCTTGCTTCATTTTCCGCTTTCAAGTTAGCCATTTGTTGATCCATCTCAGCCAACTTTTCTTTTAAATGACTAACTTCCTAGTGGGAAGATCGAGAGTCTGATGACATGTACTATGATGAGCTGGATCCAAAAATATTTGGTGAGAGTAACGAATGATCTTTGACAGTGCACCCGACCATATCTTTCAGGACCCAAAACGTCATTAATAGTTTGGTTTTCAATGTCATCATCATTAACAATACCTTGACTCGAAGCAGTAGCATGATGCTCCGTCTTTCTCTCTCTCAATTTTTCCTAATAATAAAGTGAATAATTAATTAAAATAAAAAAATATCATGGTACAAATATAAATAAAGTCAGGTAAATTTAAAACGTCTACCCAATAAACGTACCATAATTTATACAGCGTCAGCAGTCATAGGAGTGCCATTCTTCTTCGTATGTGTCATGTCAAAAAGTAGGATTCGACCAACTTTAGAACCGGATGTATTTTCCTACAATGTACCATAATATAATTACTATGAGTTAGTATGTACATGTAATACAAAAAACTATTTCAATAATCTATAATACCTCCTCATGAGCTATACAAGCAAAGCTCTTTGATCCAGCCGTGTGCGTAAACTTTTGTTATTGCCTGCTAGCAACACCAACATGCTCTCGGTCCTATAATGTGAAGTAATCACTTTTAATGATGATTTAAAATTTGTTACAATTATTTCTGAAAAATACATCATACATGTCCTTTTTTTGAACTCCAAAATCTGACTTCATATTCCCATTGGTACCTGAGCATTCCTGGTGGGACTGTTTGCAACTTCTCTTCAAGGCTAAGATCATTCTTGAAGTATTTCTTCTTTAAGGAGATCTTGTGGTCCCTCCATCTCTTCCCTAACGCTTGCTTCACATAATCATCAGAGACCTCTAAAGAAAATTTCTCCTATACAGCAAATAAGTGTGCACCGTAAGTATAAATTAGTATTGAATTTTTATAGAGTATCTATTATAATGACATTATTACCTTAACAAAATCCAATATTTTTGTTACTATTAGGCATTTCACGCCATGACTCGTAATTGATCGGTAACATATTCGCATTACGTCCAACTATGCCTAAGTAACCTACTAGAAGACGTGATTCTGGGCCATTAGGTTGACCGACATCATTTCTTGAAACTTTGACACGATGCCCAGGATAAAGTTGGTATAATTCCTTCAAAGTTGTACGTCCTCGAGTCTTGCGCGCTCCAACATTTTCAATTATATAATAAATTATTAAATGCCAGTTTTGAAAATGAACAAAGTAGTAAATAATGTTTCGAAGATTACTTTGAATTTCTACTTCTTTTTCAACAGTTTCAGGAACTTTGGAAGACTCAGGTGCATTCGATTCTTCGTTATTTCTTTCTTCATAGTCTTCAGAAGCTCGAACAACCCGCAAATCAATTATTTTTCTCCTCGGCATGATATATATAATAAACAAACATGAGTAATAAAAAACAAATTAATTAATGAATATATTGAAAGACAATATGTTAAAGGTTATAACATTATAAATAAATGAAGATATAAAATCGTACAAAAGTCTTATGTAATGTCAGATGTCATAAATATCTTCATCAACGTCCTCCCGAACCCATTGAAATTGTGTTGTATTAGTGATAGTTTCATCTAAGTTTTGTGGTAGTAGAGGTAAACATTATGATATTGTTTCAATGTCATCTCTACTTCCATCTCCGATGTCTATAAAGTCTCTGGGAGTATTTCGAAGCACAACATACCAACCGTCATCCATTGAATCGTGACAATAAAATACTTGTTTCACTTGAGAAGAAAATACATATGGTTCATCCATCAAACGTTGACCCGTGTGAATTAATCGAGAGAAATTCACCATTGTAAACCCGAATTTATCTCTTTTTATTCATCTGTTTACATCAACCCAGTCATACTGAAACAACACAACCTTTCATTTTCCATAATAATCTAACTCAATAATGTCCGTAAGATTTTCATAATAATCGACCTCTCCCTCATGCGGATTATTGTCCCTTGCAATAGAATAACTTGTAGTTGACGAAGTAACTACGACTCCATAATTTTGTGTCCTTCTTAATCTTTCACGAGATTTCGTATGGAACCTGAACCCATTAATGAGGAAGGCATTATATCTTTTAACTATTCTATTCGAACCTTGAGAAAGCCATTTAACTTTATCACTAACATCTCTCCCACTCCAAACCTATTACACATGAATGGTGAATTAATTTGCATTGATGTCGATATAAAAAACAAGACATATATAATTTATAAGTGTGCCGTAAGATTTAGTTGCTTACCATCTGGCCTAACCATTCATGAAAAGTTTCTGTGAATAACTTATGTAGCTTTCGCTGATTTAATCTTTGGGAGCGTGCTTGAGATCTCAATACTTCTTTAAACTCACTATAAATAATATTATGTTCGTTAAAAATTGATAAATATAAAAGATAAAGAGATTTCATTAGGATTGGGTCTGAAAGACTTACGTGCGAAAGGGATTTATTGAATCGTGATGGAAAAGAACATACCAGTGTGCTTGTACCCAAGACGTGTCATCTAAGTGTGCAATTTCAACTTTCCCTAATGGTTGACCATAACTTCCAAACAAATAATGTTGAGGAAAGTCATCAGTACTTAACACATCATTTTGATTTGGTTTATTCCATCTTGTTTCAATATCTTCCAAATATCTTGAGTAAAATGTCATGCATTCCTCCGCCAAATACCTTTCAGCAATTGATCCTTCCGGATAACGCTTATTACGACAATAAGACTTCAACTTGCCCAAGAACCTATACACAAAACAATATACTACGTAAAAGCATTTGAGTGAGAGGTATAATCAGTAGTTCATTCATTTCGTGTAATTCAATTAATACCTCTCTATAGGGTACATCCATCGATAGAAAATGGGACCACCAACTCTTGCTTCGTGAGGAAGATGAATTAGCAGATGCACCATAATTGTGAAGAATGAAGGTGGAAATATCTTCTCCAAATTGCATAAAGTCAAGACGACTCGATCTTGTAGTTTATCAAGTTCTTCAACCATTAGAACTTTCCCACAGATGGCTTTCATTATATTAGAAAATTCAATGATACAAGACGTCACCTTACTCGACATACAACTGCAAACAGCTACTGGCAGTAAATCTTGCATTAATATATGATAATCATGTGACTTTAAACCATAAAGTCTTCGATCTTTAACGCTGACCGTCGAGAAATGTTTTATGCATACCCATGTGGAACCTTTATATCCGTCAACACCGTGAAAAACACTTCTTTTTCTTTTTTCGAAAGAGAAAAAATAGAAAGCGACAAGAAATTTCTTCTATTTGGATGTAATTGCGGATGAAGATCATGCCGAATTCCCATGTCCACTAAGTCAAGTCGACTCTTAAGATTATCTTTAGATTTTCTGCCATCATTTAGAATGGTCCCGATAATATTCTCACAAACATTCTTCTCAATATGCATTACATCAAGATTATGTCTCAAAATCTGAATTTTCCAATAAGGTAACTCGAAGAATATGCTCTTCTTTTTCCACAAGCATACCTCATTTGGATCATCCTCTTCATCAGACTCATCATCAGTTTGTTCGTCAACTTCAACCTCTTCATTGACCTGCTTTGCCTTTTTCTTTGATCGTGTACTACTTGGTTGATTCATCTTTCCATAAGTAAAATTTATATTTTTCAATATTCTGAATATTTGAGAACCGGTTGTTTGGTCAGGAGTATTTCAAAACTCTTCATCACCATCAAACATATTCTTTTGACATCTAAATCTATGATTATCAGGTAACCACCAACGATGTCCCATATAAGAGAACTTCTTTTCATTAACCAACTACTTCGAACATGTTTTTGCATCACAACAAGGACAAGCATAACGACCTTTGGTACTCCAACCAGATAAATTTGCATAAGATGGAAAATCATTAATTGTCCATAATAAAGTCGCACGTAAATTAAAGTTCTCTTTTGTCAACACATCGTCCGTTTCAACCCCTTCCTATAACTGTTTCAACTCAACAATTAACGGCTGCATGTAAATATCAATATCATTTCCGGAGCCTTTCTCTCTAGGGATTATCATGGATAAGATGAAAGATGATTGTTTCATGCAAATCCAGGGAGGCAAATTATATGGAACAAGTACAAGAGGCCAAGTACTATACGAAGTACTCATTATTTTGAATGGATTAAAGCCATCAGTTGCAAGACCGAGCCTGACATTTCGAGGATCTCTGGAAAAACTTAGATACTTGTTGTCAAATGACTTCCAAGCTAAAGAATCTGCAGGATGCCGTAATACTCCATCATCGGTTCTGCCATCATGATGCCACCTCATAGAGTCAACAATCTTGGAGGACATAAACAATCTTTGTAGCCTAGGTATTAGAGGGAAATATCACATAATCTTGATCGGTTTCTTTCTTGATCGTGCTTGACCTTCATGCTCAGTAACATTTTCTGCCTCCGTAGTCATCCATCGAGATTCTCAGCATACATGACAAGATTCATGATTTTTTCGATCATCCCAATACAACATGCAATCATTCGTACAACTATGAATTTTGTCATATCCAAGACCCAAATCTTTTATCATTTTCTTCATATATTTGCATGATTGAGGGATTTTTACAAAAGGAAACACTTCTCTTAGTAACTCCAACAATTGCGTAAAGGAGTTTCCAGTCCACCATCCCAGGCATTTTAAGTGGAAAAGATGAATGCAGAACGAAAGCTTTGAAAACTTTGATCCCTCATAAAGTCAACAACTTGTAAAACTTTGTCGCTTCTCCATTTGGCTCTTCATCACATCTAATTCTTCATGTCTCAATGAAATCATTAACATCATCCTGACAATAATTTTCTGTAACATACGGCTGTTGATTGTGCATATTAAATGCATCTCGTAGCATACCTTCCATGTCATCTTTTCTGAAAGTTGAATGGTGAGAAGGAGCAGGATAAGTCGAATAAGTCATGGAAGCAGATCTATTTGATATAGACTCTCCATGAAAGATCCATTTTCTATACCCCCGAACAAATCCGAAAATAACTCGTACACAACTTCACGAATGTGCCAATTAATGTTCACACAATTCTTACAAGGGCAAAGAATCATATTCTCTTGGCTTGTATTCACAAAAGCTAAATTTAGAAAGATTTCGACTTCATTTCGATATTTGACGCTTACTCTTGAGAAATCCATCCAACTCTTATCCATTTCGTATTTCTGGAGTTTCAATTTAAAATGTTAATTGCTAATATTATAGATACATTTATAACCTAAACATAAGCATTAAACTATCAGATATAGTCCATAATAATTTAAAACCTAAATTGGAGTTGCTCAACTCAATTAGCAGCTATAGAGATAATTCAAACCGATGAAAGTGTATAACAAAATATGCAAGAAAATATCAAATCTAAACAAGAATACTTTAATTTCACTCATAAACACACATAATTTAATTTCACATAATAATTTAAGTTCACATTTATTTGCTAATACTATAGAGAAAAGTATAACCTAAACAGAAGTTATAATTTAATTTTTAATTGTTCAATATAAATCGACATCATAATAAATTCACACTAGAGGAATAGCACGCTTGGACCTTTATATATAATTCAATCATAATAAGTTTGTCTCTTAAAACAATACTTCATTTGTCTCTTAAAACAATACTTCATTTGTCTCTTAAAACAACACTTCATTATTTGTCTCTTAAAAACAACACTTCATGCGTCCTAAGAAAGTTTAATAGTAACCTGGGTTTCACGTTCAAGCGTATTGTCTTGAGGAACAAAGCAGTCACGATGGTATCGTTCAAGGGTCTTGTTCGTACTGCCAAAGAACAAAGTAAATGATGAAGTTGCATGCAAGGACTTGAGAAAGTAAAAGCAAATTCTTTCAACGCAGGCCTTAAATGTTTGATCATGTACTACTGTTCAATAATTATTTAACTTTAACCAACTGGCGCAAAGCAAGGTTCAAACTTTACTGCAGACAACATAAATATTTAATTTTAGTTCAAAATATAGCTGTGAATAAAATGATAATAGATGATATACATGTTGTAATTCTAGATGACCAAGAAGTAAAATGATACCCCGTTTTTATAATCCAAATCAAGATTCAAATATCTAATTCTACAATATGTATCAGTATCGCAAATACATATAATATCTGGGGTGTTCGATTCTACAAAGCATAGTAATTTTAATAACTTAATCTAAATATTATTCAAATATTCAAAGACAGATCAAATATCTAATGACATCCAAATCTACAATCCAAATTACACTTCCTTTGAAATTAAAGATTAACCAGATCATTCGCTCGGATTAGAGAAACAAAATGAAAGTAAATAGGGATAAATTTTCCAATGTAATCAATGTTCTAGCGCAGTTCTAGCATTGCCTAGACAAGACAGATTTAGAATCATTATAAATGTAACTTGACATGGTGTCGTGGATCGAAAAGAAAATAAATGATTTGAATCATTTCCCAGTTGTGGATATCGAATGGGATTTATCGTTTGGGAGTGTGATTCGGTGTTTGTGAAAGCAAAGATATAGTTTGATTTTTGATCCATATTTCTCTCATTTCGAGAGTGTTGTTCATGAGAGTGCACGTCTGTTCATTGTAGCTGAACGAGCTATGACTTCAAGGGAGGGTGGTAAAGCAAATCTTATTGGGACCAGTTGGGTGGTGTAAGCAAAACACTGACAGGTCTAAACGGATAAAGTTAAGATTAGCTATGTGCAGTGGCGTCATTAGAGATCACTAGGGAAAATGGGTGTCAGGTTTTTCGAAGTATATTGGGTGCTACTCGATTATTGATGCCAATCTAAGAGGAATTTTAGAGGGGTAACGAGTTGCTTGAGATTTGAGAATAAGAATGGTAAAAGTTTGAGACGGATGGCAAGGAGGCTCTTTCTTTGCTTCTCAAGGACTCGAGATTAAGGAGTGCTTCATCCTTGTTGTTAGGAGCATGGTTAGAGGGCAGTATTGTTGTAATGCAAAGAATTTTACGGAAGTTGAGGTAGAAAGTGTGGTCTATTTCAAATAGTTTAATACTTAAGATGGTTACCAATAGCTCAGGTAGCTCTCATTGGCAACAGGTGTCACTCTTCGTTCAAAATATACCAACGATGTTATATTGGAGTAGACTGAGACAATTATTTGGGAGGTAGGGTGATGCTCTGGACTCATTCATTACAAGGAAGATGAACATAACAGGGAAGAGATTCGGATTTGTTAGGTTCTCCAATAGAAGTGTTGCGTTCAGAAAAATAAATAGATTAAACGGTTTTAGTTTTTATGGTTTTCGGCTATCGGTGTCAATAGCGAAATATAAGGCAAGATCAACATACTATCGTAAGTCTGGACGGTTCCAGCACCAAACAGAGAGAAAGTTTACTATTGAAGCAGGAAATGAAAACTTAAAGGAAAACAAACTACGAACGTAGAAAAGTTGCAAGGTGAAGAAGACAATTCTAGTAGCACTACAGCAAAAGTGTTATGCAGCGGCGTTTTTAGCGGCGCTTTTAGGGAAAACGCCACAAAATTTAAGGATGTAGCGGCGTTTAAAATCGAAACGCCGGAAAATGAAACTTTAGCGGCGTTTTTTCAACAAACGCCGCAATAGAGTGGTAATTTAGCTGCGTTTTTATATAAACGCCGCAATAGAGTTGTTTATAGTGACGTTTTCTAAAAAACACCGCAATAGAGTAGTAATTTAGCGGCGTTTTTATATAAACGCCGCAATAGAGTTGTTTATAGTGGCGTTTTACAAGAAACGCTGCAAATGGGTTGTACATTAGTGGCGTTTTTATATAAACGCCGCAATAGAGTTGCTTATAGTGTCGTTTTACAAGAAACGCCGCAAATGGGTCGTACATTAGTGGCGTTTTTCTGTAAACGCCGCAATTGATTTTAACAAACGTGGCGTTTTTTAATTAAAAACGTCGCAATTATTTACACATCAGCGGCGTTTGTAATGTTAAACGTCGCAAAGCCAATTTTAAAACTCCTGAAGCCCTAGCCATTCTTCCTTATTGATTTGTCTACGATTTTCCGATTACAATTTACCCAGAAAACACCAGTAGCCATCTCCTTCACTGCGCCGTGCCTTCTTCGTCTCCGGCGTCGTCGCATTTCGCCATACCCAGGTTAGGCTTTCTTTCTCTCCAGTCGTTTGCCCTCTCAGCGGCGTGTTGATTTTTTACTTTAACGGAGTTAACGATTTAGAGTAAATGAGATAACGATTTAAAGTTTAAAAAATAAAATATTTGAAAAAATATTTTAGAGG
Organism: Hibiscus syriacus; assembly: GCF_006381635.1. Lineage (NCBI taxonomy): Eukaryota > Viridiplantae > Streptophyta > Magnoliopsida > Malvales > Malvaceae > Hibiscus > Hibiscus syriacus. The sequence goes on along the minus strand of NW_024062734.1, from coordinate 395,851 downwards.
ACAATTTAATACAAATAGTATACTTTAGGAGACAATAATATATTTAAGTCTTTAATTTACTTATAACATGAAAATTTGAATAATATAATTTGTTTCTGACATATTAATATTCCATGTCGAATTAGCATTGAAATACAAATTAATGTAAGCATCTAAATATTTTTGATACGTTTGGTTGGAGTGTTCACACTTCTCATTGGTGTTATTGAAAACAACACGGATCGTCTCTAAAGGATCTTCAACCGTCGATAAGTGCACAATCTAACGGGTCTCAATCCCCTCTCGTTGCACCCCGCCTAAACTACCGCTACAAAACGTGCCAATCTCGCTTTATTTTCTGCACCGCGATTTGTCAAAGCTGAGAATTTTATACTTCTTGAAGCGTTAAAATCATTTTTTTTCACGTCTGTCTCTAGCAATGGATGCCGGAGTTAAAGTACAGAAAGGTGCTGGTGGAAGAAAAGGCGGCGGCCCAAAGAAGAAGCCAGTTTCAAGGTCCGCCAAAGCTGGCCTCCAATTCCCCGTCGGAAGGATCGGCCGCTACTTAAAGAAATGAAGGTATTCGCAGAGTGTCAGAACCGGAGCTCCGGTTTATCTCGCCGCTATTCTCGAGTACTTAGCAGCCGAGGTAACTGAAAGCTAGAACAAGTCATCGCATAAGTTAATTGTTGTTATTTGTAGTTCGTAATTCGGTTTTGAATTGGGAATCCAGGTTCTAGAATTGGCCGGAAACGCAACACGTGACAACAAGAAGAACAGGATCATCCCAAGACACCTTCTACTCGCCGTGAGGAACGACGAGGAACTGGGAAAGCTTCTCGCTGGCGTTACTATTGCTCACGGTGGCGTTTTACCGAACATTAACCCCGTTCTTCTTCCAAAGAAGACTGAAAATGCCTCTTCTAAAGAATCGAAATCTCCATCAAAGGCAACTAAATCTCCCAAGAAAGCTTGAATTTATCAATTAACTTCTAATGTCAGGGTTCATCTCATTTGCAAGATTTATATGATTTCTTTGACCGTAGGATTTTGCTTGTAGTTGTTGAGGTGGGGGAAAAGATTAATATATTTTATCTCGGCGGAAATGAAACCACGGATTTTAAAAATTAAACTAAAATTAAGCTAAAATTTTGTTTGTAGGAAAACGCCGCTAAATATCAACATCTTCTGCGGCGTTTGTAGGAAAAACGTCGGTAAAAATAAACATCTACTGCGGCGTTTGTGAAGAAAACGCCGCTAAACATCAACGCCTATTGCGGCGTTTTTCTGAAAAATGCCGCTAAATATCAATACCTTTTGCGGCGTTTGTTGCCGCTATATGTTGTCACCTATTGCGGCGTTTTTTGTTGAAAAACGCCGCAAACTTTAGCGGCGCTATTTTTAGCGGCGCTTTTAGCGGCGTTTGTCTTTACGCCGCAGGTGTTTTTAGCGGCGCTTAAAAACGCCGCTATAAGTAAAAAAAACACCACAACAAGCCACTTTTGCTGTAGTGTAGATCTAGACCTGGAGAATCAAGTTTGCAAAGGGAAGTAAAAAACAAGAAAATAGCTGGCCATGTAATAAAGGAGGATCTTTGGAAATTAAATAAAAGCTTGGTGGGAAAGATGACAACGGTGTGCTGCATTAATAGTATAAGGGAGAGGTTATATAATTGGGGTCTTAGATAAAAGTCTATAGAATGAGTGTGAAAACTTTCTTAAGCTCTATATAAGACGGAGATCTATTCATGCTATTAGAGGACCTTAATTGGTCTTATCTAAAGGAGATATTTGCAGAAGTTAGCTTGTGGACCGAATCGTCAAAACAAGAAGCAAGAGCAACGTGGATTGAGATTTCTGGTCTGCCCTTGCAAAGCTGGAATCAAACGGCATTCAAAAGGTTAGCTGAGTTATGGGGAATCAATGTTTTTCTTCACAGATAAATGCCTTCATATCAAAGAAAAAAAACAAAAAACAAGATCAATCTTAATGAAAAAGAAACAAGTTTGTCTCCATAGCCATCAAAATTTCACTCAAACCCAGAATTTTGGCAGGGTCATAAACGGAGGTTAAAGATCAAATAATCAACCAGGAAACAAGATTTTCTGCATGCTTATTAAATTTCAGATTCTTTAGTGCTTTAATGCATACATACGTACCATTCGTTCAGTACCAAAAAATACCTTGTTGAAAGATGAAACCCACGGCACAATTACAAACGATGATATGGACGAAAGCAGCAGGGGTTTTGTTTATGGATTGATAGAGGCGCGAGAGTCAATGGTGATGGCGCGACACTGGAACCGACGAGAGGAATCCCTTTTAGGAAGCAGCGTTGAAATGAATTTAGGGATCAGACAGAAGAAAAAGGTGGAGTATATATTAACCCTTTGGCGGCGTTTTTAAAAAAACACCACTGTAGTACACGTTTTTGTGGTGTTTTTTAAAAACGCCACTATAAACAAACATATGGCAACATTTGTATAACAAACGCCTCTAAATTATTAATCTATTACGGCATTTTTTTACACAAACTTCGCTATAAACAAATCTATTGCGGCGTTTGTTTGATAAACGCCGCTAAATTAATTCTCTATAGCGTCGTTTGTTGGAAAAACGCCACTATAAACAATCATGTTGCGGCATTTTTATACAAACGCCACGAAATTACTACTCTATTGCAGCGTTTATTGAAAAAACGCCACTGTAAACAATTCAATTCCGGCGTTTTAGCTATAAACGCCGCTAAATTACCACTCTATTTCGGTGTTTGTTGGGAAAACACCGCTAAAGTATAATTTGGTGGCGTTTGGATAGTAAACGCTGCTACATGCTTAAATTTTGTGGCGTTTACCCTAAAAACGCCGTTATAGAACACTTTTGCTGTAGTGAATACAACCACATCATAAGTTTGTTAATTATTTAACGTTAGAAGGACAAAAAAAATCTATAAAGTTTAGTTAGTAAATTGAAAAAATTGAAAGTACGATGAGTGAAATAGGGGAGAGAGTCAAATTTAGTTACCAAACTTGTAATTTACCCTTATTTATAATATTATGGTAAGGATTGGTTCCAATTTTTTGACTTTATCAAACCATATAAGATATATATATTTCATATTTTTTCACATTATGATGTTATTTAATATATCAAATACATCAAAAATTGATTTTTTTTTATTTTGTAGAAGAACTCCGCTTCTTTGGGTAATAAAATTTTAATTATCCAAAAAAATATATTCACAATATTATATTTTTTTTATTTTGAGTGTAAAATATTTACGAAAGTATAAAAAAATCAAGGAATTGATGGGAAGAAAGAATTTGCAAAATAATTGCAGTCAAAAGACCAAATTGAGTAAAATGCAATGTTAAGGGTATAAATAAAAAAGAGAGTACATTTTTAGTAAAAAAAATAAAATTGAAGTTATATAAGTATTCTATAGTGGTATATGGCAATGTTAAGGGTATAAATAAAAAAGAGAGTACATTTTTAGTAAAAACAAATAAAATTGAAGTTACATAAGTATTCTATAGTGGTATATGAGCATGTGGTTTAAATTTAGTATAAAACGGTTTTAAATAAAGGATGAATTGAAGAAATAAGGAAATTATGAAAAATTGAGGGACTAAATTGAAAAATAGAAAACTTCTTATTGAAAAGAGGAATCGAAATTACATATGAATTCTACTATGATTTAAGAGCATGTTGTTTAAATCTGGTTAAAAATATGCTTACTTAAAATGAAGGAGAAATTGAAAGAATAATGAAAGCAAAAACTAAATCGAAAAATTGTCAAATTACGTAATCAAATTTTTAGTTTTTTGAGTAACTCGAAATTTCAAAATTAATTCATCTCGAACTCAAAAATGCAATTAAAATTTTTAGTTAACTCGAATAACTCAAAATTTAAAAAAAATAATTTTTCGAATCGAGTCGAATTTTATTTTACCTCTAATTCCAGTACCAGACCTTTAGGCCCACTAAATAATACAAGTCAACCCAAATTTATATTTAGCTCTAAAGTCAAATCCAACCCAAGACGAATACTATAATTTAAAATATTGAGTGTACATAATTTAAAATGATTGATGATAATATAATGTTTTTAATATAAAAAATTTAAAAATTCAATATATATATATCCAAAATATATTTAAAAATTAAAAAATTAAAAAAATTCAATATATATATATATATATTGGATAAATAAAATTTTATATTGAAAAATTTCAATAATAATCATCACAAAATAATAATTTTCATTCTCAATCAAAATCCCAAGTTCCTAGCACATTCTGATTTGACGACGTTCGTCCTACGAAGAACTTATAGTTCTCACTGCTCAGATAATTGGCACAAAGGTACCATCTTTTGATGGGTTGTTCTTCCCATATAGAAAAATACAAGTGGACAACAAAGCCAACGAATAGAAACATGTTAGATATACATGAACGGGAGTGGGTTCAGATTTGTTTTGTTTTTGTCCTGCCTGAACCAGGCAGGCACTATAATTCCTCCAGATTTAGATCTACAAAATGGTTTCAATCCCACACATTGAAACCCAGATCGTTTATTACATAGCCTTGACTCTGCTTTCTTGTCTTTTACTCATCAGCCACAAATGTCAAATCTTTATTTACAAAGTATTTGATGGACGTCGGTGAAGACTGTTTGTGATTGTGACAGAGGACACTAGAGACCGCTCAACGCTGTCGCCAGCCATATTCGACCTCATATCCATACATTTACTATGTCAAAAAAAACTTAAAATTTACTTTTCCAATATAAAATATTATATTACTATATATATATTTATTGACCTAAAGTTGTCATATATATATAAGCCACATTAATTAGTGCAGCTTCATATGTTTGATTCCTGGGAAAGAAAATGGTCAACCCTTCATCGATGTTTGTGCTTCATCAGAATTCAGAGCAGTTCTGCTTGGACATGATAATATAAAAAAGTATATTCGATGTTGTTTAGTTCTTTGATTTTATATCCCATGATCAGTTCATCATTTTATTGTATATAATAACAAGTGTTATGCAAGAGTAAGCCAAAATTCATGAGTAGTGGTAGTAGTTGCACTTACACAAGATTCAATGTACATCTCACTCTTATCACGAGGCAAAGAAGACAATACCATGAATGAATGCATGTTGAACAAAAAAAATTTATAAAATTTTACGAGAGACAAATATAAATTTGTAAAATTTTAAAAAAATGATAACATATTTTCAATAAAAATATATACATAAAAAAATTTAAAATATAAAATAATTTTAAAATTTCATAAATACCCTTGTCTCCTTCCACCTCCTCAATCTATCCCTAGACACCACCTTTCTTTATCCGTCACCTTCTTCCTCTTTTCTCTTTTAAATTGTTTGAAGAAATTATTTTTAAAACTGGGCAAATCATATATTTTGATTTATCAGTTTAATAATTTAGAAAATGTAATAATGGGGTGTGATTACAACATTTCACATATTAGAGATAGAGATAATTATATAAAATGTATTTAAACTACGACTTTCGTTTTAAATTAGTTTATATATATTAATTATCAAACTATTTTTCATCTTAAATTAGTTCATAAATTTTAAAATATTTTGAATCATTATTGTATAAACCGTCAGTGTGATTCAATTTTGATCATTTCATTAACATATCATTAATTCTATTGATTAAAAAATTAAGTTAATTTTGAAGGTCTTGAGAATTAAATTTGTGACTTAAAAAATAATCTATTTTTGAAGATATTGAGAATTCTTTTAAAAAGTCGTTCAGTTTCCAACACCTTTGCAAATAGATTAAGTTTTTCAATTAATGACATATTAATAAACGAATCGAGAATGATATTGATAGTTTGAGGACTGATATGAAATATTTTAAAATTTATAAACTAATTATAGTTTTAAATACTGGTATAAAGTTTAAGAACGGATCTAAAGTGAAAAAAAAATCCAAATCACATAATATGCACAGCACACTCGTTTTCAATGGGCATCCATCTCAATGATATGTTTAGGTGGGAAAGTGATAATGTAAATAATAATGGGCGATGAAAGGAAAAGCTTTTTTCCTCAAGACCTTCACGTTTTCGGCTTTCTGCTGTCACCATCCAGCCCAATGCTTTATTACCCCTTACCCGTGACTGCAAACTTTAACGTATTTGTGGCTAGGATTTAGGTAAACTATAAAAATGGTCACTAATATTTGAGAAAATTTTAGTTTTCCTCACTGAAGTTTCAAAAGAAATAAATTGGTTACTAAAATTGTCGATTTATAACAAATTGGTCGTTCTCCGTTAACAGTTGTTACTTTGGCTATTTTTTTTTGGGAACGGATTCTCTACGGGAATAAGGAAATTAATAAAATTTGTATGGAGTGCAATACTTTACAGAAAATATAGTTAATTTATGCATGTATGGTTTAGTTTTTATGGAGAAAAAATGTGTGACATGATAGTTTCAAGAAATCATTGTATCTTAGAAGGAAGTATGTCAAAGAAGTAGAAGCGGGACAACTGCATTGGACCAAAACGTCAATGATGTTGTTGTTTCTACTATGCTTCATAGGATTCGAGAAGCTCACAAAGGCACTGCAGACAAAAAGATTAGGTCACTTTCCTTACTCTCTCAAGTGAGGAAGGAATTTTGTGTATTATAAACGACAATCACAAACCTTAACATCTTCAGATATAAAAACTTCCATCCAGAAAGGTGAGCACGAGCGGCGATATCCATGTCCTCAACAGTTGTTCGTTCCAGCCTTAATTCGCCACACATGACACACCAGAATTGAAACCAAAGAAGTTGATAATAACACACCATTGATCGGCTGTTCAACCTCAAAATGGAATGATAGATTTATGTTCTGCAATCTCTAGTAGCATTCGCATTGTTATCTAAGGTTTCCAACTGGATTTATTGCAAGGAAGAAACAAAAACACATAACATGGATCCAGGAATCTTCATCTGAAGTTTCAAATGCCCCCGGAATAAATCTGTATGTCAAAGACTACGTTCGCTAGTAACAATCCAGCAAGGTTTATCTACACAACCAGATTGTAAATAAAGACCCCATCGGTCAGAATTGGGTCGCTTACAACTATAAATTGCCAAACACTATGGTACCAATATACACAAAGTAATCTAAACTTTCAGGTTATCTTTTTTTTGATACAAAAATACACGTCCACAGCTATTAAAGGCAAGTGACCGATTTGTTATAGATCGAAAATGTTAGTGATCAATTTGTTACTTTTGAATTTTCAGTAGGAAAAATAAAAAGTTACTTAAACACTAATGATCATTTGTGTAGTTTCTCCTAATATTTTGATTATGAATATAAACATAGGCAGCGAAAGTGCGTTGGACCACTATCGAAGTTGATTTAAGTATTAAGTAGTTTAATATCTTTTAAGTAATGCTTCAAGTTCGAATATTTATATATGTAGAAAATTTTCATTGAAAGACTCACCTATCAAAGTTAAGTGTATGACCCAAGTCAATTCAGATTAGTGAAAACGAAATCTTAGAACTGGAGGAAAAAAAAAAGTGTGTTGGACTCCATTTTTAAATAATCAAACTATTTAGGATTGGAATCTTAAAACGAACTAAGCTAACATATCGGCATACATGTTGAGTTTTTAGGTTCTATATTATAATCAAATTATTTAAACCGTTTATCATAAAAAAATATGTGTATCATACTCAACAATTCATTTATTTATTTAATTTTAAAAATAAATAATTTAATCCAAATATTTGGAGATTGAATATTTTTATTTCAAATTATAATATTTATTTTAAATAAATTTTAAGTATTTATTATTCTGAAAATTGATTTTTTTAAAAAGGAAAAGTAATTTATAAATGTATATTTTAACAATGAATAAATAAAAATATATGTGGTGATGTTAATTTTTCAAGTCCATATAATAATGTTTGACATTGATCGGATAATGTTTAAACGAAACAAAAAATTATTTTTATATGATTTTATAATATTTTATATATTCATAATTTTAGTAAATTTTTTTATGATTTATGTATTTTTTCAATTAAACCCTTATACTTATTCCAAATATAAAAAATTAAGAATCAATATATATTTTTTAATTAAATACTTTTTATGTTTTTATTTACATTAAAATACTATTATAAGCGAAGGTAATAAAATTTAGAATTAAAATTGAATTAATTTTACATTTAGATTTTATAAGTATCTAAAAAATTGATATAAGAATTATAAGAAATATTTTTAAATAGATTAATTTATTCTATTTCAAATGAAAAAATATCTTAAATGTTTAAACCAATATATATATATATATAATTAATTAATAATACTTAACATTTAAAAAAGAAGTAAATAAACCTAACGATCACTGTCGTAAAACTAAACAAGGCAATTGTTTTGTTGGCCAACTCCATATTATAAGATTCTTTCGAGCCCCAAATCCACAAAGTCATACCAACTTCTCTCTCTCTCTCTCTCTCTCTCTCTCTCTCTCTCTCTCTCTCTCCTGCCGCTACCTTGAAGAACACAATTTTAATTTCCACTGTTGTTCGGCACCCAAACCAAAATAAATCCAGAAAGAAAGAAAAAACATGTCAATAGTGGATATGTTCTAGTTTGAGATTACCAAAAACACAGCAATTTTTTTTGTCTTTCTCAAATGGTGTAACGAGTCCACTCAAGGCCAAACTCACTCTCGTTCTTTCACCACCAAGCTCTTGCCTTATGTTATTTATGCTCTCTTCCCCATTGCTCTCTTTCGCTTCTACTTTCACCCTTTCCCTTCACCCCCCACAGATCAGCTTCCTCACAGCAATCGCATCGTTCTCACCTCTTCTTCTTCATCATCATCTTTCTCCATAGGTACATTTGACCCCTTTTCTGGCTTTTTTTTGTTCGATTATGTGTGTATTAGTATTAATCAAGTTTTCATTTTGTTCTTTTTTTGCAGAAGAGGGAACATCTAATGAAGCTCCATGTAAGTACACCAATGGCAGATGGGTACGTGACAAGATGGGGCCATTATACAATGGGACAACCTGTGGTACAATCAAAGACGGTCAAAATTGCATCTCCCATGGGAGACCAGATTTGGGTTACCTTTACTGGCGATGGCAACCGAGCCAATGCGAGCTCCCGAGGTTTGATCCCAACACTTTCTTCAGCCTCCTTAGTAACAAGCACATAGCTTTTGTCGGTGACTCTATGGCTCGGAACCATTGGAATCACTCCTTTGCATGCTGGCCACCGCCTCAAATCCTAACCTGGTTTACACAACGGGGAAGATAACAAGTTCCGGCGGTGGCATTTTGATTCTCATAACGTTACTGTATCGGTTTATTGGTCGCCGTTTCTTGTGAGAGGTGTTGAGAAATCGAAAACTGGCCCGAATCATAATGAATTGCATGTTGATGTTGTTGATGAGAGGTGGGGATCTGATTTGGATAATTTAGATTTGGTTGTACTCTCGATTGGGCATTGGTTCCTTCATCCGGCTGTTTATTATGAGGTGGTTCGGTTTAGGTTGCCATTACTGCCCTGGATTGAACCTAACCGAGATAGGCTTTTATGATGTGATGAGGAAGGCGATAAAGACGACTTTGAAGATGATAATCGGAAGGAAAGCGGGTAGCGGTAACGGAATCGATGTGTTTTTAACCAGTTTTTCGCCTTCGCATTTCGAGGGCGAATGGGATAAGGCCGGTGCTTGTCCCAAGACAGAGCCTTACAAGGAAGGGGAGAAGATGGTTGAAGGAATGGATGCAGATATGAGATCGATTGCGGTTGAAGAAATCGAAGCTGCCAAGGTGAATGCAAAGCAATTTGGAGGGTTGAGAGTTGAGACATTGGATGTGACCAAATTATCATTGATGAGACCGGATGGTCATCCGGGGCCTTATATGTATCCATTTTCATTTGCTAATGGGATTCAAGAACATGTTCAAAACGACTGTGTACATTGGTGTCTTCCGGGTCCGATCGATACTTGGAATCAGATAATGCTACAAGTTATCAAAAGATGGAAGCGATGAGACGATGAGAGTGAGGCGAATACGATATGAAATTCTGTTTTTTTCCCCTTTAAATTTCATTTTTCTGTTCATCTGTGTTTTGGTAGGTGCATATTGTTGTTTCGCAAAACAAGTGTTGTTAACGAAAATGATTTAGTTCTTTTGGGGGAATTCTTTTGGAACACATGTTGAGTTTTTGTTATCAGATCTGTACAAATGGCATCAATGTGAAAAATGTGTGGATGAAGTTGAAAGGTCACTTGGAATTTTCTGTTTGTTCCTTGGGAAACATGGTTGCCATCTTGGTCACTTCCCCTGGCGGATTCAGAAAAATTTTTCAGGATGGATGCATACGTATTAGTAACTAAAAGTTTTCGTATGAGATAGGCATAAAAATTTCAGCATGAACTTCAGTAAAATAAAAAACTAACATAAAAAAATTCGAATTTCAAGATAGACACTTACCCAACCTAAATTTTACATACATCCGCCACCGCCGGTATCGTGTTCTGCTTTTGGTCTATACTAGAATTCTTGAAACTTCAAAATTTTATCAACACTTTTAGGAAGATCTAGATCTGACAAAATTCATGCACGTACGCATGCAGATAAAATTGTTCGAATTCATATTGTGTACAATTTTTATCAATCTTAAATCTTAGATTGAGATAACTTCAATAATTTTGATTATAGAAAGAGTAGGTGAGGCCAAGGAATCCAAAGAAACTTTTTTTTCACCTAAGCTTGAGTAGGAAGAAAGTGGAACAAAGTTAATAAGAGGTTAAAGTAGGTGAAATCATTTCAGTATTTCACCAAAAAGGTCCTACGCACAATGAAGAAAGAGCAGGTGTACCATCTACAATTTAGTTCAATTTTTTTTGGTCAACTATCGGTTTAGTATCTCAATAGTCATTTTTTATTTTATTTATTTTTTTTTAAAATCATATCAAACATTTAATTTTTATTTTATCTTAGTCACATGTCGTTAAATATTTAATTGTATACCGATGAATAAAATGCACTCTTTTCATTTAATGATTTAGGTAAAGATTAATCTTACACACATCTCAATACATAAATACAGCAGACGTATGATTTCTGTTTTTTTTTCACGGTTTCTTATTCACTCAAAACCCATACGCATGACAGAATCATTTAAAACTCATGAATCCGTCATCAGTCAAACCTCCAAGAAGCAGGGCGAAAAAAAGAACCCAGCAAGAAGATTTACATTTACACCAAGAGGCAATCATATCGTAGGTAATATATACATGCAATAAAAGGGGCTTCCACAAGATCTTAGCCCCTTCTGGTTTGACCGTTCAGGCTCTTGCTGATGAAGCTTCCATTTGATAAGAGAAAAAGGGGGCACTTCCCCATTGCTTTGATTCAATAACAAACGCAAAGGCTAGACTTTGGCATCTTCTTCTTCCTCCTGCAGAAGAGGGGCACTGAGGTCTGAAATATCACCCAGTTTTTCGACGTCGAGCTCTTTGCGAAGCTCTGCTTCTCTGATTTGTCCCCACATCAAAGCATAGTATCCCGTTCCAGCTATCATTGTCCCTATTACACTGTATAACGTTTTTTTTTATCAGTATGATATATAAAGATTCAGAGAAATGTTAAAGAGAAGGCATAGATTTTATTTACCTTCCATACTGAAGACTGTTTGTAAAGAAACTGGTTCCGAAAATTGTTGCAAAGAGTATCCCGAATGGCTTGAACATCGGCACGTAAAAAGGTCCCTTCATTCTTGTACATGCTAAATGAACGTTGCTTCGGATAATACTCCTTAAAATTCCCTGGTATATAATCATCGATATCGGATTCATTAGTCATCTTATATCATTAGCTAACATTTGGTGTTAGCAAAATTTCTGGGTATTTTGTTTTTGGTTCTTACCGTCGCAATAACGAGTAGGAGATCCCGGTTGTGTTTAAGTTTCCACGTATCTAAATCTCTCTCCAAAAACAAAGAAAAAATAAAACATTGGATAGTCCCAACAAAGCTGTAAAAAGAGGCCACTTTCATCACTTGTGGATAATGTTTGACGGTCCCCACCTGACAAAAACAAATGTTTGTGTTACTTAAAAGACACAGGAGAACGAGGTTTCCGGTAAACAAACCAAACACTGATCTTAAATTGTTGTTGTACCTGAATAATATTCCATATTGAAACGGACAAGTTAGCAGCCGCAAGCAAAATACCGCCGAGAACCCAACGATCCGGCGTGGAGTAGAAAACAAAAAGTTTAGGTATAGCTTGAAGCGGACGGGCAAGGGAAACAGGTGATGTTCGTATAAATGGGCCTCTTTATAGTTCTAAAAAAATGAATCCCGCGAGTGAGATCAAAGTTCCCATCATTTTGGCTTGGCTGCTTGAGCTTCTCCAATCTAGCTTTGTCGTCCTGTGATGATTATGAGATTTCAGCCAACACTGAAAGATGTTTATGGACATCATTTTGATTTATTTTCACTTTATCTAAGAGCCCTACTATATGATCGTCACGTAACATGGAACCGGATTAGTTCAAGATATAATATATAAATTTACTCTTAACGTTTAATAAAAGTCATTTTAGATTTTTTTCAAAGCACTTTTACTCCCGACATTTTATTTTGGGGTAAAATACATTTGGTGAGATAAAAATCGTTAGTTGATACTTATCGTGGATGTGACAAGTCTTATATGTCCAGAGTGATGACGTGATATGTTCTATATCATTAGTTTGAACACATGACATGTGTCATATCTTCACTTTGAATACATAACATACGAAACATCATCGTTTTGAACATATGACATCTATTACGTCATGACTTTGGGTATGTGAGTATGTCTGTATATGACAATGTTACGTCATCATTTTAGACACGTAATAATGTCATTCATCACTTTAGACACGTAATAATATCATATCATCAAAAACATAGATAAAAAAATTATTTAGTCAAATATTCGATGCATATTTTTGATATTATGTCTTAATTGAAATACTTATATGGTTTACCGTAAGAGTATTAATGTAACATCCTAAATCAGGGTCAGTGACTAAATTGCAAATTTTAAAAACTATGTGCTCGATTTCGAAATAAGTTAAAAGTTCATGGATTTAATTGAGGAAAGTTGATGTTGGATTTAATGGTAAAGTTTGGAAATAACAAGGGTATTATGGTCTTTTCTAAGAGAAGATTTTTATTCTCTTTTTAAGGGATATAAAAACGTGGGAAAGGAGATAATTTCTCGAGAGTATTCTTCAGTCTTCTTCCTCCTCCTCTCCACCATGAAGCCTTGTATAAGGTAAGTGGGTCTTCAGTTGGTTAATTCTTTCGTTTTAAAGATTGTTTTGATTCTTGGGATGCTAAGAAAGATTAAGGAAAGCTTTAGGTGGCTTAAAACTCAAAGATTAGCAAGTTATGAGAAATTAAGAAAAATGAGTTTTTAAGTGAATTTTTGAAATAAAAAGAGTTAATAGATTTTGAAGTTTAATTTGACTTGTTAAGGGTTAAATTAAGAGATATGAAGTGATAGAATGGGTTTTAGAACATGTTGAAAATTTAGTGTGATTCTTGAATGTCATGTAAATGATAGAATTTTGAGTTTAAAGAAGTGATTATGGAGTAGAAATGAGTTTAAGTATGTGTATGAAAGTTAGGAATATTAAAGGGAGTGAAGTATGAAGTGTTGAGCTGAAAATGAAGTGATTTTCAAGCTAAAAATATGATTTCTGGGCAAGGGGAATCAGTACCCATTCAAGGGGAACCGATACCCCTTCAAACGAACAAAAATTTCCAGAATGTCATGAGGGAATCGATACCCCCATAGTAGGGAACTGATTATCCCTAAAGGAAAATTATGAATATTGGTTTAATAAGTTTGTTTAAGTTGTTAGTATCAAATTACAAGGTATAGGTATATAATAATTGTCTTAAAACGTATAATTATGTAGATTCAGAGTCTAATCAAGTTCCGGAATCATTGACAAGTAAGATCGATCAAGGGGAAAGATAAGAGATTGGAATTGACTAGTGAGGTCAGGTGAGTGCATACAAGTTAGTTTATGATGTTTAACGGAAATAAGACTTGCGACATGTCTATTTCCTATATTAGAAGGCCTGAATGTATGATCATATGCATATGTTTGATTTGGGTATATGTGATATATATATTATAGTATGTATTAAATGATTTGTATGAATGCATGCAGTGTGATAAGTTATAGGAATTAATATGAATGATCTATATGATTACATGAGAATGTGAAATAGGTTATATGATAGGTGACCATACATGTTACATAGTAAATGTGATCAATTATAAGAATCAATATAATATATTTATATGATTACAGGAGAAGGGTGATGAGTTAAATAAGATTAGACTATAGAGAAATATGAGAATAATATATTAGTGAAGGGAATTGAGTATAAATGATGATGTCAAACTATAATATAAGTGTTATAGAGAAGAAGTATATTTAAAGAGAATTATGTTATAGGATTTAAGTAAAATTTAACTAAATAAATAGATTAAACTGGTATAAATGGAAAATGAGATAAGTTAGGTAGCATTTACCTAGGAGATAACATAAGATTATATGAATAAGTAGCATAAATGACATAAGGAAAACTTATGTGTTATATGATTTAAGCATTGAAATGAACAAAAGATATATTCGGGTGAAGTTATTCGGTGATATGAGTATATGCCATTATTATACAATTTAGATGAAATACTAAACATGAATAAATGTGATTGTGTGAGAAATGATATAAAATATATGAGAACATGTATATATGAAAGTAAACTATGTGATTATATGTTATATGAATACAAGAACCTGAGATATGTAACATGTGAATTATATGGAAATGATCTACGTGTAAGTGAACTATGTGACTATGTGATTATATGAAAATGTGATAATGAGCTATGTTAAAAAACTATGAGACTACGTGCCCAGGTAATATGAATATGTGAACATGTGAAATGACATAAATGATAATGCCCATTTTATGTGTCATGAGAGTTAGGGGTATAGTTGGCATGCCAAGAGTCAAGGGTCTACGCGGTCCTTCGGGACATATATATATTCTTTGGAACATGTGTGAAGTCTTGTGAGACACATACTTGATCCCTAGTATATGTATATGATTCTTAAGGAATGATATGTGGTCCTTATGGACATTATTATATGGCACTTCGGTGTATTTCTACACGACACTACAGTGCAATTCTATGTGGAACTTCGGTGCATTTATACGAGCTGTGGTGACAGCATTAGTGCACAACCTCTATAGACTCACATATCTATAGTTCTCACATGTGTTTATGGGCTAATAAAAATAATAAGATAAATAAACTTGGTATGATTATATGTTTATTTCGTGTGAACTGATATATGTGCTATGATGTGATAATTAAGGATATTATGGATAAGAGTATAAATTATAAGGACTAATGTACAAATTGATAATAATAGAAATGATTGTACATAAATGTATGTTTTGATATAATGAATATGTGTGTTTCTCGTGACATGGTACAAGTGCATATATATGTTGATGTATATGTAAATGAGCTATATGATTTGATAGCATAAAACAGTCATGAATGATTAGTGGGTATGAATTTCATTATATGTGTTTTTTATGCCTCACTAAGTCATCGACTTAGTGTGTGATTGTTTCACACGTAGATTACAGAAGCAAGAAGAGAAGAGAAGAAGAGTAAGACATGTCAGCACCTCTCTTACAAAATTTCAGATCAGAAAATAGAGGATTTAAATGTTTTTGGTTATTTTTAGTATAGTTGGCATGTACTAATTGGTTGAATTAGTTATGCTCTGATTGATTTTGGGTATTGCGGTCAATTTATGTAACTAAACCGCTTTTACTTTAATGAAAGATTTAAATTTTCTTTGAATTTTGTCAAGAGTCAAAGTTTGAAAAGTCAATGTGACACCTCAGACTCGTTTCCGGGTCGGGTACGGGTTGGGGGTGTTACATTTAATGGTATCAGAGCTAAGGTTTAGCCGATTCTCGGCATAAACCGAAGTCCAAAGTGTCATAAAATATGTACATGCCAACATAAGGTGAAAAATTCTGATCTGATAGTGTAAGGAGTGTGTTGTCTTGCTAATAGAATTAGATTGCTAAGTTATAATAGAAGTATGATTATAGTAATTTCGAAGTGAAGTAAGAGGTGATATTCCTGATTGTGATAGCAATTTACCTGCCCTGGCTAGGCAGGGGGAAGAGTGGACACTTCAGGAAGTGCCTCATAAGATCAAAGACCGATTTCAGAAAGTTGAAATCATATTAGAATAGTGATAGAAAGTTTTCACAGGTATGAATCGGAAAAGTGATATGAAGTATTCTTATTATTTCATGGATACGATTGAATATGGTGAACAAGTGTCACCATAAGAAAGTTAAAAGATCTAAGGATGTGGCTAGAATTGTAGAAGAGTTCAAGAATAAGTGAATCAGTGACCAGGTTATAAGATAAATGCAAACAGTGTGATGAATTTGAAACAAAGAGATTCTACTGTGTATAAGACAAAATGTGGATATTATAAGGGTTTGCATTCTAGATGAAAAGAGTTAGCGTTGGCTAACCAGACTATGTGACGAAAAGTGTATTGGAGTTAAAAGATTTGAAGATATTGTTAGGATAAGTTAACCGAATATGAAACGGATATGGATATAATTGTGTATCTCGATCATGTAATTGTGATGTAGTGAAGGAGATAAGAATTCGTATGGTTAAAGAAATTTATAAAGTACTAGAAAAGTTTAAGAATCAAATATCAGCAATCAGTTTATAAGACAGAGAAATTTAGAATGCTTGAGTTTGAAAACAAAGGAATCGTAACGTGTAGGGATATGAATGTAGTTTGATAAGTCGAATAAATTATTGTTAAGTTATTTGAAGGAAAAATGATGTATGTAAGTGAGGTATATAGGGTTTGTGCCTAGACGAAAAGAATATTATTGATGTTAAAATTGTTCTTTTCAAGAAGTGATGAATTGTATTAAAGATCTAGAGAGATCTCAGAAGAATTAAGAGAATTCGTATCTCATAAAAATCAACATTATCGAAGAGAGACATAGATTATGATTGTCAATTACAGACTCAATTTGAATTAGTTGTAATCCATAGCAAAGGATCAAAACTTGATGAAAGACAAATACGCTTGAATAGTAGAGTCTGGTACTAGAAGATTAAATAAGGAGTTAAGAATGAATATGAAGTTAAGTCAGAAGGGAAAGTAATGAATTGGATTAAAAGTTCTACTAGAAAATAAGTAAAGTAGAATTATTTAAAAAGGATCAAGTGATATAGGTGCATTGATGTTGGATTTATAAGATAAAGGAAATTGTAATGCCTGAGTTTGAACCTAGGAAATTGCATTGTGAATGAGTAAGAATGTGAGTTGAATGAGTCAAATAAATTAATGCTGAGTTAGTTCGACTGGAAAGAGTAAAGGATTAATATGTTTGAAGGAAGTCAAGTATGTGTGTATTATGATTTGAATAAGGACTTTATGAAGAATAAGGTATGTGCAAGGAGTGTTGATTATCAAAGTTATGAAGAGATGATAAAGATTAGTAATCAGTGATGAGCATAAGTGAGAGGAAAAGAGTATGTGAGCATGAACGAAAATATATATATGATTTGTGTATAAGGAGATTTTGATTTTTGAATGAATAAAGGAATAAGGAAATAAGGTTTATGAATGGAAAAAGTTTAAAGAATTAGATGTGATAAAAGTTATGTTTCTTGGTCAAGGAGTTTTAGTCAGAGGAATAAAGAATAATTTATATGTATTAATGAAATTTAAGAAGTAATTAAGCGTTGATGGAATAAAAGTTCGTTATTACTGCAAGGTAATTAAAGATTGATAAGGAATTTGATTGATTAATGATTTTGAGTGATAAGAACCGATGATATTGGTTATATGATAAGTGACATGATAAAGGATGTAAAAAAAAGGTAGTTGAAGAACTAAGGGAAAGAAAGATTAAGTAAAGGAAACAACATGAGAACATTAGCAGACATGTTCTTATCAATATGTGCAGTGAAAATTCAAGGACGAATTTTCTTTAAAGGAGGGGAGATTTGTAATATCCTAAATCAGGGCCAGTGACTAAATTGTAAATTTTAAAAACTATGTGCTCGATTTTGAAATAAGTTAAAAGTTCATGGATTTAATTGAGAAAAGTTGATGTTGGATTTAATGGTAAAGTTTGGAAATAACAAGGGTATTATGGTCTTTTCTAAGAGAAGATTTTTATTCTCTTTTAAGGGATATAAAAACGTGGGAAAGGAGATAACTTCTCCAGAGTATTCTTCAGTCTTCTTCCTCTCCTCTCCACCGTGAAGCCTGTATAAGGTAAGTGGGTCTTCAGTTAGTTAATTCTTTCGTTTTAAAGCTTTTTGATTCTTGGGATGCTAAGAAAGATTAAGGAAAGCTTTAGGTGGCTTAAAACTCAAAGATTAACAAGTTATGAGAAATTAAGAAAAATGAGTTTTTAAGTGAATTTTTGAAATAGAAGGAGTTAATAGATTTTGAAGTTTAATTTGACTTGTTAAGGGTTAAATTAAGAGATATGAAGTGATAGAATGGGTTTTAGAACATGTTGGAAATTTAGTGTGATTCTTGAATGTCATGTAAATGATAGAATTTTGAGTTTAAAGAAGTGATTATGGAGTATAAATGAGTTTAAGTATGTGTATGAAAGTTAGGAATATTAAAGGGAGTGAAGTATGAAGTGTTGAGCTGAAAATGAAGTGATTTTCGAGCTAAAAATATGATTTCTGGGCAAGGGGAATCGATACCCATTCAAGGGGAACCGATACCCTTTCAAACGAACAAAAATTTCCAGAATGTCATGAGGGAATCGATACCCCCATAGTAGGGAACCGATTCCCCCTAAAGGAAAATTGTGAATATTGGTTTAATAAGTTTGTTTAAGTTGTTAGTATCAAATTACAAGGTATAGGTATCTAATAATTGTCTTAAAATGTATAATTATGTAGATTCAGAGTCTAATCAAGTTCCAGAATCATTGACAAGTAAGATCGATCAAGGGGAAAGATAAGAGATTGGAATTGACTAGTGAGGCCAGGTGAGTGCATACAAGTTAGTTTATGATGTTTAACGGAAATAAGACTTGCGAAAAGTCTATTTCCTATATTAGAAGGCCTGAATGTATGATCATATGCATATGTTTGATTTGGGTATATGTGATATATATATATATAATAGTATGTATTAAATGATTTGTGTGAATGCATGCAGTGTGATAAGTTATAGGAATTAATATGAATGATCTATATGATTACATGAGAATGTGAAATAGGTTATATGATAGGTGACCATACATGTTACATAGTAAATGTGATCAATTATAAGAATCAATATAGTAGATTTATATGACTACAGGAGAAGGGTGATGAGTTAAATAAGATTAGATTATAGAGTAATATGAGAATAATATATTAGTGAAGGGAATTGAGTATAAATGATCATGTCAAACTATAATATAAGTGTTATAGAGAAGAAGTATATTTAAAGAGAATTATGGTATAGGATTTAAGTAAAATTTAACTAAATAAATAGATTAAACTGGTATAAATGGAAAATGAGATAAGTTAGGTAGCATTTACCTAGGAGATAACATAAGATTATATGAATAAGTAGCATAAATGACATAAGGAAAACTTATGTGTTATATGATTTAAGCATTGAAATGAACAAAAGATATATTCAGGTGAAGTTATTCGGTGATATGAGTATATGCCATTATTATACAATTTAGATGAAATACTAAACATGAATAAATGTGATTGTGTGAGAAATGATAGAAACTATATGAGAACATGTATATGTGAAAGTAAACTATGTGATTATATGTTATATGAATACAAGAACCTGAGATATGTAACATGTGAATTATATGGAAATGATCTACGTGTAAGTGAACTATGTGACTATGTGATTATATGAAAATGTGATAATGAGCTATGTTAAAAAACTATGAGACTACGTGCCCAGGTAATATGAATATGTGAACATGTGAAATGACATAAATGATAATGCCCATGTTATGTGTCATGAGAGCTAGGGGTATAGTTGGCATACCAAGAGTCGATGGTCTATACGGTCCTTCGGGACATATATATTATTCTTTGGAACATGTGTGAAGTCTTGTGAGACACATACTTGATCCCTAGTATATGTATATGATTCTTAAGGAATTATATGTGGTCCTTATGGACATTATTATATGGCACTTCGGTGCATTTATACGCGGCACTACGGTGCAATTCTACGTGGCACTTCGGTGCATTTATACGAGCTGTGGTGACAGCATTAGTGCACAACCTCTATAGACGCACATATGTATAGTTCTCACATGTGTTCATGGGCTAATAAAAATAATAAGATAAATAAACTTGGTATGATTATATGTTTATTTCGTTGTGAACTGATATATGTGCTATGATGTGATAATTAAGGATATTATGGATAAGAGTATAAAATTATAAGGACTAATGTACAAATTGATAATAATAGAAATGATTGTACATAAATATGTATGTTTTGATATAATGATATGTGTGTTTCTCGTGACATGGTACAAGTGCATATATATGTTGATGTATATGTAAATGAGCTATATGATTTGATAGCATAAAACAGTCATGCATGATTAGTGGGTATGAATTTCATTATATGTGTTTTTTTTATGCCTCACTAAGTCATCGACTTAGCGTGTGATTGTTTCACACGTAGGTTACAGAAGCGAGAAGAGAAGAGAAGAAGAGTAAGACATGTCAGCACCTCCCTTACAAAATTTCAGATCAGAAAATAGAGGATTTAAATGTTTTTGGTTATTTTGAGTATAGTTGGCATGTACTAATTGATTGAATTATTTATGCTCTGATTGATTTTGGGTATTGTGGTCAATTTATGTAACTAAACCGCTTTTACTTTAATGAAAGATTTAAATTTTCTTTGAATTTTGTCAAGAGTCAAAGTTTGAAAAGTTAATGTGACACCTCAGACTCGTATCCGGGTCGGGTACGGGTTTGGGTGTGTTACAATTAAGTTTCTTATACATAGTTACGTTTTCCTAAAGTTTCTGATTTTAAACTAATATAGGAGAAATTATTAAATGGTTTCGGCTTACCAAGTTATTTGTGGTCACAATCAATAATATTTTTCTATATCATTTTTTAAGGTGAATCTTCACCTCTTTCTTACATCTCATCTCTTTCCTATATGTAATTAAAAAGTGAGTGATTATTTAGAAGTTAATTTAAATTTTGTGGTTGCCATTCATTAGTATCATAGATAACATGATGAGCCGGGTATATGAAATAATTTCTCTTGAAATACACAAATTAAAACAAATAGATAAAATATAATATATTTGCTATGTTAAAAAATGATTAAAATATGAAGATGGGTTGGGAGAAAATTAAGAACCTGAGAATAATGGAAAGCAAGAAGGAAAGACAAGGCAGTAGGAGCCCCGTGGCGCATACAACGATCGGTGAACTATAGCTTAGCCCAAGGAATGCAAGGTTCTGAGATACAGCAATCCTACAAATCACGGCCCCCAGAAAAAAGTGGTAAACTTTCACATCGAAGAACATGAAGAAATAGCTTATGAAACCAAATAAAGGGAAGAGATAGTTTACCCTGTTAAACCCAGGAAAAATATACGGAGTGGGAAGGTGAAGAGCGACTGTTGTTTACTGCAACGAATGAGAGATTAACAAGCGGAATGGGAAAAAAAACTAAGTTTTTAATACGTTGATAAAGGAAGATAAAGACCTTTCCCTACGATGATAAAGGAAGGAGAAAGGGAGTAGCAAAGATGAGCCGATCGCATTGGTATAAACCACAAATACAAAAGGGCTAAGCCCTCCTGCTAAGGCAGTTTTGGCCAATATCGTCAATGCTATGGTGCATGCCTCCATTATTACCATCACCGTGAACGGTGCCACTTCTCTCATTCTCTCTCTAGTCTCCTCAACCATCTCTCACGTTTGGCCGCTAAATCAAAAAACAAACCAGGAAGAAGAAGAAGAGATGAGCAAGTAATGAAGTTGTTATTGTTTGGCCTTGTGCTTGGGGGGATGTAATTTATAAAGAAACAAAAGGGCTTTCTTTTGAGAGGAGGAGGCAGCGAGAGAGTAGCTTTTGGGACATGGGTGAAGCTGCTTGTTGGGTGAAATGGCGTCTCGGTTATCAGAGGTAGAGATGCTGACGAGGGATAATTGCCATTTTTTCTTTGTTTTCTATTTTTTTAAGTAACAAGAGTTGGCTACATGTTTTGCTCCAATTCGTCAGCAGTAATAGAAAAATATTAATAAGATGATTCACTGTAAATAAATACTATGATGTTAGTGTATTTGGAAAAAATGTTAATGTCTCGATCAAATATAAAGTATATAAACTGTGGATTGTTGTTTTATTCTTAGGTTAAATTACATCATATATCACCTAAATGTAGGTGGTCTATAGTTCACATCATTAAAATTTCGATTGTTTCAATTATGATACTAAACTTTAATTTTCGCTTCAATTATATCGTTGGATCGTTAACTCAATAATAATACAACAAAAACCTAAACGTTGAGAAGTATTATTTTGAGAAGATAAATAACATATATCAAAACTAGCCTTATCGAACACTGTTAGAGTAGATTGGTATATTAGAACTTTGAATCTTCAAATGATTTTTTTATTGATTTTGATCGAGTTTCGTAGAAAATCTATTAGAGAAGAAGAAAGAGAAGTGAAATACAACCGTTTCGATATTGATCTTTTCGTGAATGACAATGAATGACGGATAACGATCAACTAACATCAAAGATCCACGGAGTTAACAATCGTTTATAAGGACCAAAATGATAGGCAACCTAAAGTTTATTGCCTAATCATGTCATTAACGATTTAACATTCTAGTACTTACATTGAAACTAAAAAGGAAAGTTCAATATTAAAATAAAGACATTTTAAATTGTAGTGGTAAAATCAAACTAAAACATGGGGACTAAACCCTAAGGTAAACTAAGATGGAGTAAAATAAAAATAAACCCTACATTTGTAGTTAACCAAGGGGCCATTAACTAAACTGTTTTGGATTCTATGGTTGACGGTGCGGTTCACAATCAACATGACCCTACCTTAAAGCATTAAAATAATGCATAGTGACCCAAACTTGTGTTCCAACTCAGTATGATTTATCCTACAGGCCCAAGGAGATTCTCAGTAGAAGCAAACAATCTTAGGTGTGGAATTGGATTTCTTTTGTTAGGATCCACCTAAGATGGTCAGAAAAATAAAGATTAAATAAGGAAATTATTTAAATATTGCACTTCGAAATTACGATTTTCAGTATTTCATTTGCTTACATAAGTCAGTTCATTCTACTTTATGAAGCCGACACCTGCTATTATCCAGTTTTAGATAATTCTCGTGTGTCATCGTATTAATTTATAGTAAACATACGAAAGCAATTTTAATTATTCATTATGTATTAAAATCATGTTAATTCTTCGATTTCATTATGCATAATTATTCTACTTTTATTTCATTTCTAAAATTATCGAATTCAGTTGCCCCAATGATTAACTATTAGAGTTCGATTCGGTTAATGTTTAGTTTTTCTTATCGTATCTACTTTCCAATTCGTTTTAATGTTAATATGTTTATATAGAATAAATTTTGGAATTCGAACTCATACAAAATAAAAATATATATTTTTATTAATTGTATCTTAATGGGTTTTTTTATTCAAATAAACTATTGTCTAATGAAATGATAAATTATTCATGAATATATTAATTCTTTTATTATTAACCAATTGAGTTAGATGAAATTTTAGATCTTTTAAATAATATTAAAATTTTAAATCACGATGTTATGGATATAAAATATTAGGTTGAGAGGGTCACCTCGTAATGATTTATATAATATTCAATTTAAATTGATAATGATAATCAATGAATTGTATGTACAACTTGTCGCTAAACTTATGCTAAAATGATATTTTGGTCATTGAACTTTCAAAAGTTACAGAATAGTTGTTAAACTATTACAATTTTAAGGATGAAATAAATATTTTAGCATACAAATTAAATATTTACCTTTTTTTTAGTATTTCCACGTAATCAATTTAATGGAGGTAACGATGGGGTGATCATTTTGTTACAAATTGATAGTATTAGTAATCATTTGTGTAATTTACCCTAAATATATTTTTTCTTTCTAAATACTCTCAATCATTTCACAATGAACGCTCCATCACTTTGCTGCAGCCGCTAATACTCGAACTTATGACCTTTAAAAACAATAACGATTTCTTTAACCACTGAAATAAATTGGTTCGTGCTATTTATCTTATTTTTTTTATAAAGCAGATAAAAATCAGAGCTAGTTCATGGTTCGTAGTCGTTCCCTTAGAATAATACCAGACAGAATGTGGGGATGTGCCAAGCATACATCAATAGTGTTAAATATTCGAATGAATTAGCACCCATGCAATACAGGCTGCAGGGATGTCAAACTTATAATCCTTCAATTTCCATCATCTTTTCTTTTTATATTCAGAGTCCGTAAGTTATCTCTTTCCACAGCCTCTGAAAATTCCATCCACCAATGGAATTCAGTGCCGAAGTGAAGAAAACGAACAAAAGGACTAGGGTTTTCCCTACATACTAACGTTTGATCGAGTCGAGTAAAAAATTTTCAAATTAATTAAGTTGACGACTCTTATTTTACAACTCAACCTTGATTTGAATTTTTTTCGAGTTGAGTTGTTCAAATTTTTGTTTAAACTTAATTGTAAATATTTATAATATTATGATATTATTTCATTGCAATTTAAACTATCTTTTATAACCACAAAGAATAAATATATATTTCTTCATTTTTTTCATATGTATTATACATATATTGTATAGAATTAAGAGACTCAACTCAAACTTAAAATCAATCATTTAATTATTAAAATTTTTGAGTTATTGAAGTTATTTGAGTTATATTTTATAACTCGACTTGAATATGAAATTTATTTGAATGTTGAGTTTATAAAATTACGAGTCGAGTTGAATCAATTCAAATGGAATGGAAAAGATCAGTTTTCGAGTCGAGAGCTTTGCTCACCTCTACTACCATGTCCATGACCTGAAAGAAAATAACATGTTTATGCATTCACATTGTTTATATCATTAGACTTCTTCCTTACTTCAGCTACTGGGAAAATGGTAATACTAACTAAAACTTGGAAAAATGAAGTATGGGGAAACTGTTGACGTATCAGACGAGTCGTTATAGGAGAAAACATTCAGATTGTCAATGTGTTGACAAAGATATTATAATTCTAAATTTAGGTATTCAAGCTGTCTTCTCTAACCATAGAGGCAGGCCTGACCCAATACATGTGTCAGATGAGTCTTAGCCCAGAGCAGCATGTTTGAGTGGATCAATTTTCTAGTGCTTATAGTGTGTATATATATATTTGGCCAAAAAAAATTAGCAAGAGTGTTTTCTAGGGCATCAGCATAATCCAAGAACTACAAGACAAGACCGAAGTTTGCAGTTTTGTTTAGCAAGAGAGTGTGGCCCGCTGGTTGTGTGGCTGAAGACTTGAAAATGAATAAACTTCAGTTCAAATGGATAAGATTTTTAGAGACAATACTATGTGTCCATAATTCTTAGGCTCCCCAATTTTATCTCTGCTTTTGCTGCTGCCAGAAGCAAATGTTGTTTACTGTTTACAGTTTACTGTTTACTGTTGGAAATTCAGTTGAATTTGATGTGCAAATAATAGTATAACAACATTTAGTTTTCGACAATTCCATTAGATCAATGACAAAAAATATTCATCTTTCATGCATGCAAAATGATCATTCAAATAACCCCAGAATTATTACAAACTAGTCTGGCAGTCAACAACATTGTTGTCTTCGTTTGGCTTCTGACTGATTTGAATCAGAGTTCTGCCATTAATGGTGGGGTTTTTTTTCCTTCTTAAATACAAAGGCAGGTACCCATAAAAAATGAAGCAAGAACCTTATTTCTATACAAATTTATACATAGAAATATGTGTGTGTGGGGGGGGGGGTTTAAAGTTACATGGGGGAGTGTTGAAACTTTGTCATGCTGCTAAAAGTTTGTCATTCATCGTTTTAGGTGATATTTGTAGCCTTGTAGGTTTTGGTTTGTATTAGTATTGATATTGTTTGACTATAATTTCTATTACATTTTTGTTTTAAAAATATATTTATGTTTTGTTTATTATACGGTACAAGTATAAGGGCATAAAATTATTATATCGCCCAGGACTTTAAAACTCATTGAACCGGCCCTGCATAGAGGCGCCAGCCCATGTTTGAAATCTTCATACAATGGCTTCTGGCCTATGAACTAAGGGCAGAAAAAAGAGAGAGCCATTGTGGATTACAACGTATATGGGGACTGTAACATCCCAAATTAGGGCTAGTGACTAAATTATAAATTTTGAAAATTATGTGCTCGATTTCAAAACAAGTTATAAGTTCAAGGACTTAAATAGGAATATTTCAGTATTAGATTAAATGGTAATTATGGAAAGTTTGAAGGGTATAATGGTAATTTCATAAGAAAAGATTTTTATTTCTCCTTTATAAAGGAGATAACACATGGGGAATAAGGGAAAAAAAAGAAAGGTTTGGAAAGCTGGGTTCTCTTCTTCTCCATCGTGGCCATGAGCTTCAAGTAAAGGTGAGTTTTCCAGATGGTTAATTTCTCGTTGAATTTTTGATTTGGTTATGATCATTAGATAATACTTAAGCTTAAAGAAAGCTTAAGTCAACTTTAAATCAAGGGATTAAGGAGTTAAGAGAGATTAAAGATTAAGAGTTTTTGAATGAAAACTTGGAATATAGTTGATAAGTAGAATTGGAAGCCAAATTTGACTTGTCATTAGTCAAAATAAGAAATTCAAAGTGTTAGAAACGAATTTAGAACATGTTGATAAATTGATAAGATTCTTGGTTTCTAAATTTAAGATAAAAGATTGGATATTAAGATGAGTTAAAGTGATATAAGTTGGCTAGAATAAGAGTAGATAAGTTTAAAGGACATAAAAGAGGTTATATAAGAAGAATTAAGTGAGTTTGGGTAAATTTTCATGCTTAAAATTGATTTTTGGGCAAGAGTGTATCGGTATCCATTCAATAGGTACCGATACCTCAAAAGTAAAATATGGGGAAGATGTTCAAAGGGTACCGATACCTTGAGGAGTGTATCGATACCCCATTGAAAAGGAAAATTTCGAATGTAATTTGTGTACCGATACATAGGCAGTGTACCGATACACCAATTAAGGGATGTATCGATACCCTATAGTGTGTACCGATACACTTCAAAGGGAAAATGAAAATATATATTTCTTTTAGTTTAAGAAATGAAAATTAAAGTATGCCAAGTGGAATGCTGATACGTATATTATATGTGTGATTATGCAGATATCAATCGAGAGCAATGTCCAGACAAGGTGTCAGGTAATAGCCATCAAGAAGAGATAAGGAATTTATATTGATTAGTGAGGTCAGGTGAATGCACATTAATTAGTATATGTGGTTTCATGGGAAATAAGACTTGCGATAAGTCTATTTCCAATATGCATGAATTCATTGATAGAAGTATGTGTTTGTTATGATTTATATGTGTGCATGAGTATATGTGTTAATATGTTATTATGTATGTTATATGAATCGTATAAGTATATATGTTAGTGTGATAATTCATATGGAACAATAAAAATGATCTATATGATTATATAAATATATGAAATAAGCTATGTGATAAGGACCAAAGAAATGAAATGAACACGTGATATAGGATATAAGCTAAAGAATCATTTGATATAAATATAAGGGAGCATAAGATAATCAAGTATAAAGTATATTATATGGTATAAATGATGATATCAAATTATAGGACAAGTGTTATAGGGATGAATTATACTTAAAGGAAACTATGATATAGAAGTCATGTGAAATTAAACTAAATAAATAAATTAACTTAGTAAATAAATAATATTAGATAAGTGATATAAATTATATGTTATAGTATAGATTATATGATCTGTATAAATTCAGGATAATGTAATAAATTAAATGACTGGGTATAAATAATTATGTGAGTAAATGGGAAAGGGAGACAATATAAGTATTTATATATGAGATTATATGAACATATAGTATAACTATATGAGAAAGATTAATGTGCTTAGATGAACTATGATATATGAATTACATGGTAAAAATTTATGAAGTCATAGAAAAAGGTTACAAGAGTAATGTAAACTTGAACTAAGGGAATATAGCAATTTGGCATATAAATGAAGTATATAAGTGATATATGTTAGTATGCTACAATATATGTTATATGATCTATGTGAACAAAAGAAAAAAAAATATGAGCTAGGTGATATGTATATATAAATGATTATATGAACATGTAATATAAATTAGGGACTGATGATCTAGGTGTTTATATGTCTATAAGAAGACATAAGAACAATATATAAGCTATGTAATATAAACTGCGTGATTATGTAAATGCTATGTAACATTATCTATGTGAAATAAGCTACGTGATTACATATGTTTATATGTTAAGTGAAATATGTAACACCCCCAACCCGTACCCGACCTGGATATGAGTCAGAGATATTACATTGACTTTTAAAACACAACTCTTAACAAATAATAGCAAAATACTTGAACTTATATTAAGAAAATACGATAATATACATATGGTAATATAAGTTTACCAAAATTTACATAACAAAATGACCTACTGATTAAGTTGCTTCTGATCTGATGGTTGCAGGAGTAATGATGTCCAGCTGCTTAACCTGTCTCATCTACTTTCTCGGATCATACGTGTGAAACACTCACATGCTAAGTCATTGACTTAGTGAGGCAATGTAATAATAATAACAAGGAAATGTAATGAAAATGTCATAATGATATGAAATGGGATGAAAGCGTATACTTAATCCATGTAGTTTACATCACCATTATCCTTACCTGTAAGCATATAACTTTAACATTCATGAATTTGTATTAATAAATTTATTGGCCCATGATATCATATTGAGAACCTAAGGTATGTGAGTATTGTGAGGTTGTGCACTATGCTGTCACCACAGCTCGTATAAATGCACCGAAGTGCCGCATAGAATTGCACCGAAGTGCCGCGTAGAATTGCACCGTAATGCCATATAATAATGTCCATAAGGACCACATAGAATTCCTTAAGAATGATATACATATACTAGGGATCAAGTATGTGTCTCCCAAGACTTCATACATGTTCCAAATAATATATATATATATATATCCCGAAGGACCGCGTAGAATTTTGTCCCGAAGGACCGCGTAGACCCTCTACCCTTGGCATGCCAACTATACCTGTAGTTCTCATCTACATAACATGGGCTTTTACATTTCACGTAGTTTATATCGCGTAGACATGTAAATTCTTACCTTTTCACATAGCTCATATAACTTTTCCTGCACATTCATGTCACATAATGCATTTTATATGAATTCATGTCATGTCTCATAATACAAATATGATCATGTATCAAGATATAAAATCTAGACTTATCACAAGTCTAGAATTGAGTATATTTCTATAATCATACTATACATATGCACTCACCTATATTTCCTTGCTTTTTCCTCGATCGATCTTACTGGGCAATTGTTCGTGAACTTGATTAAGCTCTATATCTACATAGTAATTCGTTGATACTTAATAGTATACTAATTAATATATTCTAAACTATCATTTCTTAGGCTAAAAGAAAAGATATTTCCATCTTTTAATGAAGGTATGCATCGATGCACTATACAGTGCATCGATGCATTCCCTATCGGTGCATCGATGCACTACCTGTGCATCGGTGCATAAATGACATTCGATGTTTGCATTTTAAGGGGATGCATCGATGCACTCCTTCTGCATCGATGCAATATTGCATTCGATGTTTATTTATTTGAGAGTGCATCGATGCACATTAAAGATGCATCGATGCACACAACCCAGAAATCCCATTGCAAGCACGAAATTCACTCTTTTCATCTCAAATCTTCATCTTTCATCTCCTTTAATATTTCTAACTCTTATATACCTACTTAAACTGATTAATACCCATTTAATACCTCTTAACCTTACAAATCCAATCATTAATACCGAATTCAAGAATCTTACTCAAATTTCAACATGTTCTAAATCTAGTTCTAACACTTCATATCATTTACTTCCATTCATGACAAGTCAAATTTATCTTCTAAATCCATTTGTACATCCTTATTCAAGATTTCACTTATCCACTTCTTATCTTTAATCCTTCATAACTCACCAATCTTTGAGTTTCTGTAATATTTTTCATCTCCATAATCTTTCCTAAAGCTTCATAAATTAAACCCATACTTTAATTTGAAGGATTAACCAAAAGAAATCAAACTTACCTTAGTTTTGGGTGCTTCACGTTGAAGAAGAAAATGAAGAAGGAAGAAGAATCAAGAGTTATCTTGAAACTCTTGTTTCTTTCCCTTGGGTATTATAATACCCAATATCTAATATTTAATCATTACCTTTGCTCAATGACCCTTTTACCCTTTTAATTCCCATTCACTTATTAATTCATCCTACACCAATATCTTTTAATTAATTCCTTCACTTTTCAATTTATTTAATTTGATCACTAAAATTTTAAAATCTTACACTTTAATCACTAACCCGGTATTGAGGATGTTACAAATCTCCCCTCTTTAAGAAAATTCGTCCTCGAATTTTCATTGCACAAACATATGGGGGTATTGATAACACATATCCTCTTCACGCTCCCACGTTGCTTCCTCTACTTTGTGATTCCTCCAGAGAACTTTGACCAACAGAACTGATTTATTCCTCAACTGTTTAACTTCATAAGCCAATATTCTTACTGGTTCTTCTTCATAGGTCAGATCTGATTGAACCGCTACTTGTTCTGGTGCAACTATATGAGAGGGATCAGACCTATACCTTCGTAACATGGACACATGAAAGACATTATGAATTTTCTCCATCTCCGGTGGCAAAGATAACTGATATGCCACTGGTCCTATCCTCTTAACAACTTCATATGGCCCGATGAATCTAGGACTTAACTTTCCTTTCCGACCAAATCGTAAGACTTTCTTCCAGGGAGGTACTTTCAGAAATACTTTATCTCCAGCTTCAAATTCAATCTCTTTTCTTTTAAGATCAGAATAGGACTTTTGCTGATCAGATGCCACTTTGAGGTTATGCTGAACTTCACACACTTTCTTCTCTACATCTTGAATTAAATCTGGACCAAGTACACTTCTATCTTTGAGCTCATACCAGTTTAATGGAGTACGACATTTCCTCCCATATAACGCCTCATAAGGTTCCATTTTAATACTGGATTGATAACTATTGTTGTAAGCGAACTCTTCCAGTGGTAAATATTTCTCCCACGACCCTTTAAACTCAATAACACATGCTCGCAACATATTTTCCAATATTTGAATAGTTCTCTCTGATTGTCCATCTGTCTGAGGGTGAAAGACCGTACTAAAGTTAAGGCGAGTTCCCAACGCTCCATGTAGGGATTTCCAAAATCTCGAAGTAAATCAAGGGTCTCGATCAGAAACTATAGAAACAGGCACTCCATGCAATCTAATAATTTCTCTAATGTATAACTCCGCATATTTTTCCATAGAGAAATTAGTTCTGACGGGAATGAAATGTGCTAATTTGGTCAAACGATCAACGATGACCCAAATTGAATCTCTTTTGTTCGGAGTCAAGGGTAACCCCGAAACAAAATCCATCATCATATTATCCCACTTCCATTGAGGAATGGAAAGGGGTTATAATAATCCAGACGGAACTTGGTGCTCAGCTTTAACTTGTTGACATACCAAGCAATTAGACACAAATTCAGTGATACTTCTTTTCATTCCTGACCACCAATACCTATCCTTCAAATCCATGTACATCTTGGTTCCACCCGGATGCATCGTCAATGGACTACAATGAGCCTCTGTCAATATTTCTTTCTTCAAATCCTCATTGTCCGGTATCATAATTTTTCCTTTATAAAACAAATTCCCATCCGACTTAACCTCAAAATCCTTAATCTCTTTATTCTTTACTTGCTCTATTCTTTTCAAACACATTTCATCTTTACTTTGTAATTCTCCAATTCGTTCCAACTATTCCGGTTTAAACTTTAGTTCCGCACATAGACCACCGTCTCCAGTTAAAGATAATCTTGCGTCCATAGCTCGTAAGGCTACAAACGTTTTCCTACTCAAGGCATCAGCTACCACGTTAGCCTTCCCGGGGTGATAATCAATTATCACATCATAATATTTTAAGAATTCAACCCATCTCCTTTGCCTCAAATTAAGTTCTTTCTGAGTCATAAGGTATTTCAAGCTCTTATGATCTGTATACAAATAATATCGTTCTCCATACAGATAAGGATGCCAAATCTTGAGAGCGAACACTATATCAGCCATTTCTAAATCATGGGTGGGGTAATTCTTTTCATGTGGTTTCAACTGTCTCGATGCATACGCTACCACTTTCCCTTATTGTATTAACACACACCCTAACCCATTATAGGACGCGTCATTGAACACTATGAAATTCTTGCCAGTTTCAGGTTGAACTAAAACAGGAGTTTCTGTCAAAATTTCCTTTAAAACTTCAAAACTTTATTGACATTCAAGAGTCCAACTAAACAGTACGTTATTTCTCATTAGCTTTGTTAGAGGCAGCACAACCATCGAAAAATTCTTAACAAATTTTCGATAATAACCGACAAGTCCAAGAAAACTCTGAACTTCAGACACATTCTTAGGAACTTCCCAATCCATTATAGGTTTAATCTTTTGAGGGTCCACCCTAATCCCATCTGCGGAGATCACATGCCCCAAGAAAATTTCTTCATTTAACCAAAACTCACATTTGGATAATTTAACATACAACTTATCTTTTAAAATTTGCAAGACGATCCTCAGATGTGCGCTATGCTCTTCATAGGATTTCGAGTACACCAGTATGTCATCAATAAAGACAACAACGAACTGGTCCAAGTAGGGTTGAAAAATCCTGTTCATAAGATCCATGAAAGCAACAGGTGCATTCGTTACTCCAAATGGCATTACAATGAATTCATAGTGACCATATCTCGTTCTAAAAGTTGTATTCGGAATGTCTTTCTCCTGAATCTTCAATTAGTAATAACCAGAACGTAAGTCAATCTTCGAGAATACTGAAGCTCCTTTTAACTGATTAAAAAAATCGTCAATGCGTGGGAGAGGATACTTATTCTTGATTGTCACTTTATTGAGCTGTCGATAGTCAATGCAGAGACGCATTGATCCATCATTCTTTTTAACAAATAACACCGGAGCTCCCCAAGGTGATACACTTGGTCGGATAAATCCCTTCTCTAGAAACTCTTGTAATTGATTCTTTAACTCTTGCAGTTCTTTTGGAGACATTCGATACGGTGTCATTGCAATCGGAGCTATTTCCGACATTATTTCAATTTGGAACTCTACCTCTCTACTTGGAGGTAATCCTGACAACTCAGCAGGGAAAACAACAGGGAAAACATCAGGGAACTCTCGAACTATTGAAATCTCTTCTAATATTTTCTCTTGAGCTCTTGAATCTATCACATTTGCAAGAAAACCCTAACATCCTTGTAGCAATAATTTCTTGGCAGACATCACTGATATTACATTTACTAAGGGATTACACATTTCACTGATCACATTTACTTCTATTCCTTCTGTACTATTCAGGTTTACCTTTTTCAATCTACAGTCGACATTCCCATAGTAATGAAACAACCGATCCATTCCCAAAATCACTTCAAACTCGTCAAAGGGTAATTCCATCAGATTAGCATGAAATTCAATTCCCTGAATCTTTATGGGACACCCCTTACAGACCTTATCCACCCGAGCACTATGCCCTAACGGATTAGTTACTATCATTACATTACTCGTAGCTTCTAAGGGAATTCTCAATTCTTTTACTAATTTACTGGTAATATAAGAATAATTAGAACCCGGATCAATCAGCACAATCACTAATTTATCATACAACTAAAAAGTACCTGCTATAATATCAGAATCATCACGGTAATCACTTGTCTTTAAATTGTATACCCGAGCAGTGGATCGAACTTCCGGTTGCACAGAGGATTCAGACTGGTTCCTTCCTCTACCTCTTCCACGTCCTCTTTGTGAGGCAGAACCAACTCTTTCAAATGATGCAGGTTCACCAACTAATAACGGGCAGTCCCATATAAAATGTCCAGCCTCTCCGCATCGAAAACAAGTCCCTAATGCCATACGACATACACCAAAATAGTTCTTCCCACAATGCTGACATTGTCTCGCTTGACCTTGACTGGCTCTCCCAGTACCCGATCCCACTGACTGTATCTGTCTAGGTCTCACTTGACTTGCTCCTCTAGCAGAGGATGCAAATGATTCTAATCTAGCTTGTGATCGAAATCCTGAATCTCTTTCTCTTTTTGGTGGTACTGAGCTGGAAGAAGCACCCGTCCTCTTTGATGTTTGAACCCTTGAGTCCCCAAATCTTTCATTCTGAGCTCTTTCAAGAGCTTTTGCATGATTAATCACCTCTTGAAACGAGGACAAGTTTAATACTATCAATATTTCTTTAAGTCTAGGGCGCAAGCCCTCCACAAACCATTCATAAGCATCTTTTTCAGTAAGCACAAGCTCAGTTGCAAACCTACTCAGCATATTGAACTCACATTCGTACTCATATACAGAGCGACTCATCTGCTTCAAATTATAAACTCCTGCTTCATTTGCTGAATAAACTGATCTCCAATATACTTGTTTTTAAATTCTTCTATAAATAAAGACCAAGTCAACTGGTTGTTTGACATCCTCTTGGTGAGGTTCGTCCACCATATCCCCGCCTGACCCCTCAATAAAGATACAACTCCATCTAACTTCTCCACTTCGGAACAGTGGAGACCATCTAGCATGATTTTCAAATCATTCAACCAAAGATCCACTGACACTGGACCTTCCTCAGCTTGTCCCTTAAATTCGGGAGCTCCTAAACCTCTCAACTCTTTTGCTACATTCATTCTTCAAGTTAGTGGAACAGAAGGTTGAAGACGCATCAGAATAGCGTCTAACGTTCTGAAGAACGTATCCTGATCTTGCACAGGCACTCCTTGAGATGCCTGTTCTTCACATTGTCTGGCCAGGGCAGGTGAATTACTACTTTCAGCAGGCCTATCTTCTCCCGCTTCACTTTGGGAGCTATTATGTCCGGACATCTAATAAAATAAACACATTGTTCTATTAGCAAAACATCATACTCATACTATACCAGATCAGAATTTCTCACTATATGTTGGCATGTATTCCACCTAAAGACTCTATAGACTCTGGTTTATACCTAGAATCGGTTAAACCATAGTTCTGATGCCATTCAATGTAACACCCCAACCCGTACCCGACTCGAATACGAGACAGAGATATTACATTGACTTTTAAAACATAACTCTTAACAAATAATAGCAAAATACTTGAACTTATATTAATAAAATACGATAATATACATATGGTAATATAAGTTTACCAAAATATTCAGAGCATACACAACTTAACCCTTTAATTACATGCCAACTTCTATTTACATAACAAAATGACCTACTGATTAAGTTGCTTCTGATCTGATGGTTGCAGGAGTAATTGTAACATCCTAAATCAGGGTCAGTGACTAAATTGCAAATTTTAAAAACTATGTGCTCGATTTCAAAATAAGTTAAAAGTTCATGGATTTAATTGAGGAAAGTTGATGTTGGATTTAATGGTAAAGTTTGGAAATAACAAGGGTATTATGGTCTTTTCTAAGAGAAGATTTTTTTATTCTCTTTTTAAGGGATATAAAAACGTGGGAAAAGAGATAATTTCTCCAGAGTATTCTCCAATCTTCTTCTTCCTCCTCTCCACCGTGAAGCCTTGTATAAGGTAAGTGGGTCTTCAGTTGGTTAATTCTTTCGTTTTAAAGCTTGTTTTGATTCTTGGGATGCTAAGAAAGATTAAGGAAAGCTTTAGGTGGCTTAAAACTCAAAGATTAACAAGTTATAAGAAATTAAGAAAAATGAGTTTTTAAGTTAATTTTTGAAATAGAAGGAGTTAATAGATTTTGAAGTTTAATTTGACTTGTCAAGGGTTAAATTAAGATATATGAAGTGATAAAATGGGTTTTAGAACATGTTGAAAATTTAGTGTGATTCTTGAATGTCATGTAAATGATAGAATTTTGAGTTTAAAGAAGTGATTATGGAGTAGAAATGAGTTTAAGTATGTATATGAAAGTTAGGAATATTAAAGGGAGTGAAGTATGAAGTGTTGAGCTGAAAATGAAGTGATTTTCGAGCTAAAAATATGATTTATGGGCAAGGGGAATCGGTACCCATTCAAGGGGAACCGATACCCCTTCAAACGAACAAAAATTTCCAGAATGTCATGAGGGAATCGATACCCCCATAGTAGGGAACCGATTCCCCCTAAAGGAAAATTGTGAATATTGGTTTAATAAGTTCGTTTAAGTGGTTAGTATCAAATTACAAGGTATAGGTATCTAATAATTGTCGTAAAATGTATAATTATGTAGATTTAGAGCCTAATCAAGTTCCGGAATCATTGACAATTAAGATCGATCAAGGGGAAAGATAAGAGATTGGAATTGACTAGTGAGGCCAGGTGAGTGCATACAAGTTAGTTTATGATGTTTAACGGAAATAAGACTTGCGACAAGTCTATTTTCTATATTAGAAGGCCTGAATGTATGATCATATGCATATGTTTGATTTGGGTATATGTGATATATATATTATAGTATGTATTAAATGATTTGTGTGAATGCATGCAGTGTGATAAGTTATAGGAATTAATATGAATGATCTATATGATTACATGAGAATGTGAAATAGGTTATATGATAGGTGACCATACATGTTACATAGTAAATGTGATCAATTATAAGAATCAATATAATAGATTTATATGACTACAGGGAGAAGGGTGGTGAGTTAAATAAGATTATACTATAGAGTAATATGAGAATAATATATTAGTGAAGGGAATTGAGTAATAATGATGATGCCAAACTATAAGATAAGTGTTATAGAGAAGAAGTATATTTAAAGAGAATTTTGGTATAGGATTTAAGTAAAATTTAACTAAATAAATAAATTAAACTGGTATAAATGGAAAATGAGATAAGTTAGGTAGCATTTACCTAGGAGATAACATAAGATTATATGAATAAGTAGCATAAATGACATAAGGAAAACTTATGTGTTATATGATTTAAGCATTGAAATGAACAAAAGATATATTCAGGTGAAGTTATTCGGTGATATGAGTATATGACATTATTATACGGTTTAGATGAAATACTAAACATGAATAAATGTGATTGTGTGAGAAATGATAGAAAATATATGTGAACATGTATATGTGAAAGTAAACTATGTGATTATATGTTATATGAATACAAGAACCTGAGATATGTAACATGTGAATTATATGGAAATGATCTACGTGTAAGTGAACTATGTGACTATGTGATTATATGAAAATGTGATAATGAGCTATGTTCAAAAACTATGAGACTACGTGCCCAGGTAATATGAATATGTGAACATGTGAAATGACATAAATGATAATGCCCATGTTATGTGTCATGAGTGCTAGGGGTATAGTTGGCATGCCAAGAGTCGAGGGTCTACGCGGTCCTTCGGGATATATATATATATATATATATATATATATATTCTTTGGAACATGTGTGAAGTCTTGTGAGACACATACTTGATCCCTAGTATATGTATATGATTCTTAAAGAATGATATATGGTCCTTATGGACATTATTATATGGCACTTCGGTGCATTTCTACGCGGCACTACGGTGCAATTCTACGTGGCACTTAGGTGCATTTATACAAGTTTGTGGTAACAACATTAGTGCACAACCTCTATAGACTCACATATCTATAGTTCTCACATGTGTTCATGGGCTAATAAAAATAATAAGATAAATAAACTTGGTATGATTATATGTTTATTTCGTTGTGAACTGATATATGTGCTATGATGTGATAATTAAGGATATTATGGATAAGAGTATAAAATTATAAGGACTAATGTACAAATTGATAATAATAGAAATGATTGTACATAAATATGTATGTTTTGATATAATGATACGTGTGTTTCTCGTGACATGGTACAAGTGCATATATATGTTGATGTATATGTAAATGAGCTATATGATTTGATAGCATAAAACAGCCATGCATGATTAGTGAGTATGAATTTCATTATATGTGTTTTTTTTATGCCTCACTAAGTCATCGACTTAGCGTGTGATTGTTTCACACGTAGGTTACAGAAGCGAGAAGAGAAGAGAAGAAGAGTAAGACAGGTCATCACCTCCCTTACAAAATTTCATATCAAAAAATAGAAGATTTAAATGTTTTTGGTTATTTTGAGTATAGTTGGCATGTACTAATTGGTTGAATTAGTTATGCTCTGATTGATTTTGGGTATTGTGGTCAATTTATGTAACCAACCCGCTTTTACTTTAATGAAAATTTTAAATTTTCTTTGAATTTTGTCAAGAGTCAAAGTTTGAAAAGTCAATGTGACACCTTAGACTCGTATCCGGGTCGGGTACGGGTTGGGGGTGTTACAGTAATGTTGTCCAACTGCTTAACCTGTCTCGTCTACTTTCTCGGATCCCACGTGTGAAACACTCACACGCTAAGTCATCGACTTAGTGAGGCAATGTAATAATAATAACAAGGAAATGTAATGAAAATGTCATAATGATATGAAATGGGATGAAAGCGTATACTTAATCCATGTAGTTTACATCTCCATTATCCTTACCTGTAAGCATATAACTTTAACATTCATGAATTTGTATTAATAAATTTATTGGCCCATGATATCATATTGAGAACCTAAGGTATGTGAGTATTGTGAGGTTGTGCACTATGCTGTCACCACATCTCGTATAAATGCACCGAAGTGCCGCATAGAATTGCACCGTAGTGCCATATAATAATGTCCATAAGGACCACATAGAATTCCTTAAGAATCATATACATATACTAGAGATCAAGTATGTGTCTCCCAAGACTTCATACATGTTCCAAAGAATATATATATATCCCGAAGGATCGCGTAGACCCTCTACCCTTGGCATGCCAACTATACCTATAGTTCCCATCTACATAACATGGGCTTTTACATTTCACGTAGTTTATATCGCGTAGACATGTAAATTCTTACCTTTTCACATAGCTCATATAACTTTTCCTGCACATTCATGTCACATAATGCATTTTATATGAATTCATGTCATGTCTCATAATACAAATATGATCATGTATCAAGATATAAAATCTAGACTTATCACAAGTCTAGAATTGAGTATATTTCTATAATCATACTATACATATGCACGCACCTATATTTCCTTGCTTTTTCCTCGATCAATCTTACTGGGCAATTGTTCGTGAACTTGATTAAGCTCTGTATCTACATAGTAATTCGTTGATACTTATTAGTATACTAATTAATATATTCTAAACTATCATTTCTTAGGCTAAAAGAAAAACTATTTCCATCTTTTAATGAAGGTATGCATCGATGCACTATATAGTGTATCGATGTATTCCCTATCGGTGCATCGATGCACTACCTGTGCATCGGTGCATAAATGACATTCGATGTTTGCATTTTAAGGGGATGCATCGATGCACTCCTTATGCATCGATGCATTAATTGCATTCGATGTTTGTTTATTTGAGAGTGCATCGATGCACATTGAAGATGCATCGATGCACACAACCCAGAAATCCCATTGCAAGCACGAAATTCACTCTTTTCATCTCAACTCTTCATCTTTCACCTCCTTTAATATTTCTAACTCTTATACACCTACTTAAACTGATTAATACCCATTTAATACCTCTTAACCTTACAAATCCAATCATTAATATCGAATTCAAGAATCTTACTCAAATTTCAACCTGTTCTAAATCTAGTTCTAACACTTCATATCATTTACTTCCACTCATGACAAGTCAAATTTAACTTCTAAATCCATTTATACATCCTTATTCAAGATTTCACTTATCCACTTCTTATCTTTAATCCTTCATAACTCACAAATCTTTGAGTTTCTATAATATTTTTCATCTCCATAATCTTTTCTAAAGTTTCATAAATCAAACTCATACTTTAATTTGAAGGATTAACCAAAAGAAATCAAACTTACCTTAGTTTTGGGTGCTTTACGTTGAAGAAGAAAATGAAGAAGAAAGAAGAATCAAGAGTTATCTGGAAACTCTTGTTTCTTTCCCTTGGGTATTATAATACCCAATATCTAATATTTAATTATTACATTTGATGAATGACCCTTTTACCCTTTTAATTTACATTCACTTATTAATTCATCCTACACCAACATCTTTTAATTAATTCCTTCACTTTTCAATTTATTTAATTTGATCACTGAAATTTTAAAATCTTACACTTTAATCACTAACCCGGTATTGAGGATGTTACAAAATAAGTGACATGAATTATTATTATAAATGATAAGGATCATGTTATGCGTTTAAGAGAGCTAGAGGTATAGTTGGTATGCCAAGAGTCGAGGGTCTACACGGTCCTTCGGGACATATATGTATACTTTGGAACATTTATGAAGTCCTTTGAGACATATAATTGGTCCTCGGCATATGTATATGATTCTTAAGGAATTTCTATGTGGTCCTTATGGACATTTCTACGTGCCACTTCAGTGCATTTCTACGCGGCACTTCGATGCAATCTTACGTGGCACTTCGGTGCATTTATACAAGCTGTGGTGACAGCATTAGTGCACAACCTCTATAGACTCACATATCTATAGTTTTCACATATGTACATGGGCTAACAAAGAGATAACAATAAACATACTACATGTGATGTATAGATTTTTATGATATGAATGGTATTACATGATTTATATGATGATGGATGTATTGATTGATCAAATGTATGATATGACATGATGTGTATAAATATGATGGACAAGACCATGTGATTAAAGGAATGAATGAAAATCAATATTGATAACAATAAAGATATGAATAATGATAAGGATATTATATATATTTATATGTGTGCAAATGTTATATGTATTATTATGTGAATCTGTATGATAGTAATAATTGTTCAAGCATTGTGTTGTATCACATGATATGTATATGCATTAATGAATTAGTTATAGTTTATATTAGGTCTTTTTATATGCCTCACTAAGTCCACGACTTAGCGTGTGGGTGTTTCACACGCAGGTTTTGCTGAGCTGATGGGTCGATGAGAAGCAAGACATGTCAGTTCTTCTTATTGAAGGTCAGATAAGAAGAGAAAAAAATAATATGTATTTTAGTATATAAAAATTTTGTTGGCATGTATTTAAAAGAATAAATTGTATAAGCTCTGATCAGTTTTGAAAACGTTTTGAATAGTTATATGTAAATTATTTAGTATGTTTTAAATTAAGTTTGAATTTTTCTCTATTTGAAATAAGAAGATGGTTTGAAAAGTCAATGTGACACCTCAGACTTGTATCCGGGTCGGATACTGGTTGGGGGTGTTACATGGACAAATAGAAAGGGGGCATTTCAGATTTGAATATTATGAGCTGAAACAAGACTTATGAGCAATGTTTCAACATGACTTATGAGCAATGTTTCAGCGTCATACAACAGATGAAGATATGGCTAATTCAAACCGACCTTCGATACCAGCCTGATGTAATCCATTGCTGACAGTTTAACTTATATCTGAACGACTAAAGAACATATGTAATTAAATATGGTTGATTTTTATGCTTTGTGATAGAATTTTAAATCATGATGCAAGTCAATAACTATAAGGCAAGGAAGAATACTCGCAGCAGTTAGCTCTTCTGCTCTTTCTTAGGTCAATGGTTTACTGTGTCCATGATTTCACATTGTTTCTATTGGTCTTCTTCCTTGGTTTTGGTACAGGCAAAACAACTAACTAAAACTTTTGGTACAGACAATTTGACCTAATTTCTTCTAAGGAATAGCCTGATTTGGGTAATCGATCGGTTGAGGACTTGAATGTAGATGGTAACATCGAACAAAGACTCTTGAAGCTAAAAGTTAAAAGCAATTACCAATGTTGTTCTTCAGATAATGATGACGCATGGATAATGATATACAAAGAGCGTGGAAAAGTAGTTAACTTTAGGCCATTATTCATACATTAAGCATTACAGAATTGAATTTTGTGTTGCATGGTTGTGGTTGGATTTTCTGTCATATGGTAGTGGAAGTAACATGGATGCAATGAATGTTCTGAAAATTTTAGTCGAACGTAGCTTGATGGCTGATAGCGATCGAATGAGCTAATAATGAACGAGTGCAGTGTCTAAAAATTTCGATTGTGATAATATTTCTTGATCCATCACTGATTCGAATATTTGAACTTTATGCACACCTCTTTGAGGACATTGCTCGGGAAAATTCCAACTTCATTGTGTTTCCAGGTCAGCTAGTATGGATTGCCACCATTTACACGACCAAATGAAAAGAAAAAGGTTCAGTTGTGCAGCCCTATGAAAGTGACATTAGACAGAACAGTATTTCAAAATATTGGCACTCTGCCGTATGGAATTTCCCTTGTGATTTAAGACACCAGACTACGTCCAAGCATAGGTTAAAAAGATGTCAATTATTTGAGGTTTTGTCTTTTCCTTAACAATTGGGCCGAGTCGGTTGTTTTCCTTTTCCCACTCACATATATGGCATCAAAAGGAAAATATTTAATTTTTATTGGTCGGGTCTGTGACTCCGTTCCGAATCTAATATTTTGGAATACTCTTAAAGATCGAAAGATAAAAGTTTTGGACTATAATTACACATTAGTACTCCGAAAAGATAATATTTTCGATTGTTAGAGATCCCGACCAACTTAAAGAGATGGTGTATGCATGGATGATCAGGAAAAAACATGTCATTTCAAGGTAACTAGCATATCAGTGCTGAGGTTAATGGTTGCGAGAAAACTTCCAGGGAGCACTACTTTTGTTAGCAGAGACAAATCAGAACTGAATAATACTGCCCCATTGTAGCTATACTGAAGGCACGCAACATTATTATTGATGAGGTACACGGTCCCTTGTGCCCCGATGGCTATCAAGATTTCAGTCGTCTTTTCCTAGCTTTACCCATATGTCATTGAATTTGCATGCCCTTTAATACACTCAAAATTTGGTGATTCCTTGATGTTATTATTGTCAACCATCAGAATGGAAATTTAACAAATAACTGGAGTTTAAATTTCTGAGTAGGTTACCTAAAAGATTGTATCAAATGATTAATATCATAAGCGATCAGATATTTTCTTTATCAGTATGAGCATATTACATATATATGCTTGGATCAATGATCTGTAAATTGTTTCGGGAGATCAACGGTTTAGATCTTTTAAGATTATATATTAACTCAAATTCTAACTATAAAGTTCCAACGAGTAGTATTAGAATCATGATTTTATTTATTTATTTATGAGTACCTAACAATTAGAGTGACGTGTATTATATGGGA
This sequence comes from Hibiscus syriacus, assembly GCF_006381635.1. Lineage (NCBI taxonomy): Eukaryota > Viridiplantae > Streptophyta > Magnoliopsida > Malvales > Malvaceae > Hibiscus > Hibiscus syriacus. Next base: position 352,011 of record NW_024062734.1, on the reverse strand, counting down.
GGTGTCGTGTATCTATTAGGTAGAGAGCTACAAAATATGAATGGACATAACAAGCACTATGTTATATAGATTTGTACTCTTAATGTTTAATAGTTTACAAATTCCCTAACATGGCTTGACATTAGAGGATAAGACGTGGCATGTTTGAACCCAAAGTTGAATTGAGTAACGAGTAGAGGTAAGAAGAAACTAATTAAGCTTATGGATGAAAAATAAAGCTTAATTATAAAATAAGTGTTTAAACAATATTGTTTTTCAAAAATAGGTGTTCAAACTATTATTTGAATTATCTAGGTATCTAACGTTACAAACGTTACCATTTCAGGTGCATAGAATGTAACGGCCGTTAAAAAATCTTGTTAAGTGACACACATCACGCTCTAATAATTTCTAACCTCTCCTAAACCTTTTATTGTTCCTTTCCTACTAGATATAGTAGATGTAAGCACAAAAAGCAACTTTAAGAATGAACAAAATCAAGGATTTACCCTTCAAGTCAGTCATTCCCCAAGCAATCTCATCATCCCAACTTCTTAGCTCTCTCCCAACATTGCATAATCAAAGAATACCCTTCCAAATCTTCCTTGCAAAATTACACTCGAAAAACATATGGTTCCTAATTTTCAACGTATACTTATAGCACCTACAAAGTTCATCAATAGGCATGCCCATCTTTCCCATCATGTCAGTAGTGGGCATCCTATCCAGAAGCGTCATCTAGACAATAACTGAATGTTTTGGGACATCAAGGAGAACCATAACATCCTATGCCACCCCACCTTTTCCTTGCGAACTCTGATCTTCTCCCAAAATCATCTAACATTCAGCACATCCCAATCCTCACCTGTAAAAAATACAGAAGCCTCATTTCTAAAGTTCATAATCTTCCTCAGCCCCCAGCTAAAATTAGGCCTAATGACCACCTGCCACACATTTGTCCCTTTAAGCACATACTCCCTTATCCAAGCCACCCACAGGGATCCCTGCCCAACAAGGATATTCTTTAGCAGAGTTAGCATGAAGGTTTTATTCCAAGGCTTCAACCTTTTGAGTCCCAATCCTCCTTCATCATTAGGGAGACAAACCATCTCCTAGCTAACTCTATCCCCTTTTGCTGGAGTATCTTTCCCCTTCCATATAAATCTCACACAAAGTTGCTCAATCTTGTCCATCACAACAGCTGGCAACACAAGCTCCCTGTACCAATAGCTTACTACACTAAAGAGCAATGTTCAAATAAGTTGTACTCTACCAGCATAGATCAAAAACATATTAGACCACTGACCTAACTTTGATTTCACACTTTCAACAAGACTGTCACAATCCTTAACAGGTAACTTCTTAGATGTGAGGGGCACTCTTAAGTACCTCACAAGCAGCCTCCCAACCTGAAAACTAGTCACAGTTTGAATGTGCCTTCGATGGTCCTCTGAAATTCCTGCAGCAAATAGCTCAGACTTGGCAGCATTCAATATAAGGCCAGAGAACTCATAGAACTTCCTGATCACACATTGCACCCCCACAATGGAAGCAAGAGAACCCTACAAAAGATTAAGAGATTATCTGCAAAATATAAATGGGTTAGCATAATTTTCTTGCATTTAGGGTGGTAATTAAAGACCCCCTGTCCAATAGCTTTATCCATAAGCCCAATCAAAACACTCATTGTAAGGACAAAGATATAAGGGGAGAAAAGGTCCCCTTGCCTAACTCCCCTCCTACCTTTAAAATACCCAATCAAGCTTCCATTAAGAGAAATTAAGTACCTAGGGCTGGTAATATAGACCTTAATCCACTCCCTAAACCGCCCAGCCAGCCTTAGAGCATCTAAAACCCCTAAAACAAAGTCCCAATTGAGAGAGTCAAAGGCCTTCTAAAGATCTACTTTAATATCACATATTGGAGAAAGAGTACTTCTACCATAGCCCTTCACAATTTCTTGGGAAAGGAGAGTGTTGTCTACGATACTCATTCCCTTTACAAATGCTTACTGGTTAAGAGGAATCAATCCAGGGAAATAACAGGCAAATCTACTAACCAAAATTTTTGTGATGGTTTTATATATCATTGAGTAGTATGAGATAAGCATGTACTCCTTAGCTTTACATGAATTAGGCAACTTAGGCACCAATGTTATTACAGTTGCATTGAAAGTAGACAATAGGCTAGAGGTAGTATAAAAAAATATTTGACTGCAACCACAACATCACCCCCAACAATATCCCAAACTGACTTAAAAACCCTAGAGTAAACCCATCAGGACCAGGTGCCTTTATTAGGTTCTCATTACCCTCATCAGGAAGCCTCACTTTGAGTAAACCCATCAAAGCCTCCACACTACAACCACTGACATTGTCATCCAGATTACCAATTTGCTTAGTAAAGAATTGAGTAAATTTAGTAGCTATAGAATCATAAGTTTCCAATTTTTTCCCACTCTCATCAAGCAACATTCTAACAATGTTCTTCATTTTCACAACCACCTAGGAGTGAAAAAAACCTAGTACACTGATCCCCCTCATGAATCCAGTCAATATTAACTTTTTGTTGATAACACATCTTTTCAGAATGCTCCAGCTCAACTAATTCTAACCGCAACTGACTTTCCACCCCAATATTATCCAGGTTAGGCTCATTCAAGACTAGAATATGTTGTTTCTCCAACTGATCTCTCTTAGCAACAACCTTTTTAAAAATTTCAGAAATATAAACTTAAATAAACTCCCTTAACCTAGGCTTAAGCCTCTTTAACTAGCAGAATAGAACCTATATTGGGTCACCCCTGGCAACCTTACACCAAGAAGCGTTAAATGTCCCCCTAAAATCAGGATACAAAGTCCAAATAGTAAAAAACTTGAAAGGCTTTGGCTTAGAAGCCAAATTCCCTTGATCACACCACATAATAACCAAACAGTGATCAGAGACACCTGGAGCCTTAAATTCAACCACATAATTTTCAAACTGCTCACACCAACAATCATTTACTAACACCCTTTCAAGCTTCCTAAAAAGGTGGCTTTCATCCTGGTTAGTGGTCCATGTGAAGAGTGGTCCAGTAAAAAGGTGATCCACTAAGCCTAAAGTCCCTAAACAACTCTGAAAATCTTCCATATGTGAATTAAGATGTACACCTCTTTCCCCAGAGTTAAAGCTTTCCTCAATACTGACAATAACATTGAAATCCCCTCAATCAGCTAAGGGATACTCCCAATCCTAACAACAACATCTTGTAATCACTCCCAAAGATCTTTCCTTACTCTTCCATCATTGTTGCCATACACAGCAGAAACCACAATATCCTTCCCCCTAAACTCCCTTTAATGGTAACAATTTGACTAGCAACTTGCATAACATAAAATTAAGCCCTTCTTCTAGAAAACCCAAATTCTACCATTCTAAAAATATTTAAATAAAAATTATGGCATCCCCCTAAGTTTTTTCATTTTAAATAAAAATTTTCAAAATTACCAGAGCTCTACACATGTCATTTAATGGTAGAATTTAACGACCGTTATGTCCCGAGTATTTAAAATGGTAAGTTTATAATGTTAAACATCTGAATGATTCAAAAAATAATTCTGGAATACTTATTTTATAATTAAGCCAAAAATGAAATCAGTGTGCGTAATCAAGCTAGCTACGGCTTTTGCTGCCCCATGTCTAGCCCATATGATCATAATTGTACAAATGAATAATACACATGGCCCACATGCGCTAGAAGTTTGGAATAGGGAATTGTCGATTAGACATCGCCCACATGGCAACATTACGATGGATGTTACATGCGTTAGAGTGAGCCATGAAGGGAAAGTACGTGAGTTCGATCCACACCTTCGATCGTGAATTGTTTACATAAAATTTATTTATTAAAATAAATAAATTTTATATTCATTTAATAAATGAACAAATATAAATTGAGTTCTATTTGATTAATTTACGAATAAGTTTTTGAAAAAATTGCTTATCTATTCATTTACATACTAGTTTAATTAGTTTATTTTTTTTACATTTTAAATATTAATGAAGGTATAGACTAAATTAAATATAATGTGAATTTTAAAGTTCAAACTATGAAGTATAAGAAATTTAAAGACTAGTGTTGTTATTTCATTATTTTTTCTATATGTAAACAAATACGTTAGCAAAGAACAATTGAACATGAATATTTCTAAAAATAAATAAATAAACAAACTACGAATTAAATATGAACACTTGTAAAAATAAAAATAAAAAAACGTATAATTGTGATACAAATAAAGAAGAAGCAGAGAGAAACAAAAGAAAAGAGAGAGAGCCTGTGCTTCTGCATTAAAGGCTGGGGTGGGGCAGTAGGTCCACTTCTGCAATTTTTTAATGTAAACGGCTTCTTCTTTTTGAGCTTGGCTCTCTTTTCACACTCTATAATTCCTATTCAATTTCTGCATATGTATCTTTGCAGAATACAGCTCTTACTGTAATGTTTTAATCAAATAAAATTACAGTTGTAGTTATAACAGTTATTATAAGCTAACATTAAGACCCATGTTTAAGTGTTGTGTACTTCATCTTCTTCCCTTGGAAAAAGTAAAACTCTATCCTCTATAAAATTTTAATAAATATTCAACCAACTGAAATCATTCTTATTCAGTCCTCCATGAAAATTTTCAAGAGCAATAAAGTCCTAAACTACCACGTTTTCGAAATGTGAATGTTCTGGAAGCAGAAAGTAGAATAAAAACTCAATGGATATTACATTGACAAAACAAAATGAAAATTATGTCCCCCGGCAGCAACCAGAATCCATTTGTAAAAATATTGACTGTTGCCTGCTAGGGGTGTACAAGAATTCGGGTCGGTTCTTTTAATAAAGGATGAATCGAACCATATTATACTGTTTTTTTAAAAAAAAATCGAAATCGAATGGTATAAAAAAATGGTTCATTTGATTTTATTCAATTCGGTTTTATAATTTTTAACTATTCATTTTCAAACCCAATATAAAAAAAATTAAGCTTAAAAGGAGTTTAAACACAATTTTAATTCATAGAAAATGATATTATTAATTTTAAGAGTTTGTTTTGTAAAAAATTCGAAATAATTTTGATTTAAATCATTATTTTCTTAATTTAGTTTGATTTGAATATACATATTTCATTAAAAAAAACTGAAATCTAACCGTGAAATTATATATCTAAATCAAATCAAAACTAAACCATAAAATAAAACATTCAAACCAAATTAAATCATACAATTCATTTTAAATCAATTTTTTAGTTTTCTCGATTTCGTGACTTAACCCTATTACCTACCATTGTTAATAAATTATATTTTATTAAGCTAAGGTGATTATAAATAAATATTTATTCTAAATACTCCCAACTATTCAACAATAAATGTTTCATCACCCTACTGTAGTCTCTGATACCCGAACTCGTGACCTCTAATAATAACAATTATTTCTTTAGCAATTGAAGTAATTTGGTTAATGAAACCGGTCCATAATGTTGACAATCCATGGTTGGCGTGTCGGTGCACCGAGTCACCAGCCAAATTAGATGGCACATCGTAATGGAGGAGGGGAAGTTCTATTGTAAAATGGTAATACGGGTACCATGTTTAAATCAAGGGTAAATTATATTAGATATCACTGAATTTTAAGTATCGTATCATTTATATTATTGGACTTTTAATTTTGTTAATTATAGTATTGAACTTTAATTTTCGTTTCAATTATAGGTCGTTAGATCGTTAACAGTTAAGTCAAAATCTATCGTTTTGATAAGATGTCTACGTAGCCGTCAACCAAGTTAATGTGCCGTTATGTATAATTGAAACGAAAAGAATAATACAATTGACAAAATAAAAAATTCAGTAATATACATAATACAACGATTAAAGGTCAGTGGTATCTGATAAAGTTTACCTTAAATCATTTAAATAAGAGTGGAGAACAGCCGATGGCGGACCCCCTGTTGAAAATCAGAGGGCCTGATATAAGGGAGAAAAAGAATCTAATCAGAACCATCATCCAATAGAAATCAAAATGTGTATGAGCATGTAAGATCCAATACCCAATTACAATATATTCCATTTTTTTCCTTTTCTAAATTTTGGTTTTGAGAAGAGAGAGCAAAGAGCATCTTGCCTACATTGTGGTCATGCCCCCATGTGCAATCCCTTCTGTAAAAGGAAAAATATGGCAGAGTAAGTGCTATTATTTTGCATTGAAATGACATTGTTGGGGACAGCTTAATGCTAAATATACTTTTATATATTTATGATGAATAATTCGCAGACATACTATGGTTGGTAGTTAGGGAGAAGATGAAATACGGTGTCACATATTTTTCTTACATCACATCAATATATATATATATATATATATATATATATATATATATATATGTGTGCGTGTATTATGCTTCGAGCATATTATTAAACATTGACTCAAATTGTATTATTATAATTAGAAATTAAATTGAATTTTATTATAATTATATTAGTTGAAGTTTAGTTTGTGATTAAATTCATTTAGCTAAAAACTGTTAGAAGAAAATATTTTAGAGATACAATCATTATGTAGTATATGTAATTTTTGGGTTTACGTTGTAGATATAAGTTTGATAGAAATATTGAGGGATTAATTTGAGATATATCAGCTTTTAGTATTGATATTAAGTTTTGAGATAAATGTGATTCTATATTTTTGTATCCTTCATGATTTTTACATTTATGGTGAATATTATTTTATTTATAGGTGCATTTAGGCAAATTTCAACCACATTAAATCATCTATCTTACATATGTCTTATTTTATGTTAATTTTGATTTATTGTTTTTGCGCTTAACAAATTCAGAAGGGATGGGGTCACTTCCTTGTTTGATTGATCAAATGTCTCAATCTCTCTCCTTGGATGAAATCTGAGAGTCGTGTTGTCCTCAACCAAGGAACTTTAGACGCCTATTCAATCTCTCCATGATTGTGTGTCACTTTCAGTACTCTGTTTGTTAAAGAATCCATCATCATCAAAAGCTAGCCACCCAAGTGGTGCAATCATATTTCCCTTTTCTTCTTCTTCTTTCCTCACTCGACTCAAACAAACCTTTTATGATGATTAAGGACAGCTTAATCAACTGCTTAACCTTAAGCACACATTTGCATGGCTCTAAGAATAGCAGTTCAAAACCCTAAACACACTAACTTGGTACCCGTTTTTTTTTCTTTTATTGGTGTTGGGTCATGATTAACTTTATTTATGGTGATGTTAATGGATGAGGGGTATGAAGGGAGGAAGATGGCCAGATCTTTACAAGCTCCAATGAGAAGATCTAGTGTTTGAACAGATGCATCCACAATAAGAGAAGGTTGGACCATCGTCAAGTCGACCAATCACTTTCCATTTCTTCAGAAGAGGTGGGAAAATACATAAGTTTTATTGGATCAAAGCCTATGAATAAAGCATTGAATGGGAGCTTGAAATGGTACAATAGTGTATATAGGGGACTTTTTGGCAAAACTTTAGAGATAATATTCAAGAAGAAATTAATTCATGAGATAATGCACTCCCAAGATTAATTGCTTAAATAGGGTGAAATCCACAGTGTTGATTGTAGATCACTATGCCTTTCGGACGACCTACTAGGTCGCCATGTCTTTCTGGTGAGCTACGAGAGATTGCATGTGCCATGTACGTGCCTAGGCCATCCGACCGAGTTATGTGAGAGCATCCGAGGTTATCCGAGCGAGCTATTCGAGGGCAGCCGAGCGAGCAATGCGAGGGCAGCTGAGCGAGCGAGCAAGGGTAGGTCTCCCGGAGTGCATGGCGACCTACAAGGTCGCCCGGAGGGCATGACGACCTATGTGTTGGTACGTGCATGTGCCATGCAACACGTTCATTCTCTCTGTGAGTTCACCGGGAAGCTGCCACGTAGTAGGTCGCCCGAAATGCATGTCGACCTACGGCCAACACTGTAGATTTCACCTTATTTGAGCAATTAATCTGTGGAATGCATTATCTCGTGAATTAATTTCTTCCAAAACATTGTCTCAAAAGTTTTGTCGGACTTTTTCCTACATTCATGATAAGGGAAAAGTTGGGTGTGGGCAGGAAGTCAAGGGTTACTCGAGTTCTTATTTATTTATTTGGAGGAACTATTATTGGTTTTACTTACGGTGCTGAAAAGGTTAGAGAAAGTGCCTAAAAAGGACCGTCTTTATTTCAGATTTGTATAATTTTTTCCAATATTATATTTTTACTGGAGAGTTTTTAGGTGGGTACACACTACACAAGCTTTTGTAGGTCGTAGATAGTGACCACGATGCTTCACGTGATGTCTTGGAGTTTTTCTCTTCGTTGGAAAGCTAGAATCCCCAGTGGCTTTGATAGATTTGACCAAGGTTTGGTTCCCCTCTTACAGAATTAAAATGCCTTAATATATTTGGTGTAGGGCATCCCTAATCATGCAAAACGTGTATGTAGATACTTTGGTTTGCGCATTGAGAAATATTCATCCTTTTTCCCACCTTATCCAACGACTCATTATAGAAACGTTGAGAGCTAGGTAGATCCCCCAATAATCAAAGAACAATCACATCATGCAATACAGCTGCTTCAAAATGTTGTTTCCACTAATACTGGTTGTTGGGGAAAAAAGGGCAGAGATGACTTCAGCACGAAGTTGTACCTCTGCTCACCAAACATCAACCCATAATTAAAGTTCAAACCATATGTCCCTCACCGTGAAAAAAAAATAAATACAAAATAAAGAGGTTAGGTACTTAACCACTTGTTATAAGATCCACAATCAACCGGACTTAAAGTTTCATAATTGTAGGTGGCATGAATGGAACTGTGATGATGTTTCACGATTCATTCTTTCTGCTTTAAGTAAAAAGTCGTAAACAATGAATTAGAAGGTAGAAAGAAATTATGAATAAAAGAGAGGAGATTAAAAGGAAAGATATATTTTTTAGCTTTACATGATGATTTTTATATATATTTTCGCTGTTGGTACCATATATAGGATAATAATGGTTATTTTTATATTAATAGATTTTATAGATCTGAAGCAGGTCATGAAAGTCAACTAATAATCATATTAAGAAACTATAGTCGTCTGAAAAATATATGATAGTCGTCTGAAAAATATATGATGTTAAGGTAAAGTCGTCCTACATCAACTGGTAAGGTGAACATGCCATAAACATGTGGGCAGATAAGTATGAGGATTGAAGATGCATGCATCATGCAAAAAAATTGATTGGGAAGATCTTAGCAGGTTTTTTTTTCAGACAAAAACCCGTGTCGGGAAACGTGGATTAAATTAATATAGTAAAATTAGTACATCGATCAACTAAAGGTAACAAACAAAGTGCTCCGTTAAGATGACAATATATATTTCATTACTTCAAGAAAAGCACTGAAATTTAGACCTTTTGGACATCATGTGTATGATCCATGTTTCTCAAAAGCAAGGACATGAAACCTATTATGCATATAATATTACAATCAAACATTCCAAAACCAATATTAAACTAATTAGAACCCTAAACATCAAGGCAAGAATTATGGGAGGATAGGGATATTCTGCCTGCTTTGAACTATGCAATATTGGATTGTGTTTCATTGTCTGATATTCAACCTTTTAATATATATATATATATATATATAAACATTGTTCATGGTCTTCAACTCGTAACTAATCCTAAAATTATTTATTACAAATTTTCATCCAAACCAAGATAGATGAGTCGTGTACAATGATTACACCCAACATTTCTCCACAAACATAATATAAAGTAAGAGGGACGATCCTTATAATTGTTTCACCCCTCTAGAATAATGCTTCTTACTGTACGAGTAAAATCCAAGCTAGTTTCACTTGGGCTTTTGCTGACATCAATTCATCAGACGCTGTCCCAAGCACTGCTGTTTTCACCTCGCAAAAAGCGACCGTACATTTACCAACCGCACAAACTTTAAACAGAAACACCAGCTTTGAACCTACTAGGGATTGTCATGAATATAATAATAAACTCCATGAATGAGAAGATAGACATGGCCTGTCGCTGTCAAAAGAAATGAAGTTGGTCGATGAATTATAGGATGATTAGAGTTGGTAATGATCTCGTCTTGTCATAAACAGACGGTCAAAGCACAAGCGTATAATTGCCTGTCGAAAAAACTTTCTCGGTGTCAGGAAGGCTGAATTGAGAGCTCATTTTAGTCATCATGTAAACTGCAGAAGAGAGAAAAGAGAGATCCCAAAACTAAAGAAAATCTTACTAGTAGAAAAGTACACTGGTTCTCATACATCTTTGCTTCAATATCCGCGTATAGTTCAAAGCGTACAAAAACTGTTTGTGATTATCAATTTACCATATTCATTTCTCAAAATTTACAACGAAAACTCTCCATCTCTCTTGAGCTAAGCTAGTCAAACATACCACTTAATGAACCTGTCGAGAAATGAACAGAATCATGTGAGTTTTGTGCTCTAGCACTTCCATGTGTGGGGTCCCATCGTGTTTTTTCGACGCTCACAACCTTTACATACACATACATATATATATATATATATATATATATATATATCATCTGATCGTCCATCATGCTTATGTTATCTTTTTCTGAATAATTTAAGGTGATTATAAAGTAATATTTAATTAAAATCTTTCTTAATTATTGATAATGCGCACCTATACAACTGTTTGAACTCGTGTACTCTAGTAATAACATATTTTTTCATTCATTAATACTAATCTTGTTTTCATGCATGTATAGTAGAAAATAATTTGGTTGTTGATCTTGGATGCACCAAAATGATGGTGAGAAATGGAATATTGAGAGTGAATAAATAGAGAAGGTGGCAAATATAAGCGTCGATCTTGGGACTGAAACGAGTGGTTATACCTAGATGTGTCAGAAAGGTAAAGAAAATTTTAAAAGATGTTGAATACAAAGAGATATGGGTCCTCAGAGAAATACTCAGAAATGGATCAAAACTCAGGATGTTTGCATAAGAATAATAAGGGTATATACAGAGAAGAAATAGCAGTAGTATACAACTAGTACAAGAGAGAGCAGTTTCTTGAAAACGGAGGCTTGAAATTTGATTGATAAAAAGAGAACCGTTGGGAACAGAGATTGCAGAAACCGTGGGGCCTCATAAAATCATTTTGGTAAAATTAAAGCATGATTAATGCAAATACAGTAACAGAGAAAGAGAGAGAGAGAGAGGTATAAATGTGACATTTCCATGTTGGTTTGCTTAAAGCAGATTAAGGTGAAGCTATTCCCTTCTTTTAAAGGAAAAAAAGGAGAATGAAAGAGAGGGTGTAAAGGAAAGTTAATGGAGGAACATCTCAGTCCATTAGCTGTTACTCATCTTCTTCAACACACACTGAGAAGCCTGTGCATTCATGACAACTCTCAATGGGTTTATGCAGTCTTTTGGAGGATCTTACCCAGAAATTATCCACCTCCCAAGTAAGGAAGCAAATTATACAAGAAACAACTAGTAAAAGTTTCTGTAGGTTTCCTTTTTTTTTATCTTCCAAGATGAAGGATCTATCATGTCTGACTAATGCGTATTTGTCATAATCACTCACTAGTTTTATAATTTTTAATACCTTTTTGTGACATAATTGTGTTTTTTTTTTATTACTGTGATGATAGATGGGATGGTCAAGGAGCTTATGACAGGTCAAGAGGAAACAGGAGAAACTGGTATGCCAATCCATGCATATTTTTTATAAATTATTTCTGGTATAAACACCATTTCATAGTGTTGCATATTTGAACAAAATTCCAGGATATTAGTTTGGGAAGATGGTTTCTGCAACTTTGCTGCCTCGGCTGCTGATATCAACTCCGGCGACTGTCCCAGTTCATCGGTTCATGGCGGCGGTGAGTTTCAACACTGTCAAGGTCTTCAACCGGAGGTTTTCTTTAAGATGTCACACGAAATCTACAATTATGGAGAAGGGTAAGAATTTTCCATAAGATATTTCAATTATTAATATCAAGCAAACTGATTTTTTTGATCTGGTAACGTGGGCAGATTGATAGGAAAAGTGGCTGCAGATCACAGTCACAAGTGGATATACAAAGAACCAAATGAGCAGGAAATCAACTTCTTGTCAGCATGGCATAACTCGGCAGACTCAGTAAGCATATACTTATATATGTTTGTTCATCAAATCCATGCTTATACCCTTCGGTTTTCTCACAAAATCTTCTTTCTGTAGTTTCCTAGGACATGGGAAGCACAGTTCCAGGCAGGAATAAAGGTATATACCATAACATAATCATCTTCATCTCAAAGAGGGTTAGGTAGATCTAAATCTACTTTTACTTGCTTTGAATTGAATTAATATGTTTGCAGACCATCGCTTTGATTGCAGTTAGAGAAGGTGTTGTTCAACTAGGAGCTGTTCACAAGGTCCCCTCTCTCTTTCTCTCTCAAAAGCTACACAATTTGCTTTGCCATCATGTTTCACTGACAGTATCATATATATATGTATGTATGTACGTATATAAATCTCCATTAAAGGTAATTGAAGACCTGAGTTATGTTGTGCTACTAAGAAAGAAGTTCAGCTACATAGAAAGCATTCCCGGAGTACTCTTGCCCCACCCTTCCTCTTCTGCTTACCCTTTCAATGGCACACCGGAACCATGGGGGCATTTTCCGTCAGGGTCATCGATTGCGCCACCACCTCCACCTGAATTCTACGATCATTTCAGTCAGCCAATGAAAATAACTCCTTCCATGAGCAGCCTCGAAGCCCTTCTTTCCAAGCTTCCATCAGTCGTGCCGCCACAAGCTTCTGCCGGGTACTGCGAGTCTCAGCCGGTACAGTCGCAGTTCTTATCATCGCAAAGGTCTGTCGAATACCATATGGGAATCGAGAAAGTGGCGAAAGAAGAAATCGATGAAGAGTATAGGCCTGAACAAGATATGGGTGAAAGCAGCACCTCCATTTCTGCTTATCATCGTCAACAGCATTATCTTCACCAACACCATCACCATGATCTCATGTAAGCAGCTGTAGGCCCAACAATGGATTTTGATATCATATAAACATATGTGGATTGTGCATGCGAACGGTGCACTGATTTCCTCTAACGTTATCAATTAGGCGATGATCATTTTCCCTTTTGTTAATTTCTACCAAAATATAGCAGCTTTCTCTGCTGCTGAAGCTTTGTTTAGTCCTAGATTCCGAGCTAGCTAGTACATATACTATTATTCATCTATAATGAATCTTCTTCATCTTTCATCCCTCCATTTATATGAGCTTAAATTCCCTGTTAGTATAAGATTCTTGAGAAGATTGTTTCTTTGGTGCATATTTATATGACAATAAGGATCATACTTCACTGCAATTCTTCCAAAATCATCATTGCTTTAGACGTATAGTTTTTTTTTTGGAATGATAAGTGTTAAAATCAATTAATGTTGCATGAAGAAGCAATTAATACACAAGGATATTGATAGGGTAATTAAATCAACCAAATCAAGCTCATGGCATAATTATTAAGAATTACAGTAAAAGAAATGAAAACTTGATGATTCCATTATGATAGTTGAATATCCTAAAATCAAAAAATAATAAATGTTATCCAATTTCAATACTGTATAATCCTCAATTCGCCTTGTGATGATATCAAGACTTGTTTTATTCTTATGAAAGAATCAAAATCCCAAACCATAGAGTATTCTTGTTTTCTTTTAAGAGAGAAAAAGAAAGAGCCTTTAGAAAAAAAACTGTCTGCTACGTCAGATTTAAAAAAATGATTTCACTATATTTTTTAAATCACAAAATAACAGAAAGGTCAAAATAACTGAACCTCTACTTTTCAGTTATATATAACACCACTCAATCTTATATTTTCACGGTATGGGACGGAGGGATTTACACCTGATAATTGCCTCCTCAATACTACACTAATCATCACCGTGTGTACAACAACATCAATTATCAATTACTTAAATTATATGAATCAATGTTAGAAATCAAAATTTCTAACATTCTCCCACTTGATTCATATATGACAAGTATATAACATATTAACATAATTTGAGCTCACTTAAATAATGTAAAAGTCACAACTTCGTAAGAACTAAACCGATCGAATCATGGCGGTCACGGGCCTAGCAAACGTCTCGATTCCTCCCATGTATTACAGGTCAATCCAATTCAAACAAACACAATTTAATAAGATAGACACATGAAAATATCTTATTTGACAATGTCTTAAAATAAGATACAACATCTATAATCATAACAAAATATGCATAGCTAAAATATGATTCATAGATAAGCAAAATCCAAAAAACATCAATATCTAGAGTATCAAACAAACATAAATGTGCAAGACATATATTGATACATGTATGAACAATTATCCGCTATATAAGGACTTCGCGACTACTCCAATTTCACTAACATGGCCAATAAATATATTAGGAGTTAGTCATTTAGTCAACTGATTTGCAATCATATTATTAGTGCCAATGTGGACTATTTGAACTCTTTGATTTTGCATCTCTTCTTTGACAAACAGATACTTTAAATCCATATGTTTGGCACCCTTGGAGTATATATCATTCTTAGAGAAGAATACAACTGTCACATTATCACAATAAATCCTCATCGATTTAGCAATGGTACCAACGATCCCTAAATCATCAACAAAATTGCGCAGCCATAACGATTGAACTGTATCTTCAAAGCATGCTACAAATTCAACCTCCATAATGGAAGTAACAATGACAGACTGCTTATCACTCTTCCATGAGACAACTCCACCAACTAGAAGGAACACATAGTCGAATATGGACTTCCGGGTATCCGAACATCCGACATAGTCCGAGCCTGAGTAACCAACAACCTCAAGGTTTCTAGTTCTTTTATATGTGATCATGTCATCCTTAGTGCATTTCAAGCACCATAAAACTTTCTTTGCAGCTCTCCAATGAACCATCATAAGATTTGATTGATAACGACCCAACATACCGACCGCAGAGCTTATATCCGACCTAGTATAGGTCTGAGCATACATCAAACTCTCAACTAATGAAGCATAAGAGATATTATCCATTTCTTTGCACTCCATGTCTTTCTTGGGACATTAGGATAGACTGAAATTGTCTCATTTCTGGATGGGAAATGGATTAGGTGTACATGATTCCATCTTAAATCTTTCTATAAATTTGTTGATGTAAGCCTTTTGAGATAATCCCAAAATTCCTCGTAATTTATCTCGAAATATTGCTATTCTGATCACATAAGAAGCCTCATCCATATCCTTCATCTCAAAGTTGCTAGAAAGGTAGCCCTTAACATCATGTAATAATCCACGATCACTAGCAGCAAGAAGAATATCATCTATATACAACACAAGGATTATAAATTTACTTCCCACAACTTTCATATAGATACATCGATCAACGATCATTTCTACAAAGCCATATGACAATACATTATCATTAAACTTTAATTACCATTGTCGGGAAGCTTGTTTTAATCCATAGATTGATTTCTTCAACTTACATACTAGATTTCTGTAACACCCCCAACCCGTACTCGACCCGGATACGAGTCTAAGGTGTCACATTAACTTTTCAAACTTTAACTCTTAATAAAAAGTCAAGGAAATTTAAAACATTCACTAAAATAAAAGTGGTTTATTTACATAAGTTGACCAAAGTAAAACAAAATTGATCTAAGCATTCATAACTAACACTTTTCTTACATGCCAACACACTATACACAATCAAAATACATATTTTATTAGTTACTTCTGATCTGATCTTCTAGGAATGATGATGTCCTTGCTACTCTTATTTCTGCTCTTCTGGATTCTTGGTACCTACGTGTAAATCACTTACACGATAAGCCACATACTTAGTGAGACATAAAATAAATATATATCAATAATATCATGAACATATACTATTCTCAATCCAATATAACATTACAATGCACATGTAGATACCACACTATGACATATAAGTATTATATGCGTGAAAGAACAATTATGTCTCATAAGAGTTTTCCTTTAATTTATCTTTGAATGCCCATGTACATTATTGAGAACAGAAGGTACGTGATTACATTGAGGTTGTACACAATGCTGTCACCACAGCTCGAATAAAATCCCACTAGGGGCACTGAATATTTATCCCGAAAGACCGTTATGTCCTGAAGGACCACTGATAATCCCTCGACTCTTGGCATGTCAATTATACCTATATCTCTCACATTAAGTAACATGGGATTAATTATAATACAATTCTAATTTTCATATATCTTCTATCACTTTTCACATAACCACATAATTCACTTCATAGTACACATGATCATTTTCATTATTCCCATACCTGAATGGATTCTCATATAATTGCATTCATTCATATAAGTTCATATTAAAGCATGAATGAATTATGCATAAAATCACTATAACAATAATACATATATAAGTATGCATGTGCATGAATATGAAATCATAAGTTTAACTATAAGAGATAGACTCATCGCAAGTCTTATCTCAATTCAATTTCATCTAGGATATGCACTCAACTTAGCCTTGCTTGCTTTGACTCGATCCTAATCTTTCGATTGTTCTGGAATAAGATTACGTTCTATATCTACATAGTAATGCATTGATACATATCTGTATACTAATTAATATATTATAATCTATCACTTCTTAGACTAAAATAAATGGCACTTTCATCTCTTAAATAATGTAGGTATCGATGCACTCTATAGTGTATCGATGCATCCTTTAACGAATGCATCGATGCACTACTTATGCATCGGTACACAAATTGCATTCGATGTTTTCATCTTAAGGTGGTGTATCGATGCACTAATGGCATTCGATGTTTTCATTCCATTGATAGTGCATCGGTACCCATTGAATGTGTACCGATGCATACAACCCAGAAATTACATTTTGAGCACGAAATTCACTTCTTTTTTAGCTCAACACTTTATATTTCATCTCCTTTAATATCCCTAATTTTCATACACCTACTTAAACTAATTAATACACATTCAATACCTCTTAAACTTCAAAATCCAATCCTCCACATAGAATTCAAGAATCTCACTCAAATTCCAACATGTTCTAAATCTAATTCTAACACTTCATATTCCTTAATCAAGTTGGTGACAAGTCAAATTCAACTTCCAATTCTCATTATGAATTATTTCAAAATTTCATTCAAGAACTCCTAACCTTTAATTCTTCATACACCCTTTATCTTGTTGCTTTAAGATAAATTAAGCTTTCCTTAAGCTTAAATATTGTCAATAATCAAAACCAAACTTAAATTTCAGCTAATAACAACTAATAAGAATTCTTACCTTTACCTTGGCTCACACGCACGAAGAGAAAGGAGGAGAAGAGAAGTCTGGAAACTTCATTCTCTTCCATGTGTAGCTAATATATAAACCAATCTTTATTTTTCTTGCAAATGACCATTCTATCCTTCTATTCCTCATTCTTTTCAATTTGATCCTACACAACATTTTTCATATAAGTCTTTGAACTAATCAACTATTCTACTTAATCACCAAATTCTGTAACTTTATAATTTAGTCACTAACCCAGTATTGAGGATGTTATAATTTCTTCACTTGTGGTCTTAAAACCTTGAGGTTGGTCCATATATACATCTTCTTTTCAAATCTCCAATAAAAAGAGTCTTTCCTTAATGAGCCACCAAGCCATTATAATCCTTAAAGAGTCTTTTCAAGAAACAGGAGAGAAAGTCTCTTTACAGTCAATTTCATCCTTCTGAGTATAACTTTCGGCAACAAGTCTGGCTTTATACCTCTCGACATTGCCTTCAGAGTCTCGCTTGCTCTTAAAGACCCACTTAAAACTGACTCTTTTAGAATCCTTTGGAAATCTGTCATTTCCCAAACATTTTTATCATCCATAGATTTCAACTCTTCCTTCATGACCATCAACCACTTGTTAGAATTTTCACCATTCATGGCTTGGTCAAAAGAGACTGGGTCATTATCAATACTCAAGTCATTTCACGCTCAAGTGCATAAACTATATACTCATTTGAAATAGCCGATCTTTCTCTTTAGTATACCTCCTTAATGTTATTTTTCTTGAGGTTGCACTTGCTATTAACATGATAATTTTCTTCATCTTCTTGAACAATGGCACCCTAATTGGATTTGGAGCATTCATTTGGTGTTGTTCCATATTCATGCCTTGTGGTCGTGCTATAATAATAGGAACATCAACTTGAGATGGATCACTTGATGGGTTTTGGTCCATCAAGAGTCTCTCATCTCTACATTATTGCTCCCATACTCCCATGGACTTTGTCGTTTTCAATAAAGCGATCATTCTCAGACTCTATAATTCTCGTACTATGGTTAGGACAATAAAATCTATACCCTTTTGACCTCTCCGGATATCCAATGAAATAACCACTAATGGTATTGGAATCCAACTTCTTTCATATGGATTATATATCCTCACTTCGGCTTGGCATCCCCACACGTGAAGATGTCTTAAACTAGCTTCGTAGATGTCCACAATTCATAAGGTGTCTTAGAAATTGCCTTATTAGGTACCCTATTCAAATATGTATGCGATAGTCTCAATGCGTACATCCATAATGAAATAGGTATAGAACTATCATTCATCATAATTCTAACAATTTTCCATCAATGTACGATTACATTTCCTCTTTGGGCAATTAGCCTTCTTGTGCCCAGTTTTGCAAAAGAAACATTTCAGTATCTTGTCAACCCTCCTTTTCCCTTTACCGGGTTGCATCTTAAATGATTGTTTCCCTTGTTCTTTCATTTCTTACTTGGATCTTTGTCACCAATAGACCAACGTTTGAATTACCACAATAGGCAAGTTGGCTTGGGGAAGTTTGACCTTAAGGTCTCTCTTTGCCTTGCCTCCTCTTCAAGAGTATTCGAAAGAGACCATTTTTCCTTAAGTTGGTTGTATGTTCTCCGAAATTGTTTGAATCATCACTCTTACATGATTTAGCATGAACTCAACCACACCCTCTCACCAAGATCCATATCCCAACTTTTAAGCTGGTGTAGGTATTCACCATGTGAGTAATGTGTTCTTCCATTGGCTGAGCTATAGTGTACTCCTATTAGATAAATCATCATAAGAGCAGCAACAATAGACTTATCCACAATGACATTCATAATAATTTCTTAATTTCAGCCACAAATTCCCTCACATTCTTAGTATTGGGCTATGAAGGCTTAATATTAGGCACTATGCTAAGCTTAAGAAAACTCATCATAAGCCTATTCGATCTCTCCTAGTTCTCCATAGTTTCTTATTGCCTTTAGACTGGTATTGGTTGGTTTAGTGGGATCATCCATAACTAGAGCTAAATCTAGTTTCAAAAGGCCAACATTTAGTTTGACATATTCGATCCAATCATCATAGTTCTGCCTATTAAACTTGATACCATTGGCAGTCATATTTGACATATAGAGACCACTGCAAACATTTACATCTTATATTAATTACTTTGAATTTAAACCACAATCAGACTATAATATACCAAAACATTACATTTAAATTCACCTTTGGGCTAATCAAAACACAACCAACAATCATCAAACATGCTCATTCTTATAACATATAAAAGGTCAATCATTAAGTTTACTTTAACATACAAGTCCATCTTTTGATGTAACTATATATTAATTAAACAAAGTTCATAACCTACTTCAATTATTATTAATCATGAGTAAGATCTACATTGGGTAATCGTATAACTACATGTTAATAACTATAAATGTTTATATTATTAAATGTTATTTATGATGCTACATCAAATAAACATTTATAAACATAAATAAATCATTTAATGAATTCGATTGGGCCACTTTTGTGACTAACGCACTCGCTAAAATATTAAAGATTTAAATCATGATCCAAATTGTTTGATGTGATCCTATACTTGCCATGGCAACGTCACTTGCCACGACAACATCATTAACTCTTGCCTTGGCAACTTCACTTACCACGACAACGTCATTAACTCTACTTGCCACGGTAACGAATTCATCATCAAACCGGGATCATATCATTGTTCTTTATCAATTAACAATCAATCTAACATCAATATCATAATCAATTGTCAATTTGCAAATTCAATAAGAAAATACACAAATTTCTTATGAAACCTTTAATAAGAAAAATACCCAAATTTCTTATGAAACTTAAATTGGTGATTTAATTCCTAAAACATGCTCTGTGGGCAAATGTTAAATCAATTAATCTTGCATGCGGAAGCAATAACACATAAAGATCTTGATTGGGTAATTAAATCAAACTAAATCAAGCTCATGACATAATTATTAATAAATACAGTAAAAGAAATGAAAACTTACTTGATGATTTCATTATGATAGTTGAATATGCCAAAATAAATAAATGATAAATGTTATCCAATCCTAATAGTGTATAAACCTCAATTCGCCTTGAGATGATATCAAGATTGTTTGATTCTTGATGAAGGAATCACAACCCAAAGAAAAGAGTGTTCTTGTAACATCCCAAACTATGGGTTAGTGACTTATTTGTAAAGTTTCAGAATTTGGTGATTAAAGTAGAAGAATGGATTAGTTTAATGATTTATCTAGAAATAAATCCTAAAAGATTAGTAATTATTAAAGGAATTAAAGGGCAAAATAGTCTTTTTATCTAAAAGATAATTATCTTATCTCTTTATTAAGAGATAAACATGTAAGGATCTCCTGAACTTCTTCTCCTTCTTCTTCCTCTCTTCCGTATCTCCAAGCTCAAAGGTGAGTCTTCTACTTAGTTAATTATTTGTTAAGTTTAAGATTGGGTTTTGATCATTAGATGATAACTAAGCTTAAGGAAAGCTTAAGTTATCTTAAGATCAAAAGATAAAGGAGATAGAGAAGATTAAAGATTAGAGGTTCTTGAATGAAATATTGGAATAGAGTTCATAAAAATTGAAAGTTGGATTTGACTTGTATCATCTAAGTAAGAGATATGAAGTAATAGAATTGGATTTGCAACATGTTGCAAAATTGATGTAATTATTGAATTACATATGAAAGATAGGATTTTGAGGTTTAAGATGAAATAAATGAGTATAAATTGGTTAAGGATGTGTACTAGAGTTAAGAATGAAAAAGGGGATTAAACATGAAGGATTTAATCCAAATGAATGAACTTTCGGGTTCAAAGAGGATTCTGGGCAGAGTGCACCGATGCACATTCATGGTGCATCGATGCATCAATGTTAAAACCCAGAAATTTTTGAATGTGCACCGATGCATTGGTAGTGCATCGATGCACTCTTTAAAATAAAGACATCGAATGCAATTCGTGCATCGATGCATAAGTAGTGCATCGATGCATCCCATTAATAGTGAAACATCGAATGCAATCGATGCATCGATGCATAAGGAGTGCATCGATGCATCCAGCAATAATACTACATCGAATACCTTTTATGCACCGATGCATCAGTAGTGCACCGATGCATACCTTCATTAAAAGATGAAATTGACTTTTCTCTTAGTCTAAAGAGTGAACCATTAGAGTATATTAGTTATAATAATGATATAGATCCATGTGTGATTATGTAGATACTAAAGTAAGCTTATTCCGGAACGATCGAAGGATTAGAATCGAATCAAAGCAAAGCTAAGGTAAGTGCATACTATATGTATAGTATAATGGAATAAGACTTGTGATAAGTCTAATCCTTATGTTGATTTTTATAATACAATGATTGTGAACATGCATACATGATAATTATGGTGATATGATATGTGATATGAGAACATGATATGAATTAAGTGATATGAGCTAATGATCTACGTGAATGTATGCACTGTGATACATGTGATATGATATGAAATATATAATTACACACATGTGGTATGTGACAGAAGAGAAAGAACAAGTGATATGAAAGGTATAATGCCCATATAACGATATGAGAACTATAGGTGTAGTTGGCATGCCAAGAGTCGAGGGTTTACATATGTTTAAAGGCACATATGAACAGTTTACATATGTTTAAAGGCACATATGAACAGTTTACATATGTTTAAAGGCACATATGAACAGTTTACATATGTTTAAAGGCACATATGAACAGTTTATATATGTTTAAAGGCACATATGAACAGTCTACATATGTTTAAAGGCACATATGAACAGTTTATATATGTTTAAAGGCACATATGAACAGTCTACATATGTTTAAAGGCACATATGAACAGTTTATATTGTGACCTCTGGATCGTGGTCCTTCGGGACGAATACTGAACTAAGGTTCGGTGCCCCATGAGGGAATTGATACGAGCTGTGGTGACAACATTAGTGCACAACCTCAATGCACTCACATACCTCTATTCTCAATAATATACATGGGCAATGCAATTGAAATACCGAATTAAAGTGAAAGTGATACAAGAAGGTAAGTTTCGTATGTGTATTATATGATTATATATGTTATCGTGTGATAGATACATGCATCTTGAAATGTCATGATCCAATGGTAAGTATGAACATTCATAAGTTTATTGTTATATGTTTATTTATTGCCTCACTAAGTCAACGACTTAGCGTGTGATTGTTTCACACGTAGGTTTCGAGAAGAGTAAAGAGTAATGCGGAGCAAGACAGGTCAGTTCTCCTTACCAAATGTCAGATCAGAAAATATATGTACTGTATATAGAGTGTAGTTGGCATGTAGTCTAAAGATATAAATTGTATGAACTCTGATATATTTTGTAAACGTTTTGAATAAGTTAAATGTTAAAAGTTTTTAAATTACTCACTATTTTATACGAATAATGTTTGAAAAGTCAATGTGACACTTCGGACTCGTATCCGGGTCGGATACGGGTTGGGGGTGTTACAATTCTTGTTTTCTTTGAAAGAGAAAAGAAAGAGTCTTGAGGAAAAAATGTCTGCTACATGAGATTTTAAAAAACTGATTCCACAATATTTTTTAAATCACAAAATAACCAAAAGACCAAAATAACTGAAATGCCCCTCTACTTTTCAGTTATACATAACACCACTCAAACTTATATTTTCACGGTATGAGACGGAATGATTTACACCAAATAATTGCTTCTTCAATAATAATACACTAATGATCACTGTGTGTATAACAACAGAAATTATCAATTACTTAAATTATATGAATAAATATTAAAAATCAAAATTTCTAACAGAGGATAACAGTACAAGTAAGAAGACTACTCATGATAATAGTCATTAGAAAACGCCGGAGAAATCACTGTAGGAGGATCGAGATAAAACTGAATTTCCAAAGGAAGATTCCAAGCTATTCGAACCATTATGTCGGCCACTCTATTATATTCCCTTGGGACGTGAACAAACTAAACTCTCCAATCTCTCTTGAGGATTGCTGCAATCCGATAATACAAAGAGGCTCAGACGCCCTCTCCTGGTTCCGAAATAGTCTGAAGCACCTGTTTGTTGTCAGATTCCATCACGACCAATCTGAAACCCAAGTCACAAGTCAACAACAGCCCCTCAAAAAATGCACAACTTCGCCACAGTCGCAGATCATCTTTCGATAAATTTTGCAAATCCCGAATTCCAAGCTCCCTCGCTGTCACGCAGTGCCTCACCACAAGAGGCCAAACCTGAAAATGGGCGATGGCTTCCATCAACATTGATTTTAACCCATCCAAGAAGAGGACGGTTCTATGTGGAATCATGATTCCCCCGAGTAGAGCGTATTTGAAACAAGTCCCTCGTTTCCAAAAAAATAATGTGTTTCAGCTTGCAACCAGAAACTCTGGGCAATAATTGTTTCCGTAGCACAAAAATTTCGCTAAAAAATCATATGGTTCCTTCGACTCCATAAACTCCAAAGAATAGAAATAAACAACATATCCCAATTATCAGTTACCATCGGAAAAACATTTGGATTTACCAATTTCACTTCAATCCAACGATGGATATCCAACCGAAAAAATTGACTAATAGTATCTGACTTCACCACCGCATGCCAAGTACTCCGAGCAACAATAAAGTCTCTAAAAACGTACGAATATGAATCCACAATAGCTCCATAAATAGTACCTTTAGGATCATCCATCATCTGCTAACAATCTCGCTCTTCGTTTGTCAGTAGCCGATCTTGACAATCAACCACAATAAAACCTAAGTACGAGGAAGCCCACGAAACTTACGAATAACTTTCCAAATCGGCAAGTCATCTTCACCAGAGTAGTTCACCTACCTTTATAAGCTCTCTTGGTTGTAAATCAATGATGTGCATCCTAACGCCACCCCAGCTAATCAACATATCTACCCTCAACGGGAGGAGGCGTAGCAGCAATGGAGAGGAGAATTTGTTGGGGCAGTAAATTACTCAGTAGATTCCAATTCCACTCCCATGATGGGAGCGTCATATCCTTGACAAGAACAATCGAATCCATAAGCTCAATGTGAGGGAGACACACCTGCTCAAGGGGACCAATGTCACGTAACCAACAATCCCGCCAAAAATCGATCCCCTACCCAGATCCCACATGCCAAACCTTCCCGAACCTCATTCCACACAACTTGGACTCCTTTCCAAAGTCTTGAACACCCTTGACAGAAAATAGAACTCGGTATAAGTTCTTGGACTTTATACTTAGCTCGAAGAACCCAAGCCCACATATGATCACATTGAGAAATTAATCAAAACCCAATTTTCATTAAAAACATTGCATTCTACGATTGCATTCGTTTTGACACCTAAACCCCCACTTTTAATAGGTTTGTAAATTTTCGACTACCTAACAAGATGGATCTTATGTTATCATCCGTATCTCCCCAATAAATCTCCGAATGATAGATTTGACATCCTTAAAAGTCTTCTTGGGCAGATAACATGACTGCATTGCATAAGACGGTAATGCGTCCAAGATCGATTTGACCAGGACTACCTGACCCGTTAACGATAGGGACTTCGCCTGCCAACCACCCAGTTAATCACACACCTTTGAGCAATATACTGGTAAGTGTTACAGGAAACACGATTATGGAGGAGGGGGACTCCCAAATACTTCCCAGATCATTCATTCTAGTAAATTGAAAGTCAACACTCAAATCTTCCAGCAAGCAACTGTCCACATTAATAGATAAACAAATATTTATTTTGTTTATACTTACTCGGTGTCCAAAACTTGCATAGAAGTTCTCAAGGACTCTCTGGATAACATCAAGAGGGATATAGGTGCTTCAACAAACAAAAATTAGGTCATCAGCAAAGAACATGTATGAAAGTGGAGGACCATTCGACCAAGTCTCACTGGCTTCTGAAGCCCCTCATTAACCGCACGTTGAATCCCATAGGCAAGACGATCCATACAAAGAACAAATAAGTATGGGGAGAGATTATATCCCTATCTGATTTCACGGAATGGCTTGAACTCCTCTGACGTTAAGCCATTCCAAAGGACTTGAGTCGAAGTTGTGGTCATACAATACATAATTAGCCGTCTCAAATTTTTCAGACATTTGATTTCCCCAAGAGTATCATCAATGAAGCCCCACTCAAGCCTATCATAGGCCTTCTCTGGGTCGATCTTGACAGTCATCCAGCTTACCCGACCTCTCTTCTTCCTCTTGGAGTGAATGACCTCCTGCGCTATAACAATATTATCTATTATGCTACTCCCTGGGACAAAGCTTGTTTGACTCTCCGAGATCCACTTTGGTAGAAAAGGCTTTAGCCTATTCATAATCGTCTTAGTGACTATTTGAGGAGCACAATATAGAGACTAATGGGGAGGAACTAGGCAAAACTCTCAGGAGAAGGGATCCTCGGTATAAGAAACAGTAGAGTGCGGTTAATCTCACTCGAAAAGTAACCCTGAGAGAAACTACCCCTAACCAAACAGCAAATATCTGGGCCAACAATTTCCCAATTTTACTGATAAAAAACAGCTTGAAAGCCATTTATCCCAGTTACCTTGGAATGATGCATCTCCATAACAACATGTTTCACCTCTTCATCAGAATCCATACAATTGAGAGCATTTAACTCAGAAAAAAAAACTCACATTGTAAGTGTATCCCCCATTTCCTTCACTGGTGAAGAGTTACTGAAGAACGACACTGCTTGATTTTTTATAACATTCTGATCTAAACATTAACTGCCATCATCAGCTTTCAAAGCCAAAATAGAATTTCGCTTACGGTGACCCTATGCGTAATTATAGAAAAAAAGTTGTATTTCTGTCACCCTGTAAGTTCCAATCGCATCTAGATTCCTGAAACCAAATGCTCTCCTCAATACGCAACACCTCTTACAATTCCTCCTTCAACACCAATTCCAGCTTCAAAAGGAAATCCGATTGGCGAGAGTCTAAAACTCTAGAAATCCCACGCAATCGGGCAAGAAGATATCTCTTTCTTTTTCCAATTGCACATATGTTCGAGGAGTTTCATTCAATGAACTTCGGCTGTAAAACGAGAAGATTCTCCATAACACTTGTAGACACACTTTTTCTAACCAAAATAAACATATATATTTATATATTATATATATATCACATATATATATATATATATATATATATATATATGAGAAAATAACCTCAGTGACAAAAAATCTCAGATAATATACGATTTTGATCAACTTTTTTTGATTTGCGAAAATGACCAACAAAATCGCAATCCGATCTCTAATTCGCATTGCGATCTCTAATTCGCATTGCGATCTCCAGTATCGCAAATTCGCGTTGCATTTCGCGTTGCGATTTTCCATTTCGTGTTGAGATAGTTGAAAATCGCGTTGCGATTTTCCATTTCGCGTTGCAATAGTTGAAAATCGCGTTGCGATAGTCTACAGTTGTCGTTGCGATTTTTAAAATTTGTTGCGATAGTCTACAGTTGTCGTTGCGATTTTCCAAATTCGTTGCGATAGTTAAAAAAAAGATTTTGTTTCTTAAGAATTTTCTCTAAAAAGATAGTATCTGCGCGGACGTGTCGAAGACACGTATTACCACGACCACGACCACGACCCCGACCCCGACCACGACCACGATAACGACCACTACCAATAAAATCGCAACGCGATTTTCAACTATCGCAACGCGAAATGCAACACGAATTTGCGATACTGGAGATCGCAATGCGAATTAGAGATCGCATTGCGATTTTGTTGGTCATTTTCGCAAATCCAAAAAAAGTTAGTCAAAATCGTATATTATCTGGGATTTTTGGTCACTGAGGTTATTTTCTCATATATATATTATATAAGTATTATTATTGTTTTATTAAACTAACACATTTACATTTATTTTGTCTCTGTATCAGGCCCGAAAACAAATTACATGCAGCCTAGCAGAATTGTCCAACCCAGACCCCACAACACACAGCCCAGCTGCACCAGACCCAAACACTTGAACCCACCACACTGACCCAATAGCCCGACCCGTTCGATGATCCACTGGAGCGAACCAAGTCAACAGCCCAACCCGGTTCAAACCTTAAAGTAGATTAGGGTTTTAAACTCTCCTTTCAGCGCCATTTGTTCCACCCGAGCCTTCCTCGCGCCGCACGCAACCATCGCCGGAAATCTCGGCGCCCACATCAACAACCAAGGCAACCAACGATTATTAGGATTCTTGTTCGAATAGAAGTCTTAAAAATAGGTTTTTGCGATTATAAATAAGATGTAACAACACATGAATCAGACACGATTACTAGGCACGAAAATCACACAAAGCACAAGAGAATCACGACATATTTTGTAAACTGTTCGAAAAGAAATAAAGGTATCATTTTGTTCTTACCTTGCTTTCGATTTCCTTTGGCTTGTATGCTTTGTTTTCCTTTGATTTAAGACCCGAACGCCGATGAAAATGGGGGGAGAGATTGAGACTTTCGATCTCAGATCTACTCTCCCTCGAGGTATTTTTGAAAAAATGAATTTGATATTTGGGTTGGGGGAGAGAAAAGCTCTCGGTATTTTTTTAAGCTTTGCCACTGATGACTGGCGACCGGCAAAGCGGCACGCGGTGGCCAGATTATGGGATTGTCACCGTGTTCTTCGTATTTGAAGAACAAGGAAGAACAATTGAGAGAGTTTTAAACTCTCTCGTTTGATCTGTTTTGAGAGAGAGAGAGGAAATGAAGCTTGTTTCTGGATATTTAACTTATATAGTAAATCGATTTGACCGATCGACCCGACCCATACCCGCATAGGGTCTGCGTGTTTTTTTAATCCTTTTATTTTTTATTTGTATTATTTTTTATTTGTTCATTTTATTTTTTCTTATTTGCTAATATTATTATTTTTTATTTTATTATTTTGTTTATACATTATTATATATTTTTTTTTATTTATTTCTATTTTGTTTTTATCCTTTTTTTATTAGTTTTTGTTTATTTTATATCTTATTATATATTTTTATTTATTTATTTTTATGTTTATGTATATATATACACATACTTTTATTGTCTTTTAATTAAATATTATATATATATATATATATATATATATATATTACTAGCCTAACTTGGACTATCATCTCTTAGAGGGGGCCGTTTTTGTCTTTAATCAAACATCCCCAACTTTCGGTGGAGTAATTGTGGGGTAGTTTTTTTAATATTTAATATTTATTATATATATATATATATTTTTATTAATAATTTGATGTATATATATATTTTTATTTTTTATTTTTCAAATATTACTATATATATATATATATATTATTTCTTTACTATTATTTTTTTCTTTATCTTATTTGTTTTGTTTATTTATTTTTTTTCTCTTTATTTATTTATTTTTATCTTCGATTTATTTACCCATATTTATTTATTTATTTATTGTCTTTATCTTTATTTTCTTTATATTTTTTTATTTATCTTTTAACTTTACTCTATTTTTATCCCTTTCTTTATCTCGTTATATTTATTTCATTTTTCCCTTCATTTTATTCTCTTTGTCTTATTTGTTTTCTTTACCTTTTTTTCTCTAACACATTCTCGACTTTTAAAGGGTAAACTTTTCAATCTAAGGTAAGTAATTTGGATCAATTTTTACGTCTTTAATTGAACTTGCAATTTTCTTAATTAAAGACAAATGGAAATTTTGTAGTACCGAAAGGACAGTTCAAGGGTGCTAACTCTTCCTTGACTGTAACCGACTCCCGAATCAGACACATCTTTGGTAGGACGCAGATCAGGTAAAAAATAAGGTATCCGATCAACCCATTTGTTTTAAAATAAATGATCGGTGGTGACTCCTAATCCATTTTCCTAAGTCGAAGCCCAATTTCGGGCCCAATCGAAAGAAGGTCGCGACAGCTTGGCGACTCCACTGAGGATAGGTAAGTGAGTCAGGCTAAGGTAATTTCCAGTTGTCTTTTTAACGAAAAGGGTAAGTTTAAATTTTATGGTAAAATTTTGATCCTTATTGCTTACTTTTGATTATATTTTCGAGTAAATAGTTGTACTAACCGTTTTCTAATGATTTCAGCCTTCCAAAATTATTTTTCATCTAAGGCTCTATACCTGAGCTCTGAACCCTATTTAAGTAGGGGTGATAACGACCACTTCATGTGAATTTATTCACCGTGCGGGCATAGCAAGTAGCCTTCGGGATTCTTATACCTTATGTCTTCGTGTGAATTTATTCACCGTGCGAGCATAAGGGAATGTTTTCTCTCGAGTTTAACTTAATCTATAAAAACTTGTAATAGGCTTAGGACTAAGGGTCTGGCAGGCCCAAGGGGGCACCAGCAAGGAGAACTCGGGTACCGTTTTTAGAACCTAAATCGAGAGACTATGAAGAAATTGAGCCTACCCCGAAACCCCATTTCAAACTATAGGATATTTTTACCCTAATCATGTTGTTTGCTTGTCTTTATACTTTTCTTCCTTTATTTCATCATTTATATTTCTTTTATTATTTTTACTAACTTTTTGCTTTAGTGTTTATCTTTTTCTGTCATTTGCATCATTTAAAAAAGGTGTTGATCCACCAAAAATGTGTTTTTAAACATGAATAATCTCCATTAATGGACAAATGGGTTATAATACTAGAGATGAAAAGCTCAGAAGTCTAGATATGGTAAGAGAATACTCAGGATGGACCGGGATTTCCATTGTGCACATCAAACGTCAACTTTTTGAGCTGGCAAAGGTTGCAGGGGCAAGACAAGGAAAATGTTACTGACCTGGAGAGTCTTTTCAAAAACTACGAGAACAAGATGGTGAAACCCTAGCTAAGTTGGAGACCATTATTGACGAATTCAATAAACAAGTCGATAAACTTCAGATGGAGGGTTACAATGGTACTTTCGTTAGGAACAAGCTCGGCAGGGAGTGAAAGCCGGAGATACAATCCTTAGAGATCTTTTTTTGGGCAAGCAGCTCGTCACTTACACAGTTTAGCCAAAGGAACCAGAACGGTTCGACAGGATATTCAACCGGTGACAGAAAAAAGACGCAAGACGAATCAACTTGTCAGATGTTGTTCGGGATATATACCATCAAAATGTTTTTTTGTCTCTTAAAGATGTAACACTTTTGTCCCCAACAAGGATTATTTATAGTAACAGACACATTTTTTGGATCAATGCCTCGAACATTTCATGCATCATGCATTCTTGCATATTCCGCGTTATTTTTATTTTCTTTTCCGATTTTTTTCATTACATCCACATTAACTAACAAGAGATGTCTCATAAAAAAGGAACAAACCAACGTTGAAAGCAAATTGAAGATTGCCTGAAGCGTGTCTGTAAGAAGATCTAAAGCGATGAATGAGATACTCGTGCGAGTTAGCAAGATTGAGAAAATTAAAGAGCAACTCGTAAAAACCCAACATGAAATGATCGACGAAGCAAGAAGATTTCAGGATGAATCTAGAGAACAAATGACCAAGTTAATAGACATGGTAAATATTATGATCCATGGAGAGAAGCCACCAGTGGATCCCATTTTGGATAAGACTATGAATGCTGGTGTTGAAACTGAAACGACAGGGGCAAGAGAACCTGTTAAGGAGCCAAATATTTCAGGTCAACTCCAAAAGTCAAATATGGTTATAGAAGGTCTCACTGGACCGACAATGAATGAAGATATAATGAGGGATGAAATTTTCATTGTGAGAGATAAGCTTCACTCAAAGAATATGGTCATAGAAGATGACCAAATGTTGACCAAGAAAGCTAAAAAGGATCAACCTCTCATGATTAGAGGTCCTATCCCTCTACAATCATTGAATCAGGACACTCAAGTTCTATATGCAAAGCCATTATTAATTAGTCTCTCATCATGGGGACTAGATGAGAAGAAAAAGAAAGTGCAAGGCTTTCAGTTCCCTCCCTTTCATTTTTCACTCGAAGAACTACATTCAAAAATGCTTACGGTCAGATTGATTACACCAAGATATGTCCAGCCACAATGGCCCCCGAATGAGAAATGGACCTACAAGGAGATTCCTTGGGTAAACCAGGATAGAACCCCAGTTTGTTCAGCTAAGGTTCCTGACAACCCTGAGGATCATTTAGAATAAGCAATCCAGGAGTGCAAGGTAAAAGAGAAAGGGATGAAGGTCCAAAACTCGGAAGTCGTCAATTCAACGGAGAATGCATGCGAAGAGCATAAGAGGCAAAAGAATGAAAAAGTAAATTTAAGTAGAATGACATCCGTGAATGTAATCCAAGACTGGCCCGTAGGTTTGAGAATGGATGGGGTGGATGTAGCCAAGAAGATACCTCAAACTGCTTCAACAGGATTCTTGTGAAAAACCTAAGGCGCAAGAGGATCGGGAAAGAAATCCAAGAAAAAGAGCTTCCATGGATATAGTCCGAGACTGGCCCGTGGGTTTAAGAATCAGTGGGACAGACGCAAATTCGAAGACACCTCAAACACATATATCAGATTTCTTAAAGGCAAGAGGGATTCTGGGCAACTCAGGAGGCTTGACGAATATTACTCCAATCAAAACTGCCATATGCGTTCGAGATCCGACCAAAACTATCACCACCGAGGAATATCATTTTGGATCTAAATTTGGGCTCGATTTCCAGCACCCAAGAAAGGAGAAACTGATAAATCTCAAGGAAGTAGGATCTTCCCAAGAAGCTGCTCGAGAGGAAGCAAAAGTTTGTGCGTCTGAGAGTACATCAAAAGGAGCCCCGACAAGTGAAACAATTGAAAAATAGGGAGCAAGTGCAGAAGAAGGTCCAAATCCAACTAGTGGGGCATCTTGATGAGGCCTCATTGCATTTTGCGGCATCTTGTTTGAATTTGTTTTTAAACTTTCTCATATTTGGAACTTATTTATGAACTTTCTTTTTATGGATATTTAAATGAATTTATGTTGAATGATTGAACCAAATTTACAACTTGAAATTCTTTGAATATCAACTAATCAAAAACTCTCTAAATGATCGGAGTTATAGATTTTTGATAAAATGACACGATCAAATAAAGACACTTGGTTTTACCCCAAAACATACGCTCGAACTCCATACTCTTCTCTTTTAAGAACCGATACAACCCTCTCCTTTCATAAGGGAATGAACAAGTGGCGTGGTATTAGATATACATAGGAGCGGACAACATGGGGCATCTCTTGTGTATGACATTACTATACTTTTATTGAGAAAATTCAGTGATGATAATGATCTTCACAAATGGAATAGTCGAGTAAACAAATTTAGTTTAGGTTAGTTGTTTGGAAATTGAAATCTAAAGATAAGATTCCTTGACTCTCAAGAACACCTAGGCTATAACAGATTCTTCTTGACAAACTTAAGAAATTGGACCCGTATACCCAGATTATAATATATATACAATAAAGCTTGAGTTGTCCCTCTAAAGCAGTTGGTTAAACGCCCCAGCTTTATGGATAAGATTCAGCTAGCCTTATAAAGGTGATTATAATAAAGCTTGAGTTGTCCCTCTAGAGCAATTGATTAAACGCCCCGACTTTATGGATAATATTTAGTTAGTCTGATAAAGGTGATTATAATATCTATACAATGATATTAAGTATCCCTCTAGATTTATTGGTTAAACGCCCTGGCTTTATGGATTCAGCTAGCCAGACAATGGCAAATTTAAATAAGGAGGTTCAGTAAAAATAGATTAAGGGAGTTAAGGAACACCTGTTATAGTCAACTTTACATAAACACTTAGGAATTTCATTTTTAGACTGATATTTCTACACTACCTTTGTTAGAGGAGCCTACAAAGCTTGAACAAATGGAAGATTTCAGAGGATTGAAATAGAAGGTCTAGTAATTGATTATGCTTGTTACGTCATTTTGTTCGCATCGGGTTAAAATACCGAGCCTATACAGGCATGTGGCAGTGTCTAAAAGAACAGATGAAAAATGACATTTTGGTGGCTGAAACCATAGAAAATAGAAAGCCAACTTAAAACCAACTCATCAATTTTGGACATTTGTCGAAGAGCTATAACTTTGAAAGCGATAAAGAGCTAGTGATTCTTTTGATATTCTTTGAACTCATGTTTATGATTTGATTCGATTGCGAGCCTAGATTGATGGGCAATGTTTTACAAAATTTTTATATTTTTATATCCTTTTTTTCCTTTCCTCCTAAAATACGAGAAAGGATAAAAACATTTTCAAATGGGACAATCTCAAATGTGAACAGTCCTGGAAGCTGTTGAGACTCATTTTGCCCATATTAGAGAAAAAACAAACAATGCTCTTGAAAACAATCAGTTCGAGAGACCAGATAGAACTTGTGACATCGTCAACATCCTGAAAAGAAAATGGGGCATGGTCGATTCCAATGACAAGACCAGCAGACAACAATGAGGCTCCATCCAAGAGATAAAACATAATTAATTCATGTTGCATGCATCTTAGACATACTTAAGAGCATCACATTTATCATTTTTAGCATGCATAATTTTTTGTAGCTTTTTGAGTTAAGTTTCAACCTCAAGACGAAAGATAATCAATTCAAAACCACATTCAAAAGTTGATGGAGGTTGCTCGACCTCACAGCGAAAGAGCGACTGTCTGACGACAAAATAACTTTCCGAGTCTCGTTCAGAGTCAATTTCAACTTCACAACGAAGGATATTGAACTCGAAGCGACACAATTTACTCGAGATTGGATTTCAATTTCACAATGAAGGATATCCAACTCAGAGCAACATACAAGCTTGGATTTTAACTTCACGATGAAGGATATTCAAGTCAGGGCTCAACTTCACAACGAACGAGCCATCCACGATTTCAACTTCACAACGAAGGATATCGTGCCAACTCTAGATTGGATTTCAACTTCCCGACGAAGGATATCCAATTCAAAGCTCAATTTCACGGCGAAGAGGCTTCTCAATTTCATTCAGAGCTAATTTCAACTTCATGGCGAAGGATATTGGACTCGAAACAATACAAGCTTGGATTTCAAATTCACGACGAATGATATTTAAGTCAAGGCTCAACTTTACAACGAAGGGGCCATCCACGATTTTAACTTCACGAAGAAGGATATCGTGCCAACTCTAGATTGGATTTCAACTTCACGACGAAGGATACCCAATTTAAAACTCAACTTCACGGCGAAGGATATCCAATTCAAAGCTCAACTTCACGGCGAAGAGGCTTCCCAGTTTCATTCAGAGCTAATTTCAACTTCACGACGAAGGATATTGGACTTGAAACAATACAAGCTTGGATTTCAAATTCACGACGAAGGATATTCAAGTCAAGGCTCAACTTTACAACAAATAGGACATCCATGATTTCAACTTCACGACGAAGGATATCGTGCCAACTCTAGATCGGATTTCAACTTCACGACAAATGATATCCAATTCAAAACTCAACTTCACGGCGAAAGGGCTTCCCTGTTTCATTCAAAGCCAATTTTAACTTCACGGCGAAGGATATTGGACTCGAAACAATACAAGCTTGGATTTCAACTTCATGACGAAAGATATTCAAGTCAAGGCTCGACTTCACAACGAAGAGGACATCCACAATTTCAATTTCACGACGAAGGATATCGTGCCAACTCTAGATTGGATTTCAACTTCACGACGAATGATATCTAATTCCACGGCTCAACTTCACAACGAATGGGCCATCCACAGTTTCAACTTCACGACGAAGGGAATCGTGCACACAATCATCATCCATCTCTAGATTGGATTTCAACTTCACGAAGAAGGATGTCCAACTCAAAGAAGGAGTGTCTGCCAACAAACTTTCCAGTTTCAGAGTCAATTTCAACTTCACAACGAAGGATATTGGCCTCGAAACAGCGCAACTTACATTGGATGTCAACTTCACGACAAATTATATCCAATTCCAAGGCTCAAATTCACGACGAATAGGCCATATACGATTCAAACTTCACAACGAAGGGTATCGTATCCCAACAGATTGACCCAACTTCGCGACAAATGAGTCATTTGTAACACAACAACACTGAAGTCTTCAGGACAAGTTTCACCTTCACGACGAAGTATCTTGAGCCAGAAGTATCTGAGATCGATTTAACCTTCACGACGAAGGTTTCGTGCTCATAATTTCCAGTTCAACTCAACCTCACGACGAGGGAGTCATTTTGTGATTTAATCCAAATATCGGATTTCAACTCTACAACAGAGGATATTCGATGGGATTTGACCCCTATATGGATGTTGTTAAATTTGGATACGTTTATGTTAAACGAAAAGTGTGTCTTTTAATCTTTGCTTTATCCCTGTTACACGACTATGGGCAAAGATGGGCAGCTGTAGAAACATTTTTTCTAACCAAAATAAACATATATATTTATATATTATATATATATATCACATATATATATTATATAAGTATTATTATTGTTTTATTAAACTAACACATTTACATTTATTTTGTCTCTGTATCAGGCACAAAATCAAATTACATGCGGCCCAACAGAATGGTCCAACCCAGACCCCACAATACACAGCCCAGCAGCACCAGACCCAAACACGTGAACCCACCACGTTGACCCAACAGCCTGACCCGTTCGATGATCCACTAGAGAGAACCAAGTCAATAGCTCGACCCAGTTCAAACCCTAAAGTATATCAGGGTTTTGAACTCTCCTTTCAGCGCCATTTGTTCCACCCGAGCCTTCCTCGCACCGCACGCAGCCATCGCCAGAAATCTCGGTCCCCACATCAACAACCAAGGCAACCAATAATTATTAGGAGTCTTAAAATAGGTTTTTTCCGATTATAATTAAGATGTAACAACACACGAATCAGACACGATTACTAGGCATGAAAATCACACAATGCAGAAGAGAATCACGGTATATTTTGTCGTTCGAAAAGAAATAAAGGTATCATTTTGTTCTTACCTTGCTTTCGATTAATTTTTCTGATAAATGAAGCTTGTTTCCGGATATTTAACTTATATAGTAACTCAATTAGACCGACCGACCGACCCATACCCACATAGGGTCTACGTGTTTTAAGAAATAAAGGGTAAACTATGCTTTGGCCCCCCGTATTTTCCTTATATTTAATTTGCCCCCTAAATTTGATTTTTTCACGTTAATTTACTTCTAATTTAGCCACCCGATTAACTTTCATTTCAATTTAGTCCTTTTATTATTTTTTATTATTTGTATTATTTTTAATTTGTTCATTTTATTTTTTTCTTATTTCCTAATATTTTTTTTATTTTGTCTATACGTTATTATATATATTTTTGTTTATTTCTATTTTGTTTTTATCCTTTTTTATTAGTTTTTGTTTATTTTATTTTTATTTTATATCTTATTATATATTTTTTTTATGTTTATGTATATATATACACATACTTTTATTGTCTTTTAATTAAATATTATTATATATATATATTACTAACCTAACTTGGACTATCATCTCTTAGAGGGAGCCCGCTTTTATCTTTAACCAAACTTCCCCCAACTTTCGGTGGAGTAATTGTAGGGGTATTTTTTATTTATTATTTATTTATTATATATATTTTATTTGTTTTATTAATATTTTTATGTATATATATATATTTTTTTTATTTTTTTCTTTTTCAAATATTACTATATATATTATTTCTTTACTATTATTTTTTCCTTATCTTATTTGTTTTGTTTATTTATTTTTCTTCTCTTTATTTTTTTTATTTTTATCTTCGATTTATTTGCTCATATTTATTTATTTATTATCTTTATCTTTATTTTATTTTCTTTATATTTTTTTATTTACCTTTTAACTTTACTCTATTTTTTTCCTTTCTTTATCTCGTTTTATTTATTTCATTTTTCCTTCATTTTATTCTCTTTGTCTTATTTGTTTTCTTTACTTTTTTTTCTCTAACACATTCTCGACTTTTAAAGGGTACACTTTTCAATCTAAGGTAATTAATTTGGATCAATTTTTACCTTTTTAATTGAACTTGCAATTTTCTTAATTAAAGACAACTGAAAATTATGTAGTACCGAAAGGACAGTTCAAGGGTGTTAACCCTTCATTGACTGTAACTGACTCCCGAATCCGACACATCTTTGGTAGGACGCATATCAAGTAAAAAATAAGTTATCCGATCAACACATTTGTTTTAAAATAAATGATCGGTGGCGACTCCTAATTCATTTTCCTAAGTCGAAGTTGAAACATCCCAAACTACGGGTTAGTGACTAAATTGTAAAATTTCTGAATTTGGTGATTAAAGTGGAAAAGTTGAATAGTTCAATGACTTATTTAAAAATAATATCTGAAGGGTTATTAGTAATTATTGAAAGAGTCAAAGGGCAAATAGGTTATTGAACAAGGGAAATAATTAAATAATAATTAGTGGGTATTATAATACCCATGTAGTGCATGTTTGAAGAGATAAGTTTCCAGACTTATCTTCTTCATCTTCTTCTCTTCTTCAATGTGAAGTCCCAAGGTCAAGGTAAGTTTGATTTATTTTGGTTAATCCTTAAAATTCAAGAGTGGGTTTTGATCCTTAGGTGATACTTAAGCTTAAGGAAAGCTTAAGTTATCTTAAAATCAAAAGATAAAGGAGTTGGGGAAGATTAAAGATTTTGAGTTCTTGAATGAAATCTTGGAATTGAGTTCTTGAATGAAATCTTGGAATAGAGTTCATAATTAGAAGTGGAAGTCAAATTTGACTTGTCATAAGTGGAATTAAGAGATATGAATTGATAGAATTGA
Organism: Hibiscus syriacus; assembly: GCF_006381635.1. NCBI lineage: Eukaryota > Viridiplantae > Streptophyta > Magnoliopsida > Malvales > Malvaceae > Hibiscus > Hibiscus syriacus. The sequence goes on along the minus strand of NW_024062734.1, from coordinate 313,815 downwards.
AATTAGAACATATTGAAAATTTGGGTATGATTCTTGATTCTATAAGGAGAAAGGAATTTTGAGGTTAAAGATGATTTATATGGATATAAGTTGGTTTATGTAATGGTAGTTTGGTTTAATGACATGATAGGGGTTTAAAATAGAAGAATTGAGTGAAGAGTTGATGATTTCCGGGCTTGAAAATGTGATTTCTGGGCAAAGAGTATCGGTACCCATTCAATAGGTACTGATACCCTCTTGAACAAAAAATTATAGATTTCAATAGGGGTACTGATACCCTAGGGGAAGTATCGATACCCCCTAAAGGAAAAGTTGAAGATTGGTTCATTAAATTCCCTAGGGGAGGTATCGATAACCCCTAAAGGAAAAGTTGAAGATTGGTTCATTAAATTAGTTTAAGTTATTAGTATCAATTTATAAGGTTTAGGCTTCTGATAATTGTCTCAAAAATTATGTTTATGTAGATATTAAGCCTAAACAAGTTCTGGAACAATTAAAGAATTAGGATCGAATCAAACCAAGGCTAAGGTGAGTACAATTTAATTGTACTTATGTTATTAATCAAGCATTGGCTTGCGATGAGCCAGTGACGGAGTTACTACGGTAAGAAGTGACTCCTAAAATATTATTCAATTTATGATTGATATGATGCTTATGTGGCATGAGTGTATGTGATATATATTATTGCATATGTTACATGAATTGTGTGAATACATGCACTTGTGATACAGGTGATATATATATGTTTATGTGAAACCATGCAAAGTGATACGAGCTATGTGATTATATGCACATGTGATATGTGATCATAAGAGCAATTATATGAGTACATGAATATATGAAGCATAAGAAAAATGCCCATGTTATATGATACGAGAGTTATAGGTATAGCTGGCATGCCAAGAGTCGAGGGTTTACGCGGTCCTTCGGGACAAATACCTTCGGGACAAATTTCATATGCCACTCAGTGGACTTATACTAGCTGTGGTGACAGTAATAGTGCAACCTCAATGTACTCGAATACCTTAAGTTCTCAATAATGTACATGGGCCTATAAAAGATATCAAAAGTAATTTACAAGATTTATATGTGATATGTGTGTATTCCTAAGTGAAATGTATTTGTTATATGAGATTGGTAATTGTTTATGCATTAGTGTGATTTAGAGTTTATATGATATGCTGATATGGTATAAAAAGAAATTAATGATGATAAAATGAGAAATGATAAGCATGTTAATGATGTTATGTTACATGATATGTGCACGTATGTATATGTTACAGAGAAGAATATATGTTTTGGTATGATAAGGTAGTACCAATGTTCATGCATTGTAGAAGTTACAGTTAGCATATAATTATGTTTTATATGCCTCACTAAGTCTATGACTTAGCGTGTAATTGATTCACACGTAGGTTTCGAGAAGAGGAAGATTGATAAAAGTTATGTAAGATAGGTCAGTTCCTTCTTTCCAAACATCAGATCAAAAAAGAATTAAATAGTATGTATTTTGTAATAATTATAGTGGTTGGCATGTAAATAAAGAATTGAATCCGATATGCTCTAAATGGTTTGTAAAATCATATGATTGAGTTTTGTAATGTTTTAAATGTGTATATGTAAATGGAAATTTTATATGGATGAAACCTTAGATTTTTATGAATTTATATGTATTTTATGAAAGTTACTGTAGCAGGGTATCGGTACCTGTAGCAGGGGTATCGATACCCCTGAAGCAATCTGAAAAAATTTTAACATTCAGTACTGTTCACGGTACTGCTCATTGTATTGTTCACGGTTCTGTTCATACCGTATAGTACTGTTCATAAATACGTTTTTGCTTTAAAATTTTATAGCGGACATAATTCAATAATATATTATCGTATTTTCTTAATATAAGTTCAAATATTTTGTTATTTTACAAGAATATGGTTTCAAAAAGTCAATGTGACATTTCGGACTCGTATTCGGGTCGGATACGGGTTGGAGTGTTACAGAAGTCCAATTCCGGGCCCAACCGAAAGAAGGCCGCGACAACACTAATGTCATGATTCCAATTATCATGCAGTAACTCCTTGAATCCCGGCCTATCCTGCCAAAATAAGAGAGAACAAAATGTAGGTGGAATCGAGGGAGTATAAGCCTTAGCGCTATGAAGTAGATTCGGACAATGATCCGATCCCAAACGGTCCAAGTGGAAGATCATGTAGGATGGAGCCAAATCTGACCACGAATGATTCATTAGACAACGATCAAGACGTTGACGAAGGTTGTCCCGAACCCAAGTAAAAGCCAAACCATGAAAACCTATATCAAGAAAGTCATTGTCGAAAATAAAATTAGTGAACCCCTACTAACACCGGAGCGTCCAAGAGCACCCCGATCCTCTATCCGCACTCAATAATGAATTAAAATCCCCGTCTAGAATCCATGGCTCATATTGGCCAGAGTTCAAGTCTCCAAGCAAAGTCCATAATGACTTACGAATCATGATATTAGGATTGCCTTAGATATGAACTCCATACGTATACAAATTTTTGTATGGACGATAAGAAGCCAATGGGGCAGATATGAAAATGAATGATTTGGGTACTAAAATCACATGCATACGAACATCGACATGTGCAAAAAATCATTTTCCAATTCCACCATACAATTTGAAAACTTCGCATGACGCTTGCATTAATTATTTGACAGTATATATTGTGGAGAGAAATGATTTTTTTTTATCTATTTTGCAAGAGTACACGTTTTTCTCTTTTCATGGAAGTAAATGCAGAGAAAATGAAAGGCATGAGGCCATTTTCATGTCCAACGAATCAATTGGAACTTAGCGGAATTAAAACCTTTTGGCAACGACAGAGAAAGGGGTTCCATTTCCATAGCCAGCCAGCCAGCCGTCCAGGACAAGCCACATGTTTTTCCCCCCACTAGCCATATGTTTCTAAAATGTACTATTAGTGCAACATGTATGCACTCGTATCAAAAATACCTTTCTATTTTAAGACACGAATATAAGATTTTTTTATCGAATATATGAATTTTTGGAATATATATATACTTTTTTGTATCAAAATTATATGAAAATTTAAAATTTATTTATGTAGATATAAGTTAGTCATTGTATGAGTGTATTTGTACAAACAAACCATGATTAATATAAGTCATCATCATGCAACCAGAGATGGACCGGCTAACAAATGATTATCCTCCTAAAAATTTTAAATTCTTATAAAATTTAGATTTTTTATTATTAATTTATTTTTACTCCTAATATAAAAATTTGTGTTAATCTCAAATCATTGTGCACATGAAATGGGTTTATATCTGTTATTCGTGGATTCAGAGGCAGCTAGCCTAGTAGAATATGGGGGCCAAAATATATTCATGCAATTGCAAAACAGGTTCAATGAAGACAAAATTTATATCCATCCATGGGAGTTGACACATAATCAAGACATAATTTATTTACTTAATAATATCATCACATGCAAGTTAATATAAATGACATTGTATTTTAAAATTTGATATTGTTATTTTCATAATAATTTAAAATTATAATTAAAATATATGTAACTGTAGTGCAATTAACTTTAATAGAAATTAAAACTTTATGATTCATATAGTAAGTAGTGGCGGAGTCACAGTCTGGTGGAGGTAGGCACGCGTTTAATTTGAAATCTGAATTTTATTCGATTAGTAACTTATTTTACTAATAGTGTCAATCCTGAAATTTTTCGTGTCCACCTTAAAATATGAGTTTTCTTCGATTATTTATTTATTTTATAGACGATGCCCACCCTTTACACATATTATTTAAAAATTTATATTGTTATCGTATATATATAGTATTTCTTTATCCGTGACTAATAGTCTAAAGGAAAATCAAGACTCGGCTCACGTGGCCCGTTCTACAGCTCTTCTTCGCACCATTTAAAGCTCTCTCACCTCTCTTTCCTTCTCTACATCAAAACTTCTGATTCCTCAAAAGGGTTTGCTCCCTAATTTTTCCTTACGAAATTCTCACACAATCCCTAATTCTCTTCGTTCCGACATGAAACACATGGACTCAAGGATGTTCAAACAGTTTTCCGAGGCGAAATACCGGAGGATGAGGCGGAGGAGGACGGCTCACAGCGGCGGCGGCCGATCGGTTAGAATGAAGGTGAAAAGGTTGCAGAAGCTAATTCCGGGGGGGAAAGGGATGCAACCGGATCGGCTTTTTTTGAGGACAGCAGATTATATACAGCATTTGCAGTTACAAGTTCATATTCTGCAAGCTCTTTCCAAGGTTTACCAACCCTCAATGTAATCTCTCTCTTTTTCCTTTAAATTTTATTTTGGTCATTAATATTTAAATATCTAGGTTTTGTTTTAACATATAACATATGTTAATTAAACGGCGCATATTCTGCAGTCTGCCAACTTAACTTTAACGTATAGAAAATCTAGTCCTGCGTGTATTTGAACACGTATAGAAAATCTAAAACACAGACCGTGTATTTGAACGTTTTTGTTAAATGATTGAAAGTTTTTATAATAAATACCGTCACTTGTAAGCAATTTAGATTAATAAAAAATATAATCTTCCTAATTTTATTAACATTACGATTTAGTGCAATAAATTTTAATATCAAGTTTTTAGGACATCCTCACAAGTTCATGCACATCACATGAAACGTATGGGGTTAAAAATTTCATCTTGATTCATTTGATATTAGTGGGCTGGCAAATGGCGTGCATGAATTAGAGCATCCTGTAGCCCAATCTCATGAAAACTACAGTACGAAGTTGCTGAAGGGCAGACATCAAAGGCCCCATCCGATTAACAAATTTCAGCGCCAAAAAGATGTATCCTTTTCGCCCTCTCAACTAAATACTTCCAAAGCCACAAAATGACTACACGCCACGGCAAAATCTTAGCTCCGCCTGCCCATGCTCATCACTTTTGCCTGCATACGCATCTAAACTATATTTGGTTTCCGCATTATATGATTAGGGGTAACATTGGCTGAACTATTCGTGAATCATCTGTATAATGTTCATTTTTTAAGTTAAATAAACGAATATTAACAAAAAGATTATGTTCGATGAAGTAACAATGGTGTGTTCGGTTCGTTTATGTTCACGAACAAGCTGATTTATCGATCAATTTATAAGCTTGTTTATTGACTCGTTTACTCGATTCTTGTTTCCTTTAATATTTTACATTTTAAGTATTGGTCAAAGTAGGGACTAAATTTAATATAAAATGAAATTTAAAGTTTAAACTATAGAGTCAAAGAAACTAAAGGACTAGATACGTAATTTCACCATTTTCTTTGACTTGCAAATAAATGGTTTACGAACACAAAACAATTAAATGAATATATCCAAGAATATGTTCACGAATGCTAAAAGTAAAAATAAACAAACGAACACGAATAAAATTTTATTCGTTTAGACTAAGTTCATTTACATCCATATATATATGTATGTATGATCATTAGAAATAATATTTTTCAGGAATTTTGTTTTTATATTTGATTTGGAGTGATTTTATCAGAAAAAATATTATCAATAATAGTATCTTATTTTTTTTAAATGATAGAAATTTCGTTTCCATCATTTTTTTTTTAATTTTAATCAAATTGAATAATAACATCCTGAAATAATACATGTATCAGTGTGGAGAAGAAATATAGTAGCATAACTGGTTCCTGAAGATTTAGAATTAAAGAGAACAATTTTTTTATTTTTCGTATTTTTTGTTTATATAACAAATTATGAATATCATTAGGTCTTACGATATAACAAGTTTGTTATAACTTAAAACTATGGGTCCGTTTATTTCACAGAAAACAAATTTCAAAAAATGAATTCCGTAAAATGAATAATATTTCTTGAAAATTATTTTACAGTGTTTGGATGATATTGTGTAATTCATTTTTCACTGGTTGGTAAATTTCTTAAAAATTATTTTTTATAAATATCAAATACAATGAATAATATTATTTATTAACAAAATAATAATATTATTTTTAAATTATTAGAATAATTTATTTAATATTATTTATGTCAATATCATTATCAAAATATTATATCTATAATTTTATAAATAAAAATATTACTATTATTATATTTTATTAAAATAAAATTATTATAAATTATATTAATTATTTATTAAAATGAGAATATATATTATTGATTATATTAATTATTAAAATAATAATATTATTAAATATTAAAAAATATAATATTAAATTAAAATTTTATATTATATTTTTAAAGAGTATATATTACATATTCAACAATTCAATAATATTATTTTCATAAAATTAATAAATAATATTAGACTTATTAATAATTTATTATATATTATTAAAATAAAAGTGTAATATCATATATTATAATAATATAATTATAACAATAAAAATAATATTTTATTATTAAAATTATCAATAAATATAATTTAATAATTAATATTTTTGTAAAAATGATATTAAAATAATATATTAATATTGCATATATAAAATAATAATGTTTTGAGTGTTTATGTTTTTGAATTGAAAATTTCGTAAAATGACTTAGGAAAAATCAGATGGTAAGTCGTTTTTCAAAAAAAATCAGTTGATCAGGAAAATGAATTATATTGATATCAGTTTTCAACCAATCATACACTAGAAAATGAGAAAAACATTTTCTGGAAACCAATTATAGGAAACAAACAAACCCTGCATGAAAACGAGAATTACTAATGATGATATGTTAAAGAAAACATATTCGACTTTTCATAACTCAAATTTGCTCTTACAACAAAATATTAAGAGCATAAATTCAGCTAAATTCTTGTGAAGTTGTGGTTGAATGAACATGAGATTTAAAAAACAGTTAATAATGTTGTTTGACTGGTTTAATATTAATCTCAAGAAGTGAATGTGGCTCAAAACAAGCTGCAAATTGATAAAATGTGTAAACAATAGGGGTTGATTTTGTTATTATACCAAAGAAAGCAAAAATCCATCCAAGTCAACCTAAATTACAAAACGGCCCTTGATGTTCACTTTGGTCCCCAAATCCTTTGCTTTCCTCTCCAGCTTTGTCTATAACAAGCCAATATGTAAAGGGGATTGGAAACTCCAAAAAGGAGCAAACGGGTTCATTGCAACAAACCCGGAAAAAAACTCATTAAAATCAGGGTTCCATTGACGCCGGACTTTTTCTAGTTTTTGAGGTAGGTCAACTAAAACCTTGACTTGGTTTAAGGTCTTTTAGAAGAGTTAGAGAAGAGTGCATGTTGTTCTTGTTACACCTGTTTCCAGCTAGTACTATTTCTTTTGTTCCTAAATCTTCTACCTAAGCAATCCTCTTGTCAATCTTTAGTCGAAGATTAGTTTTTTTTTTCTTCTTTTCTTTTTGCCTCTTAGCTGGGTTTTTGCTGTGGGTGCAAGAAACAATGTGCCCATTGCTTGTTCGTTTTATTTTATGAGTTTGGGTTTAATCTAAAGGAACTAAGAAATATGGTTTCAGTGTTGTTTTGATTCAAGAAAGTTGAAGAACCAGGTGTTTTAGCATGCCCGTTTCCTAGAATGTCTTCTTCTTCTCTTCTTCTCCATTGCCGTACAGCAATAATTACCAGGAGCAGTCGAATCCTGTTCCCTCATCATCTTCAGCTAGTAAAATAAGCCCAGCTTTCTTGTTTATCATTGTTGTTTTGGCTGTTATATTCTTCATATCTGGCCTTGTTCATTTGCTGGTAAGATTTCTCATGAAGCACAGGTCTCCCTCATCTTTATCAGAATCCGACAGATACCCAGAAATGTCAGGGACTGATGCCTACCGAAGACAGTTACAGCAACTCTTCCATCTTCATGATTCGGGCCTAGATCAGTCTTTCATAGATGCTCTGCCTGTGTTTCTTTACAAGGAAATAATGGGGTTGAAGGAGCCATTTGATTGTGCAGTTTGTCTCTGTGAGTTCTTGGAAGAAGACAAACTGAGATTACTTCCATTGTGTAGTCATGCTTTCCATATAGACTGCATAGACACATGGTTGATGTCTAACTCTACTTGCCCCTTTGTAGAGGGACCATTTTCACACCTGAGCTCCCAATTGAAAACTCAGTTTTTGAGTTTGAGTATTCAAGGGAAGAAACTATGTTATCAAGCAATGACATTGGGAAGAGGGTGCTTTCTGTCAGATTAGGCAAATTTAGAAGTTCAAATGATGGAAAAGGAAGAGGAGAAGGAGAAGAAGGGGAGACCAGTAGCAGTAATTTGGATGCTAGGAGATGTTACTCCATGGGATCGTTCCAATATGTTGTTGCTGATGAGCTGCAAGTAACTCTGTGCCCTTCTAGAGGAAGCAATGGCACTGCTGATCGTGTGAAGCTTGTGAAAGGAAGAGGTGGACAGGGTGGGAATTCATCAAATGATGGGGATGTTGAGGGGAAAAAAATTAACTTGACAAGTAAAGGTGAAAGTTTCTCTGTTTCCAAGATTTGGCAATGGTCAAAGAAGGGTAACTTCCCAACTTCTTCAGATACCATAGTCTCTTCATCTGTTACTGTTGGTTTGCCATGAACTGATAGTAGAAATCAAGTTACCTGAGGTATTTACTGTTCCTTTGTACTCCATTATAGTCATAATTCAGTGAATCTAATCATTTAGGCTGTTTCTTTTAGCTTTTTTACATTCTATTTTCTTTCAAAAAAAAAACTTGATTCTTTACCAGAGCAATGTAAGTTTTATGAATGTGCTTCTTCACGTTCTTACTTTTATGACTACACAAAATATAAACATGTTCTTACCTTGTAGCAAATTAGAAAGTAAATTCTAATATTTACTCTTACCCCTTTCTCCCTCTGCCAACATTGTACGCCAAAGAGAATGATACAGAAAGGGTGAAAAAGAATACACTGTGAGGTCAAATCATCTGGTGCTTTCAATGAGAAGCCTTTTTTTTTTTTTTGTATTGTTACTATGATGATTTCCCTTAATTTGATGTTCTAATAGGAGCCTTTGTTTGCTTTGTATGATGAGGGATGTTGGGATCCAAAAAAAAGTGGTTTGAAGGACTCTAGGTGAGTGTCCATTATATGGAGAAAAAAAAGTTGACATCAGACGTAAGTAAGTGGATTGTGGGGTCATATAATCATTATCTTAATTCAAATAAGTCTAGCTAACTCGAATTTTGTGGTAAAACGAAATATTAATCTTATTAAATATTTTGGGTTTAATTAATTATATTTATAGAGAATGTGCGTTGTCATTTGTCGATAATTAAGTCGAATAAATAAAAATAAAGTTGCGATCCCAAGCTTACCTCTCACTTCTTAAACTACATTAAGAGTAGAAAGTTCGTTTAAAGGGGTTGAAAGCTTCCTTGAAACTTGAAATTGTTCTAGTCCCCTTCTTTTTTTCAAGATTTTCATATCAGACTATTAGATTTGTTGATCCCTTCCCCTCCCATGGCCATAATAGAAGAAGCGTGGTGATATGATCAGAGAAGACAAAGCTGCTGGCGTCTGATTGTTGGCATAAAATCATTAGATGGGCAGGTGAAGGTTGAGTATATGAAGAAAGTGCAGCCAGAGATGACAGCAATGTTAGCCAAAAGTCAAAACAAAAGTGAATTCATGACTGGCATGCATTTGTTTATTTGGTAAGCTTTCAGAGATCACAGTTAAAAAGACAAAGCGAAGAGCATGTGGATTATTGAGATCCGGTGGAAGAAGAATCTAAGGCCTCTTATTGTCCCATTTTTTAACCACTCGAGCCATTTGCAAATTTCCAATTGATCACTTTTTGTCCTGTTTTTGACCATTTGGTGAGCAAACGGCATTTGATAGTTGAAGTTCAGGCCAGTGTTCTTCAAGAGTAGGCAGCCCATGTGCAATTAAAAATAACAATATTAAACACCTCATCCCCATTTTATATTTGTAAAACCATTAATTTAAAAATCACCAAAATCTAGGGAATTTAATGTGCCCAAAGTCGTGAGATTCAAAACTAAATCTTTTGCCAGCTCGAGAGCTGCCATGTTATGAAAAGTTACTAGGAATTGTTTGGACATAAATTGCGATCACCCCAAACCTAAAATCCACCCCATCTGGTTTTTTCCCCAATACCCTAAAAAATACCCATTAGGACATGTGAAAGTTTAATTTGGCATCTACAGTATTTACTGAAGTGACATAGAACTTGTCACGTTAATGTGATGAATTCTAATAAAAAATATTTTTTATTTAAATATTTTATCACGATGTGATAAAATTTAATAAAAAGTTATATTTTATTAGAACTCATCCCCTCGACGTGATGAATTTGAATAAAAAATATTTTTTTATTAGAACTCATTACGTCGAGGTGATGAGATCCATGAACACTATAAAAGATAATAGATCCCAAAATAAACTTTACTTTTATTTTTTTTTCAAACAATTTACTCGTTTCCCTTTTAGGAAAAATAAAACCCACTCTCCATAAAGACTGGAAAATTAAATTGCACAATCATTTTCATTCCCGGCCATAGTGAACTGCACGCAACGTATCAGTTCCCTTGAGCAACTTTAACTGAATAGAACATCTATATATATATATATATTGATATAATCATTGATATTCGATTTATTGATCGAATACTGCAAGGGTAATGACGACCCTCTCAACATAATTTATTTTATTTGTAAACTTTAGAATTTAAACTACAAACTTTATTTAAAAGATATGATATCTCATCACGCTTGATCAACTAGTTATTAGTATAACTAGTAAAACAACTAGATATATTAGATCATATGCTAAAGCTCTCTTGTTAATCTCTCCTATACATAACCGGTTACACATACTAATAAAGCCCAGTATTCACATACCTGCCCAAGTTGGCCATTAGTGACTTTCAAATTCTGTGACGGACCCATTGTCACTTGCAGACAAAGTACTGTGTTATTCGGCCACTATACACTTTTTAAAAAAACAGTTTAAATAAACCTTTTCCCCTTAAATTATATCATTTTTACCGAACTGCCCCCTCAAAGTATTTTTCGAGTATTTTTGTCCTTTTAAATTTAAATCGTTACCTCATTTACCTCAATCTTTTAACTCTGTTAAAAAACATGTGGGTAATTTTCATATTTAGTCACTCAACTATTTTTACGGTTCTATTTTGGTCAGTCAACTATTTTTGTTTTCAAAATCATCACTAAGCTTAAGTTTTTGTTTCGTTTTGGTCACCCAATTCGATTAGATTTATTTTTTAAATTCACAATATATAAGAATTCATTTATATCACATATTTTTTTACTCAACACATAAATTTAATGTATAATAATATATAATATTATAACGTAAATAATATACAACATATTTAGTTGTTTGTAATTAAAATTTTAACAAAAGAGATATTAAACTAAAATATTACCTCCTCCATCTCATAAAAACTGTCCCTTGTTGACTTTTAAAAAGTCAAAATTTTAAAACTTTGAACTTGATTATTTTAAATATTTTAAATAATTACATTTTTATACTCCCTATATCCCATTATTTGTGCTTGTTTGCACATAGTTTAGAAGATATATTTGACCAAGAGAAATAACAAAATTATTCTTAAAAGGTGGTTGATAGATTTGACAGATTTGTTTTGATAGGTATAAAATAACGATATATAAGGGTAAAAAAGAAAATATAAGTATTGTTGTTTGTTAACTTTTCTAATAAGACATTTTGAATGGGACAATTTAAAAAACCAAAAGAGACACATTTAGTGGGACGAAGGGAATAAAATATATATTTGAAAATTACTTGATTGAAGGTTTTTAAAATATATTTTTACATATTTTTATCAATTATACATTTTAAATAATAATTAGTTAAAAATTTAAAAAAATTGCCAAAAAAATCAATAATGGACCGTTTTTATAGGACAGAGGGAGTACATCCCTATAGCTTCAACCTTTCCGCATGTATATGGTCAATGAATTAGAAGCGATATTCTTCCAATTAAAAGAAATCAATTGAAGCTTGAACATTACTTAACATTTATGTTTTAGAAGAAGAGCAGTATAATACCCTAGGCTGAATTTCTACTCGAGTTTAAAAGCAAACCAGAACCGTGCAAAATCCTATATCTAATAATTAGAAGAAAAGTCTGTTACATTATGATGTAAATTAGGCCACCTTAATCGTTCTATGTCAAGAGATTCAGAGGAAAACATAATAAACTCACCAAAATTTTTTTGGTTTTTTTGAAAGTCACTAAAACATTAGAATGAGCAAGAACACATTTTTCGTTGGTGATAATACAAACATCTGCACCATACCCTTCTTTGAAAAGCCTATCCCATGTATCTTTTGTTTCTTTAAGGGCAAAACTGCATTCATGAGGCCTCTTGGAATACTCGGTTCTCGTACAAATTTTATTTGGGAGAGACGGTGGTTTTAGAATGTTAGGTGTGGCGTTTGGTTGGCTGGAATGTTTCTGAAAGAATTAAAATATGAAGGAATTAGAATCTGAAACCTGTTTGGTTGGCAGGAAATTGAATTGGAATCCAATTACATATTTTGTTTGGTTCGCAGACATGTCAGAATAATTTGATTTCAGTAATGTAAAATGACATAATCGCCCTTCTTATTTTTTTCTTAATTTTAGTTTGTTTTATAACTTACATGTAGTAATATATTATAAAATTTTAAAAAATATTAAATTTTCATTTTATTGATTGATTGATTATTCATTTCAATAAATTATAAAAATCATACTAATAAACATCATAAGTTAAAATCATCCCAATTAGTGATGGCCATACAAGGGAACCTCCACCCGAGACCCGACCTGACCAAAATAAAGTTTCACCCGACCCGACCGACCTGAATATATGAATTAGAAACTTGACCCAACCAGACCCGAAATAATAAAAAAAAAATATTTTTATTCAATAAAAACAGTAACTTAATTGAAAATAATATATAGAGAGGGGTATTATTGTAATTATTCCTAAATATATAAGGTAAAATTATATATATTTTTCGGGTCGGGTATTTTTCACCCTAAACCCGACCTGAATATCAAACTTAAAAAAACTCGACCCGACCCGAACCCGAATTTTTTTAAAAAGAAAATCCGACCCGATCCCGAAATTTAAAAAAAAACCGACCTGAATATCAAACTTAAAAAAAACCCGACCCGATCCCGAATTTTTTTTAAAAAAAATCTGACCCGAATACCAAAAGATTGATGAGGGTAATATGGTCAAATTTTACATTCCCTCCTCCAAAGGATTTCAATTCTATCATGTTATGGATGTAATTTACTTTTCATCCCCTGATGGAATTGGATTCCAATTTCCCCTTTGAAAACTTGAATCAAACATGAGAAAGTGGTGTAATTGTATTTCAATTCCCCTTAATTCCAAGGCATTCCAGCGAACCAAACGTCACCTTAGAGTTATAGGATGTAAAGGGAATAGGAGATTTCAGCACAGTTGAAATATCAGCTAGATTTGCTGTTTTCATGCATACATTTGAAGATTTACAAAAGGGCACATTAGGGGAGGATAGCCATGGAAAATTAATAGTTGGTGGAGCCATCAAATAAAACTTCTTCCCGAATATATATTCACTAAAGTTATAAATAAAACTAAGAAATGAGAATAGAGCAACCAAAAGTACAAAACATAAATTAATCATATATGAGTTATGCAAGACATAAAGCAAATTTTGTACAGAAAAAAGAAATCACAAGTTTACAAGCATCGGAACTATTGCGTTTGAAAAAAGTTTTTGCATTGCTATTGATAAAATAAGAAGCACGACAAATCATCAAAAAGAAAAATGCATAAAATTTTATCTAAACATTTATATTTACAAAATGGATAATTTAAGTTTTTTATTAAAAAATTTAATTACGAACAACTAAATATGTTGTATATTATTTATATTATAATATTATATGGTATTATACATTAAACGTATGTGTTAAGTAAAAAATATATGATATAAATAAATTATTATATATTGTAAATTTAAAAAATAAATCTAATAAAATTGGGTGACTAAAACGAAATAAAAACTTAAGTTTAGTGATTTTGAAAACAAAAATAGTTGATTTATCAAAATAGAACCGCACGAATACTTGAGTGACTAAATATTAATTTACCCATGTGTTTTTAACAAATTTATATTAGAGTAAATGATGTAACGATTTAAACTTTAGAGGATAAAACGTCTCAAAAATACTTTAAAGAGTAACTCGATAAAAAGGGTATATTTTAAGTGGAATTTTGTATTGGAAACGATATGCTTTAAGGGACAACTCGGTAAAAAAAAAGGTAAAAAAAGAAAATAAAAGGGATCGACTATTGGGTTTCTGATCTTTCAATTTTGAGCATTAATCAAATTGGCAATTTTGCATTGGAAAACAATGTATCTATACAAGTTAACAGCGCCTCTAATCAATAAATACCATTATAAACAAGTGAGGACCAAAAACTCATCCCATACCATTTTTGCTAGCGCCAGAAAAATGTATAATTTCACTATCACCATTTGCAATAATAATAATGACGAGCATTTAACCTTCAGACTTCCGGCTCCCGCCCACGACAACAATCTCCCATGTCGGTACCCCATCGGAATCGCATCTAGCAAGAACGGACAACGCTTCAGATAGCTTAAAATCAAAGTTTCACTAGTTCAGAGGAAGAATCCCTTGAAGCAAATCGCACACTCCAATGTGAACTGGGAAATTTACGCCGGCCACCGCGCCTTCTGTCAAGCATTACTCTCAAAAGAAACCTTAATAAGAGGCAGGCACCTAGGCTTTGAAACTGTAGCGGTTGCAAGGCCTTTAAGTAACTTCAAAACGTCAGTAGTGTCATCAAGGTAATACTTAGCTTTGCTAGGCTTTCGTCCAACGGTGCATGCAAAGATTTCCGGAGCCACAGGCAAGGATGGATTAGAGACTGAAGTTAATATGCTCTGAAACATATCTTCGTCGGATTTATCATCACCAACACACATTACGAAATCAGGTGGCTCGCCACCGTCGACCATTCTCGACAGAACCTTTTCTGCAACCAGCCCTTTGCTTACTCCCTGAATTAAAAAAAAACGATTAGGAAGCTTGACTCGACAATATTTTAAATTAAACACATAAAAGTGGGAGGGAGAGGCAGGTAGCCATATAGGCGAGAATCAATTTTATCATACCTGTGGCTTAACTTCAACAATGTGCTGACCTCTATTAACGACTGCCGGTTCATTTGCAAGAACACATTCCAGATGATCCAACAATTCCTTGGCCTGGCATGATCCGAAATCAGGGTCCGCATCTTGATGGTGCACACCAAAGCACTCTCCTTAGGCTCTATGCTGGAGCCATCTGTTGCCTCTCTATACAGGCTCATGACAGGTTCCACAATCTTTTTCCATTCAAGGTCAGCACCAACAGGGCTGGTTTCCCATTCAAAGTCCTTACTCCATCTGCAGGAAGAAAACAGAAAATGACCCCAAGTTTATTTCAGTCATTTAGACTCGTTACTGGCCATATATTAAAAAAATTACAGTAAGTGTACCTTATGAAGTACCCATGCTCAGCAGCTATTCCCAGCTTCTCGCAAGGAGCAAGCCACTCGCAAAGTGAAGTTCTCCCCCTCCCACTAACAATAAACACAGTGTTCTTAGGATCATCACAGAGGGTCTTGATGATAGAGATAACATAAGCGCTAGGAGATTTAATAATGGAAGCTTCAGGAACAAGAGTGCCATCGTAGTCAAGAAATATTGCTCTTCTATTTGTTCGTTTATATGCCGAAACAATGTGATCAATAGAAAGCCTCCTAAAACTAGGAGAAAGAGACACGACTCTGAAACTAAGGCCAAACCAATGCCCCAGCAGCGTTTACTATAATGATCTTGGCATGCTCTATCCAAGTCCATGGTAAAGCTGCAAGCCCAATATGCCACATCATGAGTACTAACATATCGGTAGTGTTTGTCATGTCGCATTTGCTTCTCTGACTCGGGCATGGTAATAGCTGTATTTAAAGCCTCAGCCACGGCATCAATATCCCAAGGATTTACCCTTATCGCTCCACTTAAAGATGGTGAGCAACCAATGAATTCAGAAACAACGAGCATGCTTGTTCGTGGAGATTCTGGCTTTACACCAAGTGCCTCGTCCATAGCAGGAGTTCCCTGCCGACAAACAATATACTTGTAAGGAACCAGATTCATTCCATCCCTCACGGCATTTACTATGCAACATTCTGCTAGCGAATAATAGGCAGATTTCTCATAACGGGGAACAGGACGATCAATCAAAATCACTGGCTGATATTTGGGTGAACCATAAACATCATTGATCTTTTTAGCAGCCATAAATCTCTTCTTAGCTTCCTGGACATCCTTTCCAAATCCCCTTGCAGGATTCACAATCTGAACGAGGACTATTTTACCCTGCATACCTGGATGCTGCCGTAGCAGTTGTTCCATAGCCAGTAGTTTAAGACTGATGCCTTTGAAAATATCCATGTCATCTACGCCAAGAATCAATTTTTTCCCTTCAAACTGTTTCTGAATCTCTTTGATCTTGGCAGCCGTGGAGGAGAGATTCAACACTGATTCAAGTCTACCCATATGAACTCCTATAGGAAGAATTTTAATAAAAACTGTGCGACCAAAGTAATCAAGACCAATATGTCCTCTTTTAGATTCATAATCAAGGCCCAGCATTCTACTGCAGCAAGACAAGAAATGTCGTGCATAATCAAATGTATGAAACCCAATTAGATCACAATTCAGTAGTCCCCTCAGAATCTCATCCCGGACAGGCAATGTTCGATATTTCTGATGAGGGGAAAGGGCTGTGGAGGAAAAATCCAAGCTTGATTCTATGGAAGTGTTTCCTCAAAAATGTGGGAAGAACCATCAGGTGATAATCATGAATCCAAACATAATCATCATCTGGATTGATAACTTCCATAACCTTGGCAGCAAATATTTTATTAGCAGAAACATATGCCTGCCAAAATACGGTCAAATCTATCACCATGGTCAGGACACATGGGCAGCATGTAGTGGAAAAGAGGCCACAAATTTTGTTTACAGAACCCAAGATAAAACTTCTTCTGCAAATCATGAGGTAAAAATGTAGGAACGCAATTAAAATCTTCCAACAGTTTTTGGGCAACTTCTTCCTGTTCATTCACATCTATATCGACCTTGAGAGATCCTATGTATACGACCTCTGTTTCAGGAGAAAATCCATCCTTTAGATGTAGTAAAAGAGCATCCTCATCCCAACTGAACCGCCATTTAGAAGTATCTCCATCTCTTTTAGCATGCAAAGGTAACATGTTTGCCACTATAATTTTGCGTTCTCTACAACCAGATGAAGTAACATCTGAATCCCCATCATTACTGCTACAGGAATCCAAGTCAGAGATTATCCCAGGAACAGTCATTACGCGAGGAAGAGCTCTTGGAGTTTGAGGTATATCAAGTAGATCCCCAGAAACCAAGTGTAAAAAATTTGCACACGATCTTGATGCCATTAAAGCTTCTATATGACGAAAGCATACAAACAAAACCGGCACTACAATAAATTGTTCCAATTAAAATGTTCACAGATCTGAAGACAAAAATGGTATCAATTAGTTGACCTCATTCACATTAATCAACCAAATCAATCAGGGAAGCAATACAGAGGATTAAACACCGTGATTTCTATCAACTGTATGCATCTCAAATAAGAGTTTTTTTATTTCGAATAGTTTTGACTTTTCAAAATATTTTTTAACATTCTCTTACGGGTCATTCTTTAGCATTTTTATCTAGAAATTTTCAGCTAATGTGTTAACAAAAGCAAATATCAAAACAATGTTACAATTAGTACGAAATAAGCCTTGAAAAATACTTAATTTGTAGTCTTTCCTATTCTTAGCAAAAACGAGATCCGCAACCTTATTTGATCGCAGGTCACTTTGCCGCAAAAAAAAACATATATTTAAGAAAATAATGAAGAAACTGTGCTAATAGCATAAGTCACAACCAAGTAAACGAAATCAAACCCAAAAGGCAAACGAAATATGGTATCACAACACGCACCAAAAATATTAAGATACTTAAAATAAATTCGGGAAAAAAAGTAAGGAAAAGTTAATGGAAAAAATTACACTCCAAGAATCTCACCCGAAAAAAATATATATAATGACTGGTCGATCTTCATTTTATCTTGTTATTAATTAAAACTATAAAGATTAAACTAATCAACGAAATCCAATTCCTCCGTTTAACACAACCAAAATAAAAGGTTTTTTGAATATAAAATGGAATAAAAAAGGGGAAACAAAACATCGATTTGGTTTATTTTCCCGCATTTTCTAAGCAACCAAACAAGATGCAAACTGAAGCCAAAGAAACTAACAGTAAGTCAAGTAAACAGTATATTAAATAACAAAAAGGAAAGCGTAAACACAACGACGGTGCAACCGATCAGAATTCTGGAAGGGGATACTTACTTGTAAGTCACGGCGGTTTGAAAAGATAACCTACGGCCGACGAGAGGCAGTTTTCCTGCTCGAAAGGAAATGGGGTAAAAGTTCGTTAAAGTTGAAAGAAGAGATAAAGTTGAAAGAGAGAAGGAGCGTGCGAGTAAAGAAGATTGAAAAGAAAATCGGAGAAAAATATGAACAGTTATATATATATATATATATATATATATATATTGTATATTTATTCTTAATAATTATTATATAATGCATTTACGAATAGGATAATATCGAAAGTCTCCGTCCTTACCTGAGCTGGATTACTTTTTAACCATGGTTTTCTCCCTTCTTTTGAATTAAGTTCCCGTGGCTTTACGTAAATACCCTTCTTCTCTTTCGGTACTTATCTCCTTTTTTTTAAATATATATATATAATTTGTGTATTTCTAATTTCAATTTCCGATTTAATTATTAATTTCTACACAGACTTAGGATTTCTACACAACATAGAAAATTCTAGTGATTATTTCATAAATCCTATATTTATTAATATTTCAAGCATAACTTTTACTTGTATATTCACAATGAAAAATTTTAACATCCATATTTATTATAAAACACGCTATAGAGTTGATCCAAAGAACAGATTGATCAGCATGGGATTCTCTAACCAATAAATCTATTTTATTTATATATTTATTTATTTATTATGAAAAAGAATGCATGCATGGACAATATAGATCGTTCAAAAGATTTGAGAGGAAAGATTGGCTGATATCACACGCTAGTGGTAGTGGAGCATTTGATTATGGTTGTTTTTCTTATCTTTTCATGTTACCATACTACTTGTAGTGGAGCATTCGTTTATAATTGATTTTTATAATTGATTTTGAAATTGTTTGAGTGGCCAAAACTCATTTTGTTTATTGAATATGTATATGTTATGATATTGACTGGAATTTATTAAAATTAATTAGTTTTAGATGCAATTAGTAGTGGTGAGGGGGTGGAGCTGATCGTCCTCTCTGAAATTGTAAAATTATATATTTAGATTTTTTTTATATATTTACTATTGAAAACTTATTTTGTCCCTTATAATTTTATAAGTTTAAGTTTGTACTCATAATTTTTTTAAAATTCATATTAGCCTCCTAGCATAAAATTTTTCGTTCGTCCCTAAGTGAGTCTATTTTTTTATTGTCTTATCTTGATCTAGAATTTAACACGCTTCACTTGATCTTAATTTAATTTAAGAATTAATTTTACTTCATTCATATCGAACCAGGGGCAGATGCACTAAGCCCTCTAGGGGGCCAAGTGTATCCCTATTTTTTAGGGGGAAAGTGAAATTTAATATAACATGTTAAAGAAAAATAGAAAAAATAAAAAAATTTGCACCCGCATTATTTTTAAGAAAACACCTATTTATAAATTTATGAATCCGTCACGGTAGATAACCCATTTTAAGGATTTGTTTTATCTTATACATCTTGAACTTGTCCCTAGATTTGTAATACATTCTTTGATTTTGACGACAAACAACCTAATTTAAAATTAATAAATTATATATAAATTAAACACCTAAAAATAAAAAAATAAAAAAAAAAAAGAGATTCGAATTTGAAAATATCATATGTATATATCAAATCTGATATAGATAAAAATATCAAATCTAAAAATGAAAAATACACATCAATGATCAACATAAAAAAACAATAACGTAGAACAAAATAAAACAAAAACATCAATAAAATTTAAAAATAGAAAATAATACAACTGAGATTATTTCATAAATTTCTTAGATGAAAAACAAAAATCTCAAATACTTATGAAGTTTCAGTCTTTGAGATTTAGGTGGCATGCTCACTGATTAAAATTTAGGTTAATGCTTTTTTTTTAATAATTTAAGGGGATTATAAGGTAGTCTTCAAGATTTATTTTATTTATTTCCAACTTGTCCATCTCCTCTGTTGTTCAAAGTTGTAAATATTTTTGCTTTTTTTCATTAAGTTTTCATTTAATAAAAGTTTTTTATTTAATATTATAATTTAAACAAAATAAAACTAATAATAAATATTGGATTAATAATAATAATGACTTTTGGAAAGATTATAAAATTTTAAAAAATAAATAAGGGTTGATATTGGATTAGATAATTTTTTTAAGGGCTAAATTAAATAAAGAAGAAAACATGAATGACGTAAAATGTCGTTATCCTATTTTATTAAAGCCAGGTATAATTTTTTAGGTGGAAGTGATACATGTTGCACCTTGATTGGCCGAATATTTTTGTCTAACGAACGTGAGCTGATTAAAGTAAAATGATAATAAAATTAAATATTATAGATCAAAGGTTCAAAAAAATAAATAAATAATTTTAATAAATGACATCTTATTTAGGATAGATAATTTATTAAACCTTATTTATAAAAGTGTGATTACATATTAAAAATAAATAAAATAAAAAATTCAATAACACAAATAAATAACAAAGAGAAAATTTGTATGAAATGATTTGTCATATCAAAAATACGACACTGTCATTCGAATCTTGTCAAACAATTATATTTATACCCTAATTTATTAAAATCAAATAAAATTTCATATTTGCAATGAAAATATCAAAATTTTATATATATCATATGAACAATTAATAAAATTAATTTTTTTGGAATATATTAATAAAATGAATTTGATTTAAATATTATTATACGATATAACGTTATTGAGAAAATAATTCTATAAACAATATCAAGACCTAACCAAGTATACTTTGAAATATCTTTAAATATTTAAAAATAAATAAATAATAGAACATTTAGTACCATGAACATTATCAAATATTAATCTTTGGTTTAAATAATCATTAGCAAGCTTAAATTACAAGAAAAATTAACTTAATTATTCTCTTGATCAAGTCCTTTTCCCACTCATGGAGGAGAAGGGGCGTAGGCTGATTAACCAAAGCAAGAGCATTGAATAAAGAAAATTATCCTCCAACGCACGCTTATTGTCTTATTGTGTATACTCAATTAAATTAATCGACAAATAAAAGATAGAGATTAAGGTTAACCATCTAAAAATTTATTATCAATTTCCTTTTCTGTCATGAACTCCAAGTCCAAATGGTCCAACAAGCCCTACTTATTCTAGTGATTAGGTAAAATAACATTATCCTATGAGCATTGTCTAATTGGGATTTGTTTACACTTGGGAAGTTCTGTTGTGCAGCGGTTAAAAAACGGCTAAAAAATAGCGTAATTGATTAAACAAGTAACCGGTTAAAATGTAGACCGGTTATTATATCATTTAACCGAAAATATTATCAAATACAATAACTGATTAGGTAGCGCTTATATAATGTAATATGTAGCGCTTATATAATAAAATAGGTTAATTACTTAATTTTTTATTACAACATATTAGGTAAACGCTTAAAATGTTAATAAGAATAACATAACCGGTTAATTATTGGAAACATTATCAAGCACAATAACATATTAGGTAGCGCTTATATAATGTAATTAATTATTTAATTTGTTATTACAACATATTAGGTAAACGCCTAAAATGTTACCAAGGATAACATAACCGGTTAATTACTAGAAACATTATCAAGTACAATAATATATTAGGTATCGTTTATATAACGTAATAGGTAGCGCTTATATAATAAAATTGGTTGATTATTTAATTTGTTATTACAACATATTATGTAAACACTTAAAATGTTACCAAAGATAACATAACCAGTTAATTAATGGAAACATTATTAAGCATAATAACATATTAAGTAGCGCTTATGTAACAAAATAGGTAATTACTTACTTAATTTGTTATCAGTTATAATAAACTTACCTTAGAAATAAATGTTAACAAAATTTAAACTACCTATTACATTAAAATACCTATCGGTTTTTTTAAGGTTGTTAATACTGTAAACGGTAAAAAAAATAGGCGCTACCTATTACATTAAAATATTTACCGGTTTTTTAAGGTTGATAATAATGTAAACGATAAAAAAAATAGTGATACCTATTACATTAAAATATCTACTAGTTTTTTTTTAAGGTTGCTAATAATGTAAACGGTAAAAAAAATAAGCGCTACCTATTACATTAAACTACCTACCAGATATGTTGAAAGTATCTATCTCATTTAAATAAGTATCGACACTTTTGGAATTTAAAAGAAAAGCAGTAATAGCGCCTATAATGTATCGATACTTTATAAAAATGTATCGATACTTTACAATATAACAGGTAAAAATATGACAAAACCAGATTCATTATGACAAAACCGGTAAAGAGCTAGCTGATATGTTTAAAGTATCGATACTTTATAAAATGTATCGATACTTACAATATATGTCGATACTCGATTTTCATCCGTTATTTATATTATAATATTATTATATTTATTATATTAATATTGCTTTTGTAGGCCATGCAAGCAGCCAATCATCATTTTCTTACATGAGATATTCATACACAGGATTTGTGAAATATCATTTCTTACATCTAGGGGTGGACCACATATGAATATGGCTTTTGCATTATGTTCAAGTGGATTTTCCTTTTCCCATAAGTAAAAAAAATGACAGATTTGGCACCACCACTGAAAACTACATGCCACGCCATCCATGCTTCCTTATCTTCCATCAAAAGTCAGCAAAACATGCACCAAATCAGCCACCCAAGTCAAAAATATTCGTCAAACTTTTACCTAAACTTTGAAATAAAAATAAATCCCGGAAATTATGGGATTAAAACATACATGCTTCAGCACTAATCCAAGGAAGAAAGAAAAAGATGGATTCGAAGCAACCATAAATACGAGGGAGAGTGCAAGACGGAAGGGGGAGGAGCAAACAGAAACAGAAAATTAACCAAAAAAAAGCAAGACATTCGAAGGGCCATCAACAAACAGCAATCAGGGGGGAAGCAATTCAGAATTCGAACAGGGGGTGACCATTCGAACAAGGGAAACAAACAGAGAAGCAATGTAAGGGATTTACCCCTCCATTCAAAATCAATAGAGAAACATTTTCATCCTATTTTTGTTCCATACATAGATCAAGAGAAAGCATTTTATTTTTTTTATTCTCATTCGAAAACCATAAAAAAGAACTCAACATCTCAAAGGTATATTAGACATTTTTTATTATTTTAAAATGAAAACAAGTATGAAATAAAGAGAGATTAAAAGGCAAAACTAAAAACTAGAGTGTTTACCTTCGTAGGAATTGGGGCTTGCATGCGATTGATAGGCTCGGCGTGGGGTGTAGCCATGGTAGTCACCATAATTGTTGTTTGAAGTTTCTGTTAACAAGAAAATGAGGGAGAGAGTGGATAAGAAAGGGGGTTGTGCGGCTGATATGGGTTTAGTTTAGAATAAGTTTAGTATTAGGTTTTTTAAATTAAGAGATATAGCAACTTTAGGGTAAATTAGTTTTTTAGTCCTCTAAGTTTTAGCGCGAATTTGCACTTTAGTCACTCGAAAGGGCTTATTTCGAATTTATCTATTGGTATTTGTCTTGATTTAGTTATTTCCCAAATTTACATTTTAGTTATAATTTTCAGGGTTATTTGATATTAGGATAATAGTATATTTATTTATAATTCATTTAAGTCATCAAATCAATGTTTGCATGTTTATAATTTTGTCTCTTTAGTTATACTCGTTTAATTTTGGTCCCAAGTTAGTGTATTTAATTTTTGCTGAATTTAGACATTTTCCTTTACATTTTGCATGTTTCTTTTAAGTCTTATATATGTTTAGAGGTTTATTTCAATTTAAGTACATGGAATGTGATAGTTTATGTTTTAACTTGATTGTATCTAATCTATGATTTAATTTTAAGCTTCACCAAATCTTTCTCCTCGTGTTATGGTTGATTTTATTTGTGATTGATGATAGTGATAAAGTAGGTAAGATTTGTTGTAGTGGTTTATCTGCCCATTTATTTTCAACCCTTACGTTTCTTTTTATTTTTTATGACAATCTAGGTGTAAAGGTGATATTACAAAATTTAAAAATGAATTAAATGGTTCCATAATAGTTTTAGTAAATTATATTTATATTAAGTAAATTTGTTAATTATTTTGTTGATATATATATATATAAATTAATTAAGAAATATAAATCTTGTTTTCATTTGTTTTAAGTTAACGCCGTGAACATTAATTTTTTGTTTATTATATAATATATTTTATTTAACCTCAAAGTGGATTATTTTTATTTTGTAACATTATTTTATATTACATTTCTTTGACATTATTTGTATCATTTTATTAATAGTAGTGTTATAATTTGCATGATATCTCACGCGCATAACTCGATATTATTACATAAATTGACTAAGGGTAATATTCTAGCATTTTAATATTGTCGTAAAGTGACTGTCTTAACGGATAAGAAAGTTACTTTCGATAATTTTAAAATGAAAGTCTATCCCATCAAGTGATACCAATTAAATTGAATCCATCTTATAAAATTTGGGAATTGAGGAAAAGATCGTATTCTTTTAATTAAATTCACGAGAAAGACAATTAGATCGAATATATGGTCTCGTCTTGATATTTAATTAATTGAATATCTTTGTTCTCATTAAATATTGGTAAATAAATAATTAATCAATTGCTTGATAGTTTTTTTTTACTTTTGCATGTGTTTTAAAGGGTTTTCAAATAATAATGTTCGATCATAAATAATTAAATATTATTATTTATCTCTAAAAATTATTTGGGTGTTATTATTTTGAAATTTAGAATGAAATTTTAATATTTTTTATTTCGATTGGAGTAAGAATCGATTGCTTCAAGGTATGATAGATCATTCTTCTCGATAGGAAATAATTAAAAATTATTATTCTTTCATCCAAAATTTTGAAAAATATTATTTTAGGGGATCATAAATCAAATTAATTTTGAACTTATACATTTTATTACAAATACTATTCCACGACATGATGCACAAGGAAATAGAGGTCTATGTCGATGATATGATTGTTAAAGCTAAAACGGAGAAAGAACACATCAAGAATCTGAGAAAAACCTTCCAAAGTAACATCGGGAAAACTCTTGGGTTTGTAGTAAGCAAAAAGGATTGAAGTAGATCCTGACAAGGTCAAAGCTATTCAGAATTTACCACCCCCAAAAACACAAAAAGAAGTTCAAGGATTTCTGGGAAGATTAAACTACATTGCCCGATTTATTTCGTAATTAACTGAGAAGTGCGATCCCATTTTTTGCCTTCTCCGTAAAAATAACCCAGGGGTATGGAATGATGATTGTCAGGGAGCTTTTGAAGCAATAGAAGGATATTTGTTGAATGCTCCAGTATTAATGCCACCAATATCCGGCAAACCATTAATCCTCTACTTATCAATCTTTGAGAATTCAATGGGGTGCGTATTAGGGCAGCATGATCAAACTGAGAAAAGAGAAAGAGCAATTTACTACCTCAGTAAAAAGTTTACTGATTGCGAGACAAGGTACTCACCAATAAAAAAGTTGTGTTGTGCTTTAGTTTGGACTACCCGAAGGCTCAAACAATATATGTTGTATCACTCTACTTGGCTCATATCTAAACTTGATCCTCTGAAATATCTAATGGATGTACCTGCTTTATCTGAAGATTGGCTCGTTGGCAAATCTTATTGTCGAAATTTGATATCCAATATGTTTCGCAATTAACTGAGAAGTGCGATCCATTTTTTGCCTTCTCGTAAAAATAACCCAGGGGTATGGAATGATGATTGCCAGGGAGCTTTTGAAGCAATAGAAGGATATTTGTTGAATGCTCCAGTATATGCCACCAATATCCGGCAAACCATTAATCCTCTACTTATCAATCTTTGAGAATTCAATGGGGTGCGTATAGGGCAGCATGATCAACTGAGAAAGAGAAAGAGCAATTTACTACCTCAGCAAAAAGTTTACTGATTGCGAGACAAGGTACTCACCATAAAAAAGTTGTGTTGTGCTTTAGTTTGGACTACCCGAAGGCTCAAACAATATATGTTGTATCACTTACTTGGCTCATATCTAAACTTGATCCTCTGAAATATCTAATGGATGTACCTGCTTTATCTGGAAGATTGGCTCGTTGGCAAATTATTGTCGGAATTTGATATCCAATATGTAAGCCAAAAAGCAGTTAAAGGAAGTGTTGTGGCCGATTTCATGCAAAGTAGGGTTTCTGAAGAGTATGAACCACTGAACTTCGATTTTCCAGACGAAGATTTAATGGTTATTTCAACAGAGAATGCAGTTTCCTTTACTAATGAACAATGGAAGATGAATTTTGATAGTGCCTCTAATGCTTTAGGGCACGGGATTGGGGCAATTCTCATCTCACTTTGTGGAAAAACACTATCCTTCACCAGCGATGAATTTTGATTGCACAAATAACATGGCCGAATATGAAGCATGTATTCTGGGTCTGAAAGCTGCCATTGAGCGTAAGTGAAAATACTCGAAGTATACGGAGATTCAGCCTTGGTAATTATCAACTTAGAGGTGAATGGGAAACAAAAGATACGAAGTTGTGGAATACGGAAGTTGGTCTTAGAGCTCATTAAAGAATTCGAGAGGGTGATATTTCATTATCTCCCAGAGAAGAGAATCAAATGGCGGATGCTTGACCACTTTGGCAACAGCTTTCAAAGTCAATGAATATTCAAGCATGATGCCTATTACGATGGAAGCTTACAGGTATCCAGCCCATTGCTATAGCATAAAAGAGGAAGAGGATGGAAATCCCTGGTATTATGATATCCTGCAATATATTAAAAATCAAAGCTACCCCTAAGCATGCCATTGAGAATGAAAAAAGAAACTATTCGAAGAATGGCGGCAGGATAGTGCTTGATGGTGAGGTCTTGTACAAGAAAATTCATGATCAAGTCTTGTTACGGTGTGTGGATGCCAAAGAAGCCAGAACAATCATTGAGAGGTGCATGAAGGAGTATGTGGTACCCATGCTAATGGACATGTAATGGCTAAACAAATAATGAGATTTGGATATTATTGGTCAACTGGAAACTGATTGTATCAATTTCTCCAGGAAAATGTCACAAATGCCAGATTTATGGAGATAAGCTCCACACCCACCTCATCCATTACATGTAATGAATGCTCCGTGGATATTCTCTATGTGGGGCATGGATGTCATTGGGCAAATTTCACCCAAAGCTTCTAATGGCCATCGTTTCATTATTTGTGGTAATAGACTATTTCACTAAGTGGGTAGAAGCGGCATCCTATGCAAATCTCACTCAGTCAACAGTTTGCAAGTTCTTGAAGAGAGAAATTATTTGTCGGTATGGGCTACCAGAAAGGATTGTCACTGACAATGCCTTGAATTTAAATAATAAGATGATGGAGTCAGTATGTAAACAATTCCAAATTAAACATCATAATTCCACTTATCGCCCAAAGAGAATGGAGCGGTAGAGGCAACCAATAAGAACATCAAGAGGCTCATACAGAAAATGACTGAGACTTATAGAGATTGGCATGAGAAGTTACCATTCGCTCTGTTTGCCTATCAAACTTCAGTGAGGACGTACTGGGGCAACTCATTTCTTTAGTTTATGGTATGGAGGCTGTGTTACCCATCGAGGTTGAGATTTCATCACTACGAGTGCTGTCAGAGGTTAAGTTAGATGAAGCAGAATGGGTGCAAGCTAGGTATGATCAATTGAACCTGATTGAGGAAAAAAGATTAAAAGCTATCTGTCATGGGCAAATGTACCAGAGACGTATGATAAGGGCACATAATAAAAAGGTTTATCCACGAGAGTTTCAAGGAGACTTGGTGCTAAGAAAGATTTTGTCAATTCAGAAAGACTTTCGAGGAAAATGGATGCCAAATTGGGAAGGACCTTATGTGGTAAAGAAGGCCTTTTCTGGAGGAGCTTTGATCCTCACCGAGATGGATGGACCAGAGTTATCTAACCCTGTGAATGCTGATGCAGTCAAGAAGTATTTCGCCTGAAAAAATGAATGGAAAAAAATGAAAAAAAAAGAAAGAAAAAATGAGGAAAAAGAAAAATAAAAATAAAAGAAGGGTTCAAGATAAAAACCTGTAAAGGGCGTCTTGAAACCAGAAAAGGTCTCATGTTGAAAACCCGTAAAGGTTGGCTTGAGAATGGTGTAAATTCAGAATTCGTGCATGGTGGAGGTTCTGAATTAGTTTTGAAAGCTGATATGATAGTCATGGGTTAGGGTTGGAAATTGAAAAGCTTGGATAACAAGAAAGTAAACGAGACTCAAACGCTGGCTTATGATATCCAACAGTAGGGAATTTGGCAGTATAGGGGGAACTTCACACCCTTACGCATTACCACAATCATCAAGATCCCCTTGACAGAAGCTACACTCAGGTCTTTTTACGGCGTGTCATTCAAAAGCATTCGTATTATTGATCTGAGGACGCCTACTGTGTTTTTATTATTCCAGTTAAAGTTTGCCATGTATTCATCCAAAAACTCTTTATTTAAATAAAAGATGTTTTAACCACGTTGCAAGCATACTTATGAAAATAAAAACATGTAGATTAACTGCGAAACATGAGGTCATTGTGCATTATTGTACAAAAAGTTTTGGAAAATACAAATATTCTGAAGCCGAAAATGGTTTTAGCATAAGGCTTATGCAATGTCATACCACAAGAAGTTAAAGCCTTGGGATATACTTGAATACTCAACAATGTGGGATAACCCAAGAGGTTTTGTCACTGATTAAATAGCGGGTCATGAGAAGCACATGGATTCCAAGAGTAAAGAGAATCAGAGTCAAACTCAACCAAAGAGTGTCTAATCAGGGTTATTGATTGAGATGGAATGTTGATTGATTTTTCGTGCCCAAATCAAACTGAAGGACAAGGCCGTTAACAAAATAAATTCTCGTTTGAAAAGAAAATACCTTAAAAATAAATGATCATTGCACACATTTTAGGCATAAACAGGACCATGACATAAAATGCATATGATGTGTGTTGTAGGTTCTCTTAAAAAGGACAAAGATGTAAAGACCCAACATAGAAATAACCAATTCAAATTTTCATGTTTTGTCGTGGCAAGACAAGCTTCCACAAGAAAAATCTTTTCAAAAAAAAATATCATCCCAAGACTTTCAGGTATGATGTTTTTGAATCCTCAAACACATACTAACAAATGTTAATGTTTAATTTTCAGGTTCGATCCCAATTCAATGGATCAACTTCTCCAAGATTTGATATTCCCTTCAGAGTAAGTGGAACAGTCTGCTTCGATTCAATGGATCAACTTCTCCAAGATTTGATATTCCTTCAGAGTAAGTGGAACAAGTGCTTTGATTCAATGGATCAACTTCTCCAAGATTTGATATTCCCTTCAGAGTAAGTGGAACAAGTCTACTTCGATTCAATGGATCAACTTCTCCAAGATTTGATATTCTCTTCAGAGTAAATGGAACAAGTATGCTTCGATTCAATGGATCAACTTCTCCAAGATTTGATATTCCCTTCAGAGTAAGTGGAACAAGTCTACTTCGATTCAATGGATCAACTTCTCCAAGATTTGATATTCCCTTCATATTAAGTGGAACAAGTCTGCTTCGATTCAATGGATCAACTTCTCCAAGATTTGATATTCCCTTCAGAGTAAGTGGAATAAATCTGCTTTGATTCAATGGATCAACTTCTCCAAGATTTGATATTCCCTTCAAGTAAGTGGAACAAGTCTGCTTCGATTCAATGGATCAACTTCTCCAAGATTTGATATTCCTTCAGAGTAAGTGGAACAAGTCTGCTTCGATTCAATGGATCAATTTCTCCAAGATTTGATATTCCATTCAGAGTAAGTGGAACAAGCTGCTTGATTCAATGATCAACTTTCCCAGATCTGATATTCCTCAGAAGAAGTGGAACAGATCCATCTCTTTCAAGATTTGGTATTCCTTGAGTGACAGCGGAACAAGTCTACCTTGATTCAATGAATCAACTTTCCCAGATCTGATATTCCCTCAGAGGAAGTGGAACATATCCTCTTTCAAGATTTGATATTCCCTGAATGACAGCGGAACAAGTCTACTTGATTCAATAAATCAACTTTCCAGATATGATATTCCCTCAGAGGAAGCGGAACACATATCCCTCTTTTAAGATTTGATATTCCCTGAGCGACAGTGGAACAAGTCTACCTGATTCAATGGATCAACTTTCCTATATCTGATATATTCCCTCAGAAGAAGTGGAACAGATCAAATCTCTTTCAAGATTTGATATTTCATAAGTGATAATGGAACAAGTCTACCCTGATTCAATCTTCCCTGAAGAACAATGGAGTGGATCAACATCCCCAGATCTGATAATCCCTGAATGGCAGTGAAACAGATCCTTTATCATATTTCAAACTATGAAGTTGACTGGACGAAAAATTGATTGTCTCTTCATCTTTGCCCTATTCTTGTTAACACAAGAATGGACAAAGAGGGGCAACTGTCGATACTCGATTTTTCATCTCGTTATTATTATTATTATTATCATTATTATTATTATTTATTAATATTAATATTGCTTTTGTAGGCCATGCAAGCAGCCAATCATCATTTTCTTACATAAGGTATTCATACACAGGATTGGTGAAATATCATTTTCTTACATATAGGGGTGGACCACACATGAATATGGCTTTTGCATTATGTCCAAGTGGATTTTCCTTTTCCCATAAGTAAAAAAAATGACAGATTTGGCACCACCACTGAAAACTACATGCCACGCCATCCATGCTTCCTTATCTTCCATCAAAAGTCAGCAAAACATGCACCAAATCAGCCACCCAAGTCAAAAATATTCGACAAACCTTTACCTAAACTTTGAAATAAAAATAAATCCCGGAAATTATGGGATTAAAACATACATGCTTCAGCACTAATCCAAGGAAGAAGGAAAAAGATGGATTCGAAGCAACCATAAATACGAGGGAGATTGCAAGACGGAAGGGGGAGGAGCAAACAGAAACAGAAAATTAACCAAAAAAAAAGCAAGACATTCGAAGGGCCATCAACAAACAGCAATCAGGGGGGAAACAATTCACAGGATTCGAATATGGGGGTGACCATTCGAATAAGGGAAACAAACAGAGAAGCAATGTAAGGGATTTCCCCTCCATTCAAAATCAATAGAGAAACATTTTCATCCTATTTTTGTTCCATACATAGATCAAGAGAAAGCATTTTATTTTTTTTATTCTCATTCGAAAACCATAAAAAAGAACTCAACATCTCAAAGGTATATTAGACATTTTTTTATTATTTTAAAATGAAAACAAGTATGAAATAAAGAGAGATTAAAAGGCAAAACTAAAAACTAGAGTGTTTACCTTCGTAGGAATTGGGGCTTGCATGCGTTTGATAGGCTCGGCGTGGGGTGTAGCCATGGTAGTCACCATAATTGTTGTTTGAAGTTTCTGGTTAACAAGAAAAATGAGGGAGAGAGTGGATAAGAAAGGGGGTTATGCGGCTGATATGGGTTTAGTTTAGAATAAGTTTAGTATTAGGTTTTTTAAATTAAGAGATATATAGCAACTTTAGGGTAAATTAGTTTTTTATTCCTCTAAGTTTTAGCGCGAATTTGCACTTTAGTCACTCGAAAGGGCTTATTTCGAATTTATCTATTGGTATTTGTCTTGATTTAGTTATTTTCCAAATTTACATTTTAGTTATAATTTCAGGGTTATTTGATATTAGGGTAATAGTATATTATTTATAATTCATTTAAGTCATCAATCAATGTTTGCATGTTTATAATTTTGTCTCTTTAGTTATACTCGTTTAATTTTGGTCCCAAGTTAGTGTATTTAATTTTTGCTGAATTTAGACATTTACCTTTACATTTTTGCATGTTTCTTTTAAGTCTTATATGTTTAGAGGTTTATTTCAATTTAAGTACATGGAATGTGATAGTTATGTTTTATAACTTGATTTGTATCTTATCTATGATTTTAATTTTTAAGCTTCACCAAATCTTTCTCCTCGTGTTATGGTTGATTTATTTGTGATTGATGATAGTGATAAAGTAGGTAAGATTTGTTGTAGTGGTTTATCTGCCCATTATTTTCAACCCTACGTTTCTTTTATTTTTTATGACAATCTAGGTGTAAAGGTGATATTACAAAGTTTAAAATGAATTAAATGGTTCCATAATAGTTTTAGTAAATTATATTTTATTAAGTAAATTTGTTAATTATTTTGTTGTATATTATATAACTAATTAAGAAATATAAATCTTGTTTCATTTGTTTTAATAAGTTAATGCCGTGAACATTAATTTTTTGTTATATTATTATAATATTTATTTAACCTCAAAGTGGATTATTTTATTTTTTTAACATTATTTATATATTTACATTTCTTTGACATTATTTGTATCATTTTATTAATTAGTAGTGTTATAATTTGCATGATATCCTCACGTGCATAACTCGATATTATTATAAAATTGACTAAGGGTAATATTCTAGCATTTTATATTGTCGTAAAGTGACTGTCTTAACGGATAAGAAAGTTACTTTCGATAATTTAAAATGAAAGTCTATCCCATCAAGTGATACCAATTAAATTGAATCCATCTTATAAAATTTGGGGATTGAGGAAAAGATCGTATTCTTTTAATTAAATTCATCGAGAAAAGACAGTTAGATCGAATCTATGGTCTCTCTTGATATTTAATTAATTGAAATCCTTTTCTTATTAAATATTGGTAAATAAATAATTAATCAATTGCTTGATAGTTTTTTTTACTTTTGCATGTGTTTTTAAAGGGTTTTCAAAATAATAATGTTCGATCATAAATAATTAATATTATTATTTTATCTCTAAAAATTATTTTGGGTGTTATTATTTTGAAATTTAGAATGAATTTTAATATTTTTTTATTTCGATTGGAGTAAGAATCGATTGCTTCAAGGTATGATAGATCATTTCTTCTCGATAGGAAATAATTAAATATTATTATTTTTCATCCAAAATTTTGAAAAATATTATTTTAGGGGATATATCAAAAATTAATTTGAACTTATACATTTTATTACAAAGACAATTAATTAATCGACTAGGTACCGATTTAGGGCATTGTGGGGGTGCTAATCTTTCCCCATGTGTAACAGACTCCCGAACTCATTTTCTGGTAACACGGACCTAAATTTGTTGTTTTAATTAAAATTAATTTTTATTTAAAATGACCAAAACGTTTTTGGGTGCCCAATCACACCTTAATCAAAGATTGGTGGCGACTCCTCGAACCGTATTTTTATTATAAAGGAATTTCCAAATTTGCGAAACGAGAGGTTTTTTTAATCACATTCATTTTTAATTTAAATTTAATCTAAAGAGAATAATTAAAAATTGGTGTGGTTTCCAAAATCTCACACGGAAAAAAACCGTTTCGACAGCTTGGTGACTCTGCTGGGGACTTTTTTTAGAGAGTCAGGCCGATAATTGATTAATTAATTGTCTTTGCAAATAAAAAATACAAGTTCGTTCTAATTTGGTTTTGATCCCTTGTTGTTTAAATAAGTTTGTTTGCTTTTTGACTCTTAATTTGCTTAACCACTAAATAGTTGTACTGATATGTTTGCTAATGTTGTCAGATTAAATAATTGTTCAGGGTCTTGAGTTTTATGTTTAGTGTTGTTTGCTTTGTTTCGCTTTTCCTCACACACTGCACAACTGCATTCGCATAACATGAGCTAAAACCCCGCTCCGTCCTATTTAAGTAGGAGAAAGTAACTAATCCCTCGTGTGGTTTTCACCTCCGTGCGGGATAGTGAAATGCTCCTTGGGCTCATGCCTTATGATCCTCGTGAGGTTTTCACCTCCGCAATGACATAAGGAAGTGTGTCCCCTCAAATTGAACTCAATCTGAAAGCATGTGATGGGCCATGATTGAGGGTTCGGTAGCCCAAGGGGGCACCGGCAAAGGACAATTCGAGGACCCTTTACTTTAGAACCAAACCCAGCATATAGTGAACATAGAGCCCAAATTTAGGTCGAGCCTGACTTGAAACTTAGGAGTCCCGTGAGGAGGGTACACAAGGAAAAGTTTTTGAGTCATTTATTTTCACTTTTTGAATAAATGTATGCGAACTAGAAATCAGGCGGTTATGATTATTTTCCTGAACAAACATGTGAATTAGATATCATGCGGTTAGAATTTTTGTGAATAACAAAAGCATATAGGTAGAAATCATGACTGGGTAGGATCTACTAAAGCATGATTGGGTAGCTAACATGTAGGGTAGGTTTTATCGATAAATTGATTTATGTTTAGTCAATTCATTTATGATTACTGACCGATTTTCTTTCTTTTTGTTTACTTTATCCTCATCTTGCATTGTACTATTCATTTCATTGGTGTTGATCCATGACTGATGTCCATATAGAAGACTAGTATTATGGAACGAATGATTCAAAAAGTAGAGGACAATGCAGACGTCTTGATATGGTCCGAGCAGTCTCAACTAACAAATGGAGACAGTTTATCACCAGGGTATATATCAGAGCTGAGAGGGTATACTCACATCAACGTTTGTCAGAATGATCTGAATGAACTGAAAGAGATTTGGGGAAGATGGGAAGCGTCCGATAAGCAATTGTTCTATCAACTCCATGGTGACATTTCATATCTCCTTGATATCTCGATTGATCAGAATTTGTTTAGAGCTCTAGCTCAGTTTTGGAATCCCGCTTATAGCTGTTTTACATTTGGCCGAGTAGACATGACACCTACTATAGAGGAGTATCGTGCCTTGATTCGTTGTCCGAGGTTCCAAGTAGACAAAGTATACACCAAACCCCCAGATACTCCTTTATTTAAGAAGAAACTTATTCTGATGACTGGCATGAGTGAAGAATGGGTTATGAGAGGCATAAAAAAGAAAGGAGACCGTGAATGCGTTACTTGGACCCTTATGAGAGATTTGATTGACTGTCATCCTGATCAAAGAAAAAAAGATTGACTTCTTTGTTCTAGGTATTTATGGATTGGTTATTTTCCCGAGAGTTCTCGGGCATATTGATGTATCAGTGGTAGACCTTTTCTAAAGATTGGATAGACATGTGGATCCTGTTCCAGCTATTCTGGCAGAAACATTTCGTTCCCTGAGCTCTTGTCGAAGAGAAGGGGAAGGACGATTCATAGGTTGTGCACCATTGTTGTTACCTTGGATCCTTAGTCATTTCAAACACGTCGAGAGAGTACCTGGTCGGGTCTTCTTAAATGGCTTTTCACCGTTGAAGGATTTCATTTCTCGGCAGTGGCCTGGGAGTTTTACTGAGGAAAAGTGGATGATCATTTTCTAAAGTATCCGAGACAATGACATATTATGGCGTACCTCATGGAATTTCTCATCTGACATATTGTATCGATGTGGAGATAGAGATTGGGTTCCGTTACCTGGTATTTGGGGATCTGTAGGGTATGCCCCATTACTGGTTTCCCGACAATTTGGGTCGAGACAGTTTATTTCGGCAACAAGGGAGTTATCTAAGTCTGAGTTCACATTCAGGGGAGAACTGTATAAGAATAAAGTTAAAGGGGTCATTGATGCTTGGAGACACACCCATCGGGTAAATCTCTTTACTTTTGAGTCAAGGCTATCTCGAGGATACGAGGAGTGGAGAAGCAACCGAGTTAATGATAATATTCCATTAGGCAATCAAGAGAATATCCAATCCATGGAAGAACACCTCAGGGTGATCCCGTCTCCGCTCGAGCAAGCCAGGCTTGATTTTGAGGCATAAAGGAAACAATGGAGAGTAACTTTGCAAAAGCTCACGAGGTTTTCGGATTGAGTTCAATTTGAGTTCAATTTAATAATTTAATAATTTTATTTACACAAAAAAAATATTTGATTGTTTAGATATTTTATAAAATATTATTTAGAATTTAAATTTAACAATTTTAACCAAAGATAATAATAAATATGTAATATCTATGTTTATTATTTTTAATTTAATAATAATATATACCGTAACATAAAAATAAATCATTAGACACGTATAATAACTAAATTAATATCTTAAAACTCGTTCAAAAGATAACCTTAAATTAATGTTTTTCACAGTGAAATAAGTATGTATACTTATATATATGTATCGATACTTACCGATAACCAAAGTTTACCGGTTACCAATTTTTTTAATAGTTTTTCATATTTTCTACCTAAAACATTATTAGTCTGTCAACATAATAGGTAACGCTAAACTAAATTTATTAAATATTTTTTAATATATCCGATAATACCATATATTAACCGTATATTAATCTGTCTTTCATAAAATAACCCCTATCACGACGCTTAACGTAAATCGTGTAGTAAAAAAAATCCTCTAATAGTACTTAGTTGTTGCATTGCCATTATTTTTTTTTAAATCTGTTGAAATAAGTAATGCTACCACTTTTAAATTTTAAGATATTTTTTTTAATTTTTAATATGAAATTAATACCCTCACGTTTTTAAAACGTCATAGACGCTAACCCACCCATCAAAAGGGATCAAGTGCGATAATTTTAATATACGATTAAAAAATATTATCAGTTTTATTATTATTTAAATAATAAAATTGATAAAAAAAATTATTAGAACCATTATTATTTATATCGATTTTGTTATTATTGAACATTTTATTAATTTTATTATTTAAATAATAACAAAATCGATAATATTTTTTTAATTATATATTAAAGATACCACACTTTCCCACATCAAATAAACATTCTCTTCACAACATATTATGCTTCCAATCGGCTTCCTATTATTCATAATATTTAATTTAATTTTAATGTAAATGGTATCCAGTCGTTGGATTTTTATTTTATTTTCACATTTCATTGAAAATATAACTATAATTGGAATTTGACTTATGAAGGAACTGTTCAAAGAACACGATAGGATGTTTATTGTAAATACCCATAGCTAATGCAATGGATTAAATTAATCAAAATTAAATAATTGTTGTTATGGAAGTTGGAACTTCAAAGTGGATGAGATGAGCTCTGATCTAATAAATGACAACCAGCCAGCCAGTTAAGCCGCGTCGGTCGGCTTCAAAATTAGTAATTTTTTAATTATTTTTCGAAAACCTTAATAAAATATATTTTTTCGAAAACCTTAATAATATATATATAGAGAGAGAAATTTTGAATAGGGTGAGAAATATGACCCCCCATAAAAAAACAAAACAGGACTCCGGTGGGGTTCTGGTCATCGAGCAACTTTGGATAAGGTTCAGCATTTAGGGGTAACTGACCCTTGTTCACTTTATCAAAATTTAAAAAAACTGACTGTCGTGTTTCTAGCGTTTGTTTGCTTGCCTACCAAATTAATAGCATTTGCCCCCTACCCTAACCCTACTCTAAGTCTCTAACCCTGCCCCTACCATCTTTATGCCCTTTTGAGTTTATTTAAAACATTTCAACATTCAAGATTAATATTTTTATGCAAATTCAAGATTAATATTTTTTATTTGAAAAAAAAGAACATGTTGAAAATGATGTTATAAGTTTATTTAAATCAAATATACCCTTATACACTATAAACACGTGGATTTATAATTTTAAGATAATATTTTTTAAATTTAACTCGATTAAATCATTTAAATGTATCTTCTTAATAATGGATATTTATTATAATCAGATCAAATATACACTTCGACAATATATAATCACGTGGATTTATGATTTTAAGATAAGGTTTACCTTTTTAATCCATCAAAGTTTATTGTTGGGTGTACCAACCTACCTTCCCAATTATAAAAGTGGTAGACAACGGCCAAGTTAGGTTATACAAGTTGATACTATTGCTTATTGATGAACATCGTCCGTGCGTTTTCCTCTAGACTTGAATTGTATCAATTTTATCTTTTGATTAATGAATTTCACTATCACATGTTATAATATTACTATATGTGTTTGGTTCACGGAATGTAAGATTACCAGTTTGGTTCACGGAATATAAGATTACCAGAGGGAATGTTAGATTACCAGTGAATATGATTACTAGGAATGTTGTATTTTGTGTTTGGTTGGTTTAGCATGAATGTAAGATTATCGTATTTGATTAAAGGAATAAAAGATTATTAGAATGTATATTTGACCAAATTGTCCTTATTATGTATTTGTTTTTTAACAAGTTAGAAAATATTTATATATTTTCTTTAAAAAAATTAAATTCATAAAATTTATATATATTTACAAAATTGAAAATATAAAATGGTTTAATGAAAGGGTAAAATTTTATTTTAACCCCTGAACTTCATATAAAATTTTAATTATAGACTTTTTTATAAATTTAAAATAGTTTAAGGATAAGTTTGTAATTTAACCTTCACAGAATATTTATTATTCAATCACAGAATAATGATATATTTGAGAAAAAAATTAAGGTCATTTTAGTCCAAAACGCCGGTAATCCAACAATACCTAAGGAAATGGAGGTAATGACATTTCCGGTAATATACCACAAAAAATCTACTATTTATAATAAAATATTACCGGAAATGAGATTCTGACCAACCAAACATGGGAATGTAGATTCCATTCCCATGAGAATCCATATTTCTTAAACCAAACAGCCCCTTTAGGGTCTAAACGTATAATGCTTGAACTTGATAAATTTATTTAAACTAGACATTTTAAGGGTCAAATTAACTCATTAACTTGATAAATTCAGTAAAATTAATGAGACAATTTAACCCTAAGCATAAAATCATAACATTCTTGTGATTTCAATTTCGAGTTTTAGTATTTAAACTTTCAATTTTTTTCAAAACCATATATAACGTTTTTTTTTCATTTCATTTTAGTACCGTCGTTAAAAATTTAGCACGTTTAATACCTAAAGTTTCAAACTTTTCAAAATCTAACATTTAAACTTTGAACGAGATACTAAAATGAAACAAGAACTAACGTTTTTAACGATGGAGTACTGAAATGAAACAAAAACTAAATGTTGGGTATGATTTAAAAAAAAAGTTTGTATACTAAAACGAACTAAAACTGATAATTTAGGCACTGAATGATACACATTCATGTTTTAACTTGTTTACTTAAATGTATGTTTGGTTGCAATTCATGATGCAATAGAAAATAGTGTATGCTAGCACAAATTTGGAAAATTGGGAAACTTAAAAGGGGAAAGCCCATGTTCTGCGTTATTATTATGGTGCATTTGGTTCACTGAATGTAAAATTACCAGTAGGAATAAAAGATTACCAAGGAATAGGATTACTGAGAATGTTGTATTTTGTGTTTGGTTAGTTTAGCAAGAATGTAAGATTATCGTGTTTGGTTAAAAGAATAAAAGATTATTGGAATGTATATTTGACCAATTGTCCTTATTATATTTGTTTTTTAACAAGTTGGAAAATATTTATATATTTTCTTTAAAAAATTTAAATTCGTAAAATTTATATAATTTTTTTAACAAAATTTAAAATATAAAAAGGTTTACTGAAAGGGTAAAATTTTATTTTAACCCCTGAACTTCATATAAAATTTTAATTATAGATTTTTTTGTAAATCTAAAATAGTTTAAGGATAAATTTGTAATTTAACATTCGTAGAATTTTTATTATTCAGAAAAAATAAGGATATTTTTGAAAAGAAATTTTAAGGGTATTTTAGTCCAAAACGCCGGTAATCCAACAATACCTAAGGAAATGGAGGTAATGACATTCCTACTAATATACCCCAAAAAATCTACTATTGATAATATAAGATTACCGGGAATGACATTCCCGACCAACCAAACGGGGGAATGTGGATTTCATTCTCATAAAAAGCTCACATTCCCCCAACCAAATACACCCTATAAGTTAACAAGAATGCAGTGGTGGGTATAAAAAATATATTAGATGGGCTAATATAAATATAATAAAAGATTTATTTCACATAATTCGTATATTTCTTAATTTAAAAATATAATAACTATATGTATTTAAACTAAATCTAAAATAATTATATCAACTATGCTAATATAAAATTTTAACGTAACTTACAAATATTTTTACTTAAATTATATCCTAATTTCTGTGATTTTTTGGATATGGGCTGGGCCATCACCTAGGTAGGCCCACTCTAGCTACGTTTGTGCAAGCATGATTAGCTGATGTAAGATGTTGACGTGGTAATTAATGTGTAAATAATAATGTAATAAAAGAGTTTAATAATTTTTTTAATGGAAGTCAAAGGTATAGTTGCTTTTTTATAGGCTTAATTACAAAATAAGTGCTAAAATTATAGTTTTTTCCACGAATAGGTACCTAAACTACTTTTTGAATGATGCAGGTGCACCTTAACTATTTTTTTAATGATGCAGGTGTCTAACGTTACGAACATGACCACTTTAGATGTCCAGACCGTAATTGTCGTTAATTTTCTCTGTTAAGTTACACATGTCATATTATAGTAATTTTGAAATTTATTTTTAAAATAAAAAATACTATTATATTTATAAAAAAACTTTAATTTCTCTTAAATTACAAAAATACTCAAATCTCTAAAAATCCTAAATCCCTAGTCCTAGCTCGCCGCTGCCACCCTTCGTCCACGACCATCACCGTTGACGTAGTCCCTGTCATCTTCCTAGTCATAGGCGTCGTAATTATCGCTAATTGGTCATCAGAATCGCGATTTTCATCCTAGGGTTCATAAGGTACAAAAAGTCAATAGCTCGTTGATCAGTCACGATTTCATAGAGTTATTGATCACCGGGGAGGTGAGGTTGGGTGGTCGACGACAGAGGACAGTGGCTGGTGTGAGTTTAGGGGTTAAAATGAATGTTTTCAAAGTTTAGGGTTATTTTTAAAAAATTATGTTTTAAAATATAATTTTAATATTTTAATTTTAAATATACCATAATGTAACATGTCTCACTTAATAAAAGAAATTAACAGCGTTTATGGCACGAGAATTAAAATAGCAATGTGAAACGTTAGACACCTAAATTATTCAAAAAATAGTTTAAAACACCTATTTATGAAAAATGCTATAGTTTGGGCACTTATTTTATAATCAAATTTATTACTTTAAATTTAGGTTATTTTCGAATTGAACCGATATCATATTTAGGTTGAACAGGTTCATATATATAATTAAATTAAATCGATTCAAATTAATCTAATTGAATTTTTGGATTCATATACTCAAAGACGGATCTATTAAAGGCTCGTTTCCCTGCAACGACATAAACGTCGGAAAGCGGGTTGGGCCATGTCATCATCTTTCCACGTCGTCTCAATATTGGTAGATCTTGTGTTTATATTTGTTGGGCCCCACCCGACACGTGGTTGGTTGACACGCGATGCGAGGACGAAAAGAGAAAGAGGGCCAGTTTGGAGAAATTATTTTATGATCCAGCTCACTATGTTATTATAGAATCACATACATTAATTTTAAAATAGTTTTTAGATAACTATTCAGTTTTTATTAACACCTAAAAAATAGATAAAGATTTATCTTAAAAAAATAAAATAAAAAATACTATTAATTAAGATCACAAATAAAATAATAAAGTGGAATAATTTTTCGTCGGCTTCAGTCGACCTAATCCTAAAAAAATTTCGAACCATGAGTGGGGCCCAATATTATTTGGTCGCCGTTAGGGGTGTACAAAATTACCCGACCCGATTGACTTAACCCGCCGACCCGGACCTAAAAAATCCGGTTAATTCTCTAAAAAAATTATCCGAGTTACCCGGTTACCCGGTTAGTTTTTATTTTTTTTATTTTTTATATATAATTATATAAAATATAATGAATTATTTATTTTATAGATTATTATATTTTGTATTTCGAACTTTTAAATTTTATGTTCGGATATTAGAGTATGTAATTCGAAGTTTCGAACATTTAAATTTATGTATATTTTTTTAAATTAATAATTTAAAAATAAAAAATAAAAAAATCGGGTACCCGATTATTGGATACCCGTAACATTCGAGTTAGGACACGGGTCGAGAGATCGCCGATCTAGAAGTTCCGGTACCTGAAAATCGGGTACCGGATTTGCACACCCCTAATAGCCGCCCCTAGTCGCCGCATTCCACGGATAGGCGGAAAGATGTGAGGGGCGGGCCCCATTTCGTCCCAATCCAAAAAACCATTCCGTGGCCCCCCCATTTTAGCTAAGAATGTTCCAATTCGTATCCTGCACGCATCGATTTTTTTATTTTTATTTTGGATTAATACAAAAATAAGTACTTAGATTATGACTCAAAAAATATTTTAATACTTAAAAAATTTCGTTAAAAATAGGTGTTTAATTTTTTTTATTATACTCACGTATTATTTAACGTATTTTTAATGGTAGACACTTAAAAGATAACGGAGAAAACTTTATACACTATTTTTATAAAAATTCTTTAGGTACCAAAAATTAATTTTGAGTATAATTTAATCATTTATTTTTATATTAAGCCTTTATTTTTTTATTTTTACATATGATTGTTGGTTAATTAATTCCATGGAGAGTTACCATGCATGTAATGAAATTAAATAATAAATTAATTTATTGAAAACATATTCTTTATAAAATAATTTATAGGTATTTTTCCTCATTTTAGAATAATA
Organism: Hibiscus syriacus; assembly: GCF_006381635.1. Taxonomy (NCBI): domain Eukaryota; kingdom Viridiplantae; phylum Streptophyta; class Magnoliopsida; order Malvales; family Malvaceae; genus Hibiscus; species Hibiscus syriacus. The sequence goes on along the minus strand of NW_024062734.1, from coordinate 270,730 downwards.
TCTAAGCAAAAGAGGTTTGTTGCGGGGTTTCAAAAAGCCGCTAAAAATAATTGTGACGCAAGAAAAACGCCAAAAGAAACGCAGCTATACAATCTCCATAACGGGTAGCGGCGTTTTACATTCATAAACACCGCAAAAATTCAGGTTATTTAGCAGTGTTTTTTAAAACGCCGCCAAATGTGAGGTTATGTAGCAACATATTTTACACAAACGCCGCTAATAATCATGTAATAGTGACGATTTCCTCATAAATGCCACTAATTATGTACTCTAGTAGTGACGTTTTTCCTCATAAGCGCTACTAATTATGTACTCTACTAGTGGCGTTTTTCATCATAAAACGCCGCTAATCACAAAATTTCAAAATGTTTTTTCCTACTTTATATTACCCAATTTTAACCTGTAATAATATCCAATGGCAACCTTGAAATGTAATTAAGATTCGAATTAAGTAAAAATACGTAAAATATGAATAAATCAAAGTTTACAAACATCCAATTGAAATGTAACATAGTTCAACATTATTCACTAGAATAAACAAAGTATGAACCTAAGAAATCACTTAAGATGCTTCCATGAAACGACAAAATGATGACTCCACCATGCTCTTGAGATGCGAGTGCTTTATGTCGAATGCTAAATAAGATTGTCCACTATGTGCTTTCCTGCTGCCTAGATGCGAACCAACTTTATACCTGAGGCACAATAACAATATTAAAGACATCAATGTTTTGTGTCAATGGAGCCTAAACTTCCAAAGGTTAGTACCATCAATAACGGTATCAAAGGCATCATTGTTAAATGATTTATGAAAATGCATTATAGAAAGTTCATTTAATTTTTATCACAAATTAAATGAAATTAAACAACAACAAAAAGTAGGGGTGTTCATTCGGTTAAAACGGTGGCCGACCGAACCGAAATACCCTTAACCGAATTAACCAATTTTTTTTCTTTAACCGTTAACCAAACCAGACTTTTTTATTAAAGTATTAATCGAACCGAATAAATTTCGGTTAATTAGGTTAATTTTCGAATTAACCGAAATTTTTTAGAATTTAGTATTTTTAATTAAAAAACCAGTTTACAATATCTAATTAATTTGATTCAAACATTATATTAAAATAAGATATTTGTATCTATCAATTTAGTTAAAAAACCATCAAATTTGAAATTCTACAAAATAAATCAGAACAAAGTGCAGAACTGGAAGCATAATTTTCCAGTTTACTGACCTGCTTTCATTAGTTACAAATAAAATATACATGTAACCAACAAACCATCATTTTCCAGTTACTGACCTGCTTTCATTCGGTGCTTATATGTAGCAGAGGCATGGAATCAGACATTTTCGGATACACAAACATATTTGTGATCAATTAGTAACTAAGAATTTACAACAATACAATACCAAACCAAATTTGGTCCCAACTAACTTAAAGTACACACTTTTTAAAAGAAATCTTGCAGTTAAATGAAGCTTTTTATAAGGGTTCAAAGTGTATATAACACTGTTAACCTCTAAATGCTGTAATGCACAGCTAAATCACTTCCTACCATATAACATGAGTAGGAAATAACATTGAACTGTAAATGACAACAATTATCTTTACCATCTAATAGTTACATTCATCACTCCAATTAGTTCTTATAATCACTCCAATTAGTTCATGAATTACATGCAGTACGAAACTTTCCCATAAATATCAACGAATTAACACCTATAGCCATGAAAAGGAAAAATAAACCTAAAACGTGTCCGAAATAAGGGGAAACAGAAACCTTTAGCGTCAAATTTAACCATCAAACCACCATATTTCCAAATACATTTCCATATGGAAATATAATTTATTTATTTGTAAGCGCAAGGAACAACCACCTATATGCAATTAAACACTATTAATCCCATCAATAGAAGAAAGAGAGGCTAAACTTCTGATTTTTATTTAAATCGTGCTAACATACAGTCATCTAGCCGAGACCCGAGAAATATAGAAATACCAGACCAGAGTTTGTTTAACGAGGAAAATATTAACAAACCTGGATCTTGCAACAACGAGATGACTATAGAAAACTATGTTGAGAGAGAAGAGAAGCCAATCGACAGGGTTAATCGACAGATTGAGAGGTTTCAAGAGGTAGAACGGGATTACTGGTGAGATGAGATTGACATGTTTAGGCGTTTTTCCGTTTAGGTTTGGGTTATTTTACATTTAGTTTTCAGATTATTTTAATTAATTAAAATTTATTTGGGTTTGAAATGGGTTGGGAGTTGGTTTGGGGGCATTGGGCCGGCTGAGTTATATAATTATATATTTATATTTAAAGGATAATTCGGTTAATTCGATTAATTAACTGATTTCGAAACGAATTAACCGTTAATCGAATAAAAAAAATCATTAACTGTTTCCCGACCGAATTGATTCAGTGGCGACCGAATTAACCTAATTAATTCGGTTCGATCGATTAATTCGGTTAAAACCGAATTTTGAATACCCCTAACAAAAAGTAAAAGATAATAAAAGAATTAAATGAAACTGAAACTTGGGACTTACCGATGACTCCACTAATGCAGATGCTTAATTTTGCATTCTTAGATTGCTGATTCTGTTATAAAAGGGGAGGGAGAGGGGTTATTCAATTCATGTAGAATATATATATATATAGTGCAAACTTAGCATACAAAATAATTTCATAACTTGTCGAGTTATTTAGCTTTACCCGGTTACATATGTCCACAAGCGAAAGCCCAAAGAAATAACCGCGAGACAACAAATATTGATTTTTGAGAGGAAGTGCAGGCAACAAAAACTTGAAGTTGCATCGCATGCAATGCCATATCCTAACAATGCTATATAAACCTTATTGCGGCGTTTGTGTAAAAAACATCACTAAATAAATAGTTTATAACAGCGTTTTTAAAAAACGCCACTAAATATAAACCTATTGCAGCGTTTGTGTAAAAAAACATTGAAGTAATTTCTGTAGCGGCGTTTTAGAAAAACGCCGCTTTACCATTTGCGGCGTCTTACTTTTTGTTGGCATGAGATCTTCCCCTCCTTTCAATCGATGTAAGATCAGCAGGTGTGAACTGAAGTGCCAAGTGCCCTCCACAACTATCCAATTAGTACCCGCTTTATGAAAAAGTCGAAAGAGAAAGCTGTCATCTCTTAATTGGGTAATTGAGATATCGCCAAAAGGGTGCCAGAAGTTGACTAGCATTATCCTCATGGCTTGAAAAATCACTGTACTCCCCGTGAGAAATTGTCCGGTCAAACAATTATTAAAAGAGATAAGCACCAGTTGTTCGGTTGTTCCAAAATCAAAGGTTTTCTCCTCCTCTTCCCCCAGGTTTTTGGTCCGGTTAATATTTTAAAAAAATTGATTCAATTAACTATTAAAGAAAAAAGTTCGGTTAATTCGGTTAATGATAATTCAATTCGACAGGTGATTGAATTAACCATTTGAACACCCTTAATTTTAATTATTAGTATTTTATTAACATAATATTAAATTATGATATTAATATTAAATATATAAATTAATATTACTCGTTATTAATAATTTAATAATATAATATTTATAAAAATAATAGATAATATTAATTATATTAATAATTTATTATATATTACTAAATTAAAATTATAATATCGTATATTATTATAATATATCTGATTACATATCATATGATATTAAAAATATAGTATTATTAAAATTTTATTATATGTATATTAAATATTTTAATAATTAATATTTTAATTATAAATGATATTAAAATATTAAATTAATATTAAATAAAATAATAATATTTTTGAGTGCTTATACTTTGAAGTCAACAATTAGAAAAATATTTTATGAAAAATCAGATGGTAAAACATTTTACAGAATATATATATATAGTTTATGAACTATATTAAAAATATAGTATTCTATTGTTGATCAGCTGTCGAGTTTGTTTCTCATAAAATTAAAACAAATCCTTGTTAATTATGGCAGCAATGGATCGAATTGAAGAGAATGGGCTCTCGGTTGAGGGAGGGGAGAGCACGACGTGCACACCTACATTGTCGCTCAAAACCATACAACCATGCAGCTTAAAGGGGATACTTTTTTACGTAAAAATCCATTTGATCTATGATTCAAATTAGCGTCTGACATGATTTTTAGAGACAATTAAAGGGGCTAAGCTTTCCTTTTATTAATTGAAAAATATATATTTCCTTTTGTTATAAGCATTGTCCCAGCCCAATATCTGAGTGGCCGAGGCCTTTAAAATGTTTACAGCCCGAATAGAGTAGTTTTTTGTTCCCTTTAGCTGAGATTTTTTATAGCGTCGGTAACTGTTGGAGGGTTTTAGTGCCAAATTGATTAATATCTGGCTTCGAATTTTGGTCACTCTCCTTCTTTTACCGTACAAACCCCAGAAATTTCCCCAAGGTAATCAGTTCCTGTCATCTTTTCTATCAATCATTTCGGTTCCTTCGATCGTTTCATACAAAAAACCCTAAATTCTCTGTGACCTCTCTTTAACTAGCGTGATTGGCTAGTCAGAACCGTTTTTTTGGAGTTCTTTGTTTTTTTATTAATTAGTTATAGTTATTAAAGGCGCGCAGTGTTATTTTGCGAGCATGGCTCGGGTTTATGTCGGGAATTTGGATCCCCGGGTTACTGAGAGGGATCTCGAAGATGAGTTTAAAATTTTCGGCGTTCTCCGCAGGTAATATTTTTTTTTGGTGAATGAAGAAAAGGAAGCGAATTTTGATTGGGTCTTGAGTATTTGTAGGTTAAGTTTATTTGTTAACTGTTAATATTTGTCAGGCTTTGCCAACTTTAATTGTTTATTTTGTTTGTTCGTCAATATCATACAAGATGAACTCTTGCTTTCTGCTGTTTGAAACAAGTTCTTTTATTTATTTATTTTTAATTTGATGTTTGTGGTATAATGCATATTGATTGATTTATTGATGATGAAATGGATTCAGTGTATGGGTAGCTCGAAGGCCTCCAGGGTATGCCTTTATCGAGTTCGATGAACGCAGGGATGCTATCGATGCAATTCGTGAACTGGATGGTGTGTATACTTTTTTTTCTTCTTTTGTTTCAATTTTACTGTGAATCTTTATTCTCTGGGTGCTCATTTCTTCTGTTTGTTGCATCTCGTTCACACGTTTGAAATATGGCTGGTTTTAGCTCCAATGCCCTTATAAAAGTTCGCCATTTTAATTGGTTAATGATTTTCTTTGATATTTCAACATGTTGCTATTGTTTATTTTTGGCAGCTGGTTGCTTTGATGGTTTACTTTATCTGATTGATTATCAGAAGTTTAATTCTAAGTTTGTGTGCTCGACTCTTTGTTCTTTTGGCTCCTCGGATTCGAATGACATTTCTGATGATCTTGATTTATTAACCATTGCCAAAATCTGCTGACTATTTTCCTTTTTCTTCTTGAAGGAAAGAATGGCTGGCGTGTGGAACTTTCTCATAACTCGAAAGGTGGCGGAGGCAATGGTGGGCGTCGTAAAGGGGGTGAGGATTTGAAGTGTTATCAGTGTGGTGAACCTGGTCACTTTGCTCGTGAATGTCGCTCACGAGGCTTTGGAAGCGGGCGACGTCGAAGCTCCAGTCCTCGTCGCCGTAGTAGTCCAAGTTATGGGTATGGACGGAGGTGGGTTTAAGGATTCTTTTATCTTTTTTTTTCATATTGGGGATGTAGAAGCAGGGTAGTTTCTACTATGACCGGTATCATAAAGGGGCCTATTCTATATGATGGTACATTATATCATGTATTTTCCCATGTTAATTGCTAAGCAAAAGTCTTTTTCTAAATCGATCATGCTAGAATAATGTCTGTCAATTTAGTATATTCTTGGGTTTGACACAACAATTTAGGACTGCATCTGTCTACATGTCCAACAAGATTTTCTATTGTACTGAAGAAGAATTTATCTGTTTATTTTGGATTTGATCAAAGCTTGTTATTTTAATTAAACTTGATTTGGCTTCTACATAGGTCCTCCGAACAAGCGCATGCAGGCTACTAAGAAATTTCTACTTGCTATTTTACACTGCAAATAAATTTTTTTATCTTGTGGCAGGAGCTATAGTCCACGTGGGAGAAGATTTCCGCGGCACCGGAGCATATCACCTCGTCCTGGTCGCAGCTACAGCAGGTCGCCTCCATATCGTTATTCTCGCCGGGTATCACCTTATGCAAATGGTAAGTCATGCAAACTTAATTACTTGAATTATTCGGTATCTCATTTGCAATGCTTTCAGTATATATGAGGTCTGATATGCTTTTTTGCTTAAAACTCCTTTGCAGAGATTAAAGAGGGACCTTAACTGAATCATATCTGGAATGTCGACATCATTGGCAAACAGATATGAAAATACTAGTTTAAATAGGTTCAGTGAGGAAAAAATGATCTAGGTTACTTGTGTTTGTCGAGACACTTAGGATGTTAGAATCTGTGGTTTTGCTTGGCTTCCACTCTGCAGTATTAGTGTTCCATTCTGCGGTAGCTTGCTTTGCTTGCTGTGTTCAGCATATGGAACTCGGGGGTCTCGTTTCTTACTTAACATTATTATCTGTTATGTTTAAATGTTAACTTAGTTACTTTGCTATGGAAAGTTAAGGATTTTGTATGTTTTGTTGTGAGGTGTGAGATTCGGAAGTAAAGGGCAGATCATCGAACCAATCCTTTGGCCACTTTAATGCCATCTTAGTGCACCACTTGAATCAGTTGATCTACTAAGTTATCGCCCCCTGCATATGGCGAAATCGCGCTCGAGTTGCATGTTGAATTTGCATCGCATTTGTAGTAGTAACTATCGAATTTTGGTCGCAGCATGTGTTGGTGCTTGTCGTTGCCATCAAATATTGAATGCAACAATAGAGCCTTTAGTTTTTTGGGCAGATGAAGACAGTTAATTATGGTTTAGAAACACTGCCATCAAATGTTTTATATTATTTCTCTGTGCTTGGTTGAAGCTTTGTGTTTTCAATCGATCAGATGTTGGTAAGGAAATTCAGTTGGTTTGGATGGAATTTTTGTTTGAAGTTTAGGTCTTTCAAATACGTTCGAGGATACATTTTAAGCATAGTATTCTCACCCAATTTTATAAGTTAAAAAAAACTATTTATTTATTTTCTCATTTTGTTTGGAAAAAAATAATTACTTATAAAATTAATATTAAATTATTTAAAAATAAATGTTTATAATTTTTAGGGGTAAGGCCTCGTTAGTTGTTAGATAAGTAAATGAATTTTGTGATGATGACTGGTGGGTTATAAACGCCTAATTATTCCTTTGATTTACACGACTTGTTTTTTTACTACTATGTACCCAAAAAAAGTAAAGAAGAACGGCTAATGGCTCATACTTACATGGGCCGTCGATTCAAGTCCATAGCCATCCATATTATGGTCGCACAAAAGGCGGAAAACAAAAGTTTTGTTGAGAGTGGGATTTGAACCCACGCCCTTTCGGACCAGAACCTTAATCTGGCGCCTTAGACCAACTCGGCCATCTCAACAACGTTGTTCTTTCTAACTCATTTTAATCATGTAAAATATTAATTCTAGCTCTCCCAGTTGTCTCATCGACGATCGATTTCTATTTCATTAGTCTAAATAATTACAAGATAATATTTGTTCAAACTTTCAATAATGAACACTTAAATATTCTTACATACGCACTCGAACTTAAAACCTCTATCCTTAGTCACCTAAGTCACTTACATTTTCATGTTTGTAGGTAATATGTACACGTTTAAGCTCGGTTGTCTGCACATATACTTTTGTTTGATTCTTTTACCAAGTAGTTGTCCAAGTTGTATGTGTTTGTGCATGCATATTTGTACGAAACTTCAGAGGAATGCATGTCCTTCGGTAGTTTAATTAAGCATTAATTGGAAAGCGTCATGGACCCTTTTACTTAAATATTCACAGTATGGAATGTTGAATACAAAAAGAAATTAAAGCCAATTCAAGGTTTCCATGATATTACTTATCATCAGAATGCTCTCTTATGTTGATAACCTTTCTTGGGGGCGTTGATGATTTAACACTGGAAATGTTCAATGAGCAAGGCTATGGTAGGGTAAACGAAAGTCGTCTGCAACAGGTTGGAGAGTGGTCGTCAATGGGTTTCGGCTCTAAATATTTATAGCTGGTTAGAATCAATTCCATGCCCTCTTGATTTTACATGTCTGGAAATCAAACTTTGGCCTGACTCGATTATAAATATAGTCAGAATTCATGTGACTATCGTCGTATTAGACAACACCCCTCCAAGAAAAACTCGACATATTTGAACCATTATGCAAATAGGATAAGCAACCTACTTTGGAAGGATCGGCATGAGTTATGGACTAATACCGGAGAGATCCTAGACATAAGAAGACACAATTTTTCAGAAGCTGGTTTAGCATGATTATATAGAATACAACCTCCAAAGCTAACTTAATCCTGATCACATGCTTCAAAAACACAGAGAGAGAGAGAGATCTCAAACATCCACGGAAATATATTATGCCAACAACACAAAGATGTGAATATGATAAATGATTCCAAAGAAAACAGCCATTTATGTCTCATCTAAATGACCATAAATCAATTGTGGAATTAGTAGACCTCATATAGAGTATCCTTCCACAATCATTACCACAAATTCTCTTCCAAAGTGAGACATAAAACAAGTGCATAACCTAAACGTGCAAATCCAAGGTTCGTTGCTACATTAGGTCATCAAGCAAAGGATGATAACTAACCCTTCACAGTAACTAATATTCTGTTGATATAACTTCCAAAATTTCCGTCCTAAGGTTTTGATTTGATCACCTTCTTGGCAAAGGATGGTAAACAAAAACCAGCAGAATGAATCTGCAATCAGAAACAAGCAAAAGGATAAGGATGAATACCAAATTATTTTCACGCATTTATAAAGGATTTAGAGTGGAGCAAAGTTGCACCTCAGAGTTGTAAAACTTTAGAGGTCGTTTTGATTTGCAGCAGATATCATCTCTGTCTATAGGATTCACCGGATGCTTGAAGTCAACAGGAGGCCCTTCAGTTGAGCAAAGCATGAAACCAATCACCCCACTGTAACGAAATAAAGAGGTCAATTATAAGCAGCTTTAGGCAACATGTATAACAGTAAAGGAAAGTTATGCAAAAACAACGGAGTTATCACATGATGATGCAGTAGCATATAAGATGAACCCCATTTAAATAGGAAAGTCCTCCGTTGACTTTGAAAGGGTACTATCAAGTAACAACATAAATCAACACAGACAATATTGGGGCGGAATGAAAAAAAGAAAAGAAAAGAGAATCGTCAAAAGATGAAGGAAATGTCGTTGGTACCTTGGGTATGTAGGAACAGTAGTCCATGCATAGTTAACTGAGCCTTTGAAGATTTGGCGACAGTTCGTTACAATATCCTCGTTTATGTGCGTATGAAGCCAAATACTTTCTGCCTGAGTACAGACTACGCCACCTGGACGAAGAGCCTTTGCCACAGATGCAAAGAAGGGCTTCTCAAAGAGCTCTTGTGCAGGACCTGGGATGTCAAACAATGTTCCAATTCTCAAATATTAATGATTATAAACCATTCAGAAACACCACAAAATTTCCACCAAAAAACATTACCTATAGGGTCAGAAGAGTCCACTATAATTGCATCATAAGTACCTTCTGGAACAGCCTTCAAAAATGCAACTCCTGAAATACAAAAGGACATTAATGATTGATATAGTGTTATAGAGTATACAAAATAAGTTCACCATACCATCACCAATATGAAGTTTCACACGGGGGTCATCATACCCAACGGCTACATCGGGGAAAAATTGTTTAGAAACCTAGCACAAACAAAAACGCATATTGTTATTAGACCAAGTTTCACCAATGGAAGGTTGGAAGTTCCTAGCCAGTTGGCCTACTACAATCAATTACAACCAATTGTGAATCATGAATGTTTGGAAGCAAAGGAAGAGATTACTAACATCAACGACCATTTTGTCAATTTCACAGATGTCAATCTGCTCAACAGAAGAATGACGAGCAACTTCCCTGAGAACTCCACCATCACCATCACCACCGCCAATAACCAAAACCTAGTGAAAGAAACAACTAAGTGGGAATTAAAGAAGAGAACAGGTGCCTGTCAAATAATATGACCTTGCTGCAATACGGGAAAGCAAGGTCCCAAGAGAAGCCAAAGTAAATGAAAAAGCAGATTATACATGTCCAACTTCTACCAAAAATATTGAACAGAAATAAATCATTGCCCAAAAATAGTTCCTTCAGGCGACAGGGATCCCCTCAAGGAAAAAGTTAAAAGACAAAAGAACACGTGAAACTTCTGTAGGCTTAAAAGCAAATAGGAAAAGACAAAATTCACATCAAGTCAAAACAATATAGGATGCCATTTCCAATGGATTTCAGCAATACTATACATCCCCTACATTATACTTATGGCAATGAATTCACTTCAAATGTTTACTGGGACATGCAAATAGGATATAAAACAATGCATAATATTCAAACCAGATAAATACCTCACATTACAGTAATATACTAGCTGAAATACCTTCTTAGGATTTGGAATGGAGCAAAGTGGAAGGTGAGTGATCATTTCTTGATATGAATCACACCATCCAAAACAAGAACCTTGCCGTATGTTGACGACTGCAGAAAATGCCATGTTTAAAACATAAAAAATTCAAAAGAAGTTAGATAGGGAAATAAAGAAAGCAAATATATTCTTATTTTCCCAAGTCCATGAAACACCTGAAAGACCATAACATTCTGGTAATCAGATTTCCCTTGAAATAAGATCTTTTCAACCTTCAAGGAGCGTGCCTCTCCTGCATATGTCGTACAAAAATATACGTTAAATATACTTTTCTACTCAAATACTAAATAAAAAGTTAATATATCATTCAGTAAATTATTTTGCTACTTACATCCTTGCATCTTTCTTAATTTAAGGAAACTTACAAAGCCTAAGATATGTAACAGAATCAGGCTCCATGGAAAACACATATAAACCCCATGCTCTCTTAGAAAAATATACTCTATAATTTTCACAATAACTACTAGAGAAAGAACCCATAAACCCAAGATGAGCAGTAAAGGATTAACATCAACCTTGCAATTAAACAAATAATACACATTTGCAATTAAGAGATACACATAAGTGGCAACATGCGAGCAGGATGGAGTTCAAGTTCAAGCAAACAAATAAAATGGAAAGTGTGTATCTATTAAGGTGTAATTAATCCCAAAATCAGTTAAACTTCAAGCAGTATGCAGTATTCACTCAGAGATGTCAATGAAGCAAAATCTCCAAACATTCAATGAAAATGTCATTTAAGACATACCTAATTTAAGCATCACAAACGAAGTAGAACATGATGATAAACAAGTTGAAAACAAACCAACCCATGAATTCAAAATCAGAGAATTAGCCTTAGAAAGACCGAATATTTTACACAATCAAAGAAGCACCACGAAAGATATTTTATTACTCAAATACAGTTCAAAGCCAAAGAAAAAAACACAGAACTCAACTGACCCATGATATAAAATAGATAAATAACCATAAATATATACAAAGATCAAAACATACATCGAAAATCAGAAAGGAAAATATACAAGAACCAAAATGAAAGCATACAGAGGGAAGAAAAGAGAGATTTAGAGAGAGAGAGAAAGAACCAGGCCACATTGGGCTGATCTCAGAGAACCATCCAGGGATAACAGAGGAAATCCCATTACTTGTATTGCCTTCCATCTCCATGGCAACAGAAGAGACTCCGTTTTCTTCTTCTTCTTCTTGGGGCCTCTTAACAGGTAAATCCGCGCAACTTACAGGGGCAAAGCTCTCTTTTGCCGTTAAAACACCTATCTAAAACAAAAAAACAGAATACCAAAAAAAATCTTTGGGTTGGCGGCTACTGATTACTGGAAGAGTAAACGAGGCCACACCATCTTTATAGTTTGGTCTTACTTTATACTAGATGCCCTGTTGGGAGGACTGAGTTATTTTGGCCATGGCCGAATAATATTTAATATAATAATAATTATATGATACAGAAAAATATATTTTTGGGGGAAAATGAAAATTTTAATTTATGTCGTCATATGAGTACAGAGAATCTGCTTGCAAACGACGCGTGTTTTGTGTGAGGAGACTGTGGCTTCTGACTTTTGATTGCGTCTTCCTTCTTCTCTTTTCTTTCCCCTAATTAGCAATCTTTAGTAGTAATAATTTGATTTTTCAAAAAATAGAATTAATAATTTGAAAAATAATTTTACTGCAAATTTTCAACCTTTAAATTACTAAGAGCAAGCTACATATTTAATTATTCATCTATTCTTGATATTATGTTTTAATCATTTTTTTTATTTTTTAGTAATAGTTCTATTTAGTTTTAATAATAAGTAATTAAAATAAAATTAAAACATAATATTTTATATGATTCTAAAAAAATAATTGAATGATCTTATAGTTGAATATCCCAAAACCAAGAAATAATAAATGTTATTTAATCTCAATATTGTATAATCCTCAATTCGCCTTGTGATGATATCAATACTTATTTGATTCTTGATTAAAGAATCAAAACCCCAAAACAAAGAGTATTTTTGTTTTCTTTTTAAGAAAGAAAAAAGAGAGAGACTTGAAGAAAAAATCATAAGTGACGTGAGTTTTAAAAAATTGATTCAATTATGTTTTTTAAATCACAAAATAATCGATAGAACCCTCTACTTTTCAGTTACACATAACACCCCTCAAACTTATATTTTAACGGTATGGAATGAAGGGATTTACAACCGATAATTACCTCATCAATACTACACTAATCATTACTGTGTGTACAACAACAACAATTATCAGCTACTTAAATTATATGAATTAATATTAGAAATTAAAATTTTTAACATTCTCCCACTTGATTCATATATGAAAAGTATATAACATATTAATATAATTTGAGCTCACTTAAATAATGTAATATACAAGTCACAACTTCGTAAGAACTAAACCGACAAAATCAATGCGGTCACGGGCCTGGAAAACATCCTGATTCCTTCCATGTATTATAGTTCAATCCAATTCAAACAAGCACAATTTAATAAGATAGATACCCGAAATATCTTATCCGACAATGTCTTAAAATAAGATCCAACATCTATAATCGTAAAAAAATATGCATAACTGAAATACAATTCATAGATAAGCAAAATCCAAACAAACATCAATATCTAGAGTATCAAACAAACATAAATGTGCAAGACATATATTCATACATTTACGTCTAATCATCTGCTGTACAAGGACTTCACGACTACTCCTATTTCACTAACATGGCCAATAAATATCTTAGGAGCTAGTCCTTTAGTCAACAGATCCACAATCATATCATTGGTACCAATGTGTACTATTTGAACTCTTTGATTTTGCACATTTTCTTTTACAGATAGATACTTTAAATCCACATGTTTGGCACCATTGGAGTATCTTTCGTTTTTTAGAGAAGAATACAGTTGTCGCATTATTACAATAAATCCTCATTGGTTTAACAATGGTACCAACGATGCCTAAACCATCAACAAAATTACACAACCATAATGATTGAACTGTAGCTTCAAAGCATGCTACAAATTTAGCCTCCATAATGGAAGTAGCAATGACAGACTGCTTATCACTCTTCAATGAGGCAACTCCATCTGCTAGAAGGAACACATAGCCGAATGTGGACTTCTAGGTATCCGAACATCCGACATAGTTCGAGTTGAGTAACCAACAACCTCAAGGTTACAAGTTTTTCTATATGTGAACATGTGATCCTTTGTGCCTTGCAAGTACCTTAAAACTTTCTTTGCAGCTCTCCAATGAACCAGTCCAAGATTTGATTAAAAGCATACGAAAACAAAATGTATACCTCTCTTTTCAAACCATGTTTTCCTCTTTGGACAATCAACCTTATTGTGCTCAGATTTGTTGCAAAAGAAACATTTCAGTATCTTTTTAACCCCCCCATTGCCCTTTACCAGGTTGCACCTTAAATAACTATTTTCCCTTGTTCTTTTATTTCTTACTTGGAGCTTTGTCGCAACTAGAACAAGCGTTTGAGTTACCACAATAGGCAAAGTTGGCTTGAGAAAGTTTGACATGAAGGTCTTCCCTTTGCCTTACCTCGCCTCATCTTACAAGAGCATGACCTTAGTATCCGAAAGAGATCATTTTTTCTTAAGTTGATTGTATGTTCTTCGAAATTGCTTGAAATCATCACCCTTACATGATTTCAGCATACACTCAACCAACACCCTCTCACCAAGATCCATATCCAAACTTTTAAGTCGGTTGTAGGTATTCATCATGTGAGTAATGTGTTCTTCCATTGATTGAGCTATAATGTACTCTCTATTAGATAAACCATCAATAAGAGCAACAAAAACATACTTATCCATAATGTTTATCATAGTACACTTCCTAATTTTAAACACAAATTCCCTCATATTCTTATTTTTGGGCTGGGAAGGCTTAATATTAGGTGTTATACTAAGCTTAAGAAAGCTCATCATAAGCCTATTCGATATCTCCCAGTTCTCCCACCGTTTCTTGTCTCCCTCCAGACTAGTATCGGTCGGTTTAGTGGGCTCATCCATAACTAGAGCTAAATCGAGTCCCAAAAGGCAAACATTTAGCTTGATATATTTGAACCAATCATCATAGTTATGCCCATTAAACTTAATACCATTGGCGGTCATATTTGATATAGTAGAGACCACTGCAAACATTTATATCTTACATATTAATTGCTTTGAATTTAAACCACAATTCAAACTATAACATATACCAAACCATTGCATTTAAATTCACATTTGGGCTAAATCTAAACACAACCAACAATCATCAAACATGCATCATTCTTATAACATATATAAGGTCAATCATTAAATCTACTTTAGCATACAAGTCATCATTAGATGCAACTTATATATTAATTGAACAAGGTTAATAAACTACTTCAATTGTTATTAACCATGAGTAAGATCTACCTTTGGGTAATCGTATAACTACATGTTAATAACTATAAATGTTTATTATTCTTAAATGTCATTTATGATGCTATATCAAATAAACATAATATAAATCATTTAATGGATTTCGAGTGGGCCACTTTGGTGACTAACGCACTCACTAAAATATTAAAGATTTAAATCATGATCCAAAATTGTTTGATGTGATCCTACACTTGCCACGACAACTTCATTTTCCATGACAACGTCATTAATTCTACTTGCCTCGACAACATCATTCACCATCAAACAAGGATCATATCTGTTGAGCTCGTACGAATAATCGAAGATGCCAACGGGGTGAATTAGCCTTTTAAAATGTTTGGTGGAAGCAATAAAAAAATATAACTTTTTGCACAACGATTTAGAGTGGTTCAACTTTTAAACCAAGCCTACATCCACTACCTTAACATACAACTAAGGATTTCTCAAATCCACTAGATTTGCTTACCTTTAAGGACAAGGTGTAACCTTACAAATACTTCAAGGTTTATACCCCCAAGACCTTGAATACACTCTCTCCCAAAGAGTAATTACAAATTTAGCAAACTAAAGAAAAACCTCACAAAGGCAAATAAATTTGCACTAATTAAGCTCTCACCCAAATCACACTTGAGCAAAATAAACAATGTAACTCACAAGTGTGTTTACAACAAAGAATTTTACAAATTAAGCACAAAACTAAGCTTTGATGTTGGTAGATTGGTTCAATATACTTCTTGATGGCCTTGGGAAGCTTTGACCTTCAATTTATACCTTCTCCATTAATTTTAGCCGTTTGAACCCATTAGGGATCATTATAGCCGTTACCTACAACCAAAAACAACATTTAATGCACAAGGGATCGATCTTTTTTCAAACATTTCAACCGTTGTAACAAAAGAATCGATCATTTTCATAGAGGGATCTATACTTTGGTCAAAGGGATCAATCTTTTTTCTAGGGATCAATCCTTTAAGACAAAAATCCTTGGAAACTTAACTTTAAAATGCGAAAACGATCGAGTTTTTTTTGAAAAGGTTCGACTAAGTCGGAAAACATTTAAAACATATTTTTCAAGTTAATTTGGACTTTGAATTATTTTTGATAAATTTTTGACAAATTCAATTAAGTCCAAAAAATAATTTTGCAATTTAATGTTATATAAAAAATATTAATTCAACAATCTTCCCTTTTTTGATATAACAAAACTCTTTAAAAAATTATTTTTGAAAAATGCCCTCCTTTAAAAAATAATAAAACAATTTAAGAATTTATGAAAAATTTTAAGCTCCAATTTTAATTTTGAAAAATCATTTTTCATTTTATACTTACTTCTCCTCCTTTTTGTTATATAAAAAATAACTCAACAATGTTAGTACATATAACAATGGAGATAAAGTAATTAAAATAAGCTAGAATTATTGACAAGCATATTAAAGAATGAAAAGCATAAATATCCCAAAACATCAAATGCATATATATAAGTTCAAGTATCCAACAAGATAGTCATCCAAGTATCAAATAAAAGTTTAAAATACAAAAGAGAAAATAACCTCAGTGACCAAAAATGCCTTATAATATAAAATTTTAACCAACTTTTTTTAGATTTGCCAAAATGACCAACTAAATCGCAATGCGATCGATAATTCGCAATGCGATCTCCGGTATCGCAAATCAGTTTCCAGATTCGCAACGCGATTCTGACTATCGCATTGCGATTTTCCAAATTCGCGTTGTGATTTTTCGACTATCGCATTGCGATTTTCCAAATTCGCGTTGTGATTTTTCGACTATCGCAAAGCGATTATGACTATCGCAACGGGATTCTAACTATCGCAACGAGATTCTGACTATCGCAACGAGATTCTGACTATCGCAACGCGATGCTGACTATCGCAATGCGATTTTCAAAGCGCCATTATTATCGCAACACGTATTTTTTTTTCAAATTCCAAACATGAATATTAATATATCGGAACACTGAACCGTCCACAGTATATCCCGTAATCGCAACTCATAACCTAAAACCCTAAATCACAACTCAGTCCCATCTCTATCTCTCACTCTCTAAGGTGAAATTCGTCCCTATCTCCGATGAAATCAGTCCCCATCTCTGGTGAAATCCGTCTATCTCCATCTCTGAAAGCCACCCTCACAATCATTCACGGTCAGAAATGGAAAATCAACCAAATCAACCACTGAGGGTTAGTTTTTTTAATTATTTTTATTTTGAAATTTTTGCATTATTATCAGGTTTTTCATATTGAAATTGATGATAAGTTTACTGGTAATTTCAATAATAGATTAACCATTTCATTTATATTGCTTATTAAATTCATTCGATTGCTGCCAATACTGCTAAACTGTTTAGTCTTTAAACCCTGTGAATTTAGTATTTGTCTTTGTTTTATCTTTTGGTTGAAGTAATGTAATCCATTCAAGTTTCAATTTTAGTATTTGAAACCGAGAATCGCAACGCGAAATGAAAATCGCAACGACAGAATCGCAATGCGATTTTAGTTTCGCGTTGCGATTTTTATTTCGCGTTGCGATAGTCATTTT
Source organism: Hibiscus syriacus (assembly GCF_006381635.1). NCBI lineage: Eukaryota > Viridiplantae > Streptophyta > Magnoliopsida > Malvales > Malvaceae > Hibiscus > Hibiscus syriacus. The sequence continues at coordinate 253,088 of NW_024062734.1, read as the reverse complement.
CGTGTTGCAATTTTCATTTTCGAGTTGCAATTTTAAGTTTCAGAAACTATTATTCTTCTGCAAATTGAAACTTGAATGAATTGCATTACTTCAACAAAAAAAACAAAGACAAATACTAAATTCACAGTGTTGCAAATTTAAGTTTGAAGAATAAACTACTACTCTTTATGTTTATTGTTCTTGGTATATCTTCACAGTGTAGTTTTTTGTATATCTAACTTGGTATGTTTATTGTTTTTGTAGAACTTTTATTCGGCTCAATTGACCTTAAGAAATAAATTAAGCCTGGCCAAAACAATTGCGTCGAAGCTTTCACCTGCACAAAGAAAAATATTTGAGGATACTTACTTCGGGCCATGGCTGAAAGTACAACATCCGGGTGGAGATGCTATGTTGACCCATCTGTTTCTTCAAACCATTACTAGCGATCTACCAGAGACTATACAACGTCATGATGAAGAGATATGGTTTGATTTTTCACCGGCGTATACGTGTTTTGGGCGGGAGGAGTTTTGCTTAATCACCAGTCTACGCTTCGGACACGATGATGTAGGTCGGTACACTAGACATATTACCCGCCTATCATGGTTATCCTGGGTTTTTCCTGAGCTGTCAATGGAGAAGCCGAATTTACACGTGGAAGACTTGACGAGATTATTGAATAAGAAAGATGGTTTTACTCAGATGGATGACGTCGATGTTGTCCGAGTATGCCTTCTAATACTTTTGCATGCCGGCTTTTTAGGCAGAGAGGCCAGACAACCTATTCTTAATGATCTAATTAAATTGGTAGAGGACCTAAATGCATAGAACATGTTTCCGTGGGGTTCGTATCTATGGAAAGCTACATGGAATAAGTTGTGGTCTGCCTTTGATGATCGAAAAAATTTGCGTGGCGATGGTTCCAAATACACTTTGTCAGGCTTTATTTGGGCCTTTAAGGTAAGAACTTTTATATAATGTTTCCAAAATTATAATTAATTATTATTTAACAATTACTAATGTTTGTTATTATATTGTTTGTAGATTTGGATATTTGAGGCCTTTCCCGCCATGCAGACATATGCATTAAAAACTTCTAATGATATTCCTAGGGCTATTTCCTGGAAGAGGAAATGGACCTTGCAGCAATGGGAAGATTTACTACCGTATACGACAATAAATAATGTAAGTTAACACAAATACTACCATATGTTTATAAACAAGTTATTACTAGTACACGTTTAACTTTGTTTGAGATTTTATATTGTTAGGAGGCCAACACTCCATTACAGAGGCTGACACCCACGGAAGCTGAGCTTGCCACTGATTGGTGGCTAGCTAGTAAGCATTTTTTTGATGGCACAGATGATGAGCAGCCTTCACTCCGAGAGCCATCACCTCACCCAGAGCCATCACCTGATCGACCCGACTATACATCTCCACAACGAGAGCCATCACCTATTATGTCACATCATCAAGCCTCTTCTCCACCATCACCTCATGATAGGTGACCAGCAAAGATGCCACGACGTTTATCTCCCTGTTTTCCACCTCCACGGGATGAGTTAGGGGAGTTACGTGATGAGGTCAATGTCTTGCGTGAGGAGGATGGTACTTTACGCGATGACAATGGTGCATGGTGTGTTGAGGTGTCTACTTTACGTGGTGAGGTAGCCGCTCTACGTGAGATGGTAGCATCGTTGCAGAATGAGGTTCATACTCTACGCAACGAGGTAAGTTTAATATTTTTCATATTTAACTTGATGATAAATTTACTCGTAATTTCACTTAGATTAACCATTTCACTTAGATTAACCATTTCACTTAGATTGCTTAGTAAATTCATTCGGTTGCTGCCAATACTGCTAAACTGTTTATTCTTTAACCCTGTAAAGTTAGTATTTGTTTTTTGTTGTCTTTTGGTTGAAGTAATGTAATCCATTCAAGTTTTAATTTGCAGAAGAAGAATAGTTTACTTTCGCAACGCGAAAATGACTATCGCAACACGAATTTGACTATCGTAACGAAAGAATCGCAATGCAAAATGAAAATCGTATTGCGATTCTCTCGTTGCGATAGTCAAATTCGCGTTGCGATAGTTATTTTCGCGTTGCGATAGTCATTCGTGTTGCGATTTTAAGTTTCAGATTCTATTTTTATTCTGCAAATTGAAACTTGAATGAATTGCATTACTTCAACCAAAAGACAAAGACAAATACTAACTTCACAGTGTTGAAAATTTAAGTTTCAAGAATAAACTACTACTCTTTATGTTGTCATTGAACCTGCACTAAATCTATATGTTGTCCTTTTAAATGTTTATATAAGTGATTACTTCTGGAATGTTATCTGATGCATTTTGTGAACAATGATAGAATAATGACTTGGGTGAATACCGTGCAAGTTTGAAATATATTTGTCTTTGTTTTCACTATTTAATATCATATCTGTTTATTTACTGATTTATGTATTAATTTATTTTTAGCGGCCCGCTAAGGTGGATGCTCTACGTCGGGTTTTTCTTGCAAGACAGAGTTCACGCATCAGACGGCGTGCACGTGCCATTACGTCTCCGTTCACCCCAATAGTGCAAAGAATCCGTAAGAAAAAGCCCGACTCACCTGTCATCGTTCAAGAGGCATCCCCTAACGTTCAAGAGGCGCCTATCATCCCTCAAGAGTCCCCTCCCACCGTTCAAGAGGCCACTGTCATCGTTGAAGAGGTCCCTCCCAACATTCTAGAGCCCGATTCACACGGCGTAATATATCGAATTATTGAGAAACCCCCTCACGTGCCGGACATGATGGATGACTGTTGTCTTTCGTATAAGTTACCGACCAGTACCATTCCGGCAGATTAAGTGGAGAGGAAACAACTACCGGAAACAATTCTGGATAATACCCTTTGGGCTAAGACCACAGTTGATTTTTATCTACATGAGCGGAGCCAAGGGTGTTACGCTGACATATACAAACTCAATGAAGATATGCATTTGTTGATTGAATGGTCTTGGTGGGGTGTGTTATTAGAGGTTGAAGATAATGGCTATTTCGATGGGGGGTAAGTCTTATATTTCTTCTTATATTTCATTTTGATTAATTTTTTTTAAATTTATGTAATTCACTAATATATGTCTTTTTTTGTAAAACAGCATATTGATGCATGGGTGTCACGTCTTCTAATAGTAAGGAAATTGAAGAAAAATAAAAATAAAAAAATACGCGATATACAATTATGCCGACGTCTTTTCACGTAGTTCACTTGAAGAATCAACGACAGGAATCATATGTGTTGGCTAATGGACAAGCTAAACTTTATCCTGCATGGTGGGAGGTCGATAAGGTTAGTATTTATTTTTTTTAAATATTTTAAAGTTGTTCATAAATAAGTGCGTAATTTGAATTATTACTTATGATTGCAGGTATTTATCCCTGTTTTGGAACATACTCATTGGCTTCTCATCGAGCTTCAGCTCCCATCCCTGAAGACAATAGTATATGACAGCATGATAAATTACATATCATTATCTGATTTGAGAGATATTATTAAGGGATGGAGCTCTCATTTGGCTAAATTCTTGGATGCGATTAATTATTGGACTTATTCTGGAAACAAGAAGCCAAAGAAGTTCAATGTTACAGTTATCAGAGACGAGACCGCACTACAACAAACGCCGGAAGCCAGAGGGGATTGTGGTCCTCTCGTATGCATGTGCTTGGAGCGTTTGACGACAGGAAGTACACAGTTTTTACCTCTCACCGATAGAGATAGAGGTGCAGTAGGCTTGTGGTTTCAGCATTTTATGGCTAGAGCGATATATGCGAGATGCTGTCTACCTGCATCCGCGTTATGAAAATGTCCAAAAACAATTTGTAAGTCAAATGTAAGTGTTGTTAAGTACCTGGAATTCAATAATAATTATCTGTTTGTTGGTTTTAGATGTGTAGAAAGTGTTATTTAAGCAAATGTTTGGTTTCTGCAGGTTAATCCTGAAGTGAGCTGCGTGAAATTGATGTATGGGTGCATAAACAACTGTCTGGGGTAAACTTTTTTTGATTGTTTAATTTATTCTTAAAAGTCTGATTTGTTTAATTGATGAGGAAAATAAGAATTATTATCATTTTTGCTTGTTTAATTGATTTATAAAAATTGATTTGTAAAAGTTGATTTGTTTAATATTGATGTGTAAATAATTCTTATTTGTGCTTGTTTAATTGATTGAAATGTAAAAGTTGATTTGTTGATCTCAATATGCATCATATTGAAGGCAAAAGACCTATTGGAGGTACAATTTCGCAACGCTAAACTCAAAATCGCAATGCGAAAGACAAAATCGCAACGCGAAAGTCAATTTGCGTTGCGATAGTCTAATACGCTTTGCGATTTTCTCGTTGCGATAGTCAAATACCTGTTGCGATAATCAAATTCACGTTGTGATACTCAAATTCGCGTTGCGATAGTCAAATTCGCATTACGATTTTCTCGTTGCAATAGTCAAATAGCCGTTGCGATAATCAAATTCACGTTGCAATAGTCAAATTCGCGTTGCGATAGACAAATTCGCGTTGCGATAGTCATATTCGTATTGCGATAGTCAAATTCGCATTGCGATTTTTGAGTTGCGATAATCAAATTCGTGTTGCGATAGTCAAATTCGCGTTGCGATATTCAAATGAATGTGTAATAAGTGATAACAACTGAACATATCATAGCAATGTTCAAACTCAAGTTACTAATACATGCCTAACTGAAAATGTTAAAAGTTTATACATAAAATACACATAATAGTCAAATTCGCGTTGCGATATTCAAATGAATGTGTAATAAGTGATAACAACTGAACAGATCATAGCAATATTCAAACTCAAGTTACTAATACATGCCTAACTGAAAATGTTAAAAGTTTACACATAATACAACGTTTGCATTTAAAAATCACCTAAGTTAATAGTCCCAAAAGGTGAAGCCGGTTGTGATTGGGATTTTGATTTTGATTGCGATTTTGATTGCCTTTTTCTTGACACCATATGAGCTTTGGATTTTGATGAGGATCCATATTTTGGTAGAGGAAAAGATGATTGTGATGGCACTGGTGATCCACATGTCAACCTTGTATGACCACTTTCCTTGCATCGACTACATGTCGATCTCTTCTTCTCTTCACCCTTAGACGGTATACGATCGTGACTTTTTGGTCGGCCAGGTAGCCTTCTGTCCATGGCTAGTGGCAAAACTGTTTGTAAGTCATCTGGTATGTCCCACTCAGAAGGATGTGGAATAGGGTAGATAATCTCGGCATAAGTCTGTCGATATACTTCTGTAGTGTAGTAATCCATAGCGTATGCGCTTGAATCATCTTGGTTTAGATGAAGAGCAACTTTTATAACATGCCCACACGGATAACCAGATGTTTGCCATTTCATACAACTACACGTCTTTGTATTTAGATCGACAAGCCCATTTAAGTTATTATCCAGTACTTCAAACAAAGTGTTTGAACATGGTTCAACTCTCCATGACGTTGACTTCATAACATGTTTCGTTATCTTTTTTTCAGTCCATGGTGTAACACGATGTTCCAATGTTCTTGTAAATTTAAATAAATAATACTTAGTAAAATATATGATAAGTTACGAATTTAAAAAAATAATACCTACATGGTTTCTTTTCTTGTAGTACCACTGTTGAATAGAGGCTAAAAAAAACTCCATTAACATAGTAATGGGTAATTTTCGGGAATGACGACTTAGAGCGTTGATTGATTCTGCACTATTAGACGTCATGAAACTATATCTTGCTCCAAGTTGATGTACTCTTAACCATCTTTCAAATCCGACATCTTCTAGTGTTTGAGCACACTGAGGCAAAACACGTCTTAAACAATTTATATGCTTATTAAAATCCACTTCCCGATAAGCTTTTACAGCCTTCCAGTATGTCCATTTGTGATTTTTTATACCAGCAGACCTTGATTTTAGATTTCTATATAAATGAACACCACAAAGTCCATGAAAAGCATCTGGGAAACGCCTTATAACAGCGTTGTCAATTGAGTTTGCCCTATCAGATATGATTGTCAGATTGCTAATAGGACCTATGCAATCCCTAAGATGCCCCATAAACCATGTCCATGAATCAGAGGTTTCAGATTTGCCAACCCCATAAGCTATCGATAGTATCCCATTGTTAGCATCCATGGCTACTGCTAATAAGTTTACTCCAAGGTATCGACCATTTAAATGTGCTCCGTCAACTATAATAACTGGGCGCATGCAAGTAATAAATGAACGAATCTACAAAATCATATACACAAGAAATATAATAATTTAAATGTGAAATGCATGTAACTAACAAAAATGAGTCAACAAAACTATATTGATTTACTAACCGCAGCACCAATAGCGATAAACAACAACTCAAAGCGTCCATCTCTATCTGTTTTGATATGAGTTACCGACCAAGGATTTTTCAGCTTTAAATTGTGACAATAAGCCAGCAGTTGGGCAAACGATGCTTCTGGCGACCCCCTCAACAATTCCAAGGCATAACATTTGGCTCTCCAAGCTTGAGAATATGAGATACTAATCTTGAACCGAGCATTCATGTCAGTCATAATTTCATGTCCCTGATATACCCTGCCATTCAAAAACATTAACTCAGCCAGAAAACCACCCAACACCTTTTTGTTTGCCTGTCTATGGTGAGGAAAAACTTGGGTTCTTGAACATGTATGTTTATTAATAAAAGTCCTAACTTGAAACATTTCGCAATCTTTTATCCTCTTTGCAATCATACGCCACGTACAGTTTTTGTCAATCATACACCTTGTTTCGAAACGATCTTTGCTTGATTTGTTAACTTTTAGTTGATAGCCATCTTCCACACATTTCGTATACAAAGCTATCTTCAAGTCTTCATTTGTATCAAAACAATCATCTTTCTTGATACGAATAATTTTTGTGTAACAATCAACTGCTATTTTTACCAACTCTTCTTCCGGTATCTGAAGTAATTCTGGCATATTCCAGTTATACTCCCGTGGCATTTTCTTCGGGGACTTTTCTTCGAGGATTTCTTCTTCTTCTTTTTCTTCTTCAGGGTTATATGAATTACAGAATGGATGTTCAACATGTTCATTCACAATCGTAACTTCCTCCTCATTATCATCAATAACATCTTCCTCGGCAGCGGCTGTTTCATCATCAAAATTCGGGTATTGACCAATATCAAAATCATTACACGCAGAGTTTGTTTCTTCTTCTGAAACATCATCAAAATCTGAGTATTGACCAAGATCAAAGTCCGGGTATTGACCAAGATCAAGATCAAATTTCGAATACCGACTAGTACTCACAATTTTTTCTGTTGGCTCATCATCGTCTAACTGGTTAATACGAAAACCGAAATTTGGTGCTGAAAGTTGATTGGGATTTGGATTAGGGAAAGGTTGTGGGTTTTGAGATTGTGTTTGGTATTGGAAATGTGGTGAAACAAAATTTACTTGGTGATGAAATTGTGGTGGAACCATTAAATTTTGAGCACCATAAACTGGGGTTGAAAAACTTAGTTGATTACTACCCGCTACTGACCCAACTTCACTACTTCTAGGTTCAACAACATACAATGTAACATCATCTTGCAAAACACTAATGTAAGCAATGAATCGTTCAACATCTTCATTGTCGGTTAATAAATAAACTTTACATTTTCTCTGATAAGATAGCCTAAATCCACTTAAGGGCTCTAAATTCAATTTATTTGCAACACGTAACATTAGAGTTTCATAAGCTAACTTTTTTAATGACAGTTTTAGTTGAAGATTCATGGGTAAAGACATATATTGTAAAACACCATGAACATTCTCCGATGACCCTCCAAAACACAAATCTATCCAAACATGATCAACATTAGATGATTTTATTATTGTAAATTAATTTACTAAACAAACGAGCTACGAAACTAAAACCTGTTGCCGGATGGGGAAGGATGTCGTTGGATATAGGAACGGATGTCAGAATCTCGTTGCGATAGTCAGAATCTCGTTGCGATAGTCAGAATCTCGTTGCGATAGTCAAAATCGCATTGCGGTAGTCATAATCGCATTGCGATTTACATATTCGCATTGCGATTTACATATTCGCATTGCGATAGTCAGAAAATCGCAATGCGAATTTGGAAAATCGCAATGCGATAGTCATAATCGTGTTGCGAATCTGGAAACGGATTTGCGATACCGGAGATCGCGTTGCGAATTATCGATCGCATTGCGATTTAGTTGGTCCTTTTGGCAAATCCAAAAAACGTTGGTTAAAATCGTATATTATAAGGCATTTTTGGTCACTGAGGTTATTTTCTCAATACAAAACATCAAAAGTCAAATATTCAAAATCTAGCAAAGTCTAAAGGTGCGATAATAATGATATGATATGCATGTCCTAAGATGATGAAGGAGGAGAGAAAGAAAATCCGTCAAGCTGACGCTGGATCGCTCGAACCTCCTCGATCATAGCATCCTGATGACGTTCAATAGCGTCAAAGCGAGAGTCGACATGAGCTCGGAGAGAATCGAGAGTCGATCATGATTTTGTTATCTATGGCATAATCATTGCTATGATATGTCCAACACGCTCACCAATAATTTCCGATGTGAAAAATCAAAAGTAAATAATAATAATAATAATAATACTAATAATAATAATAATAATAATAATAATAATAATAGTAAGAAATATTAGTTATACTTTAATAATGATATCATTGAGAGGAAATGTTTTTTCATATTATTTAATATTATTTAATAAACTCTAATATACTCTTCGTTCTTTCAACTTAATTTTCTTTTAATATTTTTATGTTTTATTCTTCTTTCTCTTTAATTTTTATTTAGCTGGTGACGATATCAATATTAATATTAGTTGCCAATCGTAAGTGACTATTAATTCTTTTTTTTATTCTGTCTTTTATCTTTTTTGTTTGAGTCATTTTAATTTTAAATAAGATTTTCTGTTCTTGTGAAATGATTTTTCTTTGCTCTTATGATACATATTTTCTCTACTATTGTGGCACGATGCTAATGGTTTTTGGTACAATTTTACATACCTTTGTGGTCGTTTTGGTTCTCGCACAAAATTTATCACAAAATTTATTTTCTAATTGGTTAGTCAGTGGTCACATATAATCATATCCCTTTTTTAGTAAAAGGTTGTTTGTCGATATAATTAGATTGTGTATTGAAGCAGTCTGCCAGATTATTTGCTTTGCTCTCCACTCCTTTATCATTTAGTCAAGCGTCTCATTCGACAGAGACAATGTGTTTTTATGAATGTTATTAGATTTTGATGTTAGTCGTCATTCTCATTAGAATATTTTATTTTTCTTTGTAACTTTAGTTTTATTTTTTTTTCTTTTGTATGAGTATTTTTGTGACTATTGTCTCAGAATTTCTCTATATTTTGATGTGTTGTAATTTAACCCCTTCTATTATTAATAAAATTCAAATGTCATTGTTAAAAAGAAATAGTTTAGTCATCAAAAATAAATTATAATGGCAAGAAATAATAATCGTTAATAGTAAGAAATAATTTGGTGACCAGAGCACAATAAAAATGGTAATAGTTTAGTCATCAATAGAACATATTTTTATTTTATAAAAAATAATAACTAATAAAATAATATTAAAAATAACTTTTGAATTAATATCATACATACTGTGATCAGTGACAATATCGATTAAGTAGACTCATTTGTAACAAATTACGAAATAAATAAATAATGATAAGGTTCTGAATTAGGGTTGGGAGGTTGGGATTTGGACGAAATCATGTTTTATTGGGATTATTAAGGTTTCCGAATAGTAATAAAAGAAGTTAATTTTATTTATCGTTAGCTTTTGCTTCATGCGAGTAGGAAAAGTTGCAGAATCTCAAGGCTGTTCTGCTTTGGTGCAATAAAGGTATGATTTTGTGGATTATTTTTATGCTGATGTTGATGTTCTTCATACTGTGTTAGCTTTTCTTTTCTTTTCTGATCTTGTCTGTTTTTGTTGCCTTACAAAATTGGGTCGTTCTGCGGTGCGGCGCCTAAAAAACGGCTAATATACGGCGTGACCGGTTAAACAAGTGACCGGTTAAAATTTAGACCGGTTATGTTATATTATTTAACCGGAAATATTATAAAGTACAATAACATACTAGGTAGCGCTTATATAATGTAATAGGTAGCGCTTATATTTACCTATTTTATAAGTAAACCAGTATATTTATACCGATAGCATTGCAAATTTACCTATTACATTATATTATATTGAAAGTGTCCATACTTTTTATAAAAAGGATCGATACTTTAACAGTGTTTCATGTTTTCCACCTACAATATTGATTTAATAATTTCATTTGCACAAAAAATTATTTGATTGTTTTGATATTTTATAAAATATTATTTAGAATTTTTAATTTAATAATAATATATACCGTAACGTAAAAAATAAATCATTAGACGCCTATAATTACTAAATTAATATCTTAAAACTCACTCAAAAGATAACCTTAAATTAATGTTTTCCACAGTGAAAAAAGTATGGACACTTTTATAAAAAGGATAGACACTTTACAATATAACCATTACCTATTACATTATATAAACGATACCTATTACATTATATAAGGGCTACCTATTACATCATATGTTTACCTATTATATTGAAAGTGTCCATACTTTTTATAAAAAGGATCGATACTTTTTTTAAAACTTATGTAATTTATGTTTCAATTTTTTTAACAGTGTTTCATGTTTTCCACCTACAATATTGATTTAATAATTTCATTTGCACAAAAAATTATTTGATTGTTTTGATATTTTATAAAATATTATTTAGAATTTTTAATTTAATAATAATATATACCGTAACGTAAAAAATAAATCATTAGACGCCTATAATTACTAAATTAATATCTTAAAACTCACTCAAAAGATAACCTTAAATTAATGTTTTCCACAGTGAAAAAAGTATGGACACTTTTATAAAAAGGATAGACACTTTACAATAACCATTACCTATTACATTATATAAACGATACCTATTACATTATATAAGGGCTACCTATTACATCATATGTTTACCTATTATATTGAAAGTGTCCATACTTTTTATAAAAAGGATCGATACTTTTTTAAAACTTATGTAATTTATGTTTCAATTTTTTTAACAGTGTACTGCGAATTTAAAATGATAATATACTTGTAGTTATTGTACATACCTAAATATGTACTGCGAATTTAATGTTGTACCCACCCTTTAACTACAGAAACATGTTCAAAATGAACCTTCGTTTACATATCCATCAACTCCTGGAGCACTGAACTTGCACAACAAAATTTTTGCCATGGATAATACTGATGTAGACAATGTTAAGCCAACCGAGGAATGCCATGAAGTACATAATGTTGATGAATCTGACAGATTGGTTGGTCAGCTCTTCTGTTCACGTGATCAAGCTTGGCACTTTTACAAGGGATTCGCACGGGAACATGGGTTTAGTGCACGTAAGGGAACAACACGGCTTGACGTGGAAGGGAATGTGAAGACACAAGAATTTTGTTGTTCCAAAGAAGGGTTTCGAGTATCAAAAGTCAATACTGTTGATCGTCAACGTGCTCATACGCCAGTCACAAGAACAGGATGTAAGGCTAGAGTCGTAGTTACAGCAACAATACAAACGATCAGTGGGTTATAAGTAAGTCTGATCAGAAAATAATCATGCATTGTGCACATCTGCTATGACACCATTTATGCGTTCTAATCGAGCTGTAAGTAAGGCTGATATCGATGAGGCAACAACATTGAAAGAGGTCGGTGTTGGCACGTCACAAGTAATGAACTATTTAACGCAGCAGGCAGGGGGCTATCATAATGTTGGATTTACACATAAAGACCTCTACAATGCACTTCAAAGAGGTAAAGCAAAGGAAATCGTCGATGGGGATGTGAATGCGCTTATTGCCTACTTTGATTATAAGAAACATGATGATCCGGGTTTTTTATGACATACTCGGTAGACGAATCGGGGGCATTGTATAATCTTATTTGGTCGGATTCTACATCGAGATCGGATTACACATGCTTCGGTGATGTAATTGCGTTCGACACAACGTACAAAGATAATTTGTATGGTCGACCAATTATGCCTATTGTTGGTGTCAATCATCACCATAACACAATTGTGTTTGCCACTGCCATAATCGCTGACGAAACGTCTCAATCTTTCGAGTGGGTGCTACAGAATTTTTAGAAGCCATGATGAATAAATCACCTATTTCTGTTGTAACCGATGGGGATAGGGCAATGCAGAGGGCTATCAAATCTGTTATCCCTTATGCTAAGCACAGATTATGTTCTTGGCATCTTTCTCGCAATGCACAAGCTAACATTGGTGACCCAAAGTTTACAGCAGCATTCTCAAAATGCATGGCTTCCTGGTGGACAACCAAGGAATTTGATATTCAATGGCGTTCGATTGTTTCAGAATTCAACGTCCAAAAGCATCCATGGGTGATTGAGAAGGGAAATACACGACACTTATGGGCACAAGCATATCTAACCGGTCATTTCTTTGCCAATATTCGCTCAACACAAAGGTGCGAGTCTATGAATGCTTCACTAGCTATTGCACTGAAACACAAGAAGATATTTAGATGTTGTTCGTGCAATTGAAGATGGAATTAGTAGAATGCGTATGAACGAGTTGAAAGCGGATTACTTAAGTTCCCATACGAAGCCCTTCCAGATCACAAAACTGGTCGACCTTGAAAGCCATGCCGCTGCGATTTTTACCCGCGAATCTTTTCGTGTGTTCCAAGATGAACTTACACGGGAGACATTGTACCGGATTGAGGCAGAGATTAAGTCCTTATCAGATGAATGTCAACATTATATTTTGTCAAAGTACGCAGAAAAAAATAGGAAATTTGAAATTAGTTTTGATTCTCGTACGAAAACTCTAATTTGCTCCTGCAAAAAATTCGAGACCGTTGGACTTCCGTGTCGCCATCAACTTCACATTTGAAGCAATTGGACTACACATATTTGCCCGGGACTTTGATTCAAAGTAGGTGGACTAATGATGCGAAGGCTTCTGCACCCAGCTATGTTGATTTGAATGTGTCTCCAGAAGTGATGCAAATGGCAAGGTTCGCTGCTCTACGTTCAACGTCAAGTAGGTTATGCTACATTGCATCAAAGACAGACGAGTCTTTCAAAACCGCAAGAGATGAGATGAAAAAACTAATAGAAGAATTAGAAAACTCGTTTGGTTTGAATCATTCAGTCAACCAGAGCATTGTAGTAAACAATGTTCGTGACCCTCAACGAAAACAACGCAAGCGAAAAGAAGTGCCGAAGAACAAGGTCGAGAAGCAAATTAGGCGATGTGGGTACTGCAACGGTGAGGGGCATAACAAACTAACATGTCCTCAAGTCAAGCTTAGTTTGAGTACAAGCACACAGCCTACATCAACTGATTTTTTCGAAGACGGAATGGAATGACAACGATCTCCATATAATATATCGTAAGTATCAACATCACTCCTATTGTATGTACATATAAATATTTTGAATGAAGGAAGAAAAACCGCGTTACTTCAAATTACCGACACTTTTTAAATGGTATGGACATAAAGTACCGACACAATATTAAAAAGTGTCGATATAGGTTGTAGACCTATTCGCTCATAAAACCGGTATATTTATACCGGTTATATTACAAAATTATCTATTACATTATAATTATGGGTTCCGATGTGTAAAATGTCGACACTTTTTTAAATTGTATCGACACATTTTTCTTCCAATATGGACATAAAGTACCGACACAATATTAAAAAGTGTCGATATAGGTTGTAGACCTATTCGCGCATAAGACCGGTATATTTATACCGGTTATATTACAAAATTATCTATTACATTATAATTATGGGTTCCGATGTGTAAATGTCGACACTTTTTTAAATTGTATCGACACATTTTCTTCCAATATGGACATAAGTACCGACACAATATTAAAAAGTGTCGATATAGGTTGTAGACCTATTCGCGCATAAGACCGGTATATTTATACCGGTTATATTACAAAATTATCTATTACATTATAATTATGGGTTCCGATGTGTAAAATGTCGACACTTTTTTAAATCGTATCGACACATTTTTCTTCCAATATGGACATAAAGTACCGACACAATATTAAAAAGTGTCGATATAGGTTGTAGACCTATTCGCGCATAAGACCGGTATATTTATACCGGTTATATTACAAAATTATCTATTTTATTATAATATGTTGAAAGTGTCCATACTTTTATAAAAAGGATCGAAACTTTTTTTAAAGATATGTAATTTATGTTTCAATATTTTTTAAGTATGTTTCATGTTTTCCACCTACAATATTAATTTAATAATTTCATTTGCACAAAAAATTAGTTGATTGTGTTGATATTTTATAAATAATATTAAGAATTTTTAATTTAACAATAATATATACCGTAACGTAAAAAATTAATCATTAGACGCCTATAATTACTAAATTAATATCTTAAAACTCACTCAAATGTATATGTACACATAGAAGCAAATATGGAATAATTAATGAAAATATACATACAATATAATCACACCAAAATTTAAATACACAAGAATGTTCAAATAATGTACCGACAAACAAAATTAATCCGATGAAAAAGGGTTGTTTCTAACGAAGTCCGGAACATTAGAGGCCTTCAACAAATTTTCCAAATACTCTCGTATGTTTCCGCCTTTTTCTGAGGACATACATAAATAATTTCAATTATCAAACTAATGAGGTGCAATTTTACTAACAATAAATTAAATTCGCATAAGCATGAATAAATTTGTGTCATACCTAGAGCTTTGTCGTTCGAATGGGAAGCAGCGTCAAAGGTATGTGGACATATGTAATTGTATTTCTATATAAACACATAAGTTGTTAAAATAATCAATGTCTGAACACCTGTTCAACTGATCAGAAACATATTGCATAAATGCAACCTACCGGATTATAAATCATTTTTTCCGCTGAATCATCGACCAAAAGTGTATTTAGCTCGTTAAAATCTGGACACGCGTTCCAAACATCATTGAGATCTTTACAATAGGTAACAGAATCGTATGTTTTGCATTTTTTTTGATCCTGTTCACAAACAGTCGAACATAAATATGTAGGAATCATAGACAAGGAAAAGTCAGCAAACTGTAATGACATTCATCTTACCCACACGAATAGAAAATGCTCGGAAAATACAGGTAGTTTCTCAAGTACACGGTCGATGTTATGCCTGAGATTGTAATCAAGATTGAATGTTAACATTCAAATGTATATTAACGATTTTGACTACAGTAATTCAATTGCCTCAAACATGTTCTAACCTCATCTTTGAAGACCAAAGGGCAACAACAAAATTGTCGACACAAAATTGCATAAATTCAAATAATCCTCTTCTGAGGACAACATCTACAACATGAAGAAAATGAGATTAAAGTTCTACGCTTATATGTTAAAATAATGGATACAAAAGAATAGAATTAAAACCTGCCGGCAGTCTTGGGATGTAGGCAAGGACACCATTGAGATCAAAAATTAAAAGTTTTCTTGAAGGCGGCGTTGCAGACACGATATACTTGTTTGGATCATCATCTTCATCATCATCGTCATCATCATCATCATCGTCATCTTCATCGTCAGCTTCATCTTCTGCGACCGATTGGTTGTCCACATCTGTTAAAAGAAAATAAAATAAAGTTCAGAACGTGTAAATGTTAAGAAACATAGATAATGAATTACCTAACTCGTTTGATGTCGTTGACGTAATTCGTTACGCAACATGGAGACTTCACGTTGCAATGATGAAATATCGGATCGCATTCCACTCACAAGGGAATCAATATGCTCCCGAAAATTGACCATGTATTCCATCACGGTCTTAATTGTGACATCCTCTGCAACTGTTGCTTCTTCCATCATTGCGTCTCCACTTGGTTGCTCTTCTTCATGGCCAACGGGGTCCATTTCCTCCCTCTCTTGATCTAATCCGACCTCCTTGACACGCTTCCAACCGAGTTTTTCAACAAAATCATATCCCGCTTTTTTAATAAATACCATGTCAATCTTGCGGGTTAATCGAACAGGGGCGTCATGCGAAAAATCAACTTCCTTCTTCTTCAACAGATGGGTGATGACACATCCATATGGTAGTGTAGTTGAAATTGTTGCTCCCTTTGTGACCATATATACAATTGTATTAAATATGAGTTTTGCAATGTGTGGAGCCGTTTGGATTTATACTTTGCTATCCACCAATAATCGCTGTCTCGAAGCGTTGAATGTTTTCCCCCACTAGGCCGGATATACCATGTGAGCATTTTGTGAAACACTCTCGACTCTACATCGAGGTGAATTGGGCTATTTCTAGTAACCCGTTTAATTGTAGACCAATCTACACCATTTTCATCTGAATCCCTGTATTCGCTACACCTAAACCCTCCGCAATAGACTCTGGAGATATATATATCCTTCCCCATGACATGTGTATTAATTCCTATTATATTAGTCTTATTAGGCTCGTGCTGTAAGGAAGCATTGTTGTAGAAGACTCTAACTAGGTTGGGATAATATCTTGGTTCTACACCAAGGAATTCAAGCCAACCCCAAGATGTAAATGTGGATTTAAAACTAAATGCATATTTATCATCAAACAAGAAACCCAGGTCAATGACACGTTCGGGACGAATCTTCCTTACTTTAAAACTCGTCTGCCATCTTTGTTTCTCCATGTCGGATCTAAAGTTCAGAGTTTCGAAGGACCTGATTTCCTCAGAAGAATCGTTTGTTACAGAAGGAGGTGGTTGAGAAGAACTGGGTTGAGAAGAGCTTTGAGAAAGACCTCGCTTCTGACGCTGACGTTTTGGAGCCATTTTGGTTGGATGCTACCCCTATTACAATGGAACACAAACACATTCAGGATAAAAACTCCAATATAGAAATCAATCAAACCCATAAAATATCGATAAATTTACCTGAATATC
The DNA here is from genome assembly GCF_006381635.1 of Hibiscus syriacus. Classification (NCBI taxonomy): domain Eukaryota; kingdom Viridiplantae; phylum Streptophyta; class Magnoliopsida; order Malvales; family Malvaceae; genus Hibiscus; species Hibiscus syriacus. The sequence goes on along the minus strand of NW_024062734.1, from coordinate 236,014 downwards.
TGATCGTCACTTATGATAACGGTAGAAGGAAGAAAGGAGAGGAAGATCTGCCTGCTTGCATTTATGTTTAGGGTTTCTCGATTAAGAGTACTATATAAACGGTGGAAAACACTTGATATTTAAATTAGTATCGACACAAAATATATTAGTGTCGACACATTATTTAGACATATTCTCTCATAAAACCGGTATAATTGTACCGGTTAGATTAAAAAATTACATATTACATTATACTTTTGGGTTCGATGATTTTGGGATCGACACTTTTTATATGGATCGACACTTTATTGATTCACCTTGTAAAAATTCATTCTGGAAAAAAATATCGACACAAACTATATTAGTGTCGACACATTATTTAGACTTATTCTCTCATAAAACCGGTATAATTGTACCGGTTAGATTAAAAAATTACATATTACATTATACTTTGGGTTCGATGATTTTGGGATCGACACTTTTTATATATGGATCGACACTTTATTGATTCACCTCGTAAAAATTCATTCTGGAAAAAAAATATCGACACAAACTATATTAGTGTCGACACATTATTTAGACTTATTCTCTCATAAAACCGGTATAATTGTACCGGTTAGATTGAAAAATTACATATTACATTATACTTTTGGGTTCGATGATTTTGGGATCGACACTTTTATATATGGATCGACACTTTATGGGTGCACCTTGTTTTTAATTCATTCTGGGAAAAAAATATCGACACAAACTATATTAGTGTCGACACATTATTTAGACTTATTCTCTCATAAAACCGGTATAATTGTACCGGTTAGATTGAAAAATTACATATTACATTATACTTTTGGGTTCGATGATTTTGGGATCGACACTTTTTATATATGGATCGACACTTTATGGGTGCACCTTGTTTTTAATTCATTCTGGGAAAAAAATATCGACACAAACTATATTAGTGTCGACACATTATTTAGACTTATTCTCTCATAAAACCGGTATAATGTACCGGTTAGATTGAAAAATTACATATTACATTATACTTTTGGGTTCGATGATTTTGGGATCGACACTTTTTTATATATGGATCGACACTTTATGGGTGCACCTTGTTTTTAATTCATTCTGGGAAAAAAATATCGACACAAACTATATTAGTGTCGACACATTATTTAGACTTATTCTCTCATAAAACCGGTATAATTGTACCGGTTAGATTAAAAAATTACATATTACATTATACTTTTGGGTTCGATGATTTTGGGATCGACACTTTTTATATATGGATCGACACTTTATTGATGCACCTTGTAAAAATTCATTCTGGAAAAAAAATATCGACACAAACTATATTAGTATCGACATGACCCTTAATGTGTATAAGAAACATGTACAACAACATACTGCTAACTTTTCTCATCTCATTCATAATTATATCACATAAAAAATATAAATCGTATACAAAATTATAAATCTTATACAAAATTAACTCGACATTTACATCATTGCATCCTTTGTTATTCTTATGTAATATTGCGGCTTTTGTTATCTCCTGTCTTCGTTCATTTTGATTGTGGCTTACGAGATCATTTAATACTCGCGATCGATCCCAGTCTCCAACAACCTATATTCAAATTGTCAGAACGTTAAGTATTGTCAACTACAGCATTCAATCTACGACTTTTAACAATTTTACCACAAACAATTTTTTCTATCCACTTACAAAATCACCAGTTGCCCCTGTAGAACCGATCGATTCCATCCACATCATCACATACATGCCGCAATCATATCTGTTACAAAATTTGAAAACCACACATGTCAATTATGATGAATACTGCATAAATTAAGCTTTCTATTTGTGATAACATCTCATACCCATTCAATTGCTTATTCTTCTTATGCTCCACAAATTTGAAGTTTTTCAAGGGATACTTTCCTAGAGATCCACATGACTCAACCCAAATGCGTTTCTTATTATAAGAATCTAATATTTTAATCTGCATTAAAATAGAAGAAGTTATGCACCAAAAAAATTATGCATTATAATTTACATAATGTCCTTTCATACATACATACATACCAATCTCTTAGCATCCTTCACTCTCTGTTTAGCTGCTTCAGTTGTAAACATACTATCATATATTGTTACAACATGATCTACCATATCCAACACCAACAGATACCAGTGTGAATTATGGTAGTTTATTGTGATCATTATCTGCAACAAATTTCACACCCAATTTGACAAAATTCAACATTCTATATCCGAAAACATCATTTGCAATTGGTATGGTGTCTTACCTTCTCACAGTCCGTGAATTTCACATAGTTATCCAATATGACACCCCAGAAGGTAGAAATATTCTCAACACTTTCTTTATTGTTGGCTTCCAACGCCTGTTGCTGTAATTACGCAACAAACATTATTAATTTACCGTCTATAACACTACTTTTCAATATTTATTAATTTAACTCACCACTAAGAGGTATGGAAGGTAGCCAATCCTCCGGTGTGACTTTTGAGAATCGTAGCATATGGTCCAGGCGAGCAAATCGATAACCTAACAAAATTAATTACACAATCAGAACATATTCAATAAGTTTTATTTATTTTCTACTTTCTACTTACCACACCGCCAACCCATTCTGTAGGCTTCAACGTTGCAACGTCGTATACAGTAGCGAATTGATTTCCCATTGATATTACAGAATATCTGTATGAATCATTAGGATTAATATCTTGTCATGAAATATTTAAATATCACTCACAAAACAATATATTTCACTTACCCCGATTCTAACTCGCTATTCTATAAATAATCACAAATTGCAGCTTCGATGTCATCAATTCCAGTTGGAATGTCCGCTTTTTCAACCTACAATTTTGCATACAAATTTTTGTCACAACAACATAATAAAAATCAAATTAAGTATTCTTTTATTAAACTTACCTTCTGCTTCTTCTTCTGGGTGCAGGACATTCCGAATCCAAAACTGCTGCTATGACACTCTCCGGTGTATAAAGCACATTGGGCCTCTCCTTCCTCCTCATTTCTTCCATCTCTTCTTCTTCCTCCTCCCTCTTTCTTCTTCATTTTTTCAGTTCATCGTACTTTTTTTCTACATAGCTCTTCATATCTTTTATTTCACCCTTCAATTGAGCTCCTTCATCCGAGTATTTATCAACCACCCCCTTCACCCCGTAAGTTCACTCCTCAAATCAACAACCTCCTTCACCACTCCCTCAAATTTCTCTCCCGTCACCATCTTAATATCACCCCTTAACACCGAAACTTCTTTCACCACTTCACCCCTCAACACTCTACTTCTTTCACCACTCCATCTATTTTTCCTTCCACTACCCCCTTATGCCTCTCGAGTTTCTCTACGACTTGATCAAGTTTCTCTTCGACTCTTGATTGTCTTTGCATGATTTCAAATTGGATTTTTTTGATATCAGCCAATTCAGACATCAAAATGTCGAAGTTACTCTGTTTTGCTTCACCGTCGTCCCACTCACCTTCATCCCCCAATACTTCTTCCCTCAATACAACCATCCCTCCTTTCTTCTCCTCTGCCTCCACTGCCTCCTCTACATCCTTGCCAATAACCTTCAAAAAATTAAATTACAATATTAAGACATTGATTATATTCTTAATATTATTTAATTACATTTATTACCATTTCTTGCTTCTTCCCTCTATCCAACTTCAACTTCACCATCACTCTAACCACCTCTTCCTTCCCCCATGCACGGATGCGTGCCACTCCGGTTCTTTCATAAGCCGGCACTGCCTCACAGCCCGACCAAAAATCGAACAGTGCAACCTGCATTTATAATAAAATTAGAATTTTATATAAAAACACAAAAAAGTGATTCAACTCATTTACCTCTAAGATTGCTATGCACCCTTTGAGGTATCTCTGGCTGCCCTTTTTAAAGGTGATAATTGATTCAATCAATCTCGAATGGATATATTCAGCCCAATTGAATTCACCCTTCAAGCCTTCATCGCAAATGAGCTTCATATATTCCTTGTTCGTTGACGTATCACCCGTTGGACAAAGAAATATACCGACAAGGTACAATAGAACTCGGGCCTTCAGCTCATCCCCCAAGTAAGATCCACTTTTGATATCCTCTTCAACTTCAGTATATGTCACCTTATGATTCAAACCATATTTGGAGGCAAGTGCTTTCCAGTTCTTACTCCTACAGACTTCTATAACACTTTTGCCTTTGTTTTGTACCCCCAATACGGCTGCAGCAGTCGATACCCCCAGAGGGAATGAATAATCACCATACTTAGCCATACATTGACTGACGTCAAATTGTGCCATCAAGGATCGACACAATTCCCTCCGAATAGGTCGATCCCTTACTCCGATCAACGATCCAAAACCTATTTCTCCAGCACATTCAACTGACCCTTCTCCTTAAGGTGTTTAATTAATAAATTCACCCTTTTAATGCTGCATCTTGTCGAAACTTCCTACATTTTTTAACAATATAATGTTATAGTTCTTATATATTTTGTATCAACGTATTTACAAGTTTAATGAATACCTTATTTTCATGTGCTTTCCTCCGTTCTTTGTATTCTTTACTATCATTCCTTGACTGTGTGATGTAAGGTTCCTTTTCAGCATCACTCATTGAATTCCATTTGGACCTCACATCTTTTTTCACCTAATATTAAACATAAACGTTTCTTAATCAATACATTAACACTAAATACTAATACTACTCAATGTCAATTTCATTTTACATACCGAACCGCTCTGTGTGCCATCTCCCTTCATCCTTTTGCATTCGGCCATACTGTTAACATTTAAAATTTGTAATCAATTTAAAGTTTATCGATACTTTAATCCAATTACCATTTCAACAATAATAACAAAAAGACATTGATACTTACTAGAAGTACATATATCCACCCTTTGGTTGCTTTCGAGTCTCGGCCTCAATTTCAAAGTCATCTGCTCCACCAACAATTTTCCAACCCATTGACTCCATTTTTCCTTCATATATCAGTTTACGCAAATCAAATTATTTTGTTACATACACTTTTCAATATACAAATATAGATAACTACTCTTGTGGTAAAACGGTTTTCTTCAAAAGAATTTGAATGGCCACACCAAAATGTGTCGGCACATTTATACAACCTATAATATCATTTTCTACCTATAATATTTAATAAAAGTATCGACATTTATCGTTTTCCTTGAATATCTATTTCTACCTGCAATCGGTCCCAAATGCTTCCTTACTCCAAAACCCCAAACAACACATAAAAAACCCTATCGCGATTACTGTAATAATAAAAAATTAGGGTTTCGACAACATACTTTTCGATTCGACTGCAGCAACAAACAAACAAACTTCGCTTTAGAAACGCCTTCTGAAATGCAGCAACAATTACTCTTCGATTTCAAAAACTCGTCCGTTCTATCTATTTTCAGAGGATATTTAGCTTATATTTTCATCGGATATGTTATTTATATTTAATCGATACAAATACAAAAGTGTCGATACTTTTATGTCAGGTGTCGATACTTTCGAAAGGATAATTACCTATTTCTTTGAAAGTGTCGATAATTTATTACACGTACTTACGAAAGTATCGACACTTTCAATATATCCGGTATCATTTTACCGTTTTTATCATTTTGATACCGGTTTTATCATATTTTTACCTGTTATATCGTTGTGGATCGATATTTTTTTTAAAGTATCGACACATTATAGGCGCTATAACTGCTTCTCTTTTAAATTCACAAAGTGTCGATCCTTATATAACGTATCGACACTTTTAATTTTACCGGTTTTATCATTTTGTTACCGGTTTTATCATAATTTTACCTGGTATATCGTTTTGGATCGATATATTTCTTAAAAGTATCGACACTTTTTAGGATTTAAAACTGCTTTTAAAGTTATGTAATTTATGTTTCAATTTATTTAATAGTGTTTTATGTTTTCCACCTACAATATTAATTTAATAATTTAATTTACACAAAATTTTATTTGATTGTTTTGATATTTTATAAAATATTATTTAGAATTTAAATTTAACAATATTAACCAAATATAATAATAAATATGTTTTCAACAGTGAAATAAGTATGGACACTTTTAAAAATGATATATACTTTTTTTGAAAGTTATGTAATTTATGTTTCAATTTTTTTAATAGTGTTTCATGTTTTCCACCTACAATATTAATTTAATAATTTCATTTACACAAAAATTATTTGATTGTTTTGATATTTTATAAAATATTATTTAGATTTTAAATTTAACAATATTAACTAAAGATAATAAATATATTTTCACAGTGAAATAAGTATGGACACTTTTATAAAAAGGATAGATAATTTACAATATAACAGGTAAAAATATGACAAAACCAGATTCATTATGACAAAACCGGTAAAATTTACTTGATATGTTAAAAGTATGGACACTTTTATAAAAAGGATAGATACTTACCGATAACCAAAGTTTACCGGTTACCAAATTTTTAATAGTTTTTCATATTTTCTACCTAAAACATTATTAGTTGTCAACATAATAGGTACCGCTAAACCGAATTTATTAAATACATTTTAATGTATCCGGTAATGCTGTATATTAGCCGTATATTAACCCGCCTTTCCTGAGACATTCCCCAAAATTAAGAAAGGACATTGCATTGCATGTGGGGTGGATACCAAGGAACATGAACCTTATCATCTTAGTTACTTTATTCGTTTAATATATAGGACCTTTCTTTAATTTAATATATATATATATATATATATATATATATATATATATATATTATATATTAATAGTTGATTTAATTTTAAAAATCAAGTTGATACTTAAGTTTAATTTTAAAAATAGGAAAAATATATTTATCTGAAATAATATAAAAAATATCATTATATGTATTTTTAGATTATATTTAAAATAGCGCTAGTTTGAGGTGTTTTTCTCGAAAAATTATCGATGATCGGTATATTTATCGATCTAACACTGGTCAGATTATATTTCTCGATCTAACACCCGTAGCAGTAAAACGCGCCCCCTGAACCGCGTTATATGCTGATTTGGCACCACGTGGGGTATAGCGCGCCCTCTGTACCGCGCTATACGCTAATATGGGTTACACGTGTGTATAGCGCGACCCATGATCCGCGCTATACATCACGTAGGGGTATAGCGCGGATCAGGGGCCACGCTATACGCCACGTAGGGGTAATTATATTTAACGCGGTCCCTGGTCCGCACTATATCTTTTATCTGAATAATTACATATAGCGCGGTGCAGGTACCGCGCCTTATATGGTTATAAATACTCTCCTCCGCCGGTTAAGTTTCTCACATCTCCTTGCATCTCTCCTCTCAACTTATAAATTAATACAACAATTCCGTCAACGAGTAATAATTCGGGCAATCTTCTCATATTTGATTTAGAAGTTCGTGCGATTTTTCGTTATAAGGTAATTTTGTTATAATTTTTTAATTATACTTATTGTTTATTATCATTATTTGAAACAATATTATACTAATTATTTTCAATTAATTTTTATGTTTGTAAAATTGAAAAGCGGGAGCATACGTCGAAATAGTTTTGCGGTGTAGGTAATAATATTTACGTTGTATTTTTTAAATTATTTACGTTGATGTGTAAAAAATTTATTGTGTTATATTTTTGTTCATATATAATTTATTTAATTAGGTTTGTTTCAGTAATTTTTTTTGCAGATATAATATTGCCGCACTTTTAAACTAAAAGAATGACGCGACTTTCAGCTATTATTTATTATGATGGTGAAATTCGAGAAGATGAAACCGGCGTTGTTTTCGTATCAAATGAGCGTGTTAAAATATCATTCAAGAGAAACATAACTCTTGAGGAGCTGATAACAAAGATTTCGAGGAAGATTCATGTTAGAAGTAGTAGAAGAATGTCGTCGTTGCAGTACAGATTTCCAACATCATTGTTGCCATTAACTTATACAACGTTCGAATTTTCGAACAGTGATGATGTTCAAATGATGGTTGAAGCTCAAAGTAATTATTCAGACGCCACTATTGAGATGTATGCACATTTTGTCAAGTGCGTGCTGTTCGGGGTCAATCATTAAGCTCCCACTATGAGCTGGTTGAACAAGTTGACAGCCCGACTACAGTAATGTGTAATGATTTTAATGCCATAATGGGGAGACATTCATCCGCAACTCCTTACGATATGTACCGAGGTGGGTCCACGAATAATCCGTATGGCAACACCGCGTCCAGTTCAAGGGGAAGACATTCATCTGCAAATTTCTTTGACCTTAATATGGAGATGCCATCGAGGCAACAATCTGTGCAGTTTCCATTTGACACGATGGCTTCAAGCTCCAGGGGGAGGCATCGACTGTGAGTTTTTTCGATCTCAATGTCGATATGCCTTCTAGTTCAAGGGGAAGACATGCAAGTAGTAGGTTCTTCGACCTAAATGTGGAGCATATGGAGGAACCATCATCTCCACCAGAAGAACCGCTTCATGAGCCTGGTGTGGATGGTGCTAAGACTGGACTATTTATTCACTCAGAATCACCGTAATTCAACTCCGATGATGATGATGTAGATGAAGTTCCAGGAAATGTGACATAAACTGACCCTTCTGCACACATGTATGACGCTGATTATGGTGCAATGTACGGGCCAGAATTTACGGATATGCCTCATCTCGGTGACTATGGATATTACTCATCAATAAATAATGGTGAGTTATCTTTAGGCATGTAGTTTTCAAGCAAAGAAGAAGTGATGATGGCTATCAAAAATTACAATATCCGTAATTCTGTTCAGTCCAGAGTCAACCGATCGACGACCAAAAAATATGTATGCTACTGTGCCCGACGTAAAAACAGATGCAATTGGATGGTTCACGTATCGAAAATGAAGAGGAAAAACAACATATGGGAACTAACAGTATACAACGGTCCTCACACATGTTGTGCTGGAGGGGTCAACCAAGATCATCCCAACTTGGACTCTGAAATGATATGTCAAGCCATCATGCCCATGGTAAAAGCAAGCTCTCATATAGCTATTGCAGTGTTGATTTCAGCTATACAATCACAGTATGAGTACACTATCTCCTATAAAAAAGCTTGGTTGGCAAAACAAAATGCCATTGTCAAACTTTATGGCGAATGGGATGCATCTTACAACGAACTTCCAGGTTGGTTTAGGCTGGTGCGGACGTTGAATCCTGGGACAATTGTGGACTTCGAAACCTCCTATGCATACCATAATGATCCAGTTCTTCGCGATCGAATCCAATTCTAAAGGGTTTTTTGGAGTTACCCACAGTGCGTTAATGCTGTCAAATACTGTAAGCCTGTGGTCTAGATCGACGGGACTTTCTTATATGGAAAATACAAACAAGTTTTATTATTGGCAGTTGTCCAAGATGACAATCGCAACATTCTTCCAGTTGATTTTGCTCTCGTCGAAGGAGAAGATACAGATTCTTGGGCTTTTTTCCTCCGAAATTTACGTGCACATGCTATCACGAGGGAAAACATCTGTTTCATTTCAGATCGCAGAGCTGGGATCAAAGCAGCAATGGAGTCTTTGGGTCCAATGTGGCAACCACCATTTGTCCAACATATGTATTGTCTCCGACACATTGCTGCGAACTATCATGGAAAGTACAAGAAGAATGTGAGCATCAATTAATTGTGCGCATGGGTAAGTAAAAGCAAGTTAGTAAGTTATACATTTTTTGATCATTTTAATTTTGCAAAGAAATCAAGTTAGTAAGTTATACATTTTTTGATCAGGTTACGAACTACTTCCTTGAACGTTTGAATCAATGCTTCAAGATTTGCGGGCGGAGAACGAGGAAGGATACGATTACATTAGCCTCATCGATAAATAAATATGGACGAACGCATATGATGGTGGATATCGATATAGACACATGGCGACCAAATTGACTGAGGCAATCAATTCAACCTTAAAGGGTGCACGTCACTTACCTGTAGCGACTTTGGTAAAAACTACATATTTTCGTTTAGGGACGCTTTTTACGAAGCTCGGGGGACAAGCTCAAACCTGGATGCAAGACGGTCATGTCTATCACCCTAGATTAGTTGCAGATCTACAGAAAAAAATTGTTGCATCAAATGTAATGTCTGTAACAAGTTTCTTTAGAAGGAATGAAATGTTTCGTGTCACAGAGTTGTCGCGACCTCTTCAAGGGATTGAAACTGTGTCGTTAAGAGTAAATCTAAGGGACAGAACGTGCGATTGCGGGTTTTTTCAAGCTCTGAAGTATCCATACTCTCATGTGATAGCAGCTTGCTCGCACACAAGTCAATACTATAACCATTTTTTGGATCCCGTATACCTACTATATGAAGTTTTTAAAGTATATGAATTTGAGTTTCCCCCCATAGGTAATGACAAAGACCCTGATGAGGTTCAAGATTGGCTTCCGATTATACCAAATCTGAGTTTATTGAGGGAGCGTGGTTGTCCAAAATCCAATCGAATTCATTGCGATATGGATATTCGAGAAAGATCTAGACAAGACAGAAGATGTGGGCATTGTAGAAACCCAGGACACACGAGAAAAACATGTCCACTTCTGTTGTCATCAAGTAACAATTGATGAGGAAATGATGTATTTGTTTATCAAATAATAATTCTTGTACTTTAATTTGCATTTACTTCAAGTTAATGATAACCAAATTGGTATTTGAATATAATTTTAAATACAACAAACTTACAATAAGTATTAAATGGTAAATGATAACCAAATTACAATAACTGATATTAAATGGTAATAAACAAAATTAACTGAAATACATTAAAAAAAGTCCAACAAATTTAACAAAATAAAGTAAGTATTAAATGAGAAATAATAAAAAATTATAATTTAACAAAATAAAGTAAATACAAATATAATAAAAAAATCTATCGATGCATACGATGCGAATGTGTTCCGCAGGGCGGTGGCTGTCGGTCTCGAGGAGGATTTCTTCGTATCACTGGTTCTGACTCCTCGTTGTCATCATCATCACCATCGTCGTCGTCCTGAGCAGATATATTAGGTTGATGAGGAGTTGATGACGATGAAGCACCTCCATAGAATAAGGACCCTGGAGGTGTATGACTGACTATCCCATCGGCCTGCGAAAACTGCGAAAACTGGGAAAACCCAGACATCGTTGAGTGTGAAAACTGTACAGGAGGTTTCTGTGCTGCGACCATGGGTGATGAAGCTGAACCCGCCAAATATCCAGCATATGAACCCCAAGTCGGATCTACAAACATAGACCCATAATAGCCTCCAGGAGGGGTCATCTGTGACGGTAGAGGCGGCGGCGGTGGCATCTGGTAATGGAAAGGCAATGTCGGCATCATATATGGCTGCGATGGCTGCTGTAAAGGTCCTGCTGGTGCAGCTGAGGATGAACCGGAAGAACCTGCTCTCCGTCCACGAGTCGGGGGACGATGGTGTTATGTCAGATCACGTCTCTATCAACGTCGCGGAAAGGTCTACCCTCGTGCATCCTCGGGAAGAAGAAACGGTTCCCCATTACTATTGAACCACTCATAATAACCCTCAACATACATCAAGAAGTCAGTAAAAATGGGCTCTCTATGGGGAAGGCGCCGATGTCGATCCTCCCACAACACGACCCACTCATGATGCCTCACCAGCCAATATGTATATGTCTTGCCGCGTCTATCTAAGCTATGCAACTCGTTCATATTACGTGGTGCATCCGGAATTGGTTGAAAACAATCAAACTGTCGGATCACGCGATCAGTGGAGTGCCACTCGACGGTCGCATAACATATCAGAGGGACCATCACCATCCAAACATATGATGGACCCCTCAACTCAGGTGGGATCATCGCCCTCACATCATCAGTAGAATATGGCACCCATTCAAACTAAAACAAATAATATACAATTTTTATCAAAATAATAATCTAATTATATAATTATAATCTAAAATCGATTTTCAAACATTAAAATTCATACATGTGTGCCAACCTTCTGATCGATTAGCACCCTAATTTTTTCTAAATCATCAGGTAGCTCCTGATGATTTTTCCTATCAGTAGACCACCTATTCAAGGAAAAAATTTTATTATACGATGTATAAAATTATTAATATACAAAATCAGTTTTATAATTACCTCAGAAGTAGTGGAAATACGAATGGGTTCTTCATAACGGGACATAAAAAGGGCAATCGATACCATGCCCAAGACTGCAGCAGCAAGAGACATCCGCCGATAGCATTACGCCTGTAGTCAGTGGCTCCACACATCTCCCTGTACAGTAAAGCCAAAACTGTCGAGCCCCAACTGAATGATCCGGCGAGACGAAAGTCGCTAAGATGTCGCAACCACATGCAGTGAACTAGGTTGCGCGATTTGTCCGGCATCATCAACCCTCCTATCAACTACAATATGCATGCCCGTGCATACATCTTAACCTCATCCTAAGAGGCGTCTGTGCTCAACTCCCGAAAATTGGCATCTCACCAATTTAACGGTATCCTACCTCCGATAAAACTTTCCGGGACACGTCCTAGATTATCTCAACACAAAGTAGTCCAAGAACCGGAAGCTATCCCTGATATCACATCTCCATCCACCGGAAGCCCTAGGTGTATAGAAACATCCTCAAGCGTGATCGTGCACTCTTCGCACGGAAGATGGAATGTGTGGGTCTCCGGCCTCCACCGCTCTACTAAGGCAGAAATAAGGTCTGGTTCTATCTTACAGTGACCCTGATATCTACCTATGTAACCAAATCCAGCCTCTACTAAATACGGTAAGACACGGCTATGTATCACTAACTTAAGATTCCTAATAAAAGGATCTAATACACGATTCTTCTCCTAAAAATAAATAATTACAAAAATTAATTCTTAATCTAATAATCATGCATTAAATAAATCAACTAATTATTACTAATAATTTAAATTAAATTAAAACGTTAAAATGTTACCTATCAGCAAAGTGTCGAGATATATGATTTCCATCCAAGCGAAGTAGAATGCCTTCCATTATATATCTGCAAAAGAATTATATTAGTAAAATATTAAATAAAGTAAAATACTTAAATAAATTAAATACATAATATTAAAAATATTATAAAATATACCTTAAACATAGAGAGAATTTGAGAGAGTTTGAGAGAATTTGGGTGTGATAAAAGTGATTAAGGATGGGGGTATTTATAGGGAGGATTGGGGTGTGGACGGGTGGGTAATTAAAGGTATAGCGCGCGCCCTGTACCGCGCTATACCCATGTGTAACTCATGTCAGCGTATAACGCGGTGCAGGGGGCGCGTTATACCCCACGTGGCGCCAAATCAGCATATAGCGTGGGGCATGGGGCGCGCTTTACTGCTATGGGTGTTAGATCGGGAAATATAATATGACCGGTGTTAGATCGATAAATATACCGATCACCGATGATTTTTTGGGAAAACACCCTAGTTTGAAGCTCATAAGTTCATTTATAATTAGAATAAATATATAGGATTGTCGTAACCGTCTTTTGATTGGGCCCATAATCGGGCTTCGACTTGGATAATTGGGTTAGGAGTCGCCACAGATCATTTATTTAAAAGTAAATTGGTTGACCGGATACCTTATTTCTTACCTGATCTGCATCTTACCAGTGATGTGTCGGAGTCAGTTATAGTCAAGGAAGGGTTAGCACCCTTGAACTGCCCTTTCGATACTATGTAATTTCCAGTTGTCTTTAGTTAAGAAAAATATAACTTTAAATTAAAAGGTAAAATAACGATCTCAACTACTTACAATTAATTGATTTGAAAGCGTACCCTTTAAAAGTCAAAATATGTGTTAGAAGAAATAAATAATAAAGAAAGTAAAACAAATGAAATAAGGAAAGTGATAAAAAATAAATTAAATATAAAAATGAATAAAATACATAAAATAAATAAAACGAAGAAAAATAATAACACATATATATACATAGTAAATGACTAAATAAAAATAAAATGATAATGCAAATAAATGAATAAAACAAATAAAAGGAAGATAAAAAGATAAAAATAGAGAATAAAAATAAAAATAAAAATAAAATAGATCAATAATTAAAGTTTATATATATAAGTAAAATAATAAAATAAAATAAAATAAAATAATATATATAATAGAAAATCAAAAGTATATATATATATACATACATATAGGAAATAAAATAGGAAATATAAATATATATATATATATATATATATATATATATATATATATATATATACAACAATACTAATGATAAAATAAATATATAATTAATAAAACATAATATATATATAACACAAATAATAAGAAAAAACAAATAATTAAAAAGAATTAAAATTTAATAACCAAATTGAAGTTGGCATGGATTAAATTGAAAAGAAAGGAAAATCAAGTGGCCAAATTAGAACGAAATCGAGGTTTAAATGCAGTTTTGGGACCAAAATAGAAGTTTTAAAAACTCATAAGGATTGAAATGGACTTTACCCATTTAAGAAGCAAAACACGCGAACCCTAAGCAATTGGGTCGGGTCGCGCGCAGATTCCAGATCGACCCACGGGCCAAGTATTTAAGTTAATTTTTCTAAAAGCTTCATTTTCCCTTCTCTTCACACAAGAGCCTCCCCTTTTCCATATTTTTCTCTCAAGTGTTATTGAGACTCAAGAACACAGCTGGTTTTTCCAGATTCCAGCATCGCGTCGGCCGTCGGTCATCGACGGCAAAAATAGTTTTTTTTTGTTTCGAAAGCATTTTAAACATGGTTTTCAAAAATCAAACCTTTTTTTTAAAAACAAATCGGCCTCGGGGATAGGTCTAATAAAATAGATCTAAAAAAAAACCCTTATAGATCCTCGACCAAATGGGTTTTTGGTCATTTTCAAGCCAAACCACAAGCGCAAATCGACATGCAAGGGAAAAGATGAACGAACAAATGTAAAAAGAAATGCTACCTCTTTTATTTCTCTTCAAACCGATTACAAATGCTTCAAAAATCACTATCTATTTGCTCGTATTTTCTGGTAATTTCGTATGAAATCCATGTCAATCATGTTCAGTTTACATGTATTTATATTCTAAGAACACTAGTCATAGTCCCGATTTTCTAGCATTTTATTTGGACTGAATCACTATTTGGTTGGTTGTGAGTGAATCCTTCTGAGTCACGTCTGTTGAAACGTGAGGAAGCTGGTTGCGTGGGGCGAGGGTACCGGTGGTAGTTTCGGGTTGCTGGTGAAGTTGCGTTGAAGAGGCTGCGACGCTAGGGTTTTTGGAAACCCTAAGTTTGCACAAGTTTAGCTTAGAAACTGGTTTGCACGTGGGTTTGGGTCCGATGTACTAGGCCACTGGCTTTGTAATAGTTTTTGGGCCACCTATAAAATGAAACATGAATAAATAAATAAATATATATATATATACATATATATTATAATATAGTTTGCAATAAACAAATACAGTAGAAACTCTTTAAATTAATACTCGGTAAATTAATAAAATCTCTAAAATAATAAATTTGTCCGGTCCCGACTTGGACCAATGTAAAAAATTGAAAAACCCGATAAAATAATAAGATAATAATTTTTCGTGAGATCACTTTATAATTTTCGGTCCCAAGAAAATCATAAATTAATAATTCATAGAAACTGAAAAAAAATATATTACACTCTATTGAAATATGATTTAATAGTTGTCTGTTTTCCTTTAAAGTTCAAGTTTATTTAGAGCTCATTATTAATTTAACTCATCTCTTGCAACGTAATTCTAAGAGGCATAGACTAATTTATCTTTTTATTTGGTATGTACAGTATAATTACTTAAAAACTCTTTAAATTAATAATTATTAATTTATCGATAAATTAATAACTCTCTAAATTAATAAATTTCTCTGATCATGACATTATTAATTTATAGAGTTTTAACCGTATATTATATACAACAAAATCCAAGGACGAAAATTTGATGCTACTCTAGCAATTTTAGCTACTCTAGCTGAGAAAATCGATGGCACGGTGGCTATTTTACGTCGTGGAGGCTTGCGGTTGTTAGTGGACGTTCTAAATACCTCCACTTCTAAGACAACTAAGGAATACTGCGTTTCCATGTTGTTGGCTCTGTGTGCAATGGCGGTCTCGATGTCGTCGCTCGATTGGTGAAGATCCCTCTCTAATGAGATACTTTTATTCCCAACTCAGTGAAGGCACGTCTCGAGCTCGCAAAAAGGCCAGTGCAATCATCAAGATTTTGCACCAATTCTATGAAAACAACCCTCCGTCGGCTTCAGTGACTCCAGTTCTTTCACAGGAACGATCCGTTCATGTGTGGTAATTCGTGATCTGATCTTTTTCAAGTATCTGTTTATCAGATTTCTATATGTCCATACCTGCAATCTTCCAATGTAAATACTCCTGTCTACACTGCTTGCTTGCTTAATCAGCTCGGCTCGGTTTTTTGAAGAGCATCCACTTAGCTTCTGCCTTTTTTTTTAATAAAACTGAGTAAAATAAAGGTTGCAAGACTGTAATACTGTGATGTAAAAACACATTCCTCATAAGTTGTATTGCAATATTATGTATAAGTATATACTACTCTGTTGTACGATTCTTCGTCCATGTTTTTTTAATAAGATTATGTTAAAATCTCTACAAACATGAAGATTTATGTCTCTTGTGTTTCCTCTTTGAAACTTTAGTATGTTATCGTTCCATTGGATGCAACTGGCTTTGCTTGTATTGTGATATGAAGTGCTTTATGTAGTCTTACTACAGCTTGCTCCATGGATGGCCTTTCCTGCTTTATCCCTATACATAACAAAGCTAGCTTGAGTACGATGTCGAAAGCTTCTAACGAGTACTCCCCGTTAAGTTTCGGGTCTGCAAATTTGCTTATGTCCCCATCTCTGGTGAGTTTTCTTGCCTGGGAAGTGATAGAAAAAACAGTTTGGGATCTTAGTAAATAGGAAGGATGGATATCTATTGTAAACTTGATGGTGATTGTTATTACCGTTTTACTTAGAGACAGTGGTGTGTGAAGATTCATATTGAGCACCCTCTGCCCCGACAAAAGTTGTAGAAGTACTATACCGAAACTGTAAACATCACCGGATGCGTTCACATGGCGGTTTCTACGGTACTCAGGGTCAACATAACCAAACGTCCCTCTCACTTCTGAGCTCACATGGGATTGACCTATATCCATAACTTTAGACAATCCGAAATCTGCTAGTTTTGCTTGAAATTTATCATTAATCAGGATGTTTGTTGGCTGACAAAACAGAAAACACCGTAAATACACCAAATTAGAGAAGACTAATGATTCCTCTGTTCTCGAATGTACCTTGATATCACGATGAACGATGCAACCTTCCGGATAAGTATGGAGAAACCAGAGTCCCCTTGCACTGTCTATTGCAATCTCGAGTCTTTGAATCCATGAAAGAGCTTTATCCTTTCCTGCTCAATATGTTTGTGTGAATGGCTCTCTATGTAACAAAATCTTAAAATGACATTAACTCCACATACCATATAGCCACTCTGATAGGTTCCCATGATGGCACAGTTCATACACTAGGAAGCATTCATCCTCGTTCTCACAATAGCCGACCAGAGCTACGAGGTTCGGATGCTTAATATGAGATAAGCTTCTGACTTCCCGGACAAAAGTTTCGATCTGTCCATCGTTGATAATATGCTTAACTGCGACGTGCTGGCCATTTGAGAGAAGACCCTTGTATACTTTTCCTGCTCATAATGGAGCGAAATGAGGATCCGAGATTTCCTAGTAAGGACCTTAAAAAAAATCCAAAACAGTCCTAGTTAGGGTCTAACCAGCTATGCCTTGGCCAATGAAGTTTGATGCATCGAAATGGTTTGTTGCTGAATAAACTTCTTTGATAGAAATCTTCTGAGAGGAGGAATGCTTCGAGAATGACTCGTTCGACTCTGTAAATTACGAAGAAGATGATGATTATCAATAGCTATTAGTAATCTGTTCTTAGCCTGATTGAATTATTAAGCAGAAAAAACTACCATTTTTCATAGCAGGAAGGATTTGTTCTTTCCTCTTCTTGTAGCAGATCCATGTAGAAATGACTACTATTATCAAAGTTGCCTCTAACCCTCCAATTAAAACCATAAACCTATTATGATCAACAATGTTTTACACCTTTCAGTCAATAATTAGGTTAGAACATCAAAACTCGGGACTTGAGAATGCCGATGATTGCGGTTTGCGATTACCTTTCTTATGGATATTGTAGCTAGTTGTGCTTCCATGTTCATCTGCAAGTTACAAGGGAAGTGCATAGTTATAATCATTGATCTTATGGAGAATTACGTCGAAAAACGGGATTCAGAAGGCAATGGCAGTTATCTTGTCTTACCTAAGGAATGAGCCCTTTCTCCAAGGCATTGAAATACTGCAAGGACCCAATTCTCATCGTCAACCCTATTGCTTATCATGGATACCAGTGCTGCAAATCTACATACATCAGCATCACCAGTAACGTGTACCGCAAGATTAATCTCTTCCCAACTCCTCAAACATGTACGACACGATTGATCCGATCCGTTACCGGTACCTAGCACCCAACAATCATCTTGTAAGCTTCGGAACCTAACTCCCATCTTACCGATTACATCGGTGACGGTATAATCCGAACAGCCACCGGCTCCACTCGTTAGCTTCTGAATTCCACAGCTGTATACATCTTTCTCAAAGCTCTCCATCTCTTCCAAGCATTTGTTTTGTTGTGTGGAATTCAAGTAAATGGCTTTTGTAAGGTTTGCTCGCCGTCCGAGCGCATGAAGGTATTCTTCAAAGGCGCCACCGTAGCAACTGCCGTTGATAAAACCAGCCCAGTTGCCTGATTCACAATTCGAAGGTTTTTTAATATCGAGAATGCAATCGCCTACCGCCAAAGTCTCGGAGAACGCGGAATCAAGGGAGGAAAACAGAACAAGGACATTCATGACGATGAAAGGGAATGCTTTATGGTTTACCCTTTTGAAACAAGCTAAATCCACAGCCATTTGAAGAGAGAATAATAACCCAAACCTTTCCGTTGGTGTTAAATGAATCCAGGCAAACCAAGAGATGATGCTGTTGGACTCATAAATGTCAATAACTAAAAGATTGTTCCAGTGAAGAAAGTATTGGAATTTAGTCTTATATCATTACTTTAACAAGGTATAAACACAAGGCGCCAAATGTCTACAAGGAGCATAAAAGCTTACGTCCTTTGAATACAAATGGAATCTAGTTAATATCATTCTCCATATGCTGCCTTAAAAAGGTCAAGACATTGTCCAAATAAAGTTTAATTTAAGGCTTAACTATATTTAAAAAATGATGGTTGCTGCCGGCTCGTATTGCAGAGGAAATTTACTCTTTTTCATTGTCATGTTATAGTTGAATTAGTCACCCTCTTCCCAAAGTATTGAAGCATGGTGACTCACCTAGAAAACTTTGACAGCAAACGTCCTGCATTATTTGATGGAATTTTATGTAAATTTGATTATAAAATATACAAATATTGCTATAAAAATAATTTTAAATAGCAAAAGGAGTTGGTTCCTACTCGATCTAAATTTTAATTTAATTAGAAGGGTTAAAAATATTCGAGGTTAATCTGGTTTAATTATGCATAAAGAACTTATGAGTAGCTTGAAAATGAGGAGAATAAAATGATGTAAGAACCCTCTTCACTTGTTGCATTTCAATCCATTACCGCTTAATATAGATTTCCTAACCCAAAGATTGATACAACTGCACTCTTAATATAAACATGGAAAACCATTTTTGGTTAGCACTACAATAATACTTTTCATACAAGAAAATTGTTCTGTTCTTGATAGAATAGAAATGGGAAAATGGATGTTTAAAACTTGAAAAAGGAAGGGCTACCACAAGTAGTGAAGAACATGAGTCATGACTTCATTCCATATGGTAGACAATGAAGTAGGGTACTGTCAAATGTCAATAGTGCTCTTCATTGAGGCGGCCAAAAAGGTTGTCCGGGGTTGATATTTAACCTATATTGTGCTTAGAAGTATTACAAACTCTCTACATTTACTTCTTAAAACCAACAGAGATTGAAAAAAAAATGTATCCATGACTCACCCAGCGAAGAGCAACACATGAACCGCCAGCACGGCATCAATGTTAGATCAGGATCTCGAACGCAAAGCCAGACCAGTCTCCACTTTTTTAATTTCAAATATCAGCATCCTCCACATCTTAAGCACAAACATCTCTGCCTCCTCATCTAATATAGACTGCAGCAGCTCCAGCATTTGGGAAGCCTTGACATGTTCCTGAGTACTAGATACGATGTAATCAACCAGAGTTTTCTCTTCTTCTCCCAAGAACTCCATAATTTTCTTTGAAATCCAGGGTCTCATTCTCTCATGCAGTGCATGCTGCACAAGTGACAGTACCACTTAGAATTAGTGTCAAGTTTATAATTTGGGTTTAAACTAAAATTATAAGGTAAAAGATATCTGCCCAAAGATGATTATTTCAAACAAATGCAGAAGAGAAATATGGATACTGCAATGTTCATGTTAGTTCCATATATGCCAAGGAAGAACAAGCCTAATGCAATTGAAGCTAACATTATGCACTATTTTAACTAGTTAGCCCTAACCAGAGGACAGAATGTTTGAAAATAACAGTTTGAAAAAAGACATGTGAAAAGATGCTTACCTGGTCATAAACATTCCAGTTTATCTCATATGAAAATAGCTCCTCCTTGGTCTTTGGAATCATATCAATTAATTGTTTTGCATCCAAAAGCTTCTGGTTATCGGTTGTTTTCACCTTACCCTGTCCATGTTCCCTGTCTCTATCCCGGTCAGGGATTTTCTCTTTGGTCTTGTCTCTGTTGCGATTTCTATCCTCATCATTACGATCCTTATCCCTACTAGATTTATCATATGAACGCTTGGTTTGCTCTCTTTCTGAATCAGGCTTTTCCTCTTTAGCTTTAACATTCGATATTTGCTTTGCAAATTCAGCAGCTGCAACCAAATTTGGTGAAGGTGCACCAGGTTGGACAGCCTGCAATTCCTCGTTAGAGTAATCAATGGGAACTAGAGGCCTCATTTTCTTCTCCTTCTGTGCATCATCATCTTCCTCCTCATGGAAAACAGATGGAACAGTCGTCCTCTTTCCAGATCCAACAAGACCAAAACCCAACTTTCTTGCTGGTGCATTCCCACTCTGTCTTGTATCCGAGGCAGAAACAAAGGTTGTGTTTGATTCATCAGCTGAACCATTTTGCATATTCTCATCACCTATCATACAAAAACGTATTTCATTTCAGAAAAACAAATAAAACAAGATGAACAAAATAATTAAATTCGACGAAGTTATGAAGAAGAACAAATACCAACTATCTTGTTTTCATGACTTGATTCGCGCTCATAATGCTGTTCAATCGCCTTATCTTTGCTCTCAACGCTAGCTTCTTCAGTCAATACAGTCTTTTCAGCTCCGTTTTCAAAGCAACCAGACAAAAGCTTTAATGCATCTCGTTGCTGCTGCAGTTGCAGCTCCTCCTCCTCTGCCCTTTTCTTCGCCTCAGCCATTTCTTTCTCTTCTTTTAGTCTATCAGCCAAGTCATCCTCCTTCTCCCGCAACCTCTTCCTTCTCTTTTCCTCCAAAACACCCCTGCGCAACCTTTTTCTCGAATCATCATCATCATCCTCTCTTCATCATAGCGAATCTCCTTCTTTCGTTTGCGCTCCCTCTTTTTCCTTCTCCTTCTCATACTGTCTCTGCTTCTCCTTCTCCTTTTCTCTTTGCTCCCAATCTCTAAGAAATTTTTCATACTCACGCTCTGCTTCCTCAATCTTCCTTCTCTGCTCCCTCTCTTTTCTCATCCTTTCCCGCTCTGTTTCTCTTTCTAATCTTTCAATTTCACGCTCCTTCTCCCTCTTATGATCTTGCTCTCTGTCTCTACTCCTATCATGCCTACGTTCTGGTGAACTTGTCTCTGGTCGATCATTTTCAGTTGTCGCTTTGCCCTCACTGGTAGTCCCATCATCATTTTTACCTTCAGCTCCATCTGCAAAATATACTTAGTATAATCTCCTCTATTTGAAAAATAATAAGTATAATTACTTCCTCCAGTGTAATTCTCATAAAAATTTCATGACCTTTATAGATTTTGATGACTGGCATGATTAAGATAATAAAGAGATCAACAAAACCACAAATATGGAGCCACAAAAACTCACCATTTCGCACTAGATCAACATCTGAATTTGATTTACCAACATCAGAAGCAGTTAGTGGAGGAGGTGGAGGGAGAGGATTGGTCTTTAACCTCTCCTCAATCATGCCAGCAAGCTTCTCTGAAGCATCTCGATCAGCCTCACGGTCTTCATCAGTAACAATGCCAGAATTGGCAATGTCAACAATAGTTTTTTCTTTGTTGTCACTGTCACCGGTTTTGGAATTCTCGACAGAAGTTGAGGATTCATTCTTCTCATTATCTACTGCATTTTCACCTTCTTTATCAGACCCTGCAGCTGAAGCTTCATTTGGTTTCTTTGCATTTTCAGTTTTCTTTTCAACATATTTCACCAGATAATCCTTTGTTGCTTGATTAACATTTACCTGTTAGTGCAAAATAGAATCAACGAAACAAGGACTAGAAATGACCACAAGCAGAAGTAAATCGTTCAAATAGAAACATCAGCTCACAAACACTGAATAATATATTGCTTTGCCCTTCATTCTAGGATGCAGAGACCGGAACCAATTGCTGCTAAAGGAATATTACTTACAGACTGCCACTTACTCCACAGAACCAATAATCAACCTTAAAGTAATCTATTTTAGGAATAAAAAGGCATAGAAGTTCCAGTAAAGTGCCCATTTGAAACAATTTTAAAGTGAAAAAATATCTAGAAACGCTTAGAAAAGGAGGCAACACAATCATTGAAAACAGATCATAATGAAACACCTTGCATTTAACCAGGAAGATTAATTCTATCTTAAAGCTTAATGTAATTCATAATTTTCTCCCGTGTTTTACATATCATTTATCATACCGTTCAATTTTATATTTCATACATGATACAGGTTATAAGATACAATCATTTTAAATTGAAGTAAAAAATAGTAGTTTGATCAAATTCAGTTTCTAATAAACTGAACAGCTTGTCACATAAACGAAATGTGATAATAATCCAACCTTCACAATATTCAATCATAGTGAATTTAGAAGCAAACCTCACCACACGCACACAACACAATATGTAAAAAAAACTTTCAAGAAAAAACGGAAATTAAAAGGATAATAAAAAGAACTCACCATTAATTCTTGTCCGTCAATATTAAATTTGCTAAGTAGACGTAATGCACGAAGAACCCCTTCAGCAGACTCGAATTCACAAAACCCAAAACTTTTTGGAGCCCCATTAGAGGGACGTTTCCAACTCTTCACAGGTCCACAAAGCTTCAAAAAGGTGAAATAAAAACATTATACTAAACCAAAGCACAAAAATAAACATAAGCAGAGCAACTTCAGAAATGGAAAAAGTACATCAATATACAAAAATAATAACTCACACGAAGAAGAGAGAGCATGAAGTCATTGTCCACAGATGGTGCTATCTTGCCAATATAAACTGTAGTTTGTGGTTTCTCTGTTGGAGTAACATTGGGAATAGATGGTCTGATGATAGGAGGAATAATTGGGCGAACACCAGGAACAGGAGGCCGTGAAACTGTTGGAACCATACCAATAGTTCCAGGTGGACGTGGAGGGAATGCAGGCCGAATCATTGCTGGGTAGGGAGAAGGATAGCGAAGAAGTCCTGCATAAACAGAACACAATATCTATGCAACCATATCAGAGCAAGTTGACAAAATAAACATATCGATAATGTTTTAAATGTAACTAGGCACTCTTACAGGAAATGAATTTTCTAAAATAATAAATAAATTATTTTTACCACACATTAAAACTATAAAGAGATGGCACCACATGCATGGCAACTATCACCAGCTGACTAGCAAACCTGAAGGAAACATCAAGAGAATAGCATCGAATTCATAATCATGGCTGTGTAGAGTGCACTTACCTCATACATCCACTCGTTAATAGCCTTATCCCATGCACCAATTGCACAATTTTGAGGATTGGATAACATGAGACTTCCAGCATCTCATGCTTGCAAATGAATTATTTAACACAAAATTCTACTTTCATATTCCACCATTTAGATTTATCTCAACTGTTAGAGCCCAAGTGCCACGTAAAAAAACAAAGAGGAGAGGACGAGAAAGAAAAATGTAATTGGGAGGATTGCGATACCTTAGAATACAAAGCCAAGGAGCACTCAGTTGTTAACATGGTCAGCTGCTGGCAATTCATAAACCCATGAATGGGAAATTATCCTTAAAACTACCAGAAAGTATACATCCTACTAAAAATTAACATGACAGAGTGCGACATAATTTAGAGCAAAATGGCACAGTTGTTAAGTTATTGAATTTTTCTGCACATTTTCCCCTATTACAATTAAAACTCTAGGTGGTTTTAACTTGAATATGATATTAAATATCTACATTTCTTTTTAACTCTAAGCGAGAGACAAGGAAAACAGGATTAAAAATATGAATTGAAGCCTCGTCAAGATTTCTTTCAACCTTATTCAATCAAGACACAGACTTTGTAGGAGAAAACATTCCGTCCGTCCCCCTTATTCAATACATCTCCAAAAGTTATTTATTTTCAATCCCTAATTCGCTTACACTAACTAAGGATTTTATCAGAGCACATTCATAACATTTGCACCAGAAAATATCACAGACAAGCAATAAGCACAACTACATACATATGAGAAATTGCTAGTCAACTTAATAATATAAAAAGTCAGATTAAAGATCAATCTTCGAATTAAATTCACAATTATGCACCCACTTTAGAATCGAAGGAATAACCCACCCGGAGGAGGCATGGATGCCCGGAGCTCCCGGTACGGCTGCATATCCATTTGGAATCGGAGCAAATGGTCTAAGGGCAGGGTTCGGAACCTGACCCGGAGGGCCCTGGTACTGCATCATCATCGGCGGAACAGAACCAGGAGCCAAATTCACGCCGGGCGGCTGCAAGCCAGGAGCTGAAAAATTCGATAACGGCAAGAACTGCGGTACCGTACGGAATGAAGGCGGCGCCGCAGGGACGGCGGTTGCCGCTCCGGAGATCGGCTGGGGCGTCAAGTAGGAAGGAACCGCGGGAGGAGGTTGAGTTACCAAAGCAGCGCTAGGGTTAGGGTTTGGTTGGAGGTGTGTCGTCGTGGTCGAGGAAGGAGCGGGATCGGGTTGGGCTGGTGACGGATTCGGGTTATCAGAATCGGGTTTAGATTGGGAATTGCTGGTATTATCTAGGGCTTCCATAGAGGAGGGAGAATCAGCCATTGAAGAAGAAAGAGATCAAGCGATGAATCCAGAAAAGATTTCCAAAAGAATGATATTAATTTAAAGTAGATTTTGTATTTTGTGATAAAACTTCAAATCAAAATCCGATGCTCAGTTCATGCCGTCATCTAAGTGCCCTAAACTTATACTACATAGGAAGGACATAAGAGGAAGGGTAAGAAAAGCGCGTGAATGTTAATGGGGGAAAGATTTCTTGGTGTCGGTGTATGATATGATTCTGGGCTTCAGTTTCCTTAATGTGGCCCATTAATGGGGCTAAATGTGGTTTTTACTGAAATTGAATTGCTATTATTAAAAGGGATAAAATAAATAAATTTATACTTCATTTAATGTATAATTCAATATATGAATTTAGATTTAGTTTAATTATATGTTTAAAATTTTATTTTTTATTTGATTTATTTTTCAATCAAATTGGATTGAATATTGATTCTTCTAATTTAATTTGTTTCGTTCAAATATCAGAATTCAAATAAATGATTTTATTTAAAGGATATATTAATATCTCATCTTATTAAATCAACTAATTGTTGATTATAAAATTTTAACTTTAATTAAAAAAAATACATAAAATTATAATCTATATTCATCCATTATTTATATTTAAGCTGTCTATATAAACTAATAAAAGCACAATCTAGTAAACTTTTGAGCAAATAAAAATATTTTTATAATTTATTATGTAACTAAATTGATATTAAAAAAAATATAATATATTGGTAACTTCTATAATAATAATATTATTATTATTATTAGAGAAAGTCATAATAATATGAGAACGTACTGTATATTCATATTAAATTAAATTTATTTTATTGATTATCAATGCATTAAATTATAATTATAAATAAATTAAAATAAAAAAATTAATATTATATGTAGATACATTAATATCAAGTAATTAAGGATTTTTGTTCAAATCTAGAGTAAATACGAGATAATACTTATTTAACGATTCTTAATTATTTGACAATAAATATTTATATTATTGTGCATACACAGTGCTCGAATTTGAGACCGTAAAAAATGATAATATAAAGTCTTTAACCACTAAAGAATACGAATTTATAAATTTTTAATGATATAAACAGATTATTAATTTAAATTTTTCAAAGACGATTACTCCAATTACTCTCTTCGATTCTGTCCAGCGTATGTTGGTGTTCATGAAAGCAAGTTAGGGTTTTTTTTTTTTTGAACAGAGTTAAGTAAAACTCTTAAATTAAAGTAGCCAAGAACATTGTCCTTCGTCAATAGGACCAATGTCTTCATCAAATTATTTGAAACCATCTCAGCAAATACAATACATTCTTAAAGCTATTCAATTTCTACAAGCGCATTGTCAGATTCTTCGAGCCAGCTTCCTCTTCAGTAACCGTTTCGCCTTCCATTCATGGATGCCATCAACAATCGTGACAAACCAATTTGGTTCACGTTTTCGAAAAGTGAAACATAACATAGCTACTCCGAATGGCATTCCACAGCCGTAACCTGTTAGCAATGCTTTCCAAAATTCACTTTCATCATTAGACTTTAACGGCGGCGGCGGAGGCGGTGGTGACAATGACGGCGGTGAAAGTCGACCGTCCAAGATGAAATTCGGAATCTGCAATAGTGGATTTCCCAGGAAGGATTCTTTCCCGAATGTTGCCAATTGTCCCGTTACTGGAATTCTACCAGCAATGAATGGATTGAACGAAATGTTGAAGTTGCTTAGGTCAGTCAACTAACTAAGCTCCTCAGGAAATATGCCTGAAAAATTGTTGAGTGACAAATCAAGATCCTGTAAGCATTTGATGTTTCCTATTTCCGTCGGAATTCGGCCTGAAAATCTGTTCCTTGAAACGTTTAGGACTAGAAGCGGCAGCTTCTCCAGCTCTATAGGCAGTTCCCCATTGAATTCATTGGAACCAAAATCTAACACACTCAAATGTTGCATCTCACCAATATCTGAAGGGACCTCGCCTGTAAGTTGATTCCCACTAAGCTGAAGAAAACATGAGACCACGTATTCCCGAACCAGTGAGCCTCCGGCGCAGATTTGGAAAAAACCATATCCTTTAAGCAATCGATCCCATATGCTTCTACAAGTCTTCATGGTAAAAATTGTGTACACTAAACCCAAAGGTGAGTAGTCCATGTTTAGCAATCTCTTAGCGACCGAGCACTCCGTAGGACCGACATTCAACAGCTTTCTTTTCCAATTTGATTCAAATGTCGGATTCGGAGTTCTTCCGATATTTGTCAACTCGAGAGGGAATTTCCCGGAAAGTTGGTTGTTAGCAAGGTTTAGCCATAATAGGCTGGTGCAGTTTCCAAGTTCAAGGGGATTTCGCCCGTTAATGAGTTGTTTGCAAGCATTAACCGCAGTAGGGATCTCAAGTTTCCGAGGGAAGCTGGGATCGATCCGGAGAGCCATTGAAGGAGAGATCAAGGACTTGTAGATTTGACAAGTCCCCATACTCAAATGGTATGTCGCCGGTAAATTGATTGTAGGCTAAGATTAAGAACTCCAAGCCTACCATTCGAGAGATTTCAACAGGTAACCCCCCAGAAAAGTTATTGTAACTTAGATCAAGTCGAGACATATTCGATAGATTGTGAATCCCAAAGAAAGGAATCCATCTGTGTATGAATTCCCATGAAGTGCAAGAGATTTCAACCATCTGAATCTCCCAAAAATCTCTTGTACTTCTCCACTAAAACTTCTTGCTCAAATCCAGTAAGGCCAAATTCTTAAGGTTCAAAAGAGATTCAGGAATTACTCCAGAAAAACGATTGTTCCCCAATAGTAAGCCTTCCAAGGTCGAAACTGATCCCAACACTTGTTGGAGAAAAGTCAAAATAGGGGGCAACTAAATTGATTTCAACATGGGGCGGCTAAATTGGTTTTCAACAAATGTTTGACACTGCCAAACGCACAATTCAAATGTGGGTTGTCTAATTGTTTGAAAATGGTAATGGATAAATCATACTTCGAGCCATTGTATTTTAGGGTAATTACAAGATTAGTCCCTAAGTTTCAACTATAAATACCCTAGCTCATTTAGCTTCAAAATCATCCCAAAATCCCAAATCATTTCTTTCTCCCAATACTAGAGAGTTTCTTATGAGTAATGAGTGTTTTGTAAACACATGTAAATTTTCTCTCTTAGTAAAAGATCTGCAACAGTCCGGAGACGTAAGCACAATTGGTTGAACTCCGTTATCAATTTTCGGGTATTATTTTTTCGTTTTTATTTCGCATTCTTAATAATCTGATTATAGGAAAATTACTCGTACTTGGTTTATTTCCCAACAACTGGTATCATAGCTTTTGGTTGTGAATTCTGTCAATTTTTTGCGGGGTTACTATTAACGTGAATAGTGAATTTCATGAATAGTAAAATTCGGTCGGCGATACGAGTTTGTCGACGGAGGTGTTCTAATACACGGCGGTTCGCAGAAATTGTCAGAAACGATTCAAACGAAGCCAGATTCGAGTGGGAGCGATGGCTGCAGACGAAGGGAAGGTGAAAATTGAAAGTTCGATGGTGCGAACTTTGGATTTTGGAAGATGCAAATTGAAGATTTTCTATACCAGAAAAATCTATATCAACCCCTCTCAGGAAAACAACCAGAGGGCATGAAGAATGAAGACTGTGCTCTTCTCGACAGACAAGCCCTCGGAGTTATCCGACTGACGTTATCCCGCAATGTTGCTTTCAACATAGCAAAGGAAAAGACCACGGCGGGTCTTATGGCGGCTCTCTCCAGTATGTATGAGAAGCCACTGGCCTCAAACAAAATTCATTTGATGAGGCGATTATTCAATTTGCGGATGACGGAATGGGCATCGGTGGCATAACACCTAAATGAACTCAACACAATCACAACCCAGTTGAGTTCAGTGGAAATTGAATTCGATGATGAAGTTCGAGCTTTAATTCTCTTATCATCTTTACCAGACAGTTGGAATGATACTGCTACAGCAGTCAGCAGTTCGTCGGGAAACAACAAATTAAAATTCGACGATGTTCGGGATCTAGTACTGAGCGAAGAAATTCGACGGAGAGAATCGGGTGAAGCATCAACCTCCTCAGCCTTGCACACGAGTCCAGAGGGAGAACTTCAGAAAGGAATTCAAATCGTAGCAGATCGAAATCCAGAAGGGGAAAATCAAGAACAGGAAATAAAGATTTTACATGTTATAATTGCGGCAAGAAGATCACTTCAAAAGAGATTGCCAAGCACCGAAGAAAAATACCGGCGCACAGGAATCTACCAACATGATGGAGGAGACAGGTGATGCCATGATTTTAAGCGTCAATAGTCCGACTGAATCATGGATTTTGGATTCAGGGGCATCTTTCCACTCCACGTCATGCCAAGAAATCATGGAGAACTATGTCAGTGGTGATTTTGGGAAGGTTCATCTTGCTGATGATGAAACCTTGAAGATCGTCGGAAAAGGAGACATCCGACTAAAGCTGCCAAACCAGACCACCTGTAAGCTGACAGGAGTGACACATATTCCTAGTCTCAAAAGAAATTTGATTTCTGTATGACAGCTTGATGGAGAAGGATACAGTACAACCTTTTCAGGCTGTGAATGGAAGATTACCAAAGGAGCACTCGTCATTGCTCGTGGTAAGAAGACTGGTACTCTCTATGTAACCTCAAATTTAGAGAATATCATTACAGTAGCAGATGCTGATGGAAAATCAAACCTATGGCACCAAAGGCTTGGCCATATGAGCGAGAAAGGGATGAAGACACTTTTATCAAAAGGGAAGCTGCCGGATCTAAAGAATGTAGATGTCGGACTATGCGAGGATTGCATCTTTGGCAAACAAAAGAAAGTCAGTTTTTACAAAGATTGGCAAGACACCCAAGGTAGAAAGGTTAGAATTGGTTCATACTGATGTATGGGGATCATCCTCAGTTACATCTCTAGCAGGCTCACTATATTATGTCACCTTCATCGATGATTCAACAAGGAAGGTGTGGGTTTATTTTCTGAAGAAGAAATCAGAAGTCTTCGATACCTTCATAAAATGGAAGGTCATGGTGGAAAATGAGACTGGTCTGAAAGTCAAGCAGTTGAGGTCTGACAATGGAGGAGAGTACAGAAATCGTAGATTCATAGATTTCTGCGCAAATAATGGGATCAAGATGGAGACAACAGTTCCCATGACACCGCAGCAGAATGGCGTAGCAGAGCGCATGAACAGAACTCTGAATGAACGTGCCAGAAGCATGAGGATACATGCCGGATTGCCCAAATTTCTATGGGCTGAAGTTATCAACACTGCAGCTTACTTGATCAACCGTGGGCCCTCAGTTCCTTTGGATCGCAGAATACCATAGGAAGTTTGGAGCAAGAAAGAAATAAACCTTTCACACTTAAGAGTGTTTGGTTGTATTTCTTATGTACACATAGACTCTACTGAAAGAAGTAAACTTGATGTCAAGTCCAACAAATGTGTCTTTGTTGGTTATGGTGGTGATGAGTTCGGTTACCGATTTTGGGACTATGAAAATTGGAAGATCATTAGAAGCAGAGATGTTATTTTCAATGAGAATGTGATGTACAAAGACAGGGCAACCATAGAATCAAGTAGCTCCAATACCGAAGCTGAAACAAAGGAATTTGTTGAGTTCGATGAGATTTCTGGAAATGATGTTCAGGTCAGTCCTGAAGCAGTTCAAGAAGAACCAGTCACACCAAAACTGAGACGCTCCTCCAGAATTCTTAAACCAACCCAACGTTATTCGCCTTCTTTGCACTACTTGTTGCTGACTGACAATGGTGAACCAGAGTTCTATGATGAAGCAATGCAAGTGGAGGATTCAGTCAAGTGGGAGTCTTCCATGAAAGATGAGATGGACTCGCCTATGTCAAATCAGACGTGGGAATTAGCTAAATTACCATCAGGCAAGAAAGCACTCCATAACAAGTGGATTTACAAGATCAAAGAAGAGCACGATGGGAGCAAACGCAAGAAGAGCACGATGACAAAGCAAGATTGGTTGTCAAAGGCTTTCAGCAAAAAGAAGGTATTGACTACAATGAAATTTTCTCTCCAGTCGTGAAGCTATCTACAATCAGACTGGTGTTGAAAATTGTAGCTGCAGAGAATTTACATCTTGAGCAGTTAGATGTAAAGACAACTTTCCTTCATGGTGATTTGGAGGAAGAAATCTATATGAGGCAGCCAGAAGGCTTCATAGAGGCAGGCAAGAAAAATATGGTATGCAGGTTGAAGAAGAGTTTGTATGGTTTAAAACAAGCTCCTAGACAATGGTACAAAAAGTTCGATAGTTTCATGGGTAGCAGTGGTTTTACCAAATGCCAAGCAGATCATTATTGTTACATCAAGAGGTTCGACAACAACTTCATTATTTTATTGTTGTATGTTGATGACATGCTCGTTGCAGGCTCAGACATGCAAGAGATTATAAACTTGAAGCAAAAATTGTCGAAGCAGTTTGCTATGAAGGATCTGGGCGCTACAAAGCAGATTCTTGGGATGAGAATCAAGAGAGACACAAAGTCGGGGACTTTGATGTTATCACAGGCTGAGTAAATCAACAAAGTACTCTCCAGGTTCAACATGCAAGATGCTAAACCAGTAAGTACACCTTTAGGTGTTCATTTCAGACTCTCCAAAGACCAATCACCAAACACGGAGGAAGAACGTGCACAAATGGTGAAGGTGCCGTATGCCTCAGCAATTGGAAGTCCGATGTATGCCATGGTTTGTACCAGACCAGATATTGCTCATGCAATGGGAGCTGTTAGCAGGTACATGAATAATCTGGGCAAAGTACACTAGGAAACAGTCAAATGGATCCTCAGATATCTTCGAGGTACCACAAACAAAGCACTTTGTTTCAAAGGTGGAGATACGATACTGACAGGCTATGTAGATGCTGACTTAGCCGGAAATGTTGACATCAGAAGGAGCACTACAGTGTATGTCTATACTCTAGGAGGAACCGCAGTAAGTTGGGTTTCTCAACTACAGAAGATAGTTGCTCTCTCCACAACTGAAGCAGAATATGTCGCTGTTACGGAAGCCAGCAAGGAGATGGTTTGGCTCCAAAGTTTCTTGGAAGAGTTAGGCAAGAAACAAGAAAACAATGTCTTGTATTGCGACAGTCAAAGTGCTATCCATCTAGCGAAGAATCCGTCTTTTCATTCCAGGACGAAGCACATACAATTACGATATCATTTTATCCGGTCTCTTCTGGAAGATGGGATTTTGAAACTTGAAAAGATTAGTGGAGCTCAAAATCCGGCAGACATGTTGATAAAGACGGTGACCACAGACAAACTGAAGTTGTGTTCAACTTCAGTTGACATGCTAGAATAACAAGATCAGAAATACTGCTGCATTGATCGAGGTGTGAAGACATATTAAAATCAGTCTTCAAGCGGGAGATTGTTGGAGAAAAGTCAAAATAGGGGGCAACTAAATTGATTTCAACATGGGGCGGCTAAATTGGTTTTCTACAAATGTTTGGCACCGCCAAACGCACAATTCAAAGGTGGGCTGCCTAATTGTTTGAAAATGGTAATGGATAAATCATACATTGATCCATTGTATTTTAGGGTAATTACAAGATTAGTCCCTAAGTTTCAACTATAAATACCCTAGCTCATTTAACTTCAAAATCATTCCAAAATCCCAAATCATTTCTTTCTCCCAATACTAGAGAGTTTCTTGTGAGTAATGAGTGTTTTGTAAACACCTGTAAATTTTCTCTCTTAGTAAAAAGTCTGCAGCAGTCCGGAGACGTAAGCACAATTGGCTGATCTCCGTTATCAATTTTCGGGTATTATTTTTCCGTTTTTATTTCGCATTCTTAATAATCTGGTTATAGGAAAATTACTCGTACTTGGTTTATTTCCCAACAGCACTGAGGGAATTGGCCCTGAAAAGTCGTTTCCCCACAGATTCAGGGTGACCAAATTCTTGCAATTCGAAATCTCAACCGGAACTTCACCATGGAACTTGTTTTCTGATAAATCCAATACCTGCAAACTACAATTCTCCCTAAAGCATGATGCTGTGATTGATTCTGTAACATAGTTTCCAGAAAGTGAAAACTCAATCAGCCTTGCAAACCCTGTCCAAATGTTACCACCAAAATGGTTGGAGCTCAAGTCCAGATACTGCAAATTCGTGTACCCATCGAAGTAATCGAGTCGACCGGAGAAACAGTTCATCGAAAGATTTGCAACAACTAGTCTATGGCAAAATTCTGGGAGACTAAACTTAACCTCCCCATGGAACCGATTAGTGGACAAATCAAGCTTCTCTAAACTGGTCAATCCAGTCAAGTTCAGCTCACCTTCGAGGATATTGTGTGATAAGTTGAGGTACATCAGGTTGTGGCATTGATTCAAATCGTCAAGAACAGGTCCATTCAGTGTGTTTTTTGAGAGATCAAGATGTTGAAGTTCAGTTAAGGCTTAGAAGTTGTTGAATATTTCCCCTGAAATCTTGCTGTCCGAAAGGTCTATACCAATGATTCTTGCCCCGCCATTAGAGCACAAGACTCCATGCCAATCACATGGATTTGAGCTCCTTTGGTTCCACTCCACGTATCTTCCTCGATTCACTCGGTTTTGTGTTTCAAGAAAAAATTTCAGGTTCATCACCACTTCTTTGTCTCCGTCTAGTGAAAAACTCCCTGAAACAGCAGCAGTAAAAGCTGCAAATCTAAAGCGCTTGTAATTTCATCAAACATAAATGGATCACTAGGGATACAATTGTTCAAGATAAGAGCAACAAAACTGTTATGAATTAAAAGAAGCTAAATGAGTTTGCACCTGTAATAAGGATTAAGAACACTGGGATTATGAACGTGGAACACCGTGAGTCAGCTTTGTCTTCTAACAACATGGTCTTCTTCTTCTTCTTCTTCTTCTGGTATGAAAATCTGGGCTTGTGTTAAATTATTGAGTTCTTTAAACAGGAAACAGGTAACTGTAACATAAAACCAAGATTAACACAAGTTTGGGTTCTTAATTTCAGTTTCTAATCCAATTGCTGCCTTCATAAGATTTGTTGCATATTCATTCGAATGTTAATATTATTATTCGATGTGAATCCACATGTCCGAATCTGACTTCGAATTACAAATAAAAAATATATTTATCTATAAAATAATTCAAATATTAATCATAAAACTTTTAACATATTTAAATATTTTACGTATAGTTTAAAATTTAATTCATATTTAGATAATAATATTCCGGTTTTTCTTCTTCTCAGGAGCATCATGAACTTGTGCTTTCCTTCCATATGTCTTCATCTGATAATTTTCAAAGGCCTTAGAAACTGCTCCTACCTACATATATTACGTATAGTTTAAAATTTAATTCATATTTAGATAATAATATTTGAATAATTTATAACACTTCAATTTCAGATGTGCTTAATACAAGATTAATATCAATAAGGAAAAAAAAACAGAAAAGATCATAAATAGTAACAGCACAGCAACCAATTAACTATGTCAATATTTGTATTACCTGAAAGAATAGGATCACAAGAGATGAGGCCTTGGTTAAAATTGGGTTAAAGCTACAGAATTTTAGATTCATGCCATAGCCAGTTTCTTAGTATTAAAATGTGGTTTAGGAAATTACTCGGTCAAGCCATACGAGTATTGTAAATTAGTAAACCGAGTATAATATTGTATTTGTATATATGAAGGTAGTGTGTGATTAATATCTAAGCCGGCTTTTCTTCTTCTCAGGGGTATCATGAACTTGTGCTTTCCTTCCATATGTCTTTAGCTGATAATTTTCAAAGGCCTTAGAAACTGCTCCTACCTACATACACATACATATATTACATATATTATCAATATCATGGAAATTAAATCTAAGAATTTTAGGAGGATACCAGTTCAGATTTCTTGGAGTATACTCTGACAATCATATCTTGATAAAATGAAGGCAGCAGGTGACTTATGAGCTCATCTCGTATAGGAAATTTGAAATCAGTCTCGTAATCCTGATCAAGAACTCCGAACACGGCCGGTATATTAAATTAGTTTCAGTGTCACAAAAACACAACTAGGGAGGAAGTGATGTTAGTACCTGGAAAAACTTGATGCTGGATGTGGAAATACATGTTCAAGGAGAGCCATCACAAATCTGTTAACTTTGTTCAAGAGTAAAAAAAGTAACTTAAATGGAAACATTATGTCCATTGGCAAGTACCTTTCGAGAGGGTTATTCCTCCCGCGAGTCAGGTCAATTTTCACAATGCTCACAGCAATATCTTCCTCTTTCAATGGGGGGTCACCATTTTTCTAATGGCAAGATCAATTTTCATGTCAGTTAGATATTACTCTGAGTGAAGAATCTAGCTTAAAATTCTTTTTATTTTGGCACCTGAGAACAAACAATATCTTGAGGAGTGATGGACTTGAAATGCTCTTGCTTGTCCTTTGGAACAATATACTCATTACAGAACTGCAAAATGTAATGAATTGTTGAAGTGGACAATCCAAAATTTCTTTCAAAGAAGAAAGAAAACCCTATTTGATATATTATTTGTTAAAGAATACCTGGTATAGGTCTCTTTTCCGGATGCGCCAGACCAGATCTCTCGCTTTCTTCAGCTCTTGTTTATCAGAGGTTTCAATTTGTTTTACTATTGAATCATCTAACTGCAGTTCTCAAAGGGAATAAAATTGGAATGTTGAAGATACGTGCAAATAATAAAAAATGCTTAAAGCTCAAAAGACCTTCCAAAATTCAGCTGGCTCATGGATTGATGCCGATATACTCAGTTCACCATTTGCTAATGTTAAAGCATCTACAACCATGAGTTCTATTGCCTGGATAAATAAGAAAAAATGACAAAGCATCAAAAGACCATTGCGTTTACTGATTAAATATTCTACTTGAAAATAGGCTCTAAATACGATAGACAGAGAGTAGTTGCAGAGTACCTTTACTTTAGCATGTGTGTAAACTGTTCTATGTAAATCAGCTCGAGTAGCAAATAACTTGTGGACAGTCAGATCTGTCAGAAACATGGAGTATATTAGCTGAAGATGTAATTATTCGATGAACTGATGAAGATAATAAATTTGGACAAATACTAACAATCCTTCGCCCGGTAGCATATCTCGTCTTCCATCACTCTCATCGTTTCCATTAACCTGCAGGTTAAAATGAACATGAAGAATGTGTACCACTGCAAAATATGCCCAATAACTGCAACTTTGCAGATGCAGAAATGTTCAATTAGCTTGAAACTTAACAGCTCATCACATTATGTATTTACCAATAAGTGATGATCATTATGAATCTATCCCTACCTCTGAAACTGAAAATTGAAGCCAAGGTCACAAGCACGAGAGTCGCGTTCAATATAGTCAAATCTGCAAGGAAATATAATCATCGACTCTACTTTCGAAACCATTGTAGTGTAGTCAAGTTTAAAATTAATTCCCGATACGGGAAATCAGTATACTTACTTATCAACATCTATTCCATTTCTACCATTTGCAACAATATCGTATAGAAAACGCTTTTCGTTCACAGTCTACATTAATGGAAATTTAAAATTGTGATGGCAGAGAAATTGATGAAGAAATAAAAAAACAGGCAATAATATGAGAGAGCATACAAGATTTAGGTAAATTCTTGTGATTACTCGCTTACATTTTGAAAAGAATTTGCTGAGCTAGCAAGTACCATGTCCTGTTGAAATGGGAAAATTATATCAATCCCCGCATTCCATATAGCTAATTTCCATGTACAAAGTGAATAGGAATTTCACAGAACATAATTCTACCTTCACATTCTTAAGCATTGCAGCATCTATTTCAATGTTGTGCTCATCAACAATGTAATCAATCACCTTCACTGACATGTCCTCATGAGACCTGAAATATTCAAACAATTAATCAGAAAAAAATGGATTAAAGGATTCAGAGATCACCATAAACCGCAGTTACTTTTATCTTGTATTAGATTTAGATGCACAATATGCGGTGTCAACTTTGAAATGTTGTCATTTATATGAAACACGCATAGAAGGTTGCATAAACTGAAAATTTTTATTGTTGAACATAATGAAAAAAGAGAGAATCAAACTCGTGGCAGAAATAATCTTAACAGTGAAAAATACTAGACTGTCTAGAAACAAATCGTGTATTTATTCTTAGGATAATGAGCTATTGCCTATTCACTAAGGCAATGTACTGCACCCAGTGATTACATCTCAGACAAATATTAATAATCTATAACCAGAGATGAATGTAAGAATCACCATTCAGATCCATTAAGCACCCGGGGAAGAAACTCGCGCTCAAACAGATGGCTAAATGGTCCATGTCCAACATCATGCAATAGTCCTAAGTAAGTAGCCAGCAACGGGGGAAAATGTTAGATACAGAAAAAGAGGATAAGAGATGGCTCAAAAGAGAGGAAAAATGGGTAACAAGGATGATTACCAGCAAGCTTTACTGTGTTGATATCATTACGCTCAATGCTGATCTCCGAACCCTACAAGTATGCCCAAGCGAATAAAGAGAATGTCTTAATATAATGGAGGGTCAGAATGAGAACCACCAGACTGTGAAGTCATTTTCCTACTTGGTGAGCTTTAATTGTATGAACAGCTTCATCAGCAAGCCAATAAACTCCCAGCGAATGCTCAAAGCGAGAATGAACAGCTCCTGGGTACACCATGTGCGACAGACCTGAAAAGCAATCAACTTAGATCAGCAAAAGGATCAAGCTCCTAAAAGCCTGATGTAAGGAAGTTCAGCTTACCAAGTTGCTTTAGATCGCGAAGTCTGCAGTGTACAGTAAAATCATCAAAACTTAAAGTAATTTCTAATTATATATGTAAAAAGAATAAAAAACCATGCATTATCTCAACAAATCAAATCAATCTTGCCTTTGAAACTGCTCCGTGTCAACAAACTTTAAGAAAAACTGCATTAACAGCAAATCAAAAGTTCAAATATTATTTGTACCAAAAAAAGGTCAAATATTATATATTAAGTAAAACTTTAATTATCAACATTATCTTCAGAAACATAATATTAATTTTATGTTCTGCCCCCATTCTAAAGTAGAAAGTTATAAATCTATTCAACATATTCGTTATTCCTTCACATTTCTTTTTCGCTAAAAAAGAGTTTAAACTTCTAAATCTATTCAAAATATTCTTCAGTCCTTCTGTTATGAATGAGAGATCAATTGAGCAGCCAAGTCAAAATGTTCAGCAAGCTCAAAGATCGGTCAGCAACAAAACGCAGTTGAAGTTAATAAAACGGTAGCGTAATAGGGGAACCAAACGTGTTTGGTGACTACGCTTGCTGCAGTGATTTTGTATATAAAGGGGGCTAATTTTGTAACAGATTCATGAAATTGGTTATCAAAATACTTTCTCCTGATCTTCTTCTCCTCTCTTGTTCCTTTCCAATCAGCAGGATTTGGTTAATTTGCAGGAGAGTTCCTGACACCTTCAAAATTCTTTTTCGCTAAATTATACTGGTCCTTCTCATATTCTTCTGAACCGTCTCTACGATGAGATTTGTAGATTCCTAAACTTTTCTTTATATTTCACTGATTAAAATTTCATTCTCTAGATAAAAAAGCATTTTGTAGTATAAACTAAATCAAAACCGGTTTATCTTATCGAAACACAGAAAACACGCATGCAAGTTCGGAAATGGAAGTGAAGCTAACACCTTATCAAGGTAGATGTTGCCGTGAACGTTGTCGCGGATGTGCTTGGACGATCGTCGATCCCGGCAGCACAATGAGTAGCAGCTCGTCACTTCTTCGTTCCAACTCGTTCCCATTCTTTTTCACAGAGGAAACGCAAATTTCCAAACAGAGAAAAACAGAGTTCATAAAACTGTGAAACGGCTTTAAAAAAAAGCACGAAAAAAATCAAAATCTCCGAGTTTCAAATTCGTTTTATTTGAGCTGTGCTAAGGTTTCAAACAGCGAGAGGGAGATAGATGACTACCGGCTTCTTAGTTGGAAAATTATGAGATGAGAAGCGAGAGAGTGAAAGAAAGCGGTTATTATAAGCGCAGGAAAGTTGGAGCGGAGGCGAAGCGAAAATTAATGCCGCTAAAAGAGCGATTTGTTCGTGAACGCGTTCTTGGGGTAGGCGCGTGGACTTCACTATCCAATAATTTTAATGATAAATTTATTATTTTTAAGGGTAAATTATACGGTTTCTCACTCTACTTTACTATCTCTCCTAATTTGTTTGCTGAACTTTACAGATTTAATCATTTTGCTCACTCTCCGTTTTCTCTCAAACGTCTGATTTTTTTTATTTAATATAAAAAATTAAAAAATAAAATAAAAATAGAAAGTGGTCGAATGCCACCGTCGACCACCGTTGACTGTCGTAGATGGTGACCGTTTGGTCTCAAAATGGGATGGGTCGCTTCGCCTTAACGTTGTGAGTTTGAATCCGACCTTCATTTTGTCGCAAGTTGCTCCGAATTCCACAAATTTGAGATTGAAAGTGAGGAAACTGAAACGTTTCAGCCCAAATTCACGGGTTTTGGGATATTTTCCGGTGAAACAACACCCAGATCTAAACTTAGGGGGTCGAAACGAATCGACCTGACCCATTTTGGGATCG
Source organism: Hibiscus syriacus (assembly GCF_006381635.1). Lineage (NCBI taxonomy): Eukaryota > Viridiplantae > Streptophyta > Magnoliopsida > Malvales > Malvaceae > Hibiscus > Hibiscus syriacus. The sequence goes on along the minus strand of NW_024062734.1, from coordinate 195,876 downwards.
AACGTCCACCATCTACGATGGTCTAAATAAAAATGATGTGGTGACCGACTGAGAGAAAATGAAGAAGAGAAGGAAAAAAAAAAGATAAATTACACCATGAGTCATTAAACTTTACTCTATCTCATATTTTACTTACCAAAACGACATCATTTTAGAGTATATTTGAGTTTGTCAAAACGACATCATTTTGACTCCTGTGTCATGTCATAACGCCTTTAAAATGTTAACGGCAAAGTGAGCAAAATGATTCAATCTGTAAAATTCAGTTAGCAAATTAGAAAAATTAAAAGTTCAGTGAGCAAAATTGGAGAGAGTAAAGTAGAGTGAGGAACCGTGTAATTTACCCTTTTTAATTGACAGCCGTTATTCGGTGGATTGGAAATTTGATGAAGGAAAAAAAAATGAATGTTATATGAAAATTAATATATTAATTTATATAAATATATAAAATTTAAAATGTAATTATAACACAGCCCGTTATCAAGTATATAAATTAACTATTTTAATAGTGTAATAATTATAATTACTATTGATTAATTAAACGAAGCAGTTACTCATAGAAGGAATCTAAAAATGTTTCAAAGCTATAAGCTGTTTTCAGAATTATATGGGTTGTAATAAGTTAAAATATTAAAAATATATTTAAACTTCATCATTTTATTATTTTTTTAATTTTTTATACTAATATGATTTGATATTTTATTTAAAATAGAAGAATAAATTCATATTTAATTACAAATTAAAAAGGTTAGGCTAATGATTTATTTTAACTGTATAAAGTTGTCATAATAAAGTAATATTTCGTTTTTGTATTACTAACTTAGTGATCTATATATAAAATAACTTGCAAAAATGGATGCTGGATTTTTATATAAACAAAGTTGGAGATGGATGGATGGATTTTATAAAATTGTTAGCCCAAGTTATACTATTATATGTTTGAAAAAAATTAGGTTAAATTATGATTGAAACCGGCTACAAATTTGGATGAATTTAGAGATGAAATTTGAAAATTCAAAATTTTGGGGATCAATTTAGAATAAGAGTCTTAATTTAGGGATGAATTGTAAATTTTAAAAGTTTAAGGATTAATTTAATTTGTGAATCATAGTTTAAGGATGAAATTAGAGTGTTTAAAGGTTTAAAAGCCAATTTAAAATAGGATCATATTTTGGGGACACATGATGTAATTAACTCTATTTTATTTGAATTCAACGAAGCTATTAAGGCCAAAAATATAGGTTTGAAGAAATAAATAAAAATAAACACTATGTTTTATTGGGTTAATTTTCAGGAGTGATATTCATTTTAATTTAATTATGAAAATGTCACTCAAAAAAATTTAGGAAAAATAACATTCTTATTGATCACGTTCACGTAGGATAAAAGCAAGTCCAGTTAGTCCACCACTCCGGCTTAACAAAGGCACATTTTACTGGACGTATCTTTATCTTATGTAGTAAGATGTATCAGCGCTGCCTTAGAAAGTATTCTTAAACCCTTCTTAACCTCTAAATTTAGATAGTAACATTTGTGTTGATCTCTTGCTTAGTGAAAGAAGTTGGAGAAAATTCCAAAGCTAGAGGAAAGTGTTGAGGTTTGAACGTCCACAACAGCTTAGGAAACAAAGATTACATACTTCTAACTCATCTCTACCACATGTAGATCATTAGGTGTGTTTTGGTAGGTTGCATGAGCTATGAAGCATGTCCATAATAAATTACATCTTGTGATGTTTTAGTGTGTTAAAAAGCCCTTTTATGATCCTTTTAATCATACATAAGGCTTAAATATCAATTAGGAATTTCAGTAGGGCTTGGGGTAGAAAGATAGGATTTTTCGTGCCCAAAATAGGACATTTCTATGCCCGAGTATCTGTACTGGTAGAACAATACCGATATTGTTCTTCAGCCAGGGTTAAAATAAGAGAAATTTTGGAAGGGAGTATCAATACTCATTCATAGAGTATTGATATTGCATGTTTGATTTCGATACCCGTAGGGTGGTATCGATACCGGGGGCACAAATTAGATTCTAGTAACCATTTTTGATATCGGTACTCAAGGGAGTATCGATACTCCCAGCAGGGGTATCGATACTGAGGTATTTTTTTTCAAAACATCGAACCTAATTTTGGTATTGATACTCAGGTCAATATCGATACCCCAACACTAGAGTATCGATACCCCAACACTAGAGTATCGATACTCAGCCAGAGGTATTGATACTACCTTTCCCTATCATCCTTTTTCAAGTGGTCAATATCGATACCAACAGACAGATTTGGATAAATAATCCAATATTTAAGGGATAAGACTTGAGGGGGCCAATAACAACACTATACTAGCATATAAAACTACAAGTGAGAACAATAATTAATACCAGAACAGTTAGAAACAATAATAACTAGGAATGCATAAAACTAGCCTTGTTTGACACTCGAGAAATAGCCAGGACACCTAAGTCTCTTTAGCAGAACACGGCAGTCTGTTGGATATCCGGTCAGTGCCAAGGCACTTCAGTTGCTGACTAGGCGTATACGCTCCATGACTCGACGTAGTAAATTGGTGGGTGTTCATTTTCGATGCAGCTCCGATCTCATCTAAATACACCAGGGTATTTTAGAAAGGCTAGAAGGGTGCCTGAGCTCCGAGAAAACAAAACCAAAGGCTTGTTTTGTACATGCCATGCTCCACTCTCCAAAGCCCAATTCCTAGCCCTATCATTTGAAAACGAGAAAACATTAAGATTAACAGTTCTCTGTATAGAGTTGAAATAAGGCGCCAACCCAATAAATTGACTAATCAAGGAATGCTTCCACTCAGAAATCCCATCCTCAAAAATAGTAGGAGGTTGAACTATCAAAACCCTTTCGCGAACAGATGACGGATGATAATCCAATGATTGCCCAACCGCCCCCGCAAACAATTACTTTCAATCAAACTTAGAAGAGTCACTGATTTCCCCTAAAAAATTGTGCTTATACCTTTATGTGTAAATCAACATATTGTTTGGTCAACTGCTCATAAATAATTCGTATAATGTTCGTTTGTTAAGCTAAATAAATTAGTATGAAAAAAAATTATGTTTATTTAATAAATGAATGAACACGAACAAAGATGTGTTTGATTCATTTATGTTCATTAACAAGCTCATTTATGAGCTTGTTTATGAGATAGTTTATAAACTCGTTTATTGACTCATTCATTTATGTTCATGAATAAGTTCATTCAACTTGTTCTCATTTTTATTTTATTTTTTAACATTTTTAATATTGGTGAAAGTAAGGACTAAATTGATCACATGGTAAAACTTGAAAATTAAAATGTGAATTAAAGGATTTTAAGCACTAAGAACATAATTTTATCATTTTTCTTTAGCTTGCAAATGAAATGGTAAAACTAAAAATTGAACATATAAATGAACACTAAACAAACATTAAATAAACACTAAATGAACCTTAAACGAATATATTCGTGAACGATAAATGAATACATTCGTGAATATATAAACGAACACGTTCACAAATATTAAACGAATACGTTCGCAAATATTAAACAAACATGTTTACGAACACCAGCAAAAATAAACAAATAAACACGAACACCTTCAAAAATAAATAAATGAACATGAACACGATACTAAAAATTTAAACAAACATGAATTAAACATTAAGACCTTCATAAATAAATAAATGAACACAAACGTAGCTTTATTCGTTCATATTTACACCCTTTAATTTCACACGATTTCTACAATGTCATGGTCTTAAAGAATATATTCTATTAAACATAATTAAAACAACAAATGGAAAATATATGCATCCCGTTGAGATGGCCGAAGGTTCTGGTCCGAAAGGGCGTGGGTTCAAATCTCACTCTCAACATTATTCCTTGTTTTTTGTGCAATAAGGCTATAGACTTAAATTGGGGGGGGGGGTAAGTAAGAAGGCATTACCACTAAATACAAATTATTATTATAAAATAAACTTAAATGATTTGTTATGGGATATTAACACATACTTACAAATTGACATTTACAATCTATCTTAATTCAATGGTAGTTAAATATTATTCGTACTATTTTTATAATAATTGAAATCTTATCATATTTATTTTTTGAGTATAAATAAATAAATAATTTTATTTTAAAAATAACATGGTAAAAACATTTTTAAATAAATATTTGTTGTACCCTTCTAGTATTCTTGATGCTTTAACTCGGGATCTTAAGGAATAATAACAATTCATTTACCATCGAAGTCGTTTGGTTCAGGGGCGGAGTCAGGATTAGATATAGACAGGGACCGAAATATTAAACTTTTTAAGAAAAATACAATAACATATTAAGTATTTAAACTTACAATTCATAAAAGAATGTCTAATTTGTCTAATAGTTACATTTATAATGACCTAAATTGTTTTAGACTAACAAATTGAGAACATTGGATTATCATTCTTTGTTTTGTGTACCACCAGTTCCAATCTATCGGTCGACTAATTTGGATCAGGTACTGCAGAGGCAAGGGTGACTCTCCCAACCCAGTTTGCTCCATTCGTAATAGCCAAGATTCGAACCCTTGATCTTGCTTAAGAGATCTAGTGTCTCATCCCGCTAAACCAACCGGTTGTAGTATCAGATTATCATTCTTTAGTTCACCCCTACTTGATTAAATTTCTAACACATTCTTATATTTCTTAATTTAAATACTTATTTTTTACATTAACTAAAATAATATTAGATCAAAAAAATTTTATAGGGGTCGGGGCCTTTAGGCCCTAAGGGAGGTCCGCCCCTGGTTTGATTCCTGCATGAGTTTTAATATTATTATGTTTTTTTTAATTAAGTAAAGTTTAGGTCAGGGGTGGTTTCCTCGATCTAGGGCATGACATATCTAAGATTCAATTGGAATTTATATAAAAATTTATATATTGACCATCAAGAATGGCGGTGGTAAGATTCGAACTGAATTTTAATATTATTGGTGCCGAAAATGTATCATTCTAAATTTAAAGTGATTTGGAAGCGATTAAGAATGGTATCTCTATCACATATCTTGAACAAAAACAGTTTTTTTTCGTTTGTATTCTGAGGTAGATTTAACGAGCGTGCCTTAAGGAGCATCATAGATTTTCAACAATCATCCATAGAGCATTATTAGACATGGAGCCATGCATTTTGGAGGTAATCAATAATACGTTTATGATCGTAAATGGACACATAATCTTATGTCAGAAGTGTAAAATTTTAAGCTAGTAAAAGATAAAAATATATTATTAATAAAAATAAAAAAAATATCAAAATGTGAAATAATTTAAAATTTTTAAGCAACATGTTGTTAAGGGTGTTTAAAATCGGATATTTTTATTTTTGGGTATTCGAGATACCGAATACCCAGAATTGCTTAGTACCAAAAAATATGCTCGTGTCTCGACCACTTACATCCGGGTATCCATAAAACTCGAGTACCCGTAAAATATGGGTACCTGTATTGTCGGGTCACGGGTGCCCTATTCATAATTTTTTATTTTTTTAATTATATTATTTCTAAAAAATCATATAAAATTTTTAAAATTTTAAAACTTAAAGGTATATAATATATATAATCCACACATAAAGTTAAAATTTTAGATTACATAATTAAAAGAAATTTATTAAAAATTAAGATAAACAAATATAATTAAATTTCAAATGTTTTGAAGTTAAAATAAATATTTTTTAAAAATAATTTAGAATGTTAATGTAAAATAATTTAAGAAATTAAGAATTTAGAATGTTATGATCGTAAAATTTATAAAATTAAAAATTTAGAATATTAAAGTGAAATAATTTGAGAATTATGAATAAAAAATTTAATATAAAATAAAAAAATATAATAAACCAGATACCCGATTAAGTAATATTTTGTGACTCGAACCCGACTGAAAAACCAAAAAAATAGTAAACCAAGTATCCGACCTAAAAAATTGGATATTTTTATTATAAGTACTCGATGTTTTTTTAACCATAACGAGTCAAATCAACCAGATAAAATATTTTTGAACACCCCTATCATGGACTTTCTATAAACTCATCCTTGTTTATGATAAAATTTTAATACGAGAATATTGTTATCCATATTATACTCCAAAAAAATTAAAAGATATTTAAATAATTCAACTATCCTTGAAAAATATATTTATATCTTCTCTTACGTGGCAACATAATTTAACTCGATTTCTAAAATGTTAGGGTTAAGGATGGTAAACAGGTATAGTTTTATAGATTCCGCACTGCATCCGCTCCAATTGGAGAGGGGATGGGTATAATTTTAGCAGGTAGTGGACGAGTGTGGATTTATAAAGTGGTACCCGTCGTGAGTGGTGGGCGGGTAATGGGTTTGAGACATTACCCGCCCCGCATCCGCCCGCCCAACTAAATATATATTAAATTTTGGACCATTATGAATTTAGGTGTAATTTTAGAGACTAATTTATAAATTTTAATATTGTATAATATATAACATATAATTTAACCAAATTTAAGGATATTTAGTTTTTAATCTGGTCTTTAATTAGGGAAATATTCGGCTCTTTGATTAAACTCATAATCCCACTAACCACGTCACTTTCCATGTTCTTTAGCCCATGCTGCCCATCCAAACACAAATTAGCCGTACTATATGTATTAACATCAAAAGCAACAGTTTCCATGTTCTTTAACCCCTCAAAACCCATATTAGGCGCACTATGAGCATTAACATCGAAAGCAACTCAACAATCGAGCTCTGCGACTACATGCTCCCTATAATCTAACTCCATAACATTCGTAGAGCCACTCCTCTAACAAATTGAAGCATGCATTGCTACCCCATCACGAACTGTCTGGGAACCAACTCCAACATCCCATTAGTTTGATGTCAGACGGGTCTAGATGGGTATGTCGCTAGTGGGTAGTGGGTGTGGGGATGGATTTGAAAATGTACCCGCGTGGACGAGTGTAAATTTGAAAATTTGTACCCATCATGAGTGGTGGACGGGTGGTGGATTGAAAAATATTAGATGGGTATAGAGATGAGGGAGGAGATATCCACACCCGACCCGCCGGTTTGCCATCCCTAGTCATGGTCATATGGAACATTCACGAATTCTTGGACTTGCATTTCAATTCCAATAGACGGATTGTTGGCAGCTAGTTGATGGAATTAAAGATATTAAATAGAAAGGGGAAGTCTACAATATATGTTGAGATGGCCGAGTTGGTCTTAGGCGCCAGATTAAGGGTCTGGTCCGAAAGGGCGTGGGTTCAAATCCCACTCTCAACATTATTCTTTATCCGGGTTTAATCGGCCCAAGTGAATTTGAGTCACGATCTGCTCTTCCTTTCATTTTTGGGCCCAAATTTGAAATCATTAGATCTTTTATTAAGTGAGAGGTATTACATTTTCAAGGTAAATTATTAAATTTGACACCAAATAAGTGTTTTCTAGATAAAAATTGGAAAGGATTTGTTTATTTTAATATTGCTGATTAAAGTATGTGAGCTTTTAGTTTAAAATTGGGGAAAATTAATTTAGTTATTGTCAGTCAAAACATGTGATTAGGTATGAAATATTGTGTAAATAAGGTTAGTCAATTTATAAATGAACCTCTTTGATACACATTGGAAAGCAGTAATGTGGATTCTAATTTATCTCAAAGGAACTTCTCATTGCTTCAACGTCGAAAGCAAAGTATAAAAGCTTAGCAAACTCAGAAGTTGTATGGATTGAACGACTGCACGTTATAATGCCATCGCAACATTTTAATGAAATTTGGTTCCAAGTCCAATCTCATGATTGAAACCCATATATCTCAATAAATCTCTATCAAAACACGAATTTCTTAGGACATGCAAGAAACATCGGGTGAACAAAAAATCTTATTACACAACACTGTGGCGAGACAACAAACTTTCCTTTTCAGGGTTTAATATTATCTTTGATTTGAAACAAGCACAGAATGAAGGTCCAAGCAACACTGTAACCAATGCTATAGAGGAGTTGCAAATCCTGTCACAGTGAGCATATCGATCAGTAACTTAGACCCCAAGAACCACATCACTCAAGCTGCCATGCTATAAGCTTATTATGGAAACTAATGGCAGATACACTTCAAAATGAAATGCTCATCATTAAAACCAATAACGACGTCTCTTGCATGCATGGTTTATCGAGGTTAATAACCAAATTATTTTCAATTCTATAGGTACTAAAAATGCTGTGCAGCAAAACCCTATATTGCAAACCTGAGGCAAGTAAAGGAATTATTTAGACAAAAAATTTGCATAAATATGAATCTGGAAGAGCTTAAATATGGCATGGCATCGACATAATTTCAAAACAAAGTGTTGTAGCACCACGATGTTAATGAACATTTACCCTAGAAGACTTCCTAAGGAGATACAAGAAATCTAAGAGAAAAAGGTATAAGCTTGTGTAGCACAAAAAAGACAACAGTGAAGTTTCTTTCCTACTAAAATGGTTGACAGCAGCATAGAACGCTAGTGACAACCATTATATTGGATGAATCAAAGTGAACTTCCAAACACCAAACAGGAATCGTTTCACAATAATTTTATAATCAAAGGTTGAGCTCAAATAGCTTACACGTGAACCATAAAATAGGTATAGGGTTAGTGGTTTCAGCTTCATTAGATATAAAACAATCTGGGAATAAATGGATCTTAAACCAAATAAACTTTGGAAAACATTCAAAGTAACTAGCTGAAAATAAGGCAGCAAGATTCATTGACATTTCTCCGACCCCAACAACTATGCTCTTTTATCCTTATAAGTTTCCCACTCTAATAATTTACCAGGATAAAGAAACATATAAAGTTTTATCGAGAACAGGGCGAGAACAGGGCCCCTGAGCCACGAATTTCACCATCCCCCAATCCAGCCATAATTTCACAAACAAACATGAAACATACTTTGTCCAACAATTGAATACTCTCTACCAAAGAATGGAAAACAAGAAGAGGCTGCGCATGATGATGTTCATTATATCGATCAACCCACATAGCTTCTAGTTCCATTGTACCTATAAAACCAAATACCTTCCCGTGCTATTTATCCACCATTCTATTTACCCACCAAAGGACAAACTATCTTAAAACACGAGCACATTCTCACCCCACAAAAAGAGAAAGACGCAAACAATGCAGCAATGAATGGAAATTCCAGACAATAATACATTGCTATAATGCAACCCAAAGCATTACAATAAGCTAAAGAAGAATATACAAACAAAAGGGGGCGGCATCAAGCAGAAATTACCTTCTGACAAACACCCCCAGCTTTGATTATGCAAAGACAGCAACGAAGTGAACAAAGCGGAAGCCGTAGCACTGTGCAATGGGATCAAACTTACTGCACCACCCAATTCCACTGGAAGCCTATAAAACAGAAACGTCGAGCAAACACTTATTAAGAACTTAGAACACAAAGAAATGAAGCAGTAGCATGGAAAATGAGGCAAAACCTGGAAGAAGTGAGATTGCGGAGAGAGAATCGAGGAGCAGAGATTTTGGTAGGAGAGAAAAGGCCAGCAAGGCTATTGTTTGCAGGTCTTGAGGACGGTAAATGGGTAAATATGGTCTTGGCCGAAGCGCACGAGAATCCTAGGGTTCTTCTTCCACAAGTAGCCGCCATGTTCCCTTTGGGTTCCCAAAAACCCTGAAGCCTAAACCACAGATTTCTTCTTTGTTTTAGTACTCCATATACTTTTAAAAATTATTTACAAGTAAATATTTGATTGAAAATATTATGGTATGTTTATTGCATGAATAATAGATTTCGAAAAATAAATTTTGTAAAATAAATTATATTTTCTAAAAAAATAATTTCTGGAAATCATTTTACGTATTTGGATGATGTTGTGTAATTCGTTTCCACTAGTTAGTAATTTTTAAAAAAATTCATTATGGTAAACATCAAATACAATAAATAATTTATTTATAAAATATTAAAATAATTATTTAATATTATTTATATCAATATTATTATTAAAATATTATATCTACAATTTTATAAATTAAAATATTATGATTATTATATTTTATTAAAATAAAATTATTATAAACTATATTAAATATTTATTAAAATGAGAAAAATATATTTTTAATTATATTAATTATTTATTAAAATATTAAAAATTATAATATTAAAATAAAATACTATATTATATTTTAAAGAGTATATATTAAATATTCAACAATTCAATAATATTATTTTTATAAAATTAATAAATAATATTAATTTTACTAATAATTTATTATTAAAATAAAAATATTATATTATATATTATAATAATATAATTATAAAAATAAAATATTATATTATATTGTTAAAATTATCAATAAATATAATTTAATTATTTTTATTTTTATTAAAAATAATATATTAATAATGTATTAATATTACATATAAAAAATAATAATGTTTTGAGTGTTTATATTTTGAAGTGAAAAGTTCATAAAATGGCTTACGGAAAATTAGATCGTAAGTTATTTTTCAGAAAATACAAAAGAAATTCAATTGACCAGAAAAATGAATTACATTGATCGTCTGTTTTCCGCCAATCAAACACTGAAAAATGAGTAAAATGTTTTTCGAAAAATCAATTACAAAAAATAAACATACACTAAATTTATATTTTTTCTGTTATATTATAATATAAAAATTATTTTTTAAATCTTTTTAATATCATCCTCTACATGTGGTATTATTCTCAATCACGTGTCCAAGTCTCAATCATATAAAAAGGATAAAGTACATAAATAAACACAAAATCATATGTTAAAATAATCCTTTTAGCTACTAAACTCTTAGAAATTACAAAATAGTTATTAAATTTCTCAAACAATTACAAAATGATCATTAAACTTTATTAAATTATTACAAGGTATAATGCCAAAATCCACATTTAACATTTTACAAAATAGTCACTTTAGTCCTTAATTCTTTTTAAAGCATTTTGACCCTCTATGTTTCATTTTAAGATAAAATACCCTTTGGTTGAATGAAAATTATTAGTTAACTAATGACTAATGTTGGTGGCTGCTTTCAAATAATAATAATAATAATAATTGTGGCTGAGGTGGTAAGTAATGTGTGTCTAGAGTGATGACGTGACAAGTATTAGGTCATCACTTATATATATATATATATATATGACATATGTCAAATCATCATTTATGATCACGTGTCATATGACATGCCATCACTTTGGATACATATGATTTTTCACATCAACGACAAGCGTTAACTGTTAGTCAACTAAATGTTTTCATCCAACCAGAGATCATTTTATCTTAAAATGAAACATTGAGGACTACAATGCTCCAAGAAAGGAATATAAATCAAAATGATCCTCAAATTTATCAAAATCACTATTTTTATAGTGTATAATGATACTTTATAGCAGGTCCATAAATTCAATGAAATAATGTATAACTTCTAAAACTTTAACAATGAAGAAAGTATTTCGATATAATTTATTAACCATTTATATGCTTTTTTCCTACAAATATGTCTCATTCAAGTTATCAATATCACAGAGCAAGCAGTTATATCAGACGTCCATAGAACATAGATATATGATTGAGAAAACGAACATGTGAGAGGAACGTGGTGGGAATGTATTGGTTATAATAAAGCATGAATGTAACTATCTTATACATGCATCATTTATATGATGCAGACTGGTCATCAAACCTAAGGAATCAAATTTATTCAATGGTTTATGACCCCAGTTTCAAACTTCAATTTCAACAAACCCCAGATCATATATGTTATTTACTGAACATACGTAAAATTTATAGTTATTATTATTATCGAAAATCGATAATTCAACTGATTGAATTTAAAATAATAATTATTCGATTGATTAATTCGGTGAAATAACATTATGATTCGTTGATCCTTTGAATGGGTGTTCCAAAGATAGCAGAATATGAACATGGTTTAATTATTTATTTCTGGTATTGACTTGGATGAACGATGAATGTATGATTCATGCATTATTAGACTTATATTTGACTATTGCACAATGCAATAGTAACATCTGTCAGATGGGTAGGTTTGAACACAGAATTGGAGCGAGTGTCATTAATGCTTGCTGTGGATATCTATGTTCAGATTACATATTAAAATCAAGTTGATTAGGGTGAATACCCAAAAATAAGGCGTTATTATATAAAACCCCCCTAAAAAATTATTTATTAGATTAGGGTAAATTACATGTTTACTCACTAAACTTTACTATTTCTCTTATTTCACTCACCGTAATTTTAATTTGCTCACTGAACTTTAGACATTGAAAACTTTTTTTGTCACTCGACCATTTTCTCAGTAACGAGGTGTTCACGTGGCTTATTTTAATAATAAAATATGTCACATGTTTACTCGCTGAACTTTATTTTCTCTCTCTTATTTCACTCATTGTACTTTTAATTTTTTTAATTTTAATTTAACGGCGTTAGAAATTTAACGGTCGAATAACCAAAAAAGTTCAATGTTTAAAGTTTAGTGAGGAAGCGTATAATTTACCCATTAGATTAATACCTCCTAAACAAGTTTTTTTCTTTGAAAATTACACTCAAATTGTCCACGTATGATAACTTCGCGTTATGTAAAAATTGATATCATACCTCATGTTTTACGAAAAACAAGTATCATACACTGATTTGTTACCTTATAAAAAAATTACTTTATCTTAAAATTGATGGGTCTCACGCCTAAATAAAACTTGAGGTCCGTTAAACATGTTTAGTATCTACGTATACAATTTAGAGGATATTTTTCTAAAAAATATGTTTGGGAGGTATTGGTCCGATTATATATATATATATGTAATAAAACCCAAAAATAAACCCTAACATCACATACTTTGGATTATGTTTCCAATACCATCTTATTTATGTATGTTGTACCATCCAAATGGCCCCGCTCGTATTAAATTTGGAGAATTACGATGACAGAGTAGAGAAGTCAACGAAGCCATGGACTAGTTCTTGGGTGGGGACATTATAATAAGTAAAAAGAAAACTTATTATACTTTTTCTAATTATTTATTAAGAGATTGGATGGTATATTTGAATAATTAAGCAATCAAGAAATTACGACAAATTATTTAAAAATTGTAATAACTTATATAATTTGTTATTTGTGTAATTTGATAATATTTTTCATAATTAAATGATTGGCTATTAGGATCAGTATTCTATTGGAATATTAAATGTTAATTTATATAAGACTGTGAAGCATATTTTATCAAAATTACAAGGCCGACGATCACTATTCTCTCAGCGGCATTTATTCAAACACTTGACATTGAGTGTTGAAGTTTATGGAAACTTTTGAAAGATGGTTGAATGGTGCTGTGATTGATTGTTCCTTCGGGTTTTCACTTCTGTTGGATGAATTATCAACCACAAGTGAGTGAAAAACCTGCATTTCTTAGTGATTGATGGGCTCTCTTTTGCCTTTTCTTTGGAGGAATTGTTCATATTTGCAGAAATGGAAACGAATTATGCATTTACACGCTTTACAAATCTTCATTAAATTCACTCATATCCCGTGATCTTCGACTAACATATTTAAAGCATAAAAAGGAGGAAAAGAACAAATAATTCATATTTCTGTATTGCATTCCATAATTTTAAACTAAAGGAGGGGGAAAAAACAAAATGGACAAATTCATAATTTCATCATTGGCTAAGTTATCTTAGCCAAAGGTTTTTTTTTCCAACCAAATTTAAGTTAATTTACTTACGAATCAGCTATGGTCCAAGTCATATCATTCTCGAAAATCCAGTGGCAAACCTCGATCCGACCCGGACCCGAACCCAGAGCCAAGAATGCCCCGTGATTCGAACTCCAACTAGATGTGTCCAAATGACAGATGGCCACACCGTGATTGATCTTCTCCCTTGAATTCGGATCCAGAATATCCGCTACATAGACCCGGACCTTGGGAACCGAGTGACAGTAGTAAAGCAAATACGGGTACAAACTCTGGTGACAGGAAACCGATTTCGTTACTTTCCCACCGTTGATTCCTCTCACGGTTCCGATCTTTATGTTCTGCTTCGACCCGTTAACGCTCTCCGTAGTACGAACCTCCACGTTCCGCCCCAGAACCGAGGTGGCGAAGTCGATCATGTCCTCCGCCGACCCAACGCACCGCTTGGTCTCGCCGGGCTCGGTGCTCGCTCGCACTCTTTTAAAGCGTCGAGCATTAGGGTTTCCAGTGTGGAGTTATCCCCAGCCCGGAATATCTGTTTCAATTCATCGATATTGGAGGAAGAAAATGGAATTTTTGAGACAATGGTCCGGGGCAAAAACGACCTTTCAGGCATTTTATCTTTGATGTCCGGCATTGGCATCACCGTCCCTTGATTCAACATCTTTTCCCGGAAGAACTTGCCCGGCTCCACCCATTTATTCACGACACTGCCACTGGCCTTAACTTGAGCAGTTTCAGAAGAACTCTCGTTGTATCTACTGAAAGTAATACCTTTTTTTGAATAATCCTTGAATGTGTTGTTTCTTCCATAGATTTTGAACCCAATGGATTGACCGACGGCTCCTTGGCCATACCCGGTGAATTTATCAGTTCCTTCGTTGAACGATTGGCCGTAGTTTGAGAAATCGACTCTCTCCCCATTGGAATTTTTGGCGTACGATTGGAAAGAATCGTCACCCACATTAGCTTGATCGCGGTAGCTTGAAAAACTGTTGACCGCCGCATTGCCGCCGTCTCCATAACTCTTGAAAGTATTTTGCGGAACATTGGAGTCGAATCCGTACGAAGTGAAACTGTCATTCGCCCCATTGGCTGATTCCCCGTAACCAGAAAATCCTGACCCTATCACATTGGCTCCTTTCCCGTAACTACTGAAGTCGTTGGGGGCACTGTTACCGTTTTTCCCGTAACTCGTGAATGACTGCCCGTTCCCGGCGTTGGCATTCTCGGTGTACTGCGTGAATGTCTGTCTTTGCCCGTTGGAGTCGTCCGCGTACGAATTGAAACGGAGATTGGGATTGTTGACTTCTTTGTTGTAGTTGTTAAACTCTCCGGAACCGCCGGTGGCGGCGGCGGCGTAGGTGTTGAAGCTCTGGTCGACGACGTTTGATTCACTGGCGTAATTGGAGAATTTTTCCTTGTGGCCCGCCGAGTCCCGACTGTATCGGCGGAACGAATCGACGACGACGTTGTTGTCCTCCGAGTAGTTCTTGAACGAGTCGACTCCAGAGAGTCGGTCCGTTCCGTAATTGGTGAAATTCTTGATGGCGTAGACTGCGAACTTTACATCTCCGGTGTGCTTCTCCAAACTCGGGGATAAATCGGAGAAGCAAAAGAGTTTGGCGGCGGAACAAAAGGAAGGGAGACGGGAAGCGAGGTTGTTTTGGGCGGCGAGTTTAGAAAATCCGGCCGAGTCGACGGCGGTTAACGGTGAAACCTTGGAAAGCAAAAAATGGTTTTTGGGTATTTCACTGCGGATCTCTTTGTTCCAGTAACGAATCACGGAAGCCTTTGGAGTAAATGGATTTTCCGACACCAAAGAAGCTCCGACACCGCCGAACACAACCTGCATTGTCCGAAAATTACAATTAAAAAAAACTGTCTTAATCTAAGTTTCAATCAACACACAAAACTAAATAAACATAATGCCCAGAAAAATAAATTTAAAAATACAAAAAAGGGAAACAATAAATTTGCTTACACTGAAGGATGAGAGAAAGGAAAGTAAGAGAAAAGTCCATTGATTAAGCATTTTCAGTGTTTTTCTTTTCAGCGTCTTTGAGAGCGAGAGAAAGAAAGTATGTGAGTTTTGTTTGGTTGCGTTGAAAGAAAGATAACTAATGGAAAAAGAAAATGAAAGGAGGAAAATTCTTTGGTTTAGTGAAGTGAAGAGAGTGATGAGGATTCACGACGGTGGATTCGCTTATAATCTCCGAGTTCCAGTACTATTTATTTGCTTTTATTTTTAGGTTAAGTTAAAGTACACACATATCATTTAATTATGAATGACTTACAAGTAGGATTGGGATTGAGGAAGTCAAAATGACCCTTAGAAAGATGAGAAATGACAAAGCTGTGGTCCAGATCAAATTTTTATCACTGTGTGGTTGACCCTAGGAGAAGAGGGAGTTAAGCGGTTGATCAACATCTTTAATATTATTTTAGAGACTGTCAATATGTCAGAGGAGTGGAGAGAGTCTACGGTGATACCAATCTATAAGAATAAAGGAGATCCACAACGTTGTGGTAACTACAGAAATATTAAACTACTCAGTCATACCATTAAGCTATGAGAAAGAGTGATAGAGGCTAGGTTGAGACAGATTACTAGGGTTTCGGAAAACCAATTTGGCTTTATGCCAGACAGATCTACTACGAAGGCGATTCATATACTTCGACGGCTTATGGAGAAATATAGGGAAAAAATAGAGATCTTCACATGGCGTTCATTGACTTTGAGAAGACGTATGATAATGTACCCCGCGATACGATCTGGAAGACCTTGAAAACGAGACGGATCCCAACTGCTTATATCCGGGCGATTCGTGATATGTACTGTAGATCTATTACATACGTCAGGACTACAGTTGGTGACATCGAGGCTTTCCCGGTGGAAATCGGACTCCACCAAGGGTCGGCTCTTAGCCCTTACATCTCCGCCTTGATTATGGACGACATCTATTACGCGACACCATACGATGTTCCATGGTGTATGCTTTTCGCTGACGAAATTATCCTAGTTGATGAAACAAAAAATGAGCTGAATAGTAGACTGGCTACCTGGAAGAATTCTTTGGAAGAAAAAGGTCTAAGGATCAATATTGAAAAGATAGAGTATGTATGTTCAAACTTCAGTGGGAACCAAAACGATGAAGATGCAGAAGTATGTATCGAAGGACACGATCTCCCCTCAAAGGATTGTTTCAAGTAACTAGGGTCTATGATACATAAAGATGGGGATGTAGATGATGACGTTACACACCGTATAAAGGCGGGATGACTAAAGTGGAGGGCTACTACTGGAGTTTTATGTGACAAGAAGGTGCCGCTAAAACTTAAGGGAAAATTTTATAGAATGACAATAAGATCAGCGCTGTTGTATGAATCAGAATTGTAACATCCTAAATACCGGGTTAGTGACCAAATTGTAAAGTTTCAGAAATTAGTGATTAAAGTGGGATAAATTGAATAGTTCAATAATTTATTGGAAATATGATGAAAGTTATTTAGTAATTATTGAATGAAGTAAAGGGTAAAATAGTCATTTGATATGGAAGATTTTTATTTTCCTTTATTAGATAAGGAAGCCCACGTGGAAGAGAAAAGAAGACAAAATAAACTTCCAGAGTTCTCTTCTTTTTCTTTAGTTGTGAGTCACCATGACAAAGGTGAGTTTTGTGGTTAGTTGATTATTTGTTGAAATAAAAGTTGGTTTATGATTATTAGATGATAACTAAGCTTAAGGAAAGCTTAAGTTATCTTAAAATCAAAGTATGATAGAGTTAGGAGGGATTAAAGATTTGAGGTTCTTAGGTGAAATCTTGAAATAGAGTTCATAACTAGAGTTGGAAGTTAAATTTGACTTGTCAAGGGTCTAATTAAGAAGTTAGAAGCCATAGAGTTGGAATTAAAACATATTGCAAAGTTGGTTTAATTCTTGAGTTACATATGAGGAATAGAATTTTGAAGTTAAAGATGGTTTACATGGATATAAATTGGTTTAAGCATGTGTATATGAGTTGAGAACATGAAAGGGGATGAAAGATGAGTTGATTTGAGTAGATTTTCAGGCTTAAAAATGAATTATGGGCTATGTGCATCGATACACATTCAATGTGCACCGATGCATCAAGGGTAAATCTCCATAAATTGTTCAGTGTGTATCGATGCACAAGAAATGCATCGATGCACCTCTTAAAAATGGAAACATCGAATGCAATTAATGCATCGATGCACTTCAAGGGGAAATTGAAATAGACATTTCTTTTGGTCTAAGAAATGATAGATTAGAGTATATCAATGGGATATTGATATGTATTAATGTATGATTATGTAGATATCGAACATGAACAAGTTCCGGAAAGAGTATCAAGTTAAGATTCGATCGAAAGAGAGGAAATCATAAAAGTGGATTGGAACTTAGTAAGGCCAAGGTGAGTGCAATTTCATTGTACTTATGTTATAGAATAAGCATTGGCTTACGATGAGCCAGTGAAAGAGTTACTATGATAATAAGTAACTCGTAAAATGTTATTTGATTTGTGAATTCTATGTATGCATGAGTATATGTGACATGATTTATATGATTCATATGATATGTGATACTGAACTACATGAATATATGAGAATATTATATCAGTGGAATGATAGGTTTGACATGTTATTTTATGTGATACGTGTTTACATGATCACAAGACATGAGTTATATGAAAGAGAAAGTATTTGTGATACGTGAAAGTGAATCATATGTTTATATGAAAAATGACATGAATTACATGAAAGTAAACTATATGACTATATGCACATGTGATATGTGCCAGAAGAAAAGTAATATGTGATCATAAGAGCAATGAAAGTGTATAAGTGAAAATGCCCATGTTATGTGTATTGAGAACTAGAGGTATAGTTGGCATGCCAAGAGTCGAGGGTTTACCTATGTTCTAAGGAATATATGGATAGTTTACCTAGGTTCTTCGGGACCTATGGACATTTACTGAGGATATTTATGACCTCTGGATAGTTATCGATGATCTCTATGACCTCTGGTTAGGTCCTTCGGGACATTTATACGAGCTGTGGTGACAGCATAGTGGTGCACAACCTCAATAGACTCACGTATCTACAGTTCTCAAAAGTATACATGGGCTAATAAAGCAATAATATAAATATATTGTACGTGATATGTGTAGGAGTGATATGTTATGAAAAATGGATTATAAAGATTATGGGATGCTATGTGTGATTCTTGGTGATATGAATTGTATTATATGATTGATATGATGATGTGTATATGATTTGAAGGAGTCATATGTTGATAAAAAGATAGGTATAAAAAGGTATGATTAAAGGATATAAATGATAATAATACGGATTATAGAATAAGATTAACGATGGAAATGATGAATAATGGGTATATGTGTACAGTTGATTATATGGGAAATTATATTATTGTGTATGATAGCATGAGATGATATGTACATGCATGTTTGAGTAGTTAGAGTTACTTTTATACATTAATGCCTCACTAAGTCATAGACTTAGCGTGTGATTGTTTCACACGTAGGTTACAAAAGTGAGAAGAGTAAAGAGCAATATGGAGCAAGACATGTCAGTTTCCTTACCAAAGGTCAGATTAGAAGAAAGGTGAATAATATGTATTTTAATATATGAAGTTCTAGTTGGCATGTATTCAAAAGAATATATTGTATAAGCTCTGAATAGTTCTGTAAATGTTTAAATAAGTTAATATGTATAAAAAATTTAAATTACTCACTATATTATACAAGTAAATGTTTTGAAAAGTCAATGTGACACCTCGGACTCGGATTCGGGTCGGATACGGGTTGGGGTGTTACAAGAATGTTGGGCAATCAAGAAGGACCACGTAAGGAGTATGGAGGCCGCTGAAATGAGAATGCTTCAATGGATATGTGGTAGGACTCTGTGGGACATGACACCGAACTCTGCAATTAGGATGTCATTGGGGGTGGTGTCTGTATCCGAAAAATTGAGGGAGGAAAGACTACGATGGTTTGGGAATGTCCTTAGGCGACAACAGTCAGATGCGGTCAGGAGGGTAGAGTCGATTACAGCCGACTGTACCAGAGGAGAGTCGACCAAGGAGGAAGTGGGTAGACTGCTTGAGATCTGATTTGAAGGATTTAGCCCTTACCGAGGACATGACCTCTGATAGGAAAATATTGAGAATTAAGACCAGGGTAGCCGAGTAGTGTGGGTCACGACCATAGGGTGTAGCATCTATGTCTTCTTTTTAATTGCCTTTGTAGTATTTTCCATTACCTCTACTTTTTATACGTTTTTGTCATTGGAATTTATGAAGGATTAAAACTAGGGTAGGGAGTAGTGTTGCCTTAGTTTAGTTTTTAACCCTTTTGACTTTATTCTCTCTCGTAGTTTGCTAACGTTGACTTCTGTGTATCCTTCTCTTCATGTTTCCTCTTTTTAAATTTAGCCGAGACTTACGTTTCTGTCTATATGCATGGATTTTTACGCAGGGATTACTTCCCATTACACACGCACATATGAAGACTCTTTAACTATGTATTTATCTATTTATTTATACATGCATTGTATTTTGTGTTTATTTTTAATTTTTTTAACTGCCGGAGGTCTTTCCACGAAAACTGCTCTCAACCTGACGTTGGGGGTAGCCTACTACTCTACCTCCCCTTACCGCATTGCATATGGGAATATGATTTTATTGTTGTTGTTGTTTATTAATAAATATATTATCAATTAGAAAATTATTCACAAATAATTTATTCCATCCTTAAATATCATACTAAATAATGACAAGATCTTTTTCTTTGGGTTTACGATCTAATACAATAATACATTATTCTTTATATAATTTATCAATTTTAATCCTAATTTAGAATAATTCAATAATAATTATTAGTATATCTTATAAAGTCAACTAAATTGGCGGAAAAGGATATTATGAATTTTCTATTTAAGAAATTCAAGGAATCGAACTATCACATGCTTTTATTGACAATACTTTTTTCAAAAAAATATTTCAAAATTCTTATAATATACAAAATATTATATATTGTATAATTTGCATGCAGGGTAGGTTTAATGATATATTTTCTTTTTTAAATTTTTCATTTTTTAACCATCAAACTTAATAAAAAACAAAAGAAAACAATACAAATGTAAAAACCATTAAAATTAATAAAAAAAATGTAAAAAAAATTGAAACGGTTTAAAAATATGAACATATATTTATTCATTATCTTTTTATTCCCGCCAATTCAATTATCCAAAAAAAAATTAAGTCTGAAAAAAGAAACAAAATTTAAATGTTAAAATGATTTTTTCAATTGAGTACAAAAATATCACTATACATAATTTTTATTTAAATATTTTTAATTAAAATAACTGGTTAAAAAACTCTAAAAGGTAGTCAACGATTTTCTAATTTTTAATAGTTATTTTCTAATCTTTTAAGATTAATATTTGCTAACGTGTGTTGATATAAGTAGTTGAGATTCAGGAAGTTGAGTTTGTAAGGTCAAGTTTGAATTTTATCACAGTCTCTCTTGGTGGATAATCTGTAAATTCCTATGTAAATTATAATTGGGTCTTAAGTATATTCTGACCCTGGACTGGAAGAGTTGCCCCTAACCTAAAATTTTTGTAACAGAAAAAAATTAATATTTTGTCTTTTAAAATATTTCTCCAGAAAAAACTTTTTTTATAACTACATTTATTATTGGTTTGGCTTAATACCAAAATAAGTGTCCAAACTATACCTCAATTCTCGAATAGATGTTTAAACTATTTTTTGACTCATCCACGTGTCTAACGTTACAAATTATCATTTTACGTGTTCGAGTCGTCAACAATGTTAATTTCCCCTGCTAAGTGACATGTGTCCAATCTAGTAATTTTAAAATCTTTATTTAAAATTAAAAAAATAAAATTATGTATTTTTAAAAGAAAAACATAAACATTTTGAAATAACCCCAAAACTTTTAAAACATTCATTTCAACCCTTAAACCCACACCAATCATCCTCCTTTGATGTCGATGAAACTCCACCCGATCTTATCTTCCCATAGCGACCAAAACTCCCATGAAATCGTGATCGATAGACATTCGATC
This sequence comes from Hibiscus syriacus, assembly GCF_006381635.1. Taxonomy (NCBI): domain Eukaryota; kingdom Viridiplantae; phylum Streptophyta; class Magnoliopsida; order Malvales; family Malvaceae; genus Hibiscus; species Hibiscus syriacus. Next base: position 173,977 of record NW_024062734.1, on the reverse strand, counting down.
AACGGCGAATCGACGTTTAATACCCCACGAATCCTAAGATGAAAATCACGATCTCGATGGCCAATTGATGGCAACTACGACCACATATGACTAGGAAGTTGGTAAGAACTACGTCGAAGATAATGGCCGTGGACGGAAAAGGAGCAATTGTGGGTTAAGGATAGAATTTGAGGATTTTAGGTATTTTGAGACTTTTTATAATTTAAGAGAAATTATAGTGTTTTTATAAAAATAATTTATAAAAATAATACTATTTTTTAATAAATTTAAAAATAACCAGATTGTATCATGTTTCACTTAACGGGAAAATTAACATTGTTGAAGGCTCGAACACCTAAAATATAACGTTTGTAACATTAGACACTTGAATGTGTCAAAAATTAGTTTAGACACGCATTCGAGAATTGAGGTATAATTTGGACACTTATTTTATTTTGATGGTAAGCCTATTGGTAAATTACTAAAACGATATTAGTTTAGGAATGTAGTAATCGGTAAACAAAATATAAATCTAAAATACTTTATATTAATTAGGATAAACGATTTCAATCGAAGTAATAACTTACTATATATTAACTGTCTTTAAGACTTTCATCAGCGAAGCTCTTATTTTATACTATGATAGTTTTGATTTGAAACTAATTAAAATATTAATCAATATCATATTTGAAAAGGAAATATTAAATTTTGAAATAATTGCATCATATGCCCCCAAACTATAATTCTCATTTTAAATTGATCCTTAAACTTTTAAATATTATAATTTCATCCCCAAACTATGACTCTCATTCTAAATTAGTTCTTAAACTTTTTGACATTTTAATTTCATCCTAAACTATGACCCTCTTTCTAAATTAGTACCCAAACTTTTGAATATTCCAATTTCATCCTCAAATCCATCCAACTATGTAATTAGTTTCAACCATAGTTTAACCTAAATTTTGATTTTTCAAACATATAATATATAACTTGCCTAACGATTTTATTAACAAGAGATGTGATTAGTATATATGTATAGTTTGGGATAAATTTGGAATGTTAAAAAGTTTGAGGACCAATTTAGAATGAAGGTCACAGTTAGGGAATGAAATTGAAATGTTCAAAAGTTTGAGGACTAGTTTAAAATAATAGACATTGTTTAAGGATAAAATTAAAACATTTAAAAATTTATGAACCAATTTAAAATGAGAGTCGTACTTTAAGGACATATGATGCAATTCACTCTTAAATTTAATTAAGGTGGTATTAATCACTATGTGGTGCAACAAATGCCAACTGTGGCCTCACAGACTTTTTAGTAAAAGCATCAAAGTGATTAATCTAACTGTGCTAATTGCATTATATATCCATAAATTATGATTTAATTTTAAATTTCATCCTCAAATTTTGACTCTTCTAATTTGAAACATTTCAAATTAATCTCCAAACAGAAATTTCCATTCTAAAATAGTCTATAAACTTTTAAATATTTAATTTCATCACCAAACTGTCAAATAATTATCGTTTTATGTTACATCATGTTACTACATAATATATATCTGTGTTTTCTGACATTTAACAATTTTTAACTGCTTAGTTTGTGAATAGTTTAAAATAAGAGTTTTAATTTGGGGATATAAATAGAGCGAATAAAAATTCAAAAACTAATTTCAAACTAGGATCATAATTTAAGAATAAAACAAAAATATTAAAAGATTTAAAGACTAATTTAAAGCAATGACTATAATTTAAAGAGAAAATAACCTCAGTGACCAAAAATTACATATAATATACGATTTTAATCAACTTTTTCCGGATTTGCCAAAATGACCAACAAAATCGCAATGCGATCGCTAAATCGCAACGCGATCTCCATTATCGCAAATTCGTGTTGCATTTCGCGTTGCGATAGTTGGAAATCGCGTTGCGATGGTATACAATGTCGTTGCGATTTTCCCAATTCGCAATGCGAATAAGTAAATCGCAACGCGAATTGGGAAAATCGCAATGCGATACTGACTATCGCAATGCGATACTTACTATCGCAATGCGATAATACAAAATCGCAACGAGATACTGACTTTCGCAACGCGATTCTGACTTTCGCAACGCGATTTACATAGCGCCATTCGTATTAACGCGTATTTTTTTTTTCAAATTCCAAACACGAATTTTTTCTTAATAAATCGGAAACTGAACCGTCCACAGTAATCGCAACTCATAACCTCAAACCAAAAAACACAACACTCAGTCACATCTCCATCTCTCACTCTCTACGGCGAAATCCGTCCCCATCTCCGAAGATTTCCGTCCCCATCGCCGGCGAAATCCCTCACAACCATTCACAGTCAAAAATCCCTCACAATCATTCAGAAATGGAAAATCAACCTCCGAGGGTTAGTTTTTTTATTTTTATTTTGAAATTTTTGCATTATTTTAGGTTTTTCATATTAAGATTGATGATAAGTTTACTGGTAATTTCAATAATAGATTAACCATTTCACTTAGATTTCTTATTAAATTCATTCGATTGCTGCCAATACTGCTAAACTGTTTAGCATGTGAAGTTAGTATTTGTCTTTGCTTTGTCTTTTGGTTGAAGTAATGCAGAAGAAGAATAGTTTCGAGAATGAAAATCGCAACGCGGAAATAACTATCGCAACGCGAAATAAAAATCGCAACGCGAAACCAAAATCGCATTGCGATTTTCATTTCGCGTTGCGATTTTCATTTCGCGGTTGCGATTTTCATGTCGCGTTGCAATTGTCTGGTTGCGATAGTCATTTCGCGTTGCGATTCTCTCGTTGCGATAGTCATTTCCGCGTTGCGATTCTCATTATCTCGTTGCGATTTTCATTTCAACCAAAAGACAAAAATATTGTTGCAAATTTTAGTTTCAAGAATAAACTACTATTTATGTTTATTGTTTTGTTTTTGGTATATCTTGACAGTGTAATTTTTGGTATATCTAACTTGGTATGTTTATTGTTTTTTTGTAGAAATTTTTTTTGGCTTCATTGACATTAAGGAATAAAGTTAGCCTAACCGCTACAATTGCTTCGAAGCTTTTACCTGCACAAAGAAAATTATTTGAAGAAACCTGCTTCGGGCCATGGCTGAGAGTACAACATCCGGGTGGAGATGCTAGTTTGACCCATTTGTGGCTTCAGACCATGACTAGCGATCTACCTGACAGTATACAACGTGGTGAGGAAGAGATATGGTTTCATTTTCCACCGGCGTATACTTGTTTTGGGCGGAAGGAGTTCTGCTTAATCACTGGTCTACGATTCGGACACGATGATGTAGGCCGGTACACTCGTCATATCACCCGCCCATCATGGTTATCCAGGGTTTTTCCTGATGAGTCAATAGAGAAGCCGAACTTACACGTCGACGACATGAAGAAATTGTTTAATAAGAAAGATGGTTTTACTCGGATGAATGACGTCGATGTTGTCCGAGTATGCCTTCTACTACTTTTGTATGCCGGCTTTTTAGGCAGAGAGGCCAGACAACCTATTCCTCAGGAGCTAATATTATTGGTAGAGGACCTAAATGCATGGAATCTGTTTCCGTGGGGTTCGTATATATGGAAAGCTACCTGGACTAAGTTGTCGTCTGCCTTTGATGACCGCAAAAGTTTGCGGGGCGATGGGTCGAAATACACTTTGTCAGGCTTTGTTTGGGCCTTTAAGGTAAGAATTTCTATATAATGTTTTCAAAATTATAATTAATTATTTAACAATTACTAATGTTTGTTATTATATTGTTTGTAGATTTGGATATTCGAGGCTTTCCCCAGCATGCGGACATATGCATTAAAATCCTCAGATGATATTCCTAGGGCTATTTCCTGGAAGAGGAAACGTATGTTGGATTGGGAAGACTTAATACCATATGCGACAATAAATAATGTAAGTTAACACAAATACTATCATATATAAACAAGTTATTAATAGTAGACGTTTAACTTTGTGTTAGTTTTTATATTTTTAGGAGGCCAACACTCCATTAATGAGATTGACACCCACGGAGGCTGAGCTTGCCACTGATTGGTGGCAAGCTAGTCAGCGTTTTTTTGATGGCACGAATGATGAGCAGCCTCCACTTCCTCCACTTCGAGAGCCATCACCTCACCCAGAGCCATCACCTGATCGACCCGACTATACACCTCTACAACGAGAGCCATCACCTATCCCGTCACATCATCGAGTCTCTTCTCCACCATCACCTCATGATAGGCGACCGACAAAGATGCCACGACTTCTATCTCCCTGTTCTCCACCTCCACGGGATGAGTCAAGGGAGTTACGTGATGAGGTCAATGCCTTGCGTGAGGAGATCGGTACTCTACGCGATAACGATGGTGCATGGCGTGTGGAGGTGTCTACTTTATGTGGTTAGGTTGCCGCTCTACGTGAGATGGTAGTATCGTTGCAGAATGAGGTTCATACTCTACACAACGAGGTAAGTTTAAGATTTTCCATATTTAACTTGATGATAAATTTACTCGTAATTTCACTTAAATTAACCATTTCACTTAGATTACTTAGTAAATTTATTCGGTTGCTGCCAAAACTGCTAAACTTTTTACTTTAACACTGTGAAGTTAGTATTTGTCTTTGTTTTGTCTTTTGGTTGAAAGTTTGAAATATATTTATCTTTGTTTTCACTGTTTAAATATCATGTCTGTTTATTTACTGATATTTGTATTTTTATTTAGCGGACCGATAAGGTGGATGCTTTACGTCGGGTTTTTCTTGCACGACAGAGTTCACGCATCAGACGGCGTGCACGTGCTATTAAGTCTCCGTATACCCCAATAGTGCGAAGACACCGCAAGAAGAAGCCCGACTCGCCTATCATCCCTCAAGAGTCCACTCCTATCGTTGAAGAGGCCCCTATCATTCCTCGAGAGTCCCCTCCCACTGTTCAAGAGGCCACTGTCATCGTTGAAGAGGTCCCTCCCACCATTCAAGAGCCCGATTCACATGGCGTCATATGTAGGATTCTTGAGAAACCCTCTGACGTGCCGGACATGATGGATTCAAGTTGGCTCTCGTATGAGTTACCGGCCAGTACCATACCAGTATCTGAAGAGGAGAGGAAACAACTACCGGACACAATTCTGGATAATACCCTTTGGGCTAAGACCGCAGTTGATTTTTATCTACATGAGCGAAGCCAGGGGTGTTTCACTGACATATGCAAGCTCAATGATGATATCTATTTGTTGCTTGATCGGTCTTGGTGGGGCGTATTATTAGGGGTCGAAGACAATGGCTATTTTGATGGAGGGGTAAGTCTTATATTTTTCTTATATTTTCATTTGATTATTTTTTTTGTAAATTTATGTAAGTTACTAATATATGTATTTTTTTGTAAAACAGCATATCGATGCGTGGGTGTCACGTCTTCTAATAATTAGGAAACTTAAGGAAAATAAAAGAAATACACGGTATACAATTATGCCGACATCTTTTAACGCCGTTCACTTGAAGAATCAACGAGATGAATCCTTTGTGTTGGGCAATGGACAAGCTAAACTTTATCCTGCATGGTGGGAGGTCGATAAGGTTAGTGTTTATTTTAGATTGAGTTTAAAGGTATTCATAAATAAGTGCGCAAATGAATGAATTATTACTTATGATTGCAGGTGTTATCCCTGTTTTGGAACGTAACCATTGGCTTCTCGTCGAGCTTCAGATCCCATCCCTTAAGGCAATAGTATATGACAGCATGATAAATTACATATCATTGGCTGATTTAAGAGATATTATTAAGGGATGGAGCTCTTATTTGGCTAAATACTTGGATGCGATAAATTATTGGACTCGTTCTGGAAACAAGAAGCCAAAGAAGCTCAATATTACAGTTAGCAGAGACGAGACCGCACCACAACAAACGAAAGGGCCCAGAGGGGATTTTGGTCCTCTCGTATGCTTGGCGTTGGACCGTTTGATCACAGGAAGTATAAAGTATCTACCTCCCACCGATATAGATAGAACTGCAGTAGGCTTGTGGTTTCGACATTATATGGCTAGATCGATATATACGAGACACTGCCTACCTACATCCGCGTTATAAAAATATCCATAAACAATTGGTATGTTTATAGGCTTGTGGTTTCAAAATGTTTGGTTAAGTACCTAGAATTCAATAATTTGCTGTTTGTAGGTTTTAGATGTGTAGAAAGTGTTGTTTGAGCAAATGTTTGGTTTATGCAGGTTAATCTCATAAGTGAGCTGCGTGAAAATGATGTATGGCTGCAAAAGTTGATTCAATAATAGAAGTGTTATTTTCTCTAATAATTATTGCTTATTTTTTGATTGTTTAATTGATTTGTAAAAGGTGATTTGTAAAAGTTGATTTGTTTAATTGATGTTAACATAATTCTTATTTGTGCTTGTTTAATTGATTGAAATGTAATGGTTGATTTTGTTGATTTCAATCTGCATTATGTTGAAGGCAAAAAGTACTATCGCAATGCGAAATTAGCGTTGCGATTTTCATTTCGCATTGCGATTCTCTCGTTGCGATTTTCATTTCGCATTGCGATAGTAATTTCCGCGTTGCGATGACATTAAGATGATTGCCTATTAAGTGATAACAACTGGAACAGATCATAGCAATTTTCAAACTCAAGTTACTAATACATGCCTAACTGAAAATGTTAAAAGTTCACACATAAAATCTACATAATACAACGTTTGCATTTAAAAATCACCTAAGTTAACAGTCCCAAAAGGTGAAGCCAGTTGTGATTGGGATTTTAAAGATGATTGCGATTTTGATTGCCTTTTTCTTGACACCATATGAGCTTTGGATTTTGATGATGATCCATATTTTGGTAGAGGAAAAGATGATTGTGATGGCACTGGTGATCCACATGTCAACCTTGTATGACCACTTTCCTTGCACCGACTACATGTCGATCTCTTCTTCTCTTCACCCTTAGACGGTATACGATCGTGACTTTTTGGTCGGCCAGGTAGCCTTCTGTCCATGGCTGGTGGCAAAACTGTTTGTAAGTCATCTGGTATGTCCCACTCAGAAGGATGTGAAATAGGGTAGACAATCTCGGCATAAGTCTGTCGATATACTTCTGTAGTGTAGCAATCCATAGCGTATGTGCTTGAATCATCTTGGTTTAGATGAAGAGCAACTTTTATAACATGGCCACATGGATAACCAGATGTTTGCCATTTCATACAACTACACGTCCTTGCATTTAGATCGACAAGCCCATTTAAGTTATTATCCAGTACTTCAAACAAAGTGTTTGAACATGGTTCAACTCTCCATGACGTTGACTTCACAACACGTTTCGTTATCTTTTTTTCAGTCCATGGTGTAACACGATGTTCCAATGTTCCTGTAAATTTAAATAAATAATACTTAGTAAAATATATGATAAGTTACGAATTCAAAGAAATAATACCTGCATGGTTTCTTTTCTTGTAGTACCACTGTGTAATAGAGGCTCGAAAAAACTCCATTAACATAGTAATGGGTAATTTCTGGGAATGACGACTTAGAGCGTTAATTGATTCTGCACTATTAGACGTCATGAAACCATATCTTGCTCCAAGTTGATGTACTCTTGACCATCTTTCAAACCTGACATCTTCTAGTGTTTGAGCACACTGAGGCAAAACACGTCTTAAACAGTTTATATGCTTATTGAAATCCACTTCCCGATAAGCCTTTACAGCCTTCCAGTATGTCCAGTTGTGCTTTTTTATACCAGCAGACCTTGATTTTAGATTTCTATACAAATGAACACCACAAAGTCCATGAAAAGCATATGGGAAACACCTTCTAACAGCGTTGTCAATTGAGTTTGCCCTATCGGATATGATTGTCAGATTGCTAATAGGACCTATGCAATCCCTAAGATGCCCCATAAACCATGTCCATGAATCAGAGGTTTCAGATTTGCCAACCCCGTAAGCTATTGGCAATATCCCATTGTTAGCATCCATGGCTACTGCTAATAAGTTTACTCCAAGGTATCGACCTTTCAAATGTGCTCCGTCAACTATAATAACTGGGCGCATGCAAGTAATAAACGAACGAATCTACAAAATAATATACACAAGAAATATAATCATTTAAATGTGAAATGCATGTAACTAACAGAAATGAGTCAACAGAATTATATTGATTTACTAACCGCAGCACCAATGGCGATAAACAGTAACTCAAAGCGTCCATCTCTATCTATTTTGATATGAGTTACCGACCCAGGATTTTTCAGCTTTAAATTGTGACAATAAGCCGACAGTTGGGCAAACGATGCTTCTGGCGACCCCCTCAACAATTCCAAGGCATAACATTTGGCTCTCCAAGCTTGAGAATATGATATACTAATCTTGAACCGAGCATTCATGTCAGTCATAATTTCATGTCCCCGATATACCCTGCCATTCAAAAATATTAACTCAGCCAGAAAACCACCCAACACCTTTTTGTTTGCCTGTCTATGGTGAGGAAAAACTTGGGTTCTTGAACATGTATGTTTATCAATAAAAGTCCTAACTTGAAACATTACGCAATCTTTTATCCTCTTTGCAATCATACGCCACGTACAGTTTTTGTCAATCGTACACCTTGTTTTGAAACGATCTTTGCTTGATTTGTTAACTTTTAGTTGATAGCCATCTTCCACACATTTCGTATACAAAGCTATCTTCAAGTCTTCCTTTGCATCAAAACAATCATCTTTCTTGATACGAATAACTTTTGTGTAACAATCAACTGCTTTCTTTGCCAACTTTTCTTCCGGTAACTGAAGTAATTCTGGCATATTCTAGTTATACTCCCGTGGCATTTTCTTTTCTTCGGGGACTTTTTCTTCTTCTTTTTCTTCTTCAGGATTATATGAATTACAGAATGGATGTTCAATATGTTCATTCACAGTCGTAACTTCATCCTCATTATCATCAACAACATCTTCCTCGGCAACGGGTGTTTCATCATCAAAATTCGGGTATTGACCAATATCAAAATCATTACACGCAGGGTCTGTTCTTCTTCTGAAACATCATCAAAATCCGTGTATTGACCAATATCAAAGTCCGGGTATTGACCAAGATCAAATTTCGAATACTGACTAATACTCACAATTTTTTCTCTTGGCTCATCATCGTCTATTTGGTCAATACGAAAACCGGAATTTGGTGCTGAAAGTTGATTTGGATTTGGATTAGAGAAAGGCTGTGGGTTTTGAGACCCACTTAGTTGATTACTACCCGCTACTGACCCAACAATACTACTTCTAGGTTCAACAACATACAATGTAACATCATCACTTGAAACATTAATGTAAGCAATGAATCGTTCAACATCTTCATTGTCGGTTAACAAATAAACTTTACCATTTCTCTGATAAGATAGCCTAAATCCACTTAGGGGCTCTAAATTCAATTTCTTTGAAACACGTAACATTAGGGTTTCATAAGTTAACTTCTTTAATGACAGTTTTAGTTGAAGATTCATGGGTAAAGACATATATTGTAAAACACCATGAACATTCTCCCATGACCCTCCAAAACACAAATCTATCCAAACATGATTAACATTAGATGATTTCATGGTTGTAACTAAACAAACGAGATGCGAAACTAAGACATGTTGCCGGATGGGGAAGGATGTCGTTGGATATTGGAACGGATGTCGCCGGAGAGAGTGATAGATGGAGATGGAATGAGTTGCGATTTAGGGATTTAGGTTATGAGTTGTTGTTGCTGCGTATATATACATACACAAAAAATTTGGCTTGCGAAACTAAAACCTTTTGCGAACTTTGAAACTCGCATTGCGATTCTGTATTATCTCGTTGCGAAAGTCAGAATCGCGTTGTGAAAGGCAATCATTTGACCATCGCAATGCGAAATGCAAATCGCAACGATAGAATCGCAATGCGAAATGAAAAAGGCAACGAGGATTAACATGCATAAACTTTTAACAATTATTATTGAATTCTAGGTACTTAACCAAACATTTTCAAACCAAAAAGAGTATATATGTTAACAAAACTTGCATTATGTGTATTTTATGTGTGCACTTTTAACATTTTCAGTTAGGCATGTATTAGTAACTTGAGTTTGAACATTGCTATGATCTGTTCAGTTGTCATCACTTATTAGACATTCATTTGACTATCGCAACGTGAAAATGGCTATCACAACGCGAAAATGGTTATCGCAACGAGAAGCGATTTTCATTTCGCATTGCGATTTTCATTTCGCATTGCGATTTTCATTTCGCATTGCGATTTTCTCGTTGCGATAACCATTTCGCGTTGCGATAGTCTGTTTTGCCTTCAACATAAAGCAGATTGAAAATCAACAAATCAACTATTACATTTCAACACAAATTATGTACACATCAATTAAACAAATCAACATTTACAAATCATCTTTTACAAATCAATTAAACAATCAAAAAATAATAATAATTCTTATTTCTTCATCAATTATTGAATCAATGAATCAACAACTTTGTGACCCCGTACATCCATTTCACGCAGCTCACTTAAGGATTAACCTGCAGAAACCAAACATTTGCTCAAACAAGACTTCCTACACATCTAAAACCTACAAACAGCAAATTATTGAATTCTAGGTACTTAACCAAACATTTTCAAACCAAAAGGAGTATATATGTTAACAAAACTTGCATTTGACTTACCAATTAACAATGGACACTTTCATAACGCGGATGCAGGTAGGCAACGTCTCGAATATATTGCTCTAGCCATATAATGCCGAAACCACAAGCCTACTGCAGCTCTATCTCTATCGGTGGGAGGTAAAAACTCTGTGCTTCCCGTCGTCAAACGCGCCAAGCAAAGGCATACGAGAGGACCACAATCCCCTCTGGCTCCCGGCGATTGCTGTGGCACGGTCTCGACTCTGACAACTGTGACATTGAACTTCTTTGGCTTCTTGTGTCAAGAATGACTCCAATACTTAATCCCATCCAAGAATTTAGCCAAATGAGAGCTCCACCCCTTAAAAATATCTCTCAAATCAGACAGTGATATGTAATTGATCATGCTGTCATACACTATTATCTTCAGGGATGGGAGCTGAAGTTGGACGAGAAGCCAGTGACGACGTTCCAAAACAGGGATAAACACCTGCGATCATAAGTAATAATTCATTTATTTGCGCACTTATTTATGAACACCTTTAAAAAATTTAAAAAATAAACACTAACCTTATCGACCTCCCACCATGCAGGATAAAGTTTAGCTTGTCCATTGCCCAACAAAAATGATTCATCTCGTTGATTCTTCAAGTGAACTGCGTGAAAAGCCGTCGGCATTATTGTATATAGCAAATTTTTTTTATTTTTCCTAAGCTTCCTTATTATTAGTAGACGTGACACCCACGCATCGATATGCTGTTTTACAAAAAAATACATATATTAGTGAATTACATTAATTTTTAAACAAATTAATCAAAATCATATATAAGACAAATATAAGACTTACCTCCCCATCCAAATAGCCACTGTCTTCAACCCCTAATAGCACACCCCACCAAGACCGATCAAGCAACAAAAACATTTCATCGTTGAGTTTGCTGATGTCAGTGTAACACCCTTGGCTCCGCTCATGTAGATAAAAATCAACTGCGGTCTTAGCCCAAAGGGTATTATCCACAATTGTTTTCGGTAGTTGTCTCCTCTCCACTTCAGATACCGGAAGGGTACTAGCCGATAACTCATACGAGAGCCAACTCTCATCCATCATGTCCGGAACCGGTGGGGGTTTCTCAATACTTCGATATATTACCCCATGTGAATCGGGCTCTGGAATGGTGGGAGGGACCTCTTCAACGATGACAGTGGCCTCTGAACGGTGGGGGGAATCTTGAGGGAGAATAGGGGCCTTTTGAACGATTGGAGGGACTCTTGAGGGATGACCGGTGAGTCGGGCTTCTTCTTGCGGAGTCTTCGCACCATTGGGGTGAACGGAGACGTAATAGCACGTCCACGCCGTCTGATGCGTGAACTCCGTCGTGCAAGGAAAACCCGACGTAAAGCATCCACCTTATCGGGCCGCTAAAAAAAATTAATACATAAATAAGTAAATAAACAGACATGATATTAAACAAAGACAAATATGTTTCAAACTAGCATTGTATTCACTCAAATCATTATTCTATCATAGTTCACAAAATGCTCAGATAACATTCCAGAAGTAAGCACTTATATAAACATTTAAAAGGACAACATATATAAACATTCCAGAAGAAGAATAGTTTACTTTCGCAACACGAAACTTAAAATCGCAACGCGAAATGACTATCGCAACGCGGAAATGGCTATCGCAATGCGAAATGAAAATCGCAATGACAAAATCGCAACGCGAAATGAAATCGCAACGACAAAATCGCAACGCGAAACACAAATCGCATTGCGATTTTCATTTCGCGTTGCGATTTTGTCGTTGCGATTTCATTTCACGTTGCGATTTTGTCATTGCGATTTTCATTTCGCATTGCGATAGCCATTTCCGCGTTGCGATAGTCATTTTCGTGTTGCGAAAGTAAACTATTCTTCTTCTGCAAATTGAAACTTGAATGGATTGCATTACTTCAACCAAAAGACAAAAACAAAACCAAAAACAAATACTAACAAAAACAGTTTAGCAGTATTGCCAGCAACCGAATGAATTACGAGTATGAAAAATCTTAAACTTACCTCGTTGCGTAGAGTATGAACCTCATTCTGCAACGATGCTACCATCTCACGTAGAGCGGCTACCTCACCGCGTAATGTAGATACCTCAACACGCCAAGCACCATCGTCTTTGCGTAAAGTACCGACCTCCTCACGCAAGGCATTGACCTCATCACGTAACTCCCCTAACTCATCCCGTTGAGGTGGAGGTGGAGAACAGGGAGATAAACGTCGTGGCATCTTTGCCGGTCGCCTATCTTGCGGTGATGGTGGAGAAGAGGCTCGATGATGTGACAGAATAGGTGATGGCTGTCGTTGTGGAGGTGTATAGCCGGGTCGATCAAATGATGGCTCTGGGTGAGGTGATAGCTCTGGGCGAGGTGATGGCTCCCGAAGTGGAGGCTGCTCATCAACCGTTCCATCAAAAAAACGCTTACTAGCTTGCCACCAATCAGTGGCAAGCTCAGCTTCCGTGGGTGTCAGCCTCTGTAGAAGAGTGTTGGCCTCCTAACAATATAAAAGCTCAAACAAAATTAAACGTGTACTAGTAATAACTTGTTTATAAACATATGGTAGTATTTATGTTAACTTACATTATTTATTGTCGTATACCGTAGTAAATCTTCCCATTGCAAGGTCCGTTTCCTCTTCCAGGAAATAGCCCTGGGAATATCATTTGAAGTTTTTATTGCATATGTCTTCATGGCGGGAAAGGCTTCAAATATCCAAATCTACAAACAATATAATAACAAACATTAGTAATTGTTAAATAATTACTTATAATTTTGGAAACATCATATAAAAATTCTTACCTTAAAGGCCCAAATAAAGCCTGTCAAAGTGTATTTGGAACCATCGCCGTGCAAACTTTTTCGATCATCCAAGGCAGACGATAACTTATTCCATGTAGCTTTCCATAAATACGAGCCCCACGGAAATAGGTTCCACGCATTTAGGTCTTATACCAATTTGATTAGATCATTTGGAATAGGTTGTCTGGCCTCTCTGCCTAAAAATCCGGCATGCAAAAGAATTAGAAGGCATACTCGGACAACGTCGACGTCATCCATCTGAGTAAAACCATCTTTATTATTCAAAAATCTTGTCAGGTCTTCTACGTGTAGACTCGGCCTCTCCAGCTCAGGAAAAACCCGGGATAGCCATGATGGGCGGGTAATGTGTCTAGTGTACCGACCTACATCATCGTGTCCGAAGCGTAGACCGGTGATTAAGCAAAACTCCTCCCGCCCAAAACACGTATACGCCGGTGGAAAATCAAACCATATCTCTTCATCACGACGTTGTATAGTCTCTGGTAGATCGCTAGTCATGGTTTGAAGAAACAGGTGTGTCAACATCGCATCTCCACCGGGATGTTGTACTTTCAGCCATGGCCCGAAGCATGTATCCTCAAACATTTTTCTTTGTGCAGGTGAAAGCTTCGACGCAATTGTTTTGGCCAGTCTGACTTTATTTCTCAAGGTCAATTGAGCCAAATAAAAGTTCTACAAAAACAATAAACATACTAAATTAGATATACCAAAAACTACACTGTGAAGATATACCAAAAACAATAATAAACATAAATAGTAGTAGTTTATTCTTCAAACTTAAATATGCAACACTGTGAATTTCGTATTTGTCTTTGTTTTTTGGTTGAAGTAATGCAATTCATTCAAGTTTCAATTTGCAGAAGAAGAATAGTTTCTGAAAATGAAAATCGCAACACGAAAATGACTATCGCAACGAGAGAATCGCAACGCGAAACTAAAATCGCGTTGCGATTTGCATTTCGCGTTGCGATTCTTGGTTGATTTAATAAGCAATCTAAGTGAAATGGTTAATCTATTATTGAAATTACCAGTAAACTTATCATCAATTTCAATATGAAAAACCTAATAATAATGCAAAAATTTCAGAAAGAAAATAATTAAAAAAAACTAACCCTCGTTGGTTGATTTGGTTGATTTTCCATTTCTGATTGTGAGGGTGGCTCTGAGAGATGGAGATAGACGGATTTCGCCGGAGATGGGGACGGATTTCGTCGGAGATGGGTGAGAGAGTGAGAGATGGAGATGGGACTGAGTTGTGATTTTAGGTTTTAGGTTATGAGTTGCGATTACGGGATATACTGTGGACAGTTCAGTGTTCCAATATATTAATATTCATGTTTGGAATTTAAAAATAAAATACTTGGTCAGAATACTAATGGCGCTTTGAAAATCGCATTGCGATTATGTATTATCGCGTTGCGAAAGTCAGTATCGCGTTGCGAAAGTAAGTATCTCGTTGCGATTTTTTATCGCATTGCGATTTTCCCAATTCGCGTTGCGATTTACTTATTCGCATTGCGATTTTCCCAATTCGCGTTGCGATTTACTTATTCGCATTGCGAATTGGGAAAATCGCAACGATACTGTAGACCATCGCAACGCGATTTTCAACTATCGCATTGCGAAAATGCAACGCGAATTTGCGATAATGGAGATCGCGTTGCGAATTAGCAATCACATTGCGATTTTGTTGGTCATTTTGGCAAATCCGGAAAAAGTTGGTTAAAATCGTATATTATATGGGATTTTTGGTCACTGAGGTTATTTTCTCTAATTTAAAATGTAGCATAATTTACTCAAGAAAAAAATATTTAAATAAGATATTGAAATATGAAAATAATCATTATTTATTAAATCAAATAATAATTTTTTGTTTTTTTAAAATAAAATATTGTTAATAGTATTGAGTGAATATAATGTAGTATTTATTTATAATTTTCTTAGTATTTTGATAACGTCTATGCATTCTGCAAATACAATTACTCAAACCCGAGATCTCTAGAATCTATTTTACTATTAAAATCGTTCAATAAAATTAAAACTAAAAAATATTAATTTTTATTTGAGTTTTTATAAACTTGTTTTTATTAATACGAGTTAAGTATAAGATAATATATGTTTAAATATAACTCTCAACTATTTGATAATGAACATTAACGCCCTTAACATTTCTAATGCTCAAACTTAAATATAAAAAAAAAATAATTTTTTTACTATAAAGATCGATTGGTTCGTGCGAGTATTTATAAACTTAAGTTATTTTAAATATTTTTGGGGGAGAATATTGGCGGCGCGTGGAAGTGAGGAGAATGCAAAGATGGATGATTCAGCAACTCTAAAAGCCGCGTGGACAGCTGGAGACCGTTGGTAATTGGTTGGACAGTTTGACGCGTTTTGGTATTTGCTGCTATTTCTTTTTTTTTTTTTAATTTTTTTGTCGTTTTTATTTCCTTTCTTTTTCGTGAATGCATGCAAAAGAGGATATGACAAAGCTCGTGAAAAGGGCTCCCTTCGTAATTCCATGCCCCACTTGAGGTTATTTTTGGAAACATCGTGCAATTAACAACTTCACTAGTTTAACTTGGGGATTTCATTAGTTTTTAATGTCACGAGTGAGACAAATTTCTGATTTGCCTTTAATATAACCAAGCATTAAGCATTTGTCTTTGTTCAGAAATTAAGATGGATATATCCTCAACTATGAAACTATTTGACCCGAAAATTATACATTCCCTTTGAAAATTATATAACAGATTCAGAAATTTAAGGACGAAGTCTAAAAATTTAATATTTTATACTTATAAATAATGGGCATGTAATTTTTTTTCTTTTCTTCTTTTTTCTTCAATATATTAAACTAAATTTTACCATTTTTCTAAAATAATAAGAATGCATTTGACTTCTTATAGGATTTAATGTATCTGCCCCTCGTAACCATATACATTTTTTGTATTAATTTGATAGCTCATTACTTTTGCATGACAAATCTTCTACCTTCAAAGGTGGTAGGAAAGTAAAAGGCATAATGCAAGCAAATGCCCCTAACGTTTGACACTATATGCATTTGTGCCCAAATCATTTTTTTAGAGCAGTTCTACCCACAACGTTTGTTTATGAGGCATAAGTCCCCCTGTTGGATGGAATCCGTCAGTCAACTGACGGTCAACGGGTCTATATGACGTGGCATGCACATGTGGCCATCGATGGTGATGTGGCATTTCCATGTCATTATTTTTTTTACTGACGTGGAATTTACACGTCTGGTTTTTTAATAAAATATAAATAAAAAATATGAACCAGTATGAAAGTGACATGTGTCACTCTCCCATTGGCGCATATTTGATAGAAGGGATGAAAGGCTCACAACGCGGTGGATGGGGTTCGAACCTGGGGCAAGGGCATGAAATGGGATAGCCTTTGCCACCAGGCCAAGCATGTTACTCGATAAGTATGTCTAACATTATGCTAATAAACCAAAAATAAATGACCGGGTTTTAAAAAAAATTATACGCGCGTTTAGCATACATATATGCTTCAAACGGTATTTCCCCCCGAAACCCAAGTATCCCCAAATGCAAATAAAACCAAAACCCTAATCGCATTTCCCCTTTCAATTTCTACTCCATCAAATCTCCTCTACGAGAACAGATTTCAAATCTTTTCCCCATTCAATCTCTCCCTCTTAAATGCAGTAGAAGGTGAGTTTAGTTTTTAAAGAATAACATCGATTATTTGGGTTTGTTTCGGCATAATGGGTTTGGTTAAATGTTTTGGTTTATGTCATTGTGTCGAAGCATTTGTAAAATATTTGGGTTTTCTAACTTGTGGGATGTTAATAACTTGTGGGTTTTGTATGAAAGGGTATATATTTGGGTTTAAGGCTTTATTGCTTGGGTTTTTTGTAATGAATCGAATGTGGAAAGCTCAATTTGGATGCATATATCATCGGTGGGGGACTGCATTTTGTAGGGTACTTTAGTGGTGGGGACTGCATGTTTGGTTTTTTTATTGGGAAAGTGGTCCCCTATGTTCAACATCAATTATCTATTTTTTACACTGCTTGTATGTGTTTTTTATTATAAATGCATATGGACGAGGAAAATGAGTATTACATGAATTTGCATGTTGGTGGCAAATTTATCCGCGATCCATATGTGCAATATGTAGGTGGTGAGTTAATAAAGTTGAAAGAGGATCCAAATATAATTTCGTATTTTGAAGTTCGTAAAATTATTCAAAATGCGTTACATTTTAATAGTATACAAATTATATACTTCCATGAACCATTTAGTGGTCGTTTACAAGATAATCTTAGGGTGCTTTGGGATGATACAAGTACAATTGCCATGTTGAATTACTGGGTAAAATATGGTTTTATAGACATATATGTTGAGCACGAAGTAGTCATTCCTTTTATTGTTGATGATATGTTACGAATAATTGCCGCTGAGGGTGCTGGTGAGGGTGTAACTGAGGGTGCAACTGAGGGTGTTGTTGATTGTGCTGCTGAGAGGGTTACTGAAAATGTAGTTGATGCTGCTGGTCTTCATGATATTGGAGATGTTGCAGAACAGTATGGGTTAAATTGTGATAGGGGAGGTCTTGATGATACTGCTGCATGGGATGGTTGTGTTCAGGATGTTGCTACTGAAGAAGAGAGTGATAGTGAGGAACAAAGTGCAGAAAGTATGGATATTCCATATTTATCTGACGATGAGGGTGATGATGAACTGAAATATGCCAGAGAGAAGAATAAAGGTAAAAAACATGTTGATGAGGGAGTAGATGAAGGAGGTAATAATGGAGTTATAGAAGACGTAGGCGGGAATGATACTGATTACTATGACAGTGATGACCATGGGAGTTTGATTATGTCAGATGATGATGAACATTAAGAATGTGCTAGGAGAAGAGGAATATATCCTATTTACAACCCAAATACAGAGAGTCCTCATTTCTGTTTGGGGATGATATTTATAGATGGAAAACAATTCAAAGCTGTCATCCATAAATACTCAAAATACAGAGAGTCCCAAATAAGAGGGTAGGGAGTCTACAGGTTAAGACTTTCATAGATGAACACAAATGCCCTGTTAGTTTTACTAACGGGATGGTTACTGCAAAGGTAATTGCAGAACATTTTGAAGATACAATTAGAGACCATCCAAAAATGAAGCTTAAAGAGATACAAAGAATGGTGCAATCTGAAATACATGTAAATGTTAATCTGTGTAAATGTCGACGGGAAAAGAATATGGTAACATCAAGGTTAGGTGGAAACATGAAGGAAGAATTTACAAACCTGTGGGATTATGCAGATGAGTTACGGTCAAAGAATCCAGGGAGTACAATAAAGATGGCAGTAAATAGGGTGTCAAATAATTCTCCACCTCACTTTAAACGATTTTATGTATGATTTGATGCTATGAAGAGAGATTGGAAAGAAGGGTGTATGCCTATAATCGGTGTAGATGACTGCTTCCTTAAGGGCCCATTCAAAGGCATACTTTTATCTGCTGTTGGGAGAGATGGCAATGATCATATGTACCCTATCGCATGGGCTGTTGTCGAGGGTGAAAGCACATATTCTTGGTCTTGGTTTCTAAATATAGTTGCAGCAGACTTGGGATTGGATGATGGATTTGGCTACACAATCATCAGTGACCAACACAAGGTAAATCAATGTATTAATTTTACTTGTTGCTAGTTGTTATTTTACTGTACACAGTCTGACTTTTTGTTGTTATATAACTTGTTGTTCTATGATAATTGAATAGAATCTCAAACTTGGTTAAATTTTGCTTGACAGGGTATTGAAATTGCTGTAAATGATGTTCTACCATGAGTAGAACATCGAAATTGTGCTCGACACGTGTTTGCAAATTGGACTGGAAGGAAGAGAGCAAAATCATATCAGTTTGCCTTTTGGCAAATTGTGAAGTCCACGACTGAGAGAGAATGGGAGGAGAACAAAGATGCATTATCAAAGATTGATATCGTACTTGCTACTGAATTGTTTTGCAAAAAAGAGAAAAATATGGATCAAGGTCTTTCAAATGATGAATTCCAAGTCATATATAATGGACAATAATTTGTGTGAGGCTTTTAATTCGAGCATTGTTGATGCAAGGTACAAGAGCATCATTACAATGCTTGAAGAGATTCGAGTGAAGATAATGACAAGAATAGTTGAAAAGAGGAGATTCCTCACAACATGGAAGTACAATTTTGGTCCACTAATTAAGAAAAAATTTGACATCATGAAGAAAGACAACATTCAGTGGAGAATGATTTGGAATGGAGCTAATGGATATGAGGTAAAGAAAGGGAATAAGCAGTACATTGTAGACTTGAATGAAAAAACTTGTACCTCCAGAAGGTGGCAACTAAGTGGGATTCCGTGTCCTCATGCTTGTTGTGCAATATGACATACTGATAGGGACCCAGATGAATGGATACATTCATTCTATCACAAAGACACATACATTAAAGCATATAAATATGATTTGTAACCTATTAATGGGCCTCAAGATTGGAAGAAATCTGGAATTGAACAAGTTATTCCACCGGTTGATAGAGATATGCCTGGAAGGCCTAAGAAAAATCGAAGGAAGCAAAAAAGATGAACAAAAAAAAGTCAAGCCTAGACATGTTAGCAGGATTGGTCTTATTATGACTTGTAAAAGATATGGTGGACAAGGTCATAATAAAAGATCATGTACTATAAACCATGTATTTATAGTTTATATATTCAAATTGTTTTAAAAGTTTAAGTTAATGTTAGATTTTTATAGTATAATTTTCTATTGTAGGACCTTAATATCGATGGGAATTCTTCGATAAGATCACAAAGTACAATCGATTCAAACCCATATCACATTCGTATCAAGGAAAGATAAATGGAAAAGGAAAAGGCATGTGTTATTTCTGATAGATCAATGAGGAAAAAAAGATATGAAGGGATAGGCCTTTACACAAACTTGGGGACTGGAGAGCAGACATTCTATGTAAGAACATTTTAAATAAGTAACAGTATTTTTTTTCGAAAACCTAAATAATGTTTGAATTTTATAATATGTTATCAGTCTGGTACAAGAGTACCAAAGAAAAGGAAAGAAACTGAGGACCATTTGGGCACTCAAGAATCAGTAGCACCAAAAAAGAAGAAATAAATTGTCTGATCGAGTGGGTCTTTTGGTTGTGATGCTTTTTGTTAGGGTATATGTTTTGGGTTGAGCTTCTTTTTGTGTATGGAAAATATCTGCCTAACTTCATATGATATACCTTGCAATAGTAATATATGTTTTTTTTGTGTATGGCAAATATCTGCCTAACTTCATATGATATACCTTACAGCAATAATATATGTTTTTTGTGTATAGCAAATATATGCCTAACTCAAGAATCAATAACATTTCTTTTCGATTATTTTCTGTTTATTCGGTTTAAGCATATTAACTAGCCAATATAATAGAAAACACTAAACACTTAATATTATACATAGCCATTTCTTCTCAATAGGTAACAATCATACACTTGGTATTACACAAACATAAACACTTAATCTTTAACAAAACACCTAAAGTGCTATTGCAAGTACAATTACCACAAAGATACATATGACACACACCATTGAGCAAATACACATGGTCTTTATAAAATTCCTTTTCTTTCTTCATTGTTTTAGATTTTTCCTTCAAGCTCTTAATCTTTGCCTTTAATTCATTGTCATTGTCTTCACTTTGCACACTTCCAATTTCATTAACTTTGCTTTGAACACTTTCACTTTCACTCTCTTCGAACAACACACTATTCCTTTGAGCAGTAGAGGAACAACTTCTAATCTGTCTTCTAAGTCTTGCATTCTCTTTCGTTAAATTTTGCTCACCATCACGTAATTGTCGTAGTAAGTAATTAGCTCGATCTGGCATGCTACCATCATACCATTCAAAATACCTACAACCGTGCTACAATAAGGGGAAAAGGCATATTTGTTATCAATCGATATATGCAACAACATTTTATCATTCAAGCTAAATAATACAAGGTAATTATAAACATATTCTTACTGGAAAATTTGGGCAACCGTAATACCTTCTTCCGGGGTTTAAATCGCTCCATGAAATTTCCCTAGATGCCAATTTATTGCAATAACACTTCTTTGGGTCACCGTCGTAAACGAAATCTCGTCGCGAAAACTAATGATGGTTGGACATGTGAACCTGTCCATTACACAATCTCTCTAATACAACCCAAATAAAAAACAAACAACGTTAATTATTAAATTAATTCGAGTGATATTCACAAATCAATGTTCATTTCGATCTAAAGCAAATAAAAACTTGAATGAAAGATAACTTAATCGAAAAACCATTCGAAACTGGCACATACCCAAAACATTTAACAAAACTAAATCAAAAACCCATTCGAAATTGAGGAGATTTCATGGAGTCGAATGTGAAAGGGGATTTGCGATTTCATGTAATTTATGATTCCATTCAAACAAATCAACTCACCTTCTAAATATACGCTTAATTGATCGGTTTGAGGCTGTTGCTTGAAGGAAAATTCGTTCTCGTAGAGGAGATTTGATGGAGTAGAAATTGAAAGGGGAAATGCGATTAGGGTTTTGGTTTGATTTGTATTTGGGGATACTTGGGTTTGGGGGGAATACCGTTTGAAGCGTATATGTATGCTAAATGCGCGTATAATTTTTTTTTTAAACCTGTACATTTATTTTTGGTTTATTAGCATAATGTTAGGCATACTTATCAAGTAACCTGCCTGGCCTGGTGGAAAGGCCATCTCATTTCACACCCTTGCCCCATGTTCGAACCCCATCCACTGCGTTGTAAGCCTTTCATCCCTTCTATCAAATATGCACCAATGGGAGAGTGACACGTGTCACTTTCCTACTAGTTCACATTTTTTATTTATATTTTATTAAAAAATCAGACGTATAAATTCCACGTCAGTAAAAAAATAATGACATGGAAATGCCACGTCACCATCGATGGCCACATGTGCATGCCACGTCAGATGGACCCGTTGATCGTCAGTTGACTGATGGATTCCATCCAACGGGGGGGACTTATGCCTCATAAACAAACGTTGTGGGTAGAACTGCTCCAAAAAACGATTTGGGCACAAATGCATATAGTGCCAAACGTTAGGGGCATTTGTTTGCATTATGCCAAAGTAAAAAATAGAAGTGTTTATACTACAAATAACTACTTAAAATATATTATTTTTCATCTAGGTATTTAAAATATTTTTAATCAAAATAGGTACTTAAAGTATTTCTTGAAAGTATTTCTTGTAGTCAAAAAAATTGATACAAAATATTAATTAAATAATATTTTATGTACTTAACTGAAAAATACTGAAAACTTCATGGACTTTTTTGACTAAAAAATATTTTAGATACTTCAATAAAAAAATTGATATATTTTAGATACTTATTTATGATATAAGTTAAATGAAAAGTGTCCAACCAGTTATGATGGATAGAAGAATACTAGAGAGGTGGTATCTTTAGAAATTTTATATTTTTATTTTAATTTTAGAATGTTTTTATTTTAATTTTAGAATGTTTTTATTTTTATCAACAATTTAATTTTACATGATTAAAATTTTATTATTTCGTATCTCTTATATTTTTAATATAATTTCTTAAAAGTTTATAATCTAAAATTTTATAATTTCATATATTATATCTTTTCGATATAACTTCAAAAAAAAATTAACTCCAACATAAAATCTTTTTTTCATCACTATTACAACGGATGAAATTTTCAGATTTTATTTTTGAAGAAATCATAA
Source organism: Hibiscus syriacus (assembly GCF_006381635.1). Classification (NCBI taxonomy): domain Eukaryota; kingdom Viridiplantae; phylum Streptophyta; class Magnoliopsida; order Malvales; family Malvaceae; genus Hibiscus; species Hibiscus syriacus. The sequence goes on along the minus strand of NW_024062734.1, from coordinate 150,644 downwards.
GTAAATTTTATTATTATTTTAATTTATAATTTTATATATTTTAAAAATAAATTAATACTCAATTATTTTAGGTTAAAATGTAATTTTATTATTGTAAGAATTAAAAGTTTTGTGACTAAAAAGATTAAAATTGTATTTTTGTTCATGTAGGGGTGAGGGCTATGAGTGTTTATCGAGCGAGTTGATAGTGAGTTGTGCAGTGCTCGATGCATGCTCGTTAAAAAAGTTATTGCTCAACTCGAATCGTTAGTCGTTAAACTCGTTAAAATTTTGCTCAATTCGTGCTCGTTAAAAAACTTGTTGCTCAACTCGACTCGTAGCTCATTAAACTAGTTACTTGTTAAACTCATCATAATTTTTATCTTATTTTTTAACTATAGTTAAAATTTACTAATACTATATAGATTACTAATTTATCATTTTTTTTATAGTAAATTAGTGATTTTTAATATAATATTTTTATGATAATTATTAAAAAATCATTAAAAGAAATCAATCGGTTAATCATGAACTTATCAACTCGAGTTGAATTTTGCTCGACTCAACTTATCAAGGTCTCGAATTGAGCTCAAATTCATATCGAATAAACTCAAATCAAACTTTGACTAAGTCAAGTTTGAGTTGCTCAACAGCTGCTCAACTCATTAACCACCCTTAGTAAGTGCTCTTCTCAATCACCTTGTTTCGTCCCTAACTTCCCGTGTCCTAGAAATTTTATATCGGTTTGTTTGAAGAGAAATTTCTTTTATAAAACATAAAATTTTCTGATAAAGTTATCATTTAAACATATAAATCTTTTTATTTTGAACAGTAAAAATAAATATATAAATCTTAACATATGTTTAATTTGTAAATATTGTCGAGATTTATCATGTCATACACTAGATTTGTGGATTGGTTGGTTTATGAGAATTTGATAATAAATGAACTTTATTATGTTTAAATAATTCATGAATTACATATAAAATGTAAATCGTATGATGTTCTTTAAGAAAATTAAGTTTAGACTTCTTAAATAATGAAGTGAAAATAATCTCTTAAAGTATTTGTAAAATAATCATTTTATTCTTTTTTTTATAGATCTCGAGTGAATATAAAATGATACTTATTCAAAGAATTTCAATCATTTGACAATAAATATTTGTATTCCTATTAATACTCAAATTTAGGGTATCTAGATAGAATAACAAATTTTTTAACCATTAAAATCACTTGATTCATTGTTAATTAACTTTTAAATAATTTAAAATACCCAATTTTTTATCAGTCGTTTATTTCCGTTCCAACAACAGTGTAAAAGAATTTCGTGACTAACAATGGACACACATTCTAATGTGAATATAGCTCTAACCGGTGCATGAGGGCTCGTGAGAGAAGGATTAGTAAGAAGATGATAGACGTCGCATTGTCTCCCTTAACATTCAGTCTTTCGTAGCCTTGACTCCAAGCAATGTTGAGACCTTCTTACACACTCCAAAGCTCTGCCCGTAAAACATTAGTTTTGCTTATATTCTTCTTGATGATTTTATATGAAATAAAACTATACTGATTTTTATATTTCTAGCATTTTTTTCTCCATTAGTTGTAATTATTCGACCGTCCATTTAAGGAAGGTAAGTTATATTAGAAATTTAGAGATATTAATAATTATCAATAAAATATAAAAATTTGTATTTTTAAAAAAGTACGATCGATCCATCATCCCGTTCGATCCATCCTTCTTCTCATTTAATTTGGAATAAACAAAGAAAGGGAAACTCATTTTCATTGATTCGTTTCCCTTCCAATTTCCTTTCTTATATTCTCACGAGGGGCAAAAGAACAAAAAACAAAAGATCAGCAAATAGCAAAACTATTGTCATGTGAACTTATCTTTTCATCACTTATCCAAGCTCAAACAAAATCACACCTTGTAGTTTATACACACTAAAATAAAATTCAGAAAATTCAAAATAGATAAATAAATCAAATTGTGTCTTTTTTTTTTTATAACTTTTGTGGTATAATAAATTTAAAGTATTTACAAAATTAAAAAAAAAATAAATAAATTTTTTACATTTTCATTTTTTTGTACGATATTATATTAATTATTAACTATATCAATATAATTATATTTTTCATACATATAAAATTTTGAATTGTTAATGTATGAAATTGAAATAATAATACTCAAATTATAAAATATTAATTTATTTAATTTTACATTAATTTAAGTATTCTCTCCTCACGTGTGTGTTTTTTATAATATTCCGTGTCCAACGACAAATTCCATAGGGATGGTGGGCTTTTCCCGCGTTTTATTTATTACCACAGGCTGTTTGATAACCGTTTTTCGAATAGTTTTTAGTTTATTTGAGTATAAATAGTTTATTAGTAATTATTTTTTTTAATTTTGTATTTGATAAATATTTTTTGAAAGAGTTTATTGTGTAAAATAAGTTAAAAATAAAGACGTTGAAAAATTCAACGGTTTAAGATCTTATTGTAAAATAAGATGTTAATGTCATATTTAATCTTATTATTTCCATATTATATCCTTACCATAAAACCTAATTTAATGAAATATATTTTAGTGAAATTTAATTTTATTATTCTATTTTTAGTTGTAGATTCTTAAATATTTTAATTAAGAAAATATAACAAACATGAAAGTAGAAAAAATGTAATGTTGATATTTATACAAGGTTAATAGTATGTATTAATCTCATCAGGTTAATATTTATAAATATTAAATTTAAAAATATATTCAAAATTTTAAAAATATTCATTATTTTTTTAAGGATTTTTAATTTCTTGTCAAAAGTATTTTATCCGAATAATTTCACCCCAATAAAAGAATAAAGTATTATAAATATATATATACTTAACAACTAAATGTCATATCCTTATTTATCATTTTACCCATATCAACTATCAGCTAAATTTTATCAAACAATTTTATATAAATAATTAATCAAATCATCGATTAAACCAACTATCACTATTAGTTGTGTGCTAAACACCCCCCAACAACCTTTATATTGTTTATTGTTTTGTTCCTATCAAAGACGCGTATTCCCCATAAACATTGTTCTTAAAAATTTTGGCCATCTTTACTTTAAATTACAATAGATATACAATTTACCAATGAGATTGATTCAAGTGATAAACAACTTATTATCGGTTAAGTAAAGTCTTAAGTTTGAGTCTTTCATAAATATTCGTTGAGAGACTCACCTACCAAAATCAGATGTACAACCCTAATCGGTCCAGATTAATCAAAGCGAAGTCTTATAACTGGAGGGAAAAATGGATATACAATTTTATATGTGATTTTTTTTTTAAATATATAAATTAGACTATCGATAAAAAATTTAAAATTATATAAAAAAATTCAATTTTTAGGAGTATATCACCCCAATACTTTTAGTCCATTCTTGTTTAGAATTTCCATTAAAAAAATTAAATCCCAAAAATTGAAATTCTATTAATCTTTTGGTCATGAACGTAAACATGCACTCACATGCCATTGTTAATGATAAAAATCCTTTTGTTTTTCTTATATCAGTCATTCAAACTTTTGACTTTATTGTCTCTTATATTTTTGTTATATACCATATAAATATGATTTATAGTGAAGTTCTAAAATTTATATTAGAATTTCGGAGAAAATGTATCCAATTATAAGTTTTTGAGTGTACAATGTTTTTTTAAACTAATTTTAAGTATATAATTATTAAAAGTATTTAAAATTTAAAAACAAAATAAGTTCAATTTGGTAGTCTGAGAGGGGATCTTGTCCCATCAACTTTTGTTAAAGTCTTGAAATTAAAAAAATTATTTCTTCGAAATTATATGATTTTATATTTTAATTTCAATCCCATAAAGTTTTAAAATTCACATTAAACCTCTTTATATTTTTCAAAAGAAATCGATTAGTTCTCTAAATTTTTAGAAATTTTCATCAAGACCCATCACTGGCATACCCCTCGTATCATAAGCCCTTCAACATGATATCAATTATTAGACATTTGGTCTCGTGTACGCTAGTCGTTAAAGTTGTAATTGTGTTTTGTATCACAGATTAATCAAATATTAATTTAGTTAAAAAATTATTAAGTTCTTATTTTTTTAAATAAAAATTGTGATTATTATGGACTTTATTTATTTATTTTTGAAATAGGACGTAAGTTTCATTAACCAAAGCACACATAAAAAAACAACAGTGTATGTAATACATAAAGGATAATCATCCATGAAATAGAGAGCAACTAAGGAAACAACAAAGGAGGCAATATCATGAGCCGCAAAGTTAGCAGAACGACGAATGGCACAAACCTGAATATGAGAATGATCACGAAAAATTATTATTAATTTTTAGGATGTCTTCATTTTGGTCACCAAACTTTTAAAATTTACATTACAATCATTAAATTTTTATTTTGTTTCATTACGGTAATTGAAATTGGCCGATGTTACATGTTATATGTTTAAAAATCCTAAAAATCATAAGTTTCTCTTTTAAAATTGGCAGCCGCTCCTCCTCCTTGCACCAACGCCTTTGTTGACGTTCTTTCGATCACCGTTCACAACTATAATCACTGATAACACAAATAAAAAAACACCAAGAATAAGTAACGAAGTAAAGAAAAAAAGAAAAGAAAAACTATTAGTCTTGACCTTGGAGAGTTTTTGATGAAATAAGCGGTTATTAATTAATTTCAACGGTGAGAAGGATCCAACTAAAGTGTTAACATAGTTTGGTTTCAAATTGATCCAACAGTTGAAATTGCCAAATAAAAAAAAAGTTATAACTTTTAATTTTGATTGGGATTTGAAGTTCTCAACCAGTTTGAACTAAAGGAAAGAAAGAGAAGAATATGAGGAGTAGTTCGACGATCTTTTCAATCAAAAACCACCAAACACGTAAATACAACAAGAGGAGGAGCGATTGCCAATTTGGTAGAAAAGTCTAGGGTTTTTTTAGGTTTTTAAAGCGTCATGTTAGTTTTTTTATCAACATCTAACGACAATGACTAGAATAAAATTAATTAAAAATTTAATAATTGTAATGCATGTTTTAAAGGTTGTTGAACAAAGTGAAAGCCCCAAAAAGTTTAGTGACCATCAATTTAATTTATCCTTTTTATAAATATATTTTCGACGTTTTTTTACAAAAAAATGCTCTCAAGTAGGGGTGTTTAAAAAAATTTGAAACCTTTAACCGTAACCATTAATCGATATAACTGTTTTATTTAACATATTAATTAATCGAACCGTTAGTATTAAATAGTTTCAGTTAACCGAACTGCTAAAAATGGTGGTTAACGTTATATTTACAAAATTTGATAAACGGTTAACCGTTAATTAATTAATTTTATAATTATATTTCTAATTTATTATATTTTTACATAATAAATTAATATAATTTTCTATTATTTATAATTTATATATATTTAATAAAATTTGTATACAAATAACTTATATATTTTTTATTATTTTTAAATTTTTTATTTCTTTCAAAATATAGAAGCATACTTACACCAATATAATTATATGTTTATTGTTAGGTACTAAGATATTGGGAGATGTGTATACTTACATCGGTATAAGTATATGTTAAGTGCTACACTTTTTATTTTATTTACTTACACCGATGTAGTATGCGTTAAGTGTTACACTTTTTTGTTTTATTCACTTATATCGGTGTAAGTATTTATTAAGTGATACACTTGTTTATTTTATTCACTTACACCAATATAAGTTTGAGTTAAGTGCTATATTTTTTTGTAGTATGAATTATGAAAAAAAATGACAAATAATTGTAATAGGTTAACCTATAATCGAACCGTTAATAACAGTTAACCATTAGCAGTTAGCCGTTTCTTAATGGTTAGGTTGCGGTTAGAATCATAACCATCTATGAACAACCCTACTCTTAAGTATTACTTTTTTTAAATAAAAAATCCTTTTCCAATAACCCTATGTATAATGTTTTTCTAAGTGGAATTATTAAACACACAAAGAAATGGAAAACTATAGGCATGTATGAACATGGTCAAGCTCTTCTTCCATCCATTATTCTCTAATAAAAGTTCATCTAATCCATAAGTGAACCCTATACGTATAAACAACATTATCTAATGTATAAAAAATAAGGAATAAATAATAATAATGAATCGAATCTCAACTCACGTATGAAAACAACCTTTTTTTTTGGAATACAGAAAATTCAATTTTGTTTTTACTGAGAAACAGGGTTTAGAGAAAGAACAAACAGAGGAAGCTGATCTGCTCCTTTGAATATTTCCAATTTGTCATGACTTTTGAACTGGTGAAAATGTGAGTGGCTGTTTCCCTTTCTTCTTCTGGTTCGAAACTGCACTTCTTGAAGCTGACATTGGACCACAGATAATGTCTGTAACCCATGCGTCTGAAACTACATGACATGAGTAGTTAAACACACTGTTGCTAACCCGTATGTTTATGTATGTATGTGTATGTATGCATGCATGCACTAAGTGCAGATTTTCAGATCCTCCAAAATTAATAAATAAAATGAAGCTGAGTTGTGGTTAAGAACACTGTAAAGAACAAGAAGACGATAGAATATGTTAATTTGTTCGCGTGAAACAACAAACATTCTCTCAATGTGTTGTTGTTGTTGTTGGATTTAGTGTTAAAGTTAATATTCCCATTTCTGAAATAATAATAATAATAAAATGAGTTAGACATTTGACTATGGAAGGATGTTGATCTCAAAGTTTCTATATACTGGCCTTCACGTGCTCCCACATGCAATTGGGTGACTATGGGAAACTACATAGAGTAGATTATTGGTTCAACAACAACAACAAAACCCAATTCCCATATGCAATGGGGTAAGGGGAGGTAGGGTAGTAGGTTGCCCCCAACGCCAGGTTGAGAGTAGCTTCTGTGGAAGACCTCCGGCAGTCAGAAAATCAAAAATATAGATAAAAATGCAATGCATGTATAAAAAATACAAATACATAGTTGAACAATATTCATATGTAGTCATTAATATCCTATGCGCGTCTTTAATGGGAAGTAATCCCTGCAAATAAAACCCTGAGAACAAATCTCTGCATATAGACAGTAACGTTAGACCCGACTAAATTTAAAAGAGGAAACATAAAGAGAATGATACATAGAAGCCAACGATAGCAAGCCCAGTTCTAAGCCTTCATAAATACCAATAACAAACGTATAAAAGTAGAAGTCATGGAAATTACTACAAAGGCATTAAAAGAAGACAGAGATGATACACCCTAATGATGTGACCCACACTACTCGACTACCCTAGTCTTAAGTCTCCATAATTTCCTATCAGAGGTCATGTCCTTGGTAAGGGCTAAATCCATCAAATCAGATCTCAAGCAGTCTTCCCACTTCCGCCTTGGTCGTCCTCTCCTTCTGGCACCGTCGACTGTAATCGACTCTACCCTCCTGACCGCATCCGACGGTAGTCGCCTAAGGACATGCCCAAACCACCGTAGTCTTCCCTCCCTCAATTTTTTGGAAATAGGCACCACCCCAAGGACATCCTAATAGCAGAGTTTGTTGTCATATCCCCAGAGTCCTACCACATATCCATCGAAGCATTCTCATTTCTGCGGCCTCTATCCTCCTTACGTGATTCTTCTTGATTGCCCAACATTCTGATCCATACAACAGCGCTGGTCTTATGGTCATTCTATAAAATTTTCCCTTGAGTTTTAGAGGCACCTTCTTGTCACACAAAACTCCAGTAGCGGCCCTCCACTTTAGCCATCCCGCCTTTATATGGTGTGTAACGTCATCATCTACACCCCTATCTTTATGTATCATAGACCCTAGGTACTTGAAACAATCCTTTGAGGGGAGAACGTGTCCTTCTATGCAGACTTCTTCATCGTTTTGGTTCCCACTAAAGTTTGAACATAAATACTCTGTCTTTTCAATATTGATCCTTAGACCTTTTTCTTCCAAAGTAGTCTTCCAGGTAGCCAGTCTACTATTCAACTCAGATTTTGTTTCAGCAACTAGGACAATGTCGTCAGCGAAAAGCATACACCATGGTACACCGGCTGGTGTCGCACAAAAGATGTCGTCCATAATCAAGGCGAAGATGTAAGGGCTAAGGGCTGACCTCTGGTGGAGTCCGATTTCCACCGGAAATGCCTCTGTGTCGCCAACTGTAGTCCTGAAGAATGTAGTAGATCTACAATACATATCACGAATCTCCCGGATATAAGCAGTTGGGATCCGTCTCGTTTCCAAAGTCTTCCAGATCGTATCGCGGGGAACACTATCATAAGCCTTCTCAAGGTCAATGAACGCCATGTGAAGATCTCTAGAATTTTCCCTATATTTCTCCATAAGCCGTCGAAGTAGATGAATCGCCTCTGTGGTAGACCTGCCTGGCATAAAGCCACATTGGTTTTTCGAAACCCTAGTAACTTGTCTCAACCTTGCCTCTATCACCCTTTCCCATAGCTTCATGGTATGGCTGAGTAGTTTAATACCTCTGTAGTTACCACAACGTCGGGGATCTCCTTTATTCTTATAGATTGGTATCACCGTAGACTCTCTCCACTCCTCTGGCATCTTGGAAGTCTCTAAAATAATATTAAATATGTTGGTCAACCACTTAACTCATCAGGACCGACAGATTTGTCCATTCCCATCTTTCTAAGAGCCATTTTGACTTCCTCAAACCCAATCCTACTTGTAGGGCAGTCATTGGCCGTAGTATGATGGTCGACTGACCCATCCACGGTACTATCTCTACAGGGAGAGGCACTGTCATTAAATAAGCCAAAGAAGTAACTACCCTAAACCCTCTTAATATCATGATCTTTCGCTAAAAGAACACCATTGTTGTCCTTAATAAACCTAATGCTACCTAGATCCTTTTTCCTATTCTCCCTAGATTTTGCAAGCCTGAAGATGTCGTTTTGTCATTCCTTGGTGTCTAATCTCTTGTACATTTCCTCGTATGTCTTATCATTTGCTTTAGCCACCGTTTTCTTAGTTTCCCGCTTTGCCTCCTTGTATCTTTGTTTAGCTGTCGACCTTTATGCGTCGTCATTGCATTGTAGAAACTCCATGAAGCAAGTTTGCTTTGTCTTCACCTTAGTTTGGACTTCGTCGTTCCACCACCACGATTCTTTATATTCCTTGGGCTTCCCTATCGACAACCCTAGGGTGTTTTTGTCCACCTCTCTGATGAAATTTGCCATATTTTTCCATAACAAATCTGCATTATTTGAGTTTGTAGTTCCAAAACCTGTATTAGACAAAACCTTACTCCTAAATTCATCAGCTGTCGCTTCATGTAAGTTCTTCCAAAGGATCCTAGGTTTACCCAGTTTAGCCCTCCTATGAGTGCTCCGCCCGTGGGGTATGCGGAACACCAAAACCAACAATTTGTGTTGTGATGCACATGCCTCTTCAGGGAACACCTTACAGTCAATGCAAGCCCATTGATCCCGATTTCGAACCAGGATGTAGCCGATTTGGGTACAATGTCCCCCGCTATGAAACATAATCAAGTTCGCATCTCTCTTATTAAAAAAGAGTTAGTGACCACCAAATTGTGTGCAACAGCAAATTCAAGCAACGTACGCCCCTCATCGTTCCTGCTACCATAACTAAAACCCCCATGAACACCATCATACCCGTCGGTTGCATTACCTATATGGCCATTGAAGTCTCCCCCTATGAAAACTCTTTAGTCCTCCGGAATGCTCCTAAGTACATCATCTAACTGATCCCAGAAGCAACGTTTCTCCCCTCCCCTAGGCCAACGTGTGGGGCGTACACTGAAAGGACATTCACCACTTCCGCTTCTATAATAACCTTAATCATCATGATCCTATCCCGGTATCTACAAACTTCAACTACATTTTCCTTGAGCCTAGAGGATACCAAGATACCCACCCCATTTCTAGCGTTCTCTATGCTTGAATACCATAACTTGTACCCATTACACTCTTTGGCGCGAGCCCTTTCCACCTAGTCTCCTTTATACACAAAAATCTATTTTTCTATTATTAAGTACGTCGGTCAGCTCCAGCAGCCTAGCATTTAATGAGCCAACATTCAACGAGCAAACTCTAAGTCTAGTCTCCTTGTCACCACTCTGTCGAGCCCTCCCCCTATACGACCCATGTGATCTAAGAGAAGGACATGACCCCAAGTGATCATCTATAACCGAAGCTATGAGGAACTATGAAAAAGGAATCCAAAAAAGACTGAAGATGCACAAATAAAACGCTAGAGAATTGAGGAGTACTAAAAAGCCTATTTGGTTACTTAATAGGATTTTTAGACAAAATTAACACTATCTTACCTAAACTTTAGGCCAACAGCTAGAAATCAATGATTTGATTTAAATCTAATAGAAAATCTATCATACAAAAATTTAACTTTTAAGTAAATATTACTAGAAGAGAACAGATCATAAGTTCAAAAAGTGCTCAGGATTCAATTTCATATAAAACAAAAGTAATTTTCACACTCTTTTTCCAGTAATAATCGCAACTAAAACCAACTCAACTCAATTTAAGCAGAAAAATTTACCGATTTTCACAAATTAACAGCTTCACAAAACTAAATATAGTTCAGATCGAACAAATATCCCTACATAACTAAATCATAAAACTAAAAAATAGGCCCTAAAATAAATATATTTAAAAAGAGACTAAGGAGAAGAGCAAGCCTGGATCCGGTGAGAAGAGAAAGCTCAACTCCAAGGATAGCAGCAAAGGAGTCCAGGACTTCAAGTGAATCGAAGAGTAAAAGAAGCTAAAATGGAAAATCTGGGTTTTGGAAATTGTGTTTCTTTAACGCTATTTCTGCAAACAATAAGCTCGCCCAAAGAGAAATAGAAGCAAAAAATAGGAGGAGATGAGTAGCAAAATTCTGGTTTTCTGGGAACCGACAGTGAAGGGTTGTTTGTGAAGCTAAGGTTTCGAGCTAAAGCTTAAGTGAGATCAGCAGAACAAGGAGAAGATAAACCCCAATGATAAACTAGAAAACAAAAACATAAAAGATTTGAATCAGAGAAATTGAACTGTTATTTCAACAATTTTCGAAAATTGATAACTGAAAATGAAACTGAAAAATCAAATGATAGAGAAAGAGAAAATTATGATCTACCAGCTAGCAGAAAATATAAAGAAAAGGAAAGGGTTTGTAAACAGATCTGAAACACACAAAAGATGAAATTTACAAAAAAATCCCAAACACAAATTAGTACTTCCCAAAACAGAAAACCCAGTGAAAAGAAGAATGAAACGAAGAAGCGGGCAGCGAATGAAGCAAACTAACAAAGGGAAAACAAATAAAGAGGAACAGAGAGATTAAACTTTTTAAAATTTCACTAAAATCATATCCATTTATCACTGTGATGGAGTGAATCTAGTGTTATCCTTAAAAGAAAAAAGAAAAGAAAAGAAAAATGGACGAAAGTTGTGAGTAACTTGCAAAAAAATTAAATATCAAAACAAACAACACATTTTTTTTTGTTAATAAATCAAAATATCATTTTCAATGTTATATAAGATAAATACATGATTAACCAGCATGTAATAAAAAATAGGGCAAAGTATAGTAATGGTCACTGAACTTTTTTAAAGTTTTCATTTAGGTCCCCCAACTTTTAAAACTTGTAATACAGTCCTCCAATATTTAGTCTGTTTGCAATAAGGTCCCCGACGTAACCGGCTGTTTGACGCCGTTACATTTTCGTTAGTACATTTGCAATATGTTCACTGAACTTTTCAGGCGCTTGCATTTAGGTCCCCTAACTTTTAAAACTTGCAACACAATCCTCAATTTCATTCTAAACCCCAAATTCCTTTTCGATCTAAAATTTCCTTTTTCGCTTCCCTCTTCTCATTTCCAGCGTAACTTTTCAGTCGGGGATGCATGAGAAATTCTAATATAACTTTGAATTATGTGGAGGTGTTGACTTCAATAAGGGTCCGTTGAGAGAAGACCTGACCAAGGGACTATCGGGACCATCAAATATTTAAGGTGTAATGTTAGATACAGGTCATCTCAAGTGAAGCATAGATGTTCGATTAAATGCTTGTGAGAAAAAAATGGGGTTAGAAATGCAGAGTTGACAAATACTACTAAGATGAACTAAGTATCATTGTTGAAAGTCACCAACAAAGCTGCAATTATTTTGTATAAATGGCATATAATAATTTCTTCGCTTAATCCTTGTGGTTAAAGATTTTCCAACAGATGATCAAATATAATGAAATCTCAAACAACACATTCACCTCTCAGTATCTTTCGCTCACATGTACTCTCGTTTGGTTTTTGTTCTTCAATTTTCTGCCATGTAAAATTGTAAACCCAAGTAGTGCTCTGTCTTTCAGCTTTTTATTTACAAAGAAAAAATGGAAGAAGAATTGTTGGAACGCAACACCGATTGCATTTATTTCTTAGTCTCTCCCCTCACTTGCAAGAAGGTATTTATTTTCTCTTTTGGGCTATCCGGAAATAATCTTTTCCTCTTTCACACTTTCCCATTTTCAGTTCGCATTGTTTTTTGTTGAAATTTTTATGTTTCTGGAACTGCATGTCAACGATCTGAATATTCAGTGTTAGTTTTAAACCAAAACCATCTAATTTTTTTTCTTAATAAAAACTTTTAGTACTCTTTATGAAAGATATTCAGTCCATCAGAATAGAAGTGAAAGAGAGTCCTAGGCTAAATTTTTTTGATATTCTTGTTTGGGTTTTCTTTAAATCAGGGAATTGGTTGTGAGTATCGACATAGTGAAATCTCCAGGCTGAATCCAAGAGACTACTGGTACTAGTTTACTGGAAATTGTATTGATCCGACCTACTATTTTCGACGTCCTGTGAGCTCGTATTCTTTTTAATAAGTTCATGTTGATTATGGGACTGATATATCGTGAACGAATTGGATTTTTTTACATGTTTTGGAAATTGAGGACTATGTTGCAAGTTTTAAAAGTTGGGGGACCTAAATGCAAGCGCCTGAAAAGTTTAGTGACCATATTGCAAACGTACTAACGGGAGTGTAACGGCCGGTTACGTCGGGACCATATTGCAAACGGATTAAATGTTAAAGGATTATATTGCAAGTTTTAAAAGTTGAAGGACCTAAATGAAAATTTTAGAAAAGTTCAGTGACCATTATTATACTTTACCCTAAAAATACATTGGATTACATAAAAGCGTGATTGATCAAGAACATTTTTTAAAGAATTAAATTTTAAAATAGAACACGATATATCAAATTATCTTTCTTGGATTTAAATTTTAAAATAAATTATTATATGTGCAACGCATCTTAAACTCTAGATTAATATATTTAGACTATGTCACCTTACATCTTGAAAAATCCTGAAAACCTAGTTTTCTCTCAATGATGTATCACTCGTCTCTTTTCTTTTTTCTTTTTGTTAAATGACGGCAACACTAATTTTAATGTTAGTTGTCGACAACCGGTGTTCTTTATTTTGTTTTTTATTTTTATATTATATCTTTATTTTCTTTTGGTTTTTTCTTTTCAATAAGTCTGCCTGTATTGCATGTTTTCGTTTATCTTTATGGCACATTTTCTTATGTTTTTTAGTATTTTTCGGTTCTTTGGTCGTTTTTATTTATCTTTTTTCTAAGTGTTGATTTTAGATCGCCACAACTGATCAAGATAACACTTATCTAATATCTTTTGATCTTCCCTGCTTTGGACCCTCGAATTGGACCCGATTTGTGGCTTTTCACGTTGCTCAAGTCTGATTTGCAGTTTGTTGGTGGTCTTTCAATAGGTTGATCATCTTTTGTGATTCGTTTGCCGATGCGATCAAATCTGTTTGTATCTATCTTTGTTCGAGTTTCTTGATTAGATTTCTTCTTTCCTTATGTAATCCTTATGTGATCTTAAGTTATTAGTTTTGTTTCAATGATTATATGAAATTTTCCTAATCATGTGTTTAATTTACGATTATAATTATAAATCTTTATTGTAATTTGAGATATTTCATATTTTGAATAAAATTAGTTGCTTCTATCAAAAAGAATATATTTAAACTATGTCTTGAAATAAAATTGACCCAAAACTTCTCAATATTTATTATTTAAAGAATCCTTTTAAAAATTTAATTAGAATAAAAGTGACTGAAATATATTCAACTTATTAAAAATATTACAATTGATTCAACTTGATAGTCAAAAATATTATTTGACCTTTATAGATTTATGAACTTCTACACTTAATCGTGTATGAACAATTATTGGATTCGGATAAGACTGTCTATCGGTGTAGATCTTTCTTTATGTGAGATATGAGTTTATCATAGTTATTGGTGTAGTAATTTATTCATGATCAAGATAAACATCGCTGATCAAAAACCAAACACAAAAACCTCAAATCAGTGGACAATTTTAAGTAGCTTCTTCATACAAAAATCAGACTTACCAAGAAATTATATATTAGGGAATGCTTGCATGCACGCACGCGTGGATGCAGCAACAGGAGACACGTCATCAGAACTTTATGATCCTTGATGTCCACATCACACGTATCACTTTGTTCATTTCCAATAGGCCGCATGTCATTATAAGAATAAATATATTTATAAATAAGTTTTTTTTTTTTTGTAATTTGTATCTTATTCAAAATACTTTATGCATACATGTAAAGTTCGAACCAAACTCCAATTTTGTTGATCACAACTAAAATAATATTATGGGAAATGGGTTAATAAGGACATACCAGACTATGCTAACGACAATTCCTCCATCTGTTGTTGATCAAAATGAATATTATTCACCCAATACATATCCCCATTTAAAACTTGCCCAACTCTGAATACAAACATATTCTTTCGATTCCTTTCTTGTCTACTTTCAGTTATGTTTAATTGAGGGAATGTTAAAATAGTACTGCCAATTCATTAAAGAGAATAGCAATTTTCAACCAGGGTAAAAATAAGGGGGAGCTTTCAGTTTTGTCCCATGTACTTTTTGGCTCACCCGCATACCACCATAAAGAATAGCTTTCCAATGACCTGGAACTGAAGCCTGTATGGTCCGAACCTTCTTCTTACTATAAGAAATTAAGACCTGGAATTCTCAACTCCACAATCCTAAACAGATTGGATAAAAGAATCGCCCAACCATACCTGCATGTATTCCGCTACTCGAAAATCTTGGTTCTGAACTCCCTTCTCAAATCATTGAAAGATTAACAAGAAAAAAACATTAGATTAGGAAGGGAAAAGTTGAGTCATCTGTAGACATACATTTTATAACGTTAAAGCTTCTTAAGCATAATCTGGAGGAGAAATACAAAACAGTTCACAACCCAGAGACAACGGATGAGTAAAGAAATGAAAGCAAGTTCTAAAAGCTAGCTGTTCACAACACTAAAGCTTAAAGCCATCACCATCTGTTTGGAGGTGCAACCAAAAGGTTCTGCTGGATTTGTTGCTGCAACGGCAAAAAGAAACTTCGAGTACTACACTAGCTTCCAGATTTTTTCCTTCCTAAAAGAGAACTTCCATAAGCCTTTTGAAGATGGGATGTTTGCATAGATCGGGGTAACACATATAATGGAGTTGGTTTTATTTTGGGTCACGATATGAACGCAACACAAAGACCATCCAGAGAGGTTACTCTTCAACAACATTAACCAATTCATACTCAATGAGTGAAAGATTGTTATCTTCCTTCACAGTGAAATTAGCAGGTTCAGCAACCTCAACACGACCCCACTTGTCCACAGAAAGCCTCATTGATCCTTTAAACATGTCGATTTTTGCATTGCGAAGAGTTATGGTAGTCCCCTCTTTCATCAAGTCCACTGCCAAAAAAAAAACGAAAAAGACAATGTTAGTTGTAAATAAAACTATGACATTCCAACAAAGAAAAGCATGATCGTTACTTTCCCCATCTGATTTAGGAAACAAATTCATAACCACTATCAAGGAAATACTGAAATGATCAAGGAAACAAATTCATAACCAATATCAAGTAAGATATCATAGAAGAAATTTCACTCCCAGTATGGTTAATTTGGTTCCCCGTGCATGTGTTTAAATGAGCTTAGTAGTTTCAGTCCTTCAAAGGCAGTAAGACAGAGCATTTTACAGACCTGTAATATTGCAACAGCACCTGGCAACTGGTCAAATGAACTTAGTTGGAGGATCAACAATTTCAGAGGGATGTCCAGTCTTACTTAGGTTACCTTGAACCGGTGTATCATATTCAGAAGCAAGGCAACTCTAGAAGACAATCTGGAAAATCAAAGTCTCCAGGAACTACATTCCTACATATTGTAGTAGCTATTTGATTTATTGTTCGTTCTCCGTCTCCTATTCTTATGACATGTGGACAAGATGGGATATATTCAGCAATGTTAAGAGTTTTAGTAGCTGTTTCTGGGTGAATGTCCAGCTTGTATAACTTTCGTAGCAGATATATTCAGCCAAGTTAAGAGCTTTAGTAACTGTTTCTGGGTGAATGACCAGCTTGTATAACTTTGCAACAGATTATTCTGCCTTCTTTGGATATCAAAATAAAATTCAAGCACAAAAAAAAATCCATCTCACTTCAAATTAATCTAGAAATAAGGGTTTTGCATCAGTACGAAACACAAAATTAATGAATTCAGTCATCAGCTATAAGCAGCAGAATGCACTTGAACACCTATAACATTATCTCTTTGAGATCAACAATACACAATAATAATATAATAGATGCCATGCAATATTTGGAATCGTTAGAAGTAGACGGAAATTTAACACTAAAACTTATTACATGCTACAAAATATAAACAGCATAGAAGCCCCAGCCAAGTGCAAATACTCAAAACTGTTGGAAAATAGGCCCTAGAGCCAATCATATTGGATATGGCATATTATATTAATAATGCAATCTAATCGCTAACTGAAGTGATCAAGTCTTTCCTTTATGTTAGTGGCATTACCGATTGTCAAGTGTCATGTGCCACTAATTGGATGAGCTGATGAGACAATGGCTTTGCAAGGAATTGTAATAGGTTACAATTATGGGATCCTTATGAATTAAAGCTGTTAACATTCATAAACATTGAATTGTGGAAACAAAGCATCAACAATGATCAAAGACTAGCCTACGTTAAATCTGTAAGCAATAGCATGTGATGAATGCAACTTATCTACATTGAAGAACGGAGATACTTGGAGATGACATATGGGTGATTAGAAAACATGTCCATCAAACATTGCTTGCTAGGAGAACCCAATTTGGCATGGGTACTCAAGTGTCTATGAAGATATATGTCCTTGTCATTTCAAAAGCAACAACTAGCATTCATTCCATTACCAGAAACTATAAACAACCATAATCACAGATTAATTTTATTGAAGGAATTTGGCCACACTCAATCTTTACTTCTATCCTTCAACAAGGCAATGAAAAAAATACGTTTTTACATAAAATACAAAGCATCTAACCAATGCCTGCATTATTTGTCTAAAAGAGAAGGGAATACAATACAAAAAATGACCAGAGACGAAAAATTTCACACCAAAATGCCAAAAAAAAAAAGAAAGAAAGAAAGAAACTAAATGCGACATTGTAAGATGCATGACAGGTGAAACCTCTAGTAACAACAAAAGTACAAATATTACACAAATTATAAGAATATACCTTGTTCATTTCTAGCTGTAAAGATAATCATTCCGGTTTCATCTCCTACCAAGCATTCAGCAATTCGCATTTGGCGAACCTGAGGGCCATCTGCACGACCCTTCTGCAATACCATCTTTGTACTGACAACCTTGACAGTAAGGGTGTGACCACTAGTGCCAGGGCAAAGTTGGTCCACCTTAGTGAAAACAGGTTTCCTCAATGACCTTGATTCCGCCATTTCAATACCTTCAAAAACAAGTACAGAGATATTTACCATCAGCAAATCGACAAGATGAACCAGCTTTGAAAAAGCTGTGCAGAATCAGTGCAGATGATTCGCTACTTTCCACATTTAAAAAAAATCAAATGGTGAAACGAAATGATTTGAAACTTCAATTGGTTTTTTAACAAAATTCAAGACCCAAGCAGTTCCTCAATAAATAAAAAGGCAGTCAATTTTAGCTTCCAAAGGTTTTGATCTAATCAACTTTAACTTCCAACAATAATAAAATATTAGCTTAAT
Source organism: Hibiscus syriacus (assembly GCF_006381635.1). Lineage (NCBI taxonomy): Eukaryota > Viridiplantae > Streptophyta > Magnoliopsida > Malvales > Malvaceae > Hibiscus > Hibiscus syriacus. Next base: position 132,478 of record NW_024062734.1, on the reverse strand, counting down.
CATATTAAAAAAAATACAGATAGACCAGTAATATCCCTAACTTTACCCTAAAATTACAGATTCGATAGAAAACAGACAGATCAGAGAATATAATCAATCAAATATAACGAACTGGAGTACTTTGGTTCTCATCTATGATAATTTAACAATATCGAAACGAGTGATAAAACTTTCAAATGAAATAAAAAACGAAAGAAAACAACAATTTGCAATTTGGCTAAAAAAAAGAGAACAAATTAAAAAGAATAGTTCGAGAATTAAAGGAATTAGGGTTTTCGAAGTTACCGATTAGGAGAGCGAAAGATAATAGGGATTCGAGAGAGTGATTAGAGAGAAAGAGCGAGAGAGATCTGGTGTGGGAAACGGCACTTAGCAGTTTACACAATCAAAGTCGGCTACAAGTTCACTAAAGTCTAGGATAAACTACAACCATGGTACTAAATTCTAGATGAATTTTTATATTGGTCATTAATGTTTCAAAACGTATGTTTTGGTCACAATGGCTTGAAGAGGTTTTACTGGCTGGCTGTCGTGTTTCCTCGTGTTGTTTTACTGGTTGTTTGTTACATGTTAACCCTAAAATATAATACCCACAGTGGAAAGGTTTTGTGGTATAATCAGACAAGAGAGGTAGGAAGTTAAATTAGTGCTAGTAATGGATTGAAAAATAAAATTTTAGAATACATAAATAGTAAAAAGATAACAAACAAAAAATAAATAAATTTTAGAGTGAATAATATAACTTATGATTAATAAAAAAATACCTAAAATATATCATTTTTCTCATTTTTGATGTATAAAATATTTTTCTTTCAATTTAGGTACCCAACATTATAAATGTTACCATTCTAAGTTTCTTGACCATAATGGTAATTAAAAAACTTTGTTAAGTGACACATGTCATAGTTATATAAATTTGAAAATTTTATTTTAAATAAAAAATAAAAAATATTTTTTTATAAAATCCTCAAAATTTTGAAAATCTATAAAAAAAAATCCCAAAAACTTTCAAAATCTTAATTTCAATCTATGTACCCATGGTATCCGATGTCATTGTCACCATCGTCGTCGATCAAACCTACACTCAATCAAAGTTCCACTGATGACATAGGCATCCGACTACATAACCGTCTGAAGAACCCTCAAATGATGAACAATAATCTCAAAATTGCAAAATTGAAGCGACTTGACGATAGCCACTGTGACAAGAGCGACAACGACTGACAAGAGAGATGGCAAGAATGACATCAACGCTGATGGTCGTGGCCAGGAAGGAAAAATTAGGGTTAGAGTTAGGGATTTGGAGATGGTTTAAGAGATACTTTTAGGAATTTGGATTTTTTTAGCAACTTTAGTGAAATTAAAGTTTTTTAAATATAATAATTTTTTGATTTTTTTAAATTACATTTTTAAAATTATACGACATTGTTATTGAACGAAAAATTTTAACAGTCGTTATAGTCAAGACAATTAAAATGATAACATTTATAATGTTGGACACCTAAATTAATCAAAAGTACTTTAGATACTTAGCTAAGAAAAAAATATAATTTAAATATTTTTGTATTAAACTTATAAATTATATTTTAGAAAAAAAGAAAAAGAAAAAATTAATGATAAGATAATATTTGTGTTATAAATCTAGAATAAATATAAGATAATATTTGTTTAAAAAATTTTAATCAATATGATCAAATTTGAAATCTTTAAACATAATAACAAGTCATTTAACTATTGAATGCTTGATTCATGTTAGAATAAGGTGAATGACCTCGTAAATAAAAAAATATCGTTTAGTTATTTTTATTAATATAACGAGGAAGGAAAAGTTTAAGCAGTTGGGATAGTTTACTTAAATCTTTTTTCACAAAAAAAATTAATGATTTATCGATCGATTTGATGTTACTGTTTTATATTGGATGATTCTTTTACGTTTGATGAATAGTAATAAACATTACTAACGATGAATATCATTAATTTAATTTATAAAAATTTAAATTCTAAAATATTTAATATATAATTATAAATTAGTTAAAATTTAAAGATAAATTATTTAAAATAAATGTTAAATGTACCAGTGACCACTTAACTACTGTCTCTTTACATTTTGACCAATATTTTTGAAATTTTTTCAATCATGTCACTCAATTATTTAAATGCATTCAATTAAGCCACTTGTAGTAAACTAATGTGACAGTTAAAATATTTAATATAATTACATATTTAGTCACTGTCACTTATATATTCTATCAATTTGATATTAATTTTAATTAATTAAAATAAACTTAACCCTTAAATCTTTTATTTTAAAAGATTTTAAAAATTACGACATATTCTATATTTATAACAAAACAAAATTTTTACTAGAAATTTCATTTATGGTTCTCAGAAGCATCCAATATTCCTTCAAAATCTTAAAAATTCATCTCATGCCATAAACTTTTATGTTAATCTTTACTAAAAGTTTATACCGATAAGATTCTCAGTGGATTTAGCATGAAAAATTTTGCACTAAGATATTAACTTATATTAAAAGGCTGATAAATTAGTTTGCTTTAAATTTAATATAATAAATTATTGCTTGAGTTATTCAATTTTTTTAGAAAAAAGGTTTTGTTATAAATTTTGTTTTGTTATAAATATAGAATATGTCGTAACTTTTACAATTAAAATAAATTAAAATAAAAAGTTGAATTTTGGATCATTACACATGATATCATTCGATTTGAGGGTTTAATTTATTTTAATTTATAAAAAGTATGACCAAATTGATATAATATATAAGTAACAATGATCAAATGTGTAATTATATCAAATATTTTAACTACCACATCAGCTTATCCGTTAAATATTAACAGCAAGTAACTTAACTAAATGCATTTAAATAATTGAGTGATCTTATTGACAATATTTCAAAAATATTAGTCAAAATGAAAGAGACAATAGTTAGGTGGTAACTGTTATTTTTTACCATTTATTTTAAATAATTTATCTTTAAATTTTTGATTAATTTATAATTATATACAAATCTTTTAAAATTTAAATTTTTGTATATTAAATTAATGATCAACATTAATAATATTTATTTTGAGCGATATAAAATTTTCCTATACAAATACCCAGAGTTTTCTTAATTTTTAAAATTTTAAATTACATTTGAGTACTCAGTTTTTTAAATATTACAGTGTTATCAACACAATAAAATCTCAATTACGGATCAATCAATCATCGTGACCGGTGTTGATTGATGAGAAAACTCTAGCACTTTCTAAGTTTTTGTACTGCTTTCGGATTTTAAAAAATTATTGTGGTTCTCATTTTCAAGGCAAAAAAAGAGGAACATTTATTTGTAAGAGATATCGGGAAAAGGAGATAAGCCATTGTGTCCGACCCTCGAGGGGATTTGGGAAAGAAAGAAAGAAAGAAAGAAAGAAAGAAAGAAAGAAGATGAGAGCCACACTTCCGACACTAAATCCCCAGTCCTTCCTTTCTCCTCCGCCACTTTCTTTCAAACCCTCATTAGCTTTCCCGGAAACCAAAAGGAAATCACCGAGCACCACCTTATTCCCAAAGGGCACTTCATCGCCTTCTTTCGCTCGATTTCCACTAAGGGTCAGTGCGAGTTCTCAAGCCGCTTCTGCAACTGAATCAGCCAAAACGACGGCCGTGGCCAGCGAAATGAAGGCTTGGGTGTACGGGGAATACGGTGGTGTCGATGTTTTGAAGTTTGATGAGAAAGTGGCCGTTCCAGAAGTGAAGGAAGATCAGGTGTTGATTAAAGTGGTCGCTGCTGCTCTTAACCCTGTTGATGCCAAGAGAAGGCAGGGCAAGTTTCAGGCTACCGATTCTCCTCTTCCGGTAATTTTTTTTAACTTCAGTTTTGCGTGCAAGTTTCCGTTTGGATTGAAGTTTTCTGCTTACTGGTTTTCCATTGAAACGACCAAGATTTTTTTGTAAAATTTCTCCAACTTTGATAGTAATCTTATTACAATGACAGAGATATGATTTAAAGCCAGTTGTGTTCCGTGGCTTTCGTAGTTCAGTTGATAGTAATCTTGAGTTCGACTCTCAATGAAAGCAAATTTTATGGATGTGAATCCCTTTTTGACTTGGTTTTGCTATAGACTGTTCCAGGCTATGATGTTGCTGGTGTGGTGGTAAAGGTTGGGAGTCAAGTGAAGGAGCTGAAGGAAGGAGATGAAGTGTACGGAGACATAAATGAGAATGCATTAGAAGGGCCTAAACAGTTTGGTTCCCTTGCTGAGTACACTGCAGTTGAAGAGAAGCTGCTGGCATTAAAGCCCAAAAATCTCGATTTTGCCCAAGCTGCTGGCCTCCCTCTTGCTATCGAAACTGCCTACGAGGGTCTCGAGAGGACCGGCTTTTCTGCCGGTAAATCCATTCTTGTTCTGAATGGTGCTGGTGGTGTTGGAAGCTTAGTGATTCAGGTATGGCATCCCGATTTCGTTTGAAACTTGCCTCTTCTGCAATAAATTTGATACTTGCCTTGAAAGTTTTGAATTATGCTTTTAAGTTACTAGCTTCTTACATTATGCCTGTGCATTCTAGCGTTTTGACATATTTCTCTTCCCATTTGTGCAGTTAGCAAAACAAGTATTCGGTGCTTCGAAAGTTGCAGCAACTTCGAGTACCGGAAAACTGGAGTTGCTAAAGAGCTTAGGTGCCGACTTGGCTATCGATTACACAAAGGAGAACTTCGAAGATTTGCCAGAAAAATTCGATGTAGTCTTTGATGCCGTTGGTAAGATAGTAATGTTCTTCCTAAATATGTATGGTCATTATCTTCAGTTATTTGGGGGCCTTTGTAAATATAACGAGTATATACATGATTACTTCAGTGCATTTTGGTGGCAGTAGTTTGCATATTTGATTGTTTCATCTTGGTTACAGGACAATGTGATAAGGCAGTAAAGGCAGTAAAAGAAGGCGGTAGCGTCGTGGCCCTAACCGGCACTGTCATGCCGCCCGGTTTTAGATTCGTTGTTACTTCTAATGGGGAGGTTCTCAAGAAACTGAATACGTATATAGAGAGTGGGAAAGTGAAGCCTGTTGTTGACCCCAAGGGGCCATTCCCATTCCCTCAAGTCGCCGAGGCTTTCTCATACATAGAAACAAACCGAGCGACCGGAAAGGTAGTTATATACCCGATTCCATAAACAAAACAGAGGAAGGGAAACAGCCATTTTCTAGTGCAAGCTGCGATTCCTCTTAATAGTTTAGAACCAATGTAAGTCCATGAATACTACGAATTTGTAATGAGATTTTGCCAGCTGCTTTTCGTATGTTTTCGTTGGTGTTCGGCAGATTTCTCGTAATGATTAAAGCATGAAATGTTCTAGTCCAGGTAACGATGTCAAAGCTGTGCAATTTACGTTAATCGTATCTCCAATGAGACCCTCTTTGAGTTTTTACCAATCACCGACGTCCCTTGTTCTTCATACTGTCGGTCTTTAAACATGTTCGTGTCAATTTTTTCGTCAATTATATTTATGTATGACGATCAGGTTTATTTACCTTATTGATCTATAAATAACTACTATCATTCTAAGTTGATGCTAATATGAAAAGCTGACACTATAATTAAGAGAGGATATATAAACTCCCATGTGAAATGGAAGAGATTCATCATCTTCTTTACATTAGTTTTTATTTTTTTCATAGAAGCATCTAGCGTAATTTTTTTATTAAATCGAAAGGGATAAATAGTTGAAAACGCCATAACTATATTTCTCCTATCAGCACTTATATACCCATAATTTTATATACCCTTAACTTATTTTATGTTATGAAATGCAATAAATTTATGCATTATTGATGAACGATAGTGAAGGGATGAATAGGTGATTCTGTGAAATCGTCAAATGACAAGGATATAATTTTTTTATTAATCTATAGTAATTATAAAGTAATATTATTCTAAAGATTTTCAGTAATTTGTGTCTAGTACTCTAATCTAACACTTCTAAAAGTAACATATATCTTTTTAACTACTAAGATAATTTGGTTCGTGTAAAGATAAACCCTATAATGAGGAAAATGGGTCCATTGTTGCCGGTGGTAGCTTGGTCCATTGTTGCCGGTGGTAGCTTGGTAGTCCAACAAATGTGTGGAAACAAAAGATTAAAACAAGAGAGATGCGTTTTTGCTTTTGTTTTTTATAGAGCCATGCAATGCAAATGCGTGTGATGTGATCCTTCCACGTTCAGGCAATAGCTACCACCTGTCCTTGCCTTGTATGGACTATCTCCAATACTTCAGGTGCTGTCGCCTGTCCATTGATATATTATCGAATTATTGTGGATGGTTTAAAAATATGATTGAACCAATTTCAATCCTAAATAAAAGTAGAGATACGGAATTTATTTAGCTCTTTCAGGAAGAAGGGTTCAATTTAAGCTCATCACCACCACTCACTTTGGTGAGACTTCCTTGGTGTAAGTGAGTTAATCCCTCACATGGTGTCTAAGCAGCGGGGGATGTAGGTGTTGCCCTGGGCGGACTCATTCTTTCTTTAAATTTGTTTTTTATATTAATTGTTTATTTTATTGATGATGTCTACTAAAATTTTATTTGTATTTATTCTTTTACAAAAAAAAATGTGTTACTAATATATAGTGTTCATCCTCTAAATATTCTAAATCTGTCATTGTGTTTAAGTGTCTAAGTATAACATTAAGTCGATAATATTTTAAGAGGATATTTGGGGATGGTCGGGATTAACAAATCCTATATCATACGTAATTGACATGAGGGATTGAGCTCTAACTTTTATCAATTCTTATAAGATACGATACTCAAAATCTATTATGCTGCTTTTAGGATTGTGAGATTATGCTTGTGTAAAAGGAACACTCAAAAACGATTGTTGGATTAGTCTTGTGCAGGGATGTAACCAAGAGGTTAGAGAGGGGTGGTTGGGGACGATCGCCTCCTTAAAAATTTTAAATTCATATATATTTTAGATATTTCTACTAAAAATATGTTTTATCCCTTTTAACATTTTATAAATTCTCTTTTATTTAAAATTCTATAAGTTGATTCTCTAACATAAAATCCTCTATTCGTCTCTAGTAGTTGTGTGGCATATCGTGCGAGCATTCCAAAGATGGTACAATGCACTAGAGTAATGCCTTGAAGCTGGTGTTGAGTAGGCTGTCGAGTGTGGCCAATGAGCGGCTTTATTGGGTGGCGTGATTCTACTGAGTAATGCCTTGGGTTCGTGAGCGATGTGCACTTGTGGATATGGTGTTAGGTCCGTGGCACTTGGGCTTCTTGCGGGCTGAATGCCAATAGTGGGATGAGAATAGTGCAAAAGCTTGTTCCCTTGCCCTGTTCTCAGATATTTAATCAACACAAACTGGAGAAAACACTGCTCCATTATGCTTAAGATTCCCTTTCAAGGAGCACACATCAAACGCCACTTTTTTTACACAGAAAATTATCCAAAATGAACCGAAACGACACAGATACGAACTTCTATTATTCTCTAATAGAGCTTTTGATTAGTAAAAAAACACATGGTGAAACTGCTCATTCTGCTGCTAAAGTGGGTGAAATCTGGAAATCTGGAAATCCAGATTCCAGAGACTAAATTTCCCATCGACGAAATCGTAATGTGCACCTTTCAAGGCCACAGATTTGTTCACCACTGCTTCTCTCACGAATGGATATGTCAATAGGTTCCCCAGGGATACATTCACTGCCTCCTGCATTTTAGGTTTAATATCACACATTCAACGTTTTAGTTTAGAAACAGAAAATTATATAATTCGTCATTATTATTACCTTCTCGCAATTGTTGCATTGCTCGGAGAAACTCAGCTCGTTACTTTCTGATTTCACTTTGGTCTTTGCTGGTGCACAGATGCTAACCCAATTTTCTATGAAATCGCTGCATTTTCCGTAATTCATGTTAGAAATCAAACTTGATTTCTAAATATTGAAAAGTTATTAAGGTGATCCCACACAAATATTATAAAATTGCAAGTTACAATATACTTAATTATTAAGCAAAGTTCAAGGCGGCAGAATGTTGTAGCATAGTTGAAAAGTCAAAATATGGATGAATTGGCAAGCTTGGCAATTAAGGAAAAGAGTTTTGGCAAGACAAGCAAAGTTTGTTTTGATATAAACATGTTCACGTGAAGGATTAAAAAGGCGGCATCTATAATACTTAATTATTAAGGAGTTCAAGTCTTAGGCGGTTTATTACATATCTATATATATATGGGTATTTAGCTTAATATGGAATATGTAATACAAATGAGATAAAATATGGTTGAAAGCTTAAAAAAGCTAGAGAGAATTTGAGAGAGTTTAGCAAAGCTTAGAATAGCAAGGTTGTGTTTGTAAACTAGCCGCAGCTAGTATTGCAGTGTTGTAATATTAGGGTAATGTCAATGTAACGTATTTTACCTCGTATCAATAGTAATTTCGAGTTTTATAAATTACCAAGAGCTCACCTACGCTTCCAAAAAGTGGTATCAGAGCTTGGTTCGAATTTAACGTGGTTGAGAAGATGACCAATATGATTCAACAATAAATCCCGAGATTGACAAAGACGAATTATGACAATTGGAGCATTCAAATGAAGGTGTTACTAGACTCCCAAGATTGTTGGAATATTATCGAGGATAGTTATACCGAGCCTGAAAATGCAGCAGCAGAAGCAGCCCTGGCCAATGAAGAAAAGAAGGTATTGAATGAATCCCGAAAAAAGATAAAAGAGCGTTGTTCTTTATTTTTCAAGGAGTAGACGAATATAACTTTGAAAAAATTTCTGATGTGAAGACCGCAAAACAAACATTGGAGATTTTGCAAAAATCTCTACAAGGTACCGAAAAAGCAAAGAAGGTACGTTTACAAACTCTTAGAGCTGTGTAACATCCGCAATGCCGGGTTAGTGACCAAATTGTAAAGTTTTAGAATTTGGTGACTAAAGTAGAAGAATGAAAGAATTCAATGATTATTTGAATATATATATTGAAGGTTATTTGGTAATTATTAAAGGAAATTAAGGGTATTATGGTCATTTGACCAGAAAGATTTTTATAATTTTTTTTAAGGTAATATAAACGTGGGACATTTGAGAAGCATCCAGAGTTCTCTGCTCCTTTCTTCTTCTTCATACGTGGGAGAGCAAGGCAAAGGTAAGTTTAATTTCAGTTGGTTAATTCTTAAGTTTTAAGCTTAGTTTTGATTCTTTGGGTATTAAATAAGCTTAAGGAAAGCTTATATGGGATTTAAACAATAAGATAAAAGAATTATGAAGGAATTTGCAATATGAGTTTTAAGATGAAATTTTGATATGGTATGGTTGTTGAAGTTTTAGGGATGAATTTGACTTGTCATCAATCTAATTAAGAAGTATGAAGTGTTAGAATTGGAATTAGAACACATTGAAAATTTGGTATGATTTTTGAATCTCATATGGAAGATAGGATTTTGAGGTTTAAGATGAAATAAATGAATATAGATTGGTTTAAGTATGTGTACTAGAGTTAAGAATGAAAAGGGGATGATATATGAAGTGTTTGAGTGGAAATGAAGTAATTTTCGGGTTGAAAATATGATTTCTGGGCAAAGGGAATCGGTACCCATTCAAGGGGAACCGATACCCCTTCAAACGAACAACATTTCCAGAATGTCTGTAGGGAATCGATACCCCCATAGTAGGGAACCGATTCCCCCCTAAAGGAAAATGTTAATATTGGTTTAATAAGTTCGTTTAAGTTGCTAGTATCCAATTAAAAGGTGTAGGTATCTAATAATTGTCTTAAAATGTATAATTATGTAGATTCAGAGCCTAAACGAGTTCCGGAATCATTGACAAGTAAGATCGATAAAAAGGGAAGATAAGAGATTGAAATGGACTAGTGAGGCCAGGTGAGTGCATATTAATTCATTTATGGTGCTAAATGGAAACAAGACTTGTGACAAGTCTATTTCCTATGTTTAATGCATGAATATATGATTATATGTATATGCATGACATAAATTATATGTATGCATGATTATATGTGTTAACATGCTTTTGAATGAATGATATGAAAAGTGAGATAAACAAAGTATGGTTGATATAGGGTAATATAAGAATAGCTCATAAGGTTATATGCATAGGTAATATAAGTTATAAGATGAGAATATATAGGAATATCAAATAAGTTATGAGATAAGTTATGTGACATGATCTATATATATGAGTTTTTGTGATATAAAAGTGTATAAGTGAAATAACATGATAGGTGATAAAACCGTAAGCCTATATGACTATGTGTTATATGTTACATGATATGACATGCAAGTTACATGAACAAATGAGAAATGGTATAAGTCATATGAAACGATCTACGTGAATACATGCACTTGTGATACATGTGATATGAGATATATGGTTACACATACATGTGGTATGTGATAGAAAAGAAATAACAAGTGATATGAAATTGAATTAAGTAAACAGAATAGATTATATATATATAAAGAAATAATAGAAGTGAGATGTGTTTATAAGTCTGACATAGATGAATATGAATATGAATTATAAGAGTGCTATATGATTTATATTAGGATAAATCTTGAGAATATATATATATATATGTCTAAGAGAAGGCATAAGATTAAGATATAAGCAATGTGACTATAAGTATATATGTGCTCTAAGTGATATGACTTATAGATATTTCTATTATAATGTTACATAATATGTTATGTATGTTAAATGAATTATGTGATGGTATAAGAAATGATATGAAATATATATGTGAAAACAAGTATATGTTATGAGATAAGACCTATGACTATAAGCTACGTGAAAGTGTTCTAGGTGTTTTTATATATTACATGAAGTATATGATCTTATGTGAACAAGATATGATAAGTATGTTTACATGAATAAAGGTGATTGGGTGAGAAATGATAGAAATTATATGAAAACATGACATATGTGACATGTGAATTATATGGAAATGATCTACGTGTAAGTGAACTACGTGACTATGTGATAATATGAAAAGAAGCTATGTGATACGTGATATGTGAAAGTGAAATGTACATGTGAATATGTGAAGTGATATGAATATAATGCCCATGTTATATGATACGAGAGCTATAGGTATAGTTGGCATGCCAAGAGTCGAGGGTTTACCTATGTCTTTCGAGACATATGGACAGTTTACCGAGGATCTTTATGACCTCTGGACAGTTACCGAGGATCTTTATGACCTCTGGACAGTTACCGAGGATCTTTATGACCTCTGGATAGTTACCGGGGTCTTTGTGACCTCTGGATAGGTCCTTCGGGACATTTATATGAGCTGTGGTGACAGTATAGTGGTGCACAACCTCAATAGACTCGCATATCTACAGTTCTCACAAGTGCACATGGGCTAATAAGAGATAACATGGAATGTAATGTATAAGATATATGTGATGTATATACTTATGGTGATATGTCATGTGTTGCTTGAATTATAATGATGTTGATAAAGATAATAATATACATGGGCAATGCAATTGGAAGACAAACGAAAAGTGAAAGTAATACAAGAAGATATGTTGCGTGTGTGTATGACATGATTATATATATTGTTATCATGCAATAGATACATGCATATTGAAATGTCATGATTCAATGGTATGAATGCACGTTCATGAATTTATTGTTATATGTTTAATTATTGCCTCACTAAGTCAACGACTTAGCGTGTGATTGTTTCACACGTAGGTTTCGAGAAGAATAAAGAGTAATGTGGAGCAAGACAGGTCAGTTCTCCTTACCAAATGTCAGATCAGAAAATGTATGTACTGTTTACAGAGTGTAGTTGGCATGTAGTCTAAAGATATAAATGGTATGAACTCTGATATCTGTTGTAAACGTTTTGAAATAATTTAAATGTTATCAAAGTTTTTAAATTACTCACTATTTTATACGAATAAATGTTTGAAAAGTCAATGTGACACTTCGGACTCGTATCCGGGTCGGATACGGGTTGGGGGTGTTACAAGCTGAGTTTGAGAAGTTAAAAATGAAAAATACAGAAACCATCGATGATTATATTAGCCGTGTGAAAGCGGTCGTAAATGAAATGAAAAGAAATTGCGAATCACTCGACGAGGTTAGAGTGATGGAAAAAATTTTGCGGTCATTAACAAGAAAATTCGATTACGTCGTTGTGACAATCGAAGAATCGAAAGATTTATCTCAAATATCGATCGATGAGCTTGTGGGTTCACTTCAAGCCCATGAGTAGAAAATGAAACAAAATGAAGATTCTGAAAATTTGGAGCAAGTTCTACAAAGCAAGATGAATGTCAACGAAGGAGAAGCTAGTAGCAGCTACACACGAGGCTGAGAAAATCGTGGTGGTTATCGTGGAAGATAAAGCGAAGGACGAGGAACTCGTGGACGTGGTGGTTGATCATATGACACTGATCAAATAAGTGAAAACAATCCAATATCATGTCATGGAAGAGGATTCAGAGGCCGAGGTAGAGGCAGATATCAACAAGGAAATAAATCTCAGGTACAATGTTATAATTGCAATAAGTATGGTCATTATAGTTATGAGTGTAGACATGCTCCTAAACTAGAAGAAAGAAATAACGTAGCAGCAGCTGAAGAAGAAAAAATTGAAAAATCTCATGTATTCCTCACTTATAAAGGAAATGAAGAATTCAAGAAAAATATTTGGTATCTTGATAATTGTGCCAGTAACCATATGTGTGGACAAAAGGAACTGTTTGTGAAATTAGATGAAATAATCCATGGGCGAGTAACTTTCGGAGATGACTCGCATACAGAACTAAAAGGAAAAGGCGAAGTCATGATTACTCAGAGAAATGAAGAAAAGAAATACATTTCAGATGTTTATTATGTACCTACTTTGAAAAGCAATATCATCAGTCTTGTTCAACTCCTGAAAAATGATATGAAGTGCAGATGAAGAATCACTCGCTTGCCATCAAAAATAAAGAAGGAGAATTGATAGCCCAAGTTGATATGACTCGAAATCGTCTCTTTACAATTGATATCGAGTCGGGAGAAGTCAAGTGCATGAAGACCGCGATCAAAGATGATTCATGGCTATGGCATCTAAGATATGGACATCTTGGATTTTTTGGTTTGAAGTTGTTATAAAAAAACAAGTATGGTGAAAGGACTACCAGAGATCAACTCTCCAAATCAATTATGTGAGGCTTGCATCAAAAGAAAGCAAAATAGACAAAGCTTTTGAAGTTGGTAGGTCCTGGCGTGCCCGAAGATCGCTGGAGATAGTACATTCAGATATAACCGGTTCTTTTGATATACCATCGCTTGACGGTAACAGAAAAGTCAGAAGCGCTGGAAAAATTGAAAGAAATTAAAGTAATGGCAGAAAAGCAAAGCAGTCAATATTTGAAGATACTCAGATCAGATAGAGGAGGCGAATAAATATCGAAGTTATTTGAAGAATTATGTAAAGAGCAAGGTATCATCCATCAGTTGACAGTTAGATACACACCACAACAAAATGGAGTTGCAGAAAGAAAGAACCGCACAATCCTGGACATGGCAAGAAGCATGATAAAAGGTAAACAACTACCGAGAAATTTCTAGGCTGAAGCAGTTCGATGTGCAGTTTACCTATTGAACCGATGTCAAACAAAAAGTGTGAAGTATATGACGCCAAACAAAGTATGGAGTGGACAGAAACCAGGAGTTGGACACCTCAAGATTTTTGGATGCATAACATATGCCCACGTTCCTGAACAGACCAGAAAGAAGCTTGATGACAGAGGAGGAAAATGTATTTTCATTAGTTATGATGAAAGAAGCAAAGCTTATAGATTATATAATCCTCTTACCAAGAAAGTAATAATTTCAAGAGATGTCGAGTTAGATGAAGCAGACTATTGGAGATGGAGCAAAGAGGAAAAGAAAGTTGAAGGATTATTTTTTAAAGATGACAATCTTATCAATCAAGATGAACAAGTTGATGATCAAGGTCCTCAACAAAATGTACCATCGTCGTCAAGCAGCAACAGCGATGCCAACAACATAATAGAAGATTCTGAAGCACCTCCCACAGAAGTTTGAAGATCCAAAAAGAGAGAAGAATGCCAGAAAGGTACAACGATTATGAATTAAATAATGATTCACTATTCAGTCTCTTTGCAAAGAGTGATCTCATAACAAATGAAGAATCAATTGGAGAAGACAAGTGGAGAAAAACTTGGAATGAAAAATTAAGTTTGAGGGAGAGTGTTAGAAATGAAACTTGATTTCTAAATATTGAAAAGTTATTAAGGGGATCCCACACAAATATTATAAAATTGCAAGTTACAATATGCTTAATTATTAAGCAAAGTTCAAGGCGGCAGAATGTTGTAGCATAGTTGAAAAGTCAAAATATGGATGAATTGGCAAGCTTGACAATTAAGGAAAAGAGTTTTGACAAGGCAAGCAAAGTTTGCTTTGATATAAACATGTCCACGTGAAGGATTGAAAAGGCAACAACTATAATACTTAATTATTAAGGAATTATAAGGCGGCAAGTCTTAGACGGTTTATTACATATCTATATATATGGGTATTTAGCTTAATATGGAATATGTAATACAAATGCGATAAAATGTGATTGAAAGCTTAGAAAAGCTAGAGAGAATTTGAGAGAGCTTAGCAAAGTTTAGAATAACAAGGTTGTATTTGTAAACTAGCCGCAGCTAGTATTACAGTGTCATAATATTGGGGTAACGTCATTGTAACGTATTTTACCTCGTATTAATAATATTTTGAGTTTTATAAATTACCAAGAGCCCACCTACGCTTCCAACAAGTCAAACATAAATGTTCGAATATAAATATGGTTTTTATTATTATATGCCGCAATTAAAAATGTCGTCGTGTTACCTAGAGGTAGTCCCGTCGTCCGGGATGGACATGAGCCCTTTGATCCCTCCACAACAACTGTGTCCAATAACCACAATATTCTCCACCTGGAAAAGCATAAAGTTGAGAAAGCAATAGAACTCTTCACGGCACTAACAGATGAGTATCTCATCATTTCTTATTACAAAATCAAAAGGCTGAACCAAATATTACAGTAGTGGTTCACCTTGAGATGCACGACTGCATATTCAATGGCCGCACCAACTCCAGAGTATTTTGTCTGCAGCGAACAAAAACATAAAATACATCGAAAAGAAAGAAATCACAACGGGGGCGGTGCCGGTGAACGCAAACATGAGGCTAACCTTGTCGTAGGGCGGGACCATATTGGCAATGTTTCGGACAATAAAAGCCTCCCCTGGTTGGAAATCCAGGATGTGGGAAGGGCAGACTCGAGAATCCGAACATGCAAACACCAAGAACCATACAGAAACATCAATGTTAAGTAATAAAAGAAACGAGTTTAGATCTCAAAATGTTAGTATATTTTTTGGGTAAACTATTCAAACCACCCGCTTATTCCTACAATTCTATTTTGATCATTTAACCATTTTCTTTTCAAAATAATTTTAAACATTATACTTTTTTTTCGTTTTCCAATGATTATGACATTCTCTTATGGTAATATATCAATAACATTGTTAATCTTTTAACGATCGCTGACAACATTATAACATTAGGTATAAGAATAAATAAAAGACTAAATCCGTAGTTTATCTTTTTTTAGTGCGTATCCATTCATTCTTCTCCTCATCCCCACCATTTCAAAGGGGGAAAGTGGTGGAAATAATGGTCATACACGTCTCATTTAGTCAACCAAAGCATGCAATTTTAAAGGTCACAGTGAGTTTAATTTGTTGAGGTATTAGTATATTCTTGGTTCAAATTTGATACTTTGGGACCAACTCCATTAACAAAGCAACAAACCTCTCCCAACTTACCATGTGAAATAAATCCTCTGAAATTAATATTAATAGGTAAATATATAGAAGAAGAAGAAGAAGAAAAGTTGACCAAGTATGATAAGATAAGAGCGAACCTTGGGGCTTTGCCCTTTGGCAAGAGCACCGTACAGATCAGGATTTTTCCTGGGAATATTGAATGGAAAGAAGAAGCTTGTGTAAATGAATTGGAATCTAAAGCCATCCAGCATCAAAATTCAACCACATATTATATATTTTCTTTGCAACTGATAATTTTCATGCGCTGTTGCCTTTTAAAAATCAACTTTCTTTATTAATTATTATACTATAAAAACAAAAATGATAGCGACAATCATCCGACTTTTAATCTTTTTTAGGAAAGCCATTACTGACGCTTTGTCAAATTGGAAAGACACACAGAAAAATGGGAAAGCAGTTAGTAGCATACTCGTATTTTTCTTTCTTGAAGTGAAGGAAACCGGTTTCGATCCGCTTCACCGGATCGAACTTAGTCTGGTCGGCGACAGCCGCCTCTAGCTCGGTCGTTATCCGCTTGATCTTTGCGGCGGCGACGCTCCCGAGATCAGCTTTGTCACTGTAACCAAGGATGACGTACGCCGATAAATTAAAAACCGTTACGGAGTTTTCAGTGGGAACAGAAATATAGGTAATGGTCCGAGGCTGGACCCCACTTCCAGAAAAAAACAACACGGTTTTCCGTGTTCGATAAAACAGTCAAAACGACGTATAAGGACGGCAAATTGAGTTATCGGAAAGTACAGCACTGTAATAATAATAATAATAATAATACCTGAGAAGCTTCGACAAAGCTGCAATGGCTTCCTCGTATGATTCACTGCCCATGTTGTCTTCTTTCTGTTTACCTTGTTAGATATATGAATTGCAAAACTATACCGTTAGCACTGACTGGAAATATAAACAGTAATTAAAAGGAATAAATTCGTAAACCATGTCGTGGCAAAAATCACTGCCTTAGAAACGAATTCGTCCCGATGTGTGTAATCGCTGTAGTAGGCGGACCGTCCCCCGAGGTTAACATGGTCGCTCCAAATTCCGTACACCTGAAATCGGAGTGGACTGCTGGTGGTATTGCTCTTCTGATTGAAAAACACTCAGAGAAAACTCACAGAGAAAACTCACATAAAGAACTGTATAAAACACTTTTGTAAGTGAATTGTGAATGTTTGAGAGTGAGTTAAGAAGCTGAATATAATTCTCTATTTATAGGCTAGAAATAGGGTTAATATCGTCCATAAAATTTCAAGATTAAATCTCTTATTTTGTAATAGCTAAAACATCTAGATGAACCTGACTAAAAAAATAGTCCATGTTCATTGCATCATTATTCAGCTGTTATAACTCTTGAAATTATATCATGTAACCCTTGGAATTAAAGAATTAAATCAAATAACTCCTGATATTAACAGTTTGTCTCCTCTTTATAAAGCTGTTTAATTTCTGATAACTCTCATAAATCAAGTCCTCAGCAGCTTATTCTCTAAAAAGATAATATTCGCGCGGACGTGTCGAAGACACGTATGACCACGACCACGACTACGACTACGAGCCGAGACGAACGGCGGCGGTGCGCGAGAGTCCCCCTTGTTCTCTATCACTCAACAAGGAAGTAAGAAAGTCAAACCTTAAATATCATTCTTAATAGTATTTCCAATACTATATGAGATTAAGCATTACCAACATACCTAAAAAAAACCCCTCAAAATTAAGAATATTAATCAACAGAACACGATGAAACCGAAATACGAAGAACAAGTTTAAAAGGAAAATCAAAAAGGTGATTTGAATCGGACAAACTCTGTGTCTGGTTCAGAATTTGATATAAAAGGCAGAAGAGATTTTTTTCTTGAGCCAGACAAGTTGACCTGATAATCAACCTTTTTTTTTTGGAGATATCAGCTCTTATGATAGCTTCTGCTACAGATTAAGGTCTTTATTTATACTGGATTATTATTGACCACGGTAAATGAAAATTAACCTAAGATTAAATCAAAGGACGGTTAAAGTTAAAAAAAAGAAGAGGAAATGATTTACATTTTGAAGAAATGGAGGTTTGGTTCCATTACATCATACAATATATGTGGACGCGGTTCTCTCGTGTTTGTCTATGGCAAGCAAAATTTGGCGGTCCACATGGAGAAGTGGTACGGTGTTACGTAAAAATTAAGTCTTTATTATGATTATTTAACTTTTTGGTTACTATACTTTGCCAATTTGATTATTTAACTTTTATACTGTTTCGATTTTGTCCCTCAATCATTAAATCATGAACGATATAATAATATTATGATTTATTTTTTACGTAAAAATTAAGTCTTTATTATGATTATTTAACTTTTTGGTTACTATACTTTGCCAATTTGATTATTTAACTTTTATACTGTTTTGATTTTGTCCCTCAATCATTAAATCATGAACGATATAATAATATTATGATTTATTTTTTACGTGAAAGCATGATTTTCAGAATCGGACCGATCAGCGAACCGGTCATGCTATCGGTTCACTGGTTTAATCGGTCGAACCGGTTCGACCGGTCGGAATAACCGGACGACGTCATAATTATTTAAAAAATTAAATAAAAATACCAAAAATATTTAATAAAAAATAATTTTGTATATCACAAGTCATATTCAAAGCAAATCATAACATATATGAGTTAAAAACCATAAAATCAAGTGAAACAAAATGATTCAAATTAACTACAACATAATATTTAAGATAAAACATATTAAATAATAAATATAATTATATAATTATAATTAAAAAATAAATTTGGGACTAAAAAAATCATAACAAAATGATATTGTTTGGTTTAATTTTTTTAAAAAAACAATCTCACATGGCTAAGAAACATAGAAGAACATCCAAAAAGTCTAAAGAGTAAAAATATGAAATCAAAACAATTCACATGGCTAAGAAACATAGAAGAGCATCCTAACTAATTTCTATAAATAATAGAGGTAATTTGACATTCAAAATCATGGAGCCTTTTGGTGAGCATAGAGTGAACTATTCTTTCACTTCAATCAAGCTTGAATTTTAGGCTTCAATCGAGCTTCTAAATTTTTTTTGAGTTCAAGCCTTTTCGAGTTCAAGTTTCAATATTATATTTCGAGTTCGAGTTGAACTTGATAATTTTTAGTTCGTGAGTTTGAGTCGAGTTGAGCTTACTTTTAAAGTTTGAGTCGAGCTCAGCAATACTCGAGTTCGACTTGGCTCGTTTAACAAACAACGTCGTTTGGTTTAATTTAAAAAAAACAAAATTGGCAGTTTTTTCTGGTTTTTTCTGATTTTCAGCCGGTCCGATTCGAACGGTTCGACGGTTCTGGCCGGTTCACTAATAACGGTTCAACCGGTTTAATTTGAATCGGACTAGACAATAATTTTCGGTTGAACCGGCCGGTCCGGTTTTCAAAACAAAGCGTGAAAGTTAAGTCTTTATTATGATTATTTAACTTTTTGGTTACTATACTTTGCCAATTTGATTATTTAACTTTTATACTGTTTCGATTTTGCCCATCAATCATTAAATCATGAACGATATAATATTATGATTTATTTTTTACGATATAATAATATGGGTTTTTTTACGTGGTTTATTATCAGGTTTTATTCAATGATCAACACTGAAGATTAACAAATAAAACGTTGAAGGGTTTAATTTTAGATCTATAGATATTTAAATGTTTTATGGTTAAATAAGTATTGAATTTGCGTTTAAGAAAAAAAAATTGATAAAATTTTACGGGACTCATCAATCTTGATGATCGATGGTCGAAATTAATGACTGGTTCAAACAAAGGAAAAGAAGAAAAAAATAAAAGAAAGAAGAGTAGAAAGAAAACTAAAGACCAATAATAATTTTTATATGAATTTAAAAAGATGTTTTGATGTAAATTTAATTTATAAAATATAAAATATAAAATGACATCATATTTTACAATATCATCCTAGCATTTGCTATAATTTTACAGTTGTTATAAAAATATTAAAATTAAATAATCAAATTTAAATGACAAAATAGGAGTATAGACACTTTTGAGTAATGAAATTTGCAGTTTATTCTTATAATTAATCGAGCGATCTAAATGATAAATGAATTGTTTTTTGTTTAATTATTGTTATTTCTAAAGTTTCCGGATTCTAACACCAAGGTTAAATATGAAGACATCATAATGCTGCCACGTGGTGGGATTTCCAGCATGATAACAATGAGATTGATTGATCTAGTTATGAAGTTTGCTAACAAAATACATTCATGATAGTTGTTATCCGAGAGTAACAATCAAAGACTAAATTGGAAATTGAGAAAAGTAAAAGAAAGAATCAAATTCTTTTAAAAAATAAAAGAGAATTACTGGAAATAAAATACTATGTATTTTGATCCTGAGATCAGAATTAGGCCTATAGTTACACAGTTTTCTTGAGACAGATTTTCGGCCACTCGTTGGTGCTCGAGATTCTTTGGTCGTTTGTCTCCCAAGATACAACAACTAGATGACCAGCTACAGTAGCACAATAGTAGAGATCACGAACTTTCCTTTTGTTCGACTATTACTGGAAAACTAAGGGAAAAGAGATATTTTCTGAGAATGAGAGAAAATATTTTCAAGAAAAGAAAACTTCTTGAATTCTGAGTTGTGAAAAAACTAAGAGATTTGCTAAGTATTTATAGGGAAATTTCGAGAGAGTTTTTCTCCAACTAAATCTCTTTTAATAACTAAATTTAAACAGATAATAATATCTTTTAAATTTAAAATATTAAACCTGAGAGATTTACTCCAACCAGATATCTTTTAATATATAAATTTAAATAGATAATAATATATTTTAAAATTAAAATATTAAACAAATATATACTCATTTTATTATTCAAATTAAAAAAATATTATTTTAATTTGAAATACACAGAAATATATAATTATCTTTTAATATTCAAAGTTAAAATTGTAACACATGCAATTTTAAATTGACATATTAAAAGAGTAATTATCCTACTGATATTCAAATTAAACCATATCTTTTAATTTGCAATGTCTAAAAGAATTTAACATAAATATTAAATCCATCAATGTGATTCACACTTTTTTACAACAATTCTCCATATGAATGAAATTGATGATTTAATAAAAAAACATTTTGACACGATGTAGTGATAACCTCTATGATTGATAATTGCATAGGATAGGTAGGTAACCTCCTTTAAACTTTCCCTTGTGACAGTATATTTACTTTACTGGTTAAACAGTAGACGTGATGTCCTTGAATTGTTCTGTCGTTTGTGTAAACGATGACATACTTCACATAACTACCTCTCTAACAATAATTTAGTTCTCATAGGTATGTCGTTAAAGCCATGGACATCGCCAGGTTCTACAAGAGTTTGAGAGAATTATACCCCAATAGTCTCCATGAAGCGGTCTCACTTCACTCTCACATAGGTGACTTATGTTGCTCGGCTCACTGTTGCACTCAATGGTAATTAAAAGCCTAGCTTAGTCTATACCACTTTGATCACTGTTTACATCATATGAACGGACTTGGGATCTCCAGCCAACAAGGTATGCTTTTTCTTTACATAACACCTTTAAATTTCATGGGCTTTAGTTCCATTCCTTTAGATGTCTTCTCAACTTGATCTCGGTTTAACCCTTTGGTTAGCAGATCCGCAATGTTATCATTTGATTTTACAAAATCAATAGAGATAACTCCATTTGAGATCAGTTGTCTAAGGGTATTGTACCAACGATGCATATGTCTCGGTTTACCATTATACATGAAATTTTATGCTCTAGCAATTGTAGCTTGGTTGTCACAATATATCCATACTGTGGGCATAGGTTTCGGTCATTCTGGAATATCCTCAAGAAAGTTACAAAACCATTATGCTTCTTCTCCATATTTGTCTAAGGCTACAAACTCATATTCCATTATGGATCTAGTTATTAACGTTTGTCTTGAGGATTTCCAAAACACAACTCCTCCTCCTAAAGTGAATATGTATCCACTTGTACCTTTGGTATCTTGAATATCATATATCCAGTTGGCATCGAAGTATCATTCGAAGAGAACATAATCTCTGGAATAATACAAACCGTAATCACGAATATATCTAAGGTATCTCAATATCCTTGTTATCACTTTCTAGTGATTTTCACTTGGATTGCTCGTGAATTTGCTTAAACTGCTCATAGTAATAGCGATGTCTAGTCTTGTACAACTCATGAGATACATTAGGTTACCTATGACCGTTGCATATTCCAACTGGTGAACACTTTCACCTGGGTTCTTAGATAAATATGAAGAAGATTCTAGTTTAGTTATGGCTATACCATTATCACCCTTTTTAAAAATTTTCAAGGATCTTGTCCACATAGTGTGGTTATGTTAATACAAGGTCTTTAGATGACCTTTTAATTTGGATTTCAAGAATCATATCTGCCAATCCCATATATTTCATGTCAAATCTTGAATTTAACATGTTTTTGGTATGTTTTACTATCTCATTGTTACTTCCAACAATGAGTATGTCATCAATATATAAGCATAAAATAACAAATCATATGCTTGTTGTTTTGACATATACACACTTTTCACACTCATTTATTTTGAAGTCGTTTGTCATCATGGCACTATCCAACTTTTCATGCCATTGTTTGGGTGCTTGTTTAAGTCCATACAAAGATTTCACCAACCTACAGGTTGTTCTATGTAAATTTCTTTGTCAAGATCCCCATTCAGGAAAGCTGTTTTAACATCCATTTGATTTACTTCTAGATTTCGCAAAGCGGTAATCGCTTATGGATGTTATTCTTGATACATGAAAGTATGTATCAAAATAGTCTAGGTCATTTTTTTGTCTGTATCCTTTTATTACCAATATGGCCTTGTACTTATCAATTGTTCCATATGCTTTCATTTTTCGCTTGAAAATCCATTTAGAACTTATTGGTTTAATTTCCAGAGGAAGATCCACTAATTTCTACGTATGGTTATGTATAATGGAATATATTTCACTCTTAATGGCTTCCTTCTATAAGGTGCCTTCAGAGGATCATAGAACTTTAATATATGTTTGAGGTTTAGCTTCCAACTTAAAGGTTAAGAAGTCTGGCCCAAATGATTTTTAAACCCTTGATCGTTTACTCATTCTTGGCTTTATCTCAATTTTAATCTCTTGTTGATCATATGGATTATCCTTATTATTAGTCTTTAAGGTTTGTTTCATTGAACTTTGATCAATCTACTTAGATTTATAAGGGAAAATATTTTCAAAGAATAAAACCTTTTTTTTAATTCTATTATCGTATTCTTGTGAATCTTAGGATCTTAGATTCATACACAAAAAATCGATACACATTGCTATATTCTGCATAGCTAATGAAAATACAATCTATAGTTTTAGGACTTATTTTCTTTTGCTTTGGTAATAGGGCCATTATCTTGGCAAGACACCCTTATATTTTCAAATGTTTGTAGGAATATTTCCGACATTTCCATAATTCGTATGGTGTCTTGTCTTTTTCTTTTCGGGGTACCTCATTTAAAAGGTAATTAGCTTAAAGGATAATTTCCCTCACATGTTCTGTGATAACCCAAAACTGCCTAACAAGGAATTCATCATTTCTTTTAAAGTCCGATTTTTTCGCTCGGTAACTCCATTTGATTGAGGAGAATAAGGTGGTGTTACTTCGTGAATAATACCATGATGTGAACAAAATTCATCGAATGATTCAACATATTCACCACCATGAACACTTCTTACCATCTTAATCTTTTTATTAAGTTGGTTTTCGACTTCATACTTATACAATTTAAATTTCTCTATAGTTTAATCTTTTCTCTTAAGCAAATATACATAACAATACTTTGTGTTATTGACAATGAAGGTAATAAAGTATTTATCCCTTCCTCTCGTTTGGACAAATTTCAAATCACAAACTTCACTGTGAATTAAATCAAGTGGTTCGGTATTTCTTTCAACAGTTTGAAAAGATGACCTTGTTAATTTTACCTCAATACATGTTTCACATTCTTGATTATAATTTATATGAAATGATGGAATGTGTTCTAAGTTAATTAATCTCCACAAAGCATCATAATTAACATGTCAAAGCCTACCATGCCATAAATTAAATGACTAAGCATATAAACAGAAGAATAAACTTTATTCTTATTCATGCTTTTGGCTTTTACAGAGATAACATTGAGTTTCCAGATGTCATTCAATACATATCCTCTGCCCACAAATATCCCATTTGGACAAAATCAACTTTTGGGATTTAAACACCATTCTAAAGCCGTGAATACTTAGGAGTGTTCCAGAATCAAGGTTTTTTCATATGTTAGGTACATACAATACATTCTGCAGCTTGAGTTCTTTTCCAAAAGTCATATTCAAGACTACAGTACCCTTTCCCTTAATTTCGGAAGTCGCAACATTTCCCATGTAGAGTTTTTCCAATTGTTTCAAGGTGCAGTTTAGAGAAAGATTCTTTGTCGCAATAAATATGGCGTGTGACACCAGTATTAAGCCACCATTATCTTGGATTATATTCAACCATGTTGACTTCAGAGATCACAACACATAGATCTATATCCTCCACATCCTTAGTCATTCTTTCCACATCATTATCCTCGTGAGATTTGACTTTCTTTGGATGTCTACACTTAGAGGATTTGTGCCCCATCTTTCCACAGTTAAAATACTTCTCTTGGAATTTCTCTTTCTTGGAAATTTCACATTTAGGTCCAATTTTGACCTATTCTTAGGTTGTTTTCCCTTCTTGGAGTCTTTGGCTTCCATCACGTTTGTCTTAGTCTCTTCTTTGTTGATCTTCTTTATAGTAATGCTTCAGATAATTCTTGAAGTCACTCTATCCATGAGGTAATTTCTCAATTGTGGCGGCTACCTGAAAGGATTCACTTATGACCATTCTCTCGATAAGGATTCTATTGATCAATAGTTAGAATTCATCCACTTGTTTTACTACTGGTTTAAAGTCAACCATAGTAAAATAAAAGAACTTGGTAACTAAAAACTTTTTAGTTCCAGCATCTTCATCCCTGTACTTGTGGTCCAATGCTTCCCACAATTTCTTTGATGTTTCATAACCCACATATATCGGATATAATGAATCTTGAAGACAATTCAGTATTATATTTCGACATATATAATATGAATTCTTTCAATCTTCAACAATGTTGAAAGCAATAAAAATCTTCTTCATCTTTAAAACATGAGGATCTTCCTTCAAGAACCTTGAAAGGTTTCCTGTGGTCAAATAAAAAGACATATTCTGTTGCCACATCTTGAAATTCTCTCCGCAGAATTTTGTCGGCTTTTTGTTATGGTTAACTGCCACTGTCGATTGACTCACATTTAGATTTGGATTCTGAACCGATACTACCATCTCAACATTCATGTTGGGTAAATCAATAGAGTCTATTGTCTCTATTTTTCTGTAAAATAAACTTAACCGAAATTACAAATAATTCCAATAAAAAGAAAATTAATTCTCGTTTATTTAGATTTTGTTATCAAACATAATCAAAATTCTGAAACAAAATCAGTAACCACAATTACTTTTATGACAATTTCTGTTATACAGATTTGTCCACTTGAGATTCTAGTAAACCCGTTAAGATGACAGAATAAATCCCGAAATAAATTTGTTTACTATCTAGTGTTTCGTTTTCCCCACAATTCTAAATTATCTTAGATCCAGAAAGGTAGAATAAGAAAAATCTGTCTTAAGATTGTTATCCGATAGTAACAATCCGAGTCTAAATTGGAACCTGAGAAAAGTAAAAGAAAGAATCATATTATTTAAAAAAAAAGAGAATTACATGAGATAAAATACTCTCTATTTTGATCCTGAGATCAGAATCAGATGAGGCCTATCGCTACACAGTTTCCTTCAGACAGATTTTCGACCACTCCTTGGTGCTTGAGATTCTTTGATCGTCTGTCTCTCAAGATACAACAACTAGATGATTATCTATAGTAGCACAACAGTAGAGATCACAAACTTTCCTTGCGTTCGACTATCACAGAAAAACTAAGGGAAAAAAAGAATATTTTCTAAGAATGAGAGAAAATATTTTCAAAAGAAGAAAACTTCTTGAATTGTGAAAAAATAAGAGATTTGCTCAGTACTTATAGGAGAATTTTGAGAGAGTTTTTCTCCAACTAAATCTCTTTTAATATCTAAATTTAAATATATAATAATATCTTTTAAATTTAAATGATTAACCATATATTTTAGTTTACAATATCTAAAAAGACTCTGAATTTATTAAATCCATCAATGTAAGTTACCCTTTTTTCCTATAATAGTTTCTTTGAGAAACAATTTTAAAGGTTTGACATATTATCAATAATAGTTTTAAAGAATTAAATAAAATGTAATTTAAATTATTATTAAATATTAATAATAAATGAATTATGGTTAATCATTGAGATTTTAGGTTTGAGTATCATAAATGTTATATGTATCCCAAATTAATAAAAAATTATGATGACCTATTTATATTTTATTTTCTGAAATAAATTAAAAATAAATATCACTTGTGAAAAAAATAATTCCACAACTATTTATCAGATAAGCATTCATACTATTATATAATAATTTTTAAGATAAATTATTTTTTATCATTCAACTTTACTCATAGTTTTGTTTTGTTCACTCCACTTTAAAAAAAAATCATCACTATTTCTTTTTTGATTTTACTCATCTTAATTACTCAATCGCTAAATCTTTAGAACCATTTAAAAATTTTAAATAATTTTTGTAAAAAAAATCTTAACTTTTCTTCTCAATCATATATTTTTTAATTCCCTTTTATACATCGATGTTAGAGTATTTTCTTTTAAATCTAAACAATGGAGAGATCAAGAAGGAGGGAAAAAGTAATATATATTGATTTTATATCGATTATATTATGGAGGTTGTTGATCCGACCAAAAATGAATTGAAGTTTTGATTTGAATTTTGTTGATTTCGAGAAAAATAAATTGAGAAAAAGAAAGAGAAAATACACTAGAGCATTTTGTTGATTTGAATTTCGTTCGACTTGACCCCAACTCAAAATTGACAAGGTTTAACTCAACCCATCGAATTTGTGTATTTTGTTCATCCTTAATTGCGTAGCGACAATGGCTGGTAATATTAAAAGAAAAACCTCAATGTTGTATTTTGGTTCCGTCATTAGAGATCTAACAGTTGAATGATTAGAACTAATGAAATTAAAGAGGTTAATGATGAGATTGAAAATTTTTATAGTCGAGTTGTTAAAACATAAATACAAACAAACTTGAGTGACAGAAAGGTAGTTTATCCTAGTTTTAACGAATATCTTCAAGCATGTGTAGTCCAACTTCTCCCATTCAATGGAAGATTTAGATTATTTTATTGAATATAAAATTATTACTGTCATTATAGTTTAGGCTTAGTTTAGTTTAATGAATAGACTAAATTATTAAATTTAAAAAATTAAGCGTGAAATGTGACCGAAGATGATTTGGGTATTGAAATTGAATTTTATATGATCTGAAACTTATTGGATTATAATTTATAAACAATGGAACTATAGTTTAGGCTAGGAATCATGTTTTTTCCAAAAAAAGTTTAATTATTTTAAAAATTGTAAATATATTATTTCATAATTATTTTAATTTAAAAAAGATATTTAAAATTATTAATTATATTTATTTTTATAAAATTGTATCTTGTATTATATTTTATTTAAAAATATCAACTTTCTTTAAAATTTATTTACTTGACAGGCATAAAGAGGTAAATGATATTCTAACTTTATATGTACTATTTCTATAAATTTTATTCTTGAAAAGTTGTAAAAATGTATAATTAAAAATATATGTTATTTAGTTTATGATAATTTATCTTAAAAGACTTAAGATCAAATTTATAAAAAATACGAAAATAGATGATTAAAAAGTTATTTTACATTTTTATTTAAATGTCGGATCAATAATTAAAAGTAAGATTTAATTTAAGTGTTCAAAAGGTCGTTTCATTATATCCTAGTAAGTATATATGTGAGTGTAAGCAAACATTTTTAAAACTTGAATTTAACTTTAATATTCAATTTGATCCGTTTTGTAAGTATTGAAAGTTCAGTCATTAAAACGATCACTTTTTCATAAATGAGTGACCTTTGATGTAATTTACCCATTTATTTTGAGTCATCTTCCCCTTTACTTTTGTATTTTCTTTTGGGGTCAATTTAAGGAAGTTGGAAGGAATCATCGAAGTATAAATACATGTACACCGACCGTCTCTTTCCAAAACATAAATAGACATGTAGGATGAAGAGGGTAAAGAGGCTGTGGTCAACAACAACAACAATGGGTCACCTTTTGGTCGTCTCACATAAACTATAATGGCGTTTGAGTTGTGAAACTGGCCATTCAAGATCAAAGTCTCCTTTCGAAACCATCTTCTATTACAATCGAAAAATTTTATTTATGGGAATTCAAAACTTCGACTGAAAAATTTATATAAATTTGTAACGTTTTCGATTGCAACCGAAAATGTCACGAAGAATGTAACATTTTTTTTATTTCAACTTAAGATATTATTCTGTCCAATCTAAAAATATTACACTCTTGATAAGATTTTCGGTTGCAACCGTTTCTACCATTTTCCCTTTAATTTCTTATATCACATCTTTATTTTTCTTTTGTTTTTTTAATTTTCAATAATTATGTATTTATGATGAGTTTATCTCTATCTTTATCATACATTTTCGGTCATTTGACAGTTATTTTAATTTTTTTTTCATGGTTGAATGTTACATCTTCACAACTGATTAAGATGACATTTATTCGTTCTCATGCTAATCTTTCTTATTTTAGACTCCTAGATTGGATTTGGATACGTGATTTGCATTAGTGAATAGTTTTTTTTTTCATGTTTCACTTGCTTCTGATTTGTGGGTTTTCTGTGACCTTTCAGTAATTTTATCTCTTGTATAATTCGTGAATAGTTTTGTTCGTAAATATCTATTATAATTTTCGATATTTTATATTTCTAATAAAACTAACCGCTTTTATCATTTTTAACATTATATTAATTAGTTGTATTTTAGAATTTCGTTTGCGAAAAGAGATATAATCTATCCTCTACTAGTACTAAATATTGGGCGTGGGTACAATACGGTGAAAGTATTTGTAAAATAAAAAAATACTTTTGAAAGTTGGATTATCATAATCGAAAGGTTACTCATAATAACAATAATAATAATAATAACAATAATAATACGTAAAAAATTAAAAAATTTGTTTAATATAATTAAAATATCAAAACAACTAAGAATCAAACTCATAATTAAGTTGTCAGGGAATTAAATATGGTGGTAGAATTCTAGGTTGAGACAAATTATCCAATGGGTGCGATCACCTGAGTCCTGACAATGAGACCAGTTGGGAACTATGACCCAGATGGAATAGACCAGTTTAATTTCAAGCTCGGTTCATCAAAATTCAGCGCAAGTTTCTCATTCATACAAACATTAAACAAATAAAATATTTGTCTCTTCCCACATGTCTGATCAAATGTTTTTCCCTGTTCTGTATCTATGATCTTCCTCTTCCCCCTTCGTGTGATCATCTGTAAATATTTAGTTCATCGGACACAGTAATCACTTTAAGTTGTGGATGTATAAAAGGCAATTCAAGAATCCTGTTCTCTACAAGGAACGGAAAGAAATTTAATACGTTTCCCTATTTTTTTGTATGTTTGATTTAATACGTTGCCATTGTAGATTGAAATTGTGGAGATTTAGATATTTGCATGTGCTCCTGCAATGTTGTTATTTTAGCTTTGTCGGCTAAAAATAAATGAAGTATGTTGATTAGAGTTGAGAAACCCAATTGAGATTGAGTTAGTTATTGATTTGACTCGGAGAATTGCAATCTATGGACTATAGCATTAAAGTTTACAACTTCGATTTGATTCACTTTTATAGGTGGGAAGGGAAAAGAAAAAGAAACTTCAGAAGAGTTGTGTATCTCTAAGCTCTGAACCAATGAGGGAGGAACTAGTGGAGATGGCTATTAAGTTTCTATTACATCCGACTATCCAAAGAAGTCCGGTTAGCCAGAGGCGTTCGTTTCTCGAGAATAGAGGACTTATGACTGACGAGATCGATGAAGCCTTTCGCCGTGTTCCTGTGAGCACATTGTTCTTTTTGCTTTCATACTTGAGTCTATGCAATTTCTTCCTTTTGCTTTTATATCGTGATGACATTTTCTTACTGTTGTGCAAATTGAAGGATGTTACTTCAAGTGTACCATATCGACAAGACATTAACTCGAGTCAAGGTAATAAGTTTAAGCTTTTAACAAAGATTGTTAGTTCCGGCAATGTACTTACTAACCGTATACCCTAAAGTGTGATCACAAGCACATTTTGCTGGATGATGCCTATCGTTTATTAAAAACAGATGTGCAGTCAAAGCCATTTGCTAGCGTTCAACTACAAGGCACACCGCAGTCCTCCCAACCTCTGGCGGAATCGATGCTCACGGTTTCTCAACCATCCCAGTTTTCCTGGTCATACGCAATTGTTTCTGTAGTGCTACTTATTTTATCTGGTGCCGGGACTTCCAATCTCCTAAAGGTAATTAAAACAAGTTTGCATTAGCAGCTTGGTGTAAAAGATTCCCAAAATGTTAGTATGGTTCCCTCGTTTGATGTCCTATTGCCTGTTTAGAAATTCTTTTTGCCCAGGTTGAAGTCTTGGATCCGTAAGGTTGTTTTGGAAGAGGATGATGATGAAGAAACTAGAAACAAAGTTTGTCTAAAGAAGCGATCAAAGCTGCCAAGGCAGCCGCAGTGGCTTCCGTCGTTGCTGCAAAAGCTAGTCTGCAAATGTTGCTGTCAAATGAAGAAGGTGAGTTTTATCCAAAGGATGTTTCGGCCATGTTCTTGTAGCAACTTACATAACATGCTCGATTTATATATTTGCAAGAGTCTCTTATCATCTCCCACGCCCCTTTAATGTCACGTTTCTACTTTTAAGCTGTTAATCTCTAACAGTTAATGGCACTGATTTTATCCTTTGCTAGAGGGGAGACACTTCGATGTTCTGTTAAGACGTTTAGGCATCCATATAGCAGAACTGAGGTCAATGAGTACAAAGGTACAGAGACTGGAGAGTGCTAGGTATGCTTCCTACAAAAACACGGATCAGTACGGTCAGCGTACATCACAGAATGGTAGGCTGCATTGTTTAATTATGCAAATATATATTCTTTGTTTACATGACTCTCAATCATTTCCTTTTGCTTCATCATCGCAAACAAGTTGTAAATGCTCGATTACCATTCATGCTGTCTCATATGTTCTCCTCTTAGGCAATGTAACAATGTTTTGAATTTGTCTTGATTTTTTTTTCTTGCCTCTTTGAAATAATCAGGACTTGATAGCAATCTGTCAAAGTCGTCATTCGTACACGGAGATTACCCCAAAAACTTCCCCAGTCGGATGGTAAATCGACAAGGCTCATATACTGCTTGAAATCCGTAATGTTGTCATATTTCACCGAGGCATTACTTGAACATCCCAATTCTAATGTTGTCATATGAATTCGACACGGAGAAAATTGCTTGTTTGTTTCTCAGTATCATGTATATTTAATTGAAGAAAATATAAAGGCCACAGAATAAGTTCTTGTCGGCATCTATCAAGTAATGATTTTCACATATTTGAATTGTTTTGAGAAGTATGGAATTCATGATTCAGAAGATATGCATAAGAAGACTGTATACTTTGTTATGTTGGCCTAGTTGCCTGGTGCAATGGTCATGTTTGGTTTGAAGTTTGATAACAAAATCTACAGAAATGTTGTGTGGATGCAATTTTCATAAAATGAAAAAAAAAAAACAATTCAAATATGTGAAAATCATTACTTGATAGATGCCGACAAGAACTTATTCTGTGGCCTTTATATTTTCTTCAATTAAATATGATTACAAATTAAAATTTCGTAATGAGATAATTTAATTGTGTCAATATTAAATATTTAATAAGAGAGTTTTAACTTTTTATAATTTTATTTGATTTAATCAAATTAATCTATATTTAAATTGTTAAATGAAAATTTATAAAAAAAAATAGCAAAAACGTAAAAGAGTCCTCCGCACTTTTAAAAAAAAACTAATGTAACCTTCCAAATCATAAACAAATCTAATATGGTTTATCAAATTTTTGTCATTGACCGTTATGGTTATGATGTGTTAATTTACAATGTTGACGCGGTAGTTCATGATGCTAATGTATTTAACTTATATTTTGATATAACAAATATTGAATAATTGATTTTGGACTTAGTCAAATATTTCAAAAATAATTCAAAGTCCAAAATAACTTGAAAAACATGTATTATTAATTGCTTTATATATATATGAAATATTTTTAAGTTAATTAAAATATGTTTAAAGGATTTAAAATGTGTTTAAATCTTTTTAAATACGAAAAACATTATTAAGTCACTATTTGACACTGTTCATACACGGGTACTATTTATAGTTTGGAAACTTTGCACATAGAAACTGTTTTAACGATCCGATTTTCTTCAACGGTCATATTTTCAAGTAAGAGTTTCGAAACTTTGATGAAAGTTTCGAAACTGCATGTGCAGGTGGCTTGTATTATATGTTTTTAAAGTTTTCCAATGGCTATAACTCATCCCCAACGGTCATAAACGGCTAGCAACTCATTTCACACAATAAAACACTCCAAGGACACTTGAAGAATGTGACTACACCTATCCAAGCTTAATATTTCCTTCATTTTTCTCATGTACATAAGTGTATAGATCTTAATTGGATATCTTTTGTTTTTATTATTGTTAGCTTAAATATTTGTAAACACCTACCTTGTGAGATTTTTTGTTTACATTTTTTATCCTTTGTAAAAGGGAAATGATTATAGTTTAACCTTGAAAAACTAGATAATTGTAAATGTTACTCTTGAGCCTAGAAAAAGAAAGAACAAATTAGTGAATTTGTTGAAATCCTTATTGTGGAGTTAAGGTAGTAGATGTAAACTTTAGTTGAGAAAGTTGAATCAATATAAATATTGCATCTTAGTATTATCTTTTATTGCTTTCACACCAAAGATTTTTAAAGGTCAATTCACCCCCTCTTGGCGGTTTTCGGTTGATCATTTCGAGCCCAACATAATTTGACAGTTCACGATAGCTGATGACGTGGTAGATGATATGACATATGGACTAAATTGATTTTTTTTGTTCGAATATGAAATTAGGTTTTTTTAAGTTCAAAGACTTATTTATTTTTTAAAAAAGTAAAAGTTATTTTAAAATTTAAATATTCAAAAAATAATTATAAAATTACTAAAAATAAAATAAAATTACTAAAAAATTGAATATACATATTAAAAATACTAAACGTATTATAAAAAATATATTTGTAATATATATCGTAAATTATAAAATGATAACTTATAAATTATTAAAAATATAAAAAGATGTATTATACACAATACATACATGTAATATATAGGCATATCATCAACACTTATACAAAATATTCTTACTGAATTAATCGAGACTTAGAAAATTTAAATTAATAGATACTTACAAGTTTTGGATTAATCGAAACTTATTGTATTTTCTAATTATAACTTTTGTCGAACCTTATTATATAATTGTCTTTTAAATTATATGAGACGTACAAAAAGATAATTGGAAAACATAATAAATTTGGACTAATTTAAAAATTATAAGCCTCAACTAATTTAAATTTTGTAATTCTTGATTAATCTAGTAAGAATACTTTGTATAATTGTTGATGATATGCATATATGTTACATGTATATATATTATACATAATATATATTTTTTTAAATATTTTTTAATTTTTTAATAATTTATAAGTAATTATTTTATAACATATTATATATATATATTATTTTTTAAAAAAATTATAATAATTTTAATAAATATATTCAATTTTTAGTAATTTATTTTTTTAGTATTTTTTATATTTATTTTTTGAATAATTGAATAAAATTTTACCTATAATTTAATAAAAAAATTAAATAGGTCGTTGTACTAAAAAAAATCAACTTGATCCTCCAACAAAACTAATAAACTAATTTATCTCATTTGTCATATCGTCTACCATATCATCAGTTATCATAGATTGTTATGTCAATATTATAAACTGTTATGTTAACATTATAAACTATCACGCCAGTAATATAACAATCAACGACGAAAAACTTTGATTAAAAAATTACATTGAGTTTATTTTTTTATTTAGATGGTTACATTCCGATAAATATAACACAAATTTCACATTGTTTTTTTTTTTTTTGAAGTACAGGGGGTCTTTGGTCCTTTGAAGCTGGGGAGTGATATTTGTGAATGTTCGGAGGTGCGAACCTGGGTTTCAGATGGAAATCGTTTAGCTTCAACCTTGCATGTTGCAACTTTTCAGTTTGTAGCAAGATCAGGGAATACGGCGGCTCACCTTCTTGCGAAAGACTTGTCAGCTGGGAGTGAGGATCGCTTCAGGGTCGACGAAGCCCCAGATTCAGTCACGGTTGCTGCTAGCTGTTTAGCACCCCCTTTCTTCAGGTTTTATTTAATAATATGACAACCGGCTTTTGAGTTCAAAAAAAGATTATTACAAACCCACGCGTGTATCTAATTTTTTTTCCCTTCAAAATTAGACCTTGTACCAAAAAGGAATGTAAAATAATTTGATTAAATTCTAAACTTAATTGTCAACCAGATTTTAAACTTGATTAATGTAATGTATCAAAGACTTATACTATTTTGAAATATCGAAATCAAATCTCTTCACAAAATCATGCGTAGTTAGTTATTTATTTGAAAAATTGTGTAATTTTAATTATTATAATTATGATTATAATACTTAAAAAAATCTGTAAGTGATTTGAATCATAAAACATATATAAAAAGTTGTGAACCATGTCATAAAAATTTAAATAAAAGACGGATAATAAATTATCATAACCCAGTGTTGGGCTGCTCCAATAAGTTATGTTTATATAATATATAAACGAATTACAATAATATAAAATACTGTACTCCCAATATTTGCAACAACAAAAAATACTAATAAAATTAAAATTATTTTAATTTTAATTTTTAGTAGAAACCTAATATGGATGAACATTTCTGCTCAAGCCGCTGACGTTTGTGAAAAATCCGACCTGCTTATACGGCAAATACGACCGCCGGTAATCCTTTTGTGCTCTGTTTTTAACATAAAGCTTTTCGTGAGCTGAAGGCGACGCCGTTTTATTACTCTTCTCTGTCTTCTTCACTTTTGGTTTCTCTAAGATTGCTCTCAATGTTGTTTTCTTTTCTTGTTTTTCGTTTTTCTTCTCGATTTTTACCGACGACGATGAAGAAGAAGAAGATGGCGGAGGATGGCTTAAGAAGACGAACGCGGTTTTGCCGTCGCTATTACATCGAAGCTTCAAATCTCTGAACCTCCAAAGCTTGGAGAATCCCGTGGAATTACTCTTTCTACACGTGTTCGGCGAGGCTTCCTCCACGGTTTTTGCACCTCTCCACTCGCAGTACGGTCCCGCCGGCTCCGATGACGTCGTGTCCGTTGAATCTTCCACGAAAACCTTTCTCACCTGAGGCGGTAGAGCGACGTCACCCTCTTCGGTCCTCATAACGGTGCCGTGTTCGTCGGGGAAGAGGAGATCTTGGTTGAATAACGGAAAAATGGGACGGATCTGACCGTCTTGGAACAAATCGTCCGCAGAAATCGGGGATCCATCAGGACTTAAACAAACAAATGAAAACTCTTCCTCTTGGCTTTGCTTTTCCTCCTTTTCATCTTCATCTTTAAATTCTGGCTGACTGTTCAATTTCTCTTCTTCTTCTTCTTCTTCTTCTTCTTCTTCTTCCTCCTTGTCAGGCTCTTCGTCCTTGAGCCGCAGTTTAAGTCCGAATTCGTAACTGAACTTTCCGGCGCCAGAGAAGTTATTAAAGGCGGGAGACAACGACGGTGAAGAACTCATGACTTGCATCGTAAAACATAAAAGAAGAAAAACCTCAAGAACGAAAGCCTTAGATTATGTATGGTATTGCGGCAGATAAGTACATAAAGGAGCAAATAAATTTAAGAAGTCAGTTTGAGTTTGTCGGGTTTTAAACAGAGGTGATGGTTGTTGTAGGGTCCAAACTTCCCACGTATTTTTTAATTAATTAAAAATGATTGTTCTTTGTTTCATATGTAATTAGATAAGGGGAGGTAAGATAGTAGGTTGCTCTCAACACTAAGTTGAAAGCAGCTTCCGTATGAGACTTTCAAATTATGAAATGTCTTTCATGGGACTCGATCTCACGACCTCAATATTAAAAACTTTGTGCTCTACCAACTTAGCTGGATGATCATTTCTAATTAATTAAAAATAATAATGTTAATTACGAAACGCGGAAATATTTAATATTAAGTAAAATAATTACTTTTTCCCTTTTGAGAAAATTACCTTTTTATATTATTTTCATTAAAAATCATATCTTTTTTATTTATAAATCAAAACATAATATGCGATTAAGTATATTTAAATTAGGATTTTTTGTGTTAATAATTTCAATAAACTAATGTTTTTAGATGATAAGTAGGTGGTTGATAGACAATTAACACGTGGCATAAGGCTATTAGTGTTATTATGGTAAAAATATAAATGCTGCTCCTTCGGGCAGAGATTTTTCAATTCTAATGAATCTAGAAAATATATCATTAACAAAAAAATAATTTGGAAAATTAATTAAATAATGATGATGTGGAAAAAGTAAAAGTTGGCATGATGCATGTGCAAAGATATTATTAAATCAATAAAAATTAGTTCATTATACATGGTAAGGATGTGATGGGGTACTTGCCTTGAGCAACAAGTGTATTTCTTCCCCCTTTTTACTAAGTAGAGTTCTAGAAATAGACTTTTCAAAAGTCAATCCACTCATGTGGAGAAATATATTTTTTTCAAGTTTATAATGTAAATCGTAAAAAAGCAGTTGTCTGCATTACTTTTGTATATTTCATCTTTTATATTGAATGGACGCTTCTTAAATATTTATATTATAATAATTAGTTAATTTCCTATTAATAGCCGAAAATCACCGACCATTTAGTTTAGTAGAATGATGTACTAGGTCTCTTAAGTAAGATCATAGTTCAAATCTTGACATTTGCGAATGGAGTAAACTGGGTTGGAAATGTCACTTTCACCTGTGCAGTACTCGATCTGAATTAATCGATCAATAGATAAGATATCAGTGATTAATTTAAAACAAATTAAATTATAAATTAATTAATATACTATTAATACATATCTTTATTTATATATATGTTTTATATAGATAAGAAATGACTTGAGTGGGCCAGGTACATTTAACTTAATTGATAAAAAAGTCAAATTTGTAAAATTTAGGATAAATTATACTATTAGTCCACAACTTATTATTTATTTTCATTTTGGTCATCGAATTATTTTCTTTTACAAATATTCATTAACATCATGTATTTTTCTATTTCAATCACTGATCGTTGAAAAATTAATGATAATACTGGATTATTTTTAAAAGAACTTTCCACACCATTTTTTTTCATTAGCAGCTTGTATATTATTTTTCTTAAATATTTATATTCTAATAATTTGTTGTTTGGAAACTATGAATTGTATTCCCATCACTCTTCTAGACGATGTTTGAAAACTATGAATTATCTTCTTCTTCTTTAAAAAAAAAAACAATTATCTTTCTAGAAGATGTTTGAAGTGACGACAGTGAAGCAATTATTAAACAATGTAAGGGCAGATTAGAATTATCCCAAAAAATTAATGATACTTTTTTATTATGATAGAATTATTGGATAAGGTTGGAGCTAATCTGGAAGAAGTGATGGGGTTGTAAACATAATCAAGAAAACAGCTTGACGAGGTCAATTGATTTTGGAACGTTCGATGTTGAAGTTAGGCTGCTTGTAATAAAACAAATCTTACAAGTCAAGGTCAAGGTGGGCACACATCCAAGTAGGACATTTTTTTTAACTTCGTTAACCCAAACAAAATAAATTAATATATCAATTTTATAAACTTAAAATATAATTAAACGAATAGGTGCACGAATTAAGTTATTTTAATAGTTAAACGAATGCTTATTATTTTTAGATATTCTAGATTCGAGTATTATATATTATAGAGCATTTGAGCGTATATTACCAAATTATTGAGAGCCTATAGACCATATATTATCACTTTTAAGCGCCATAAATTAATAATAAAAGTAAATAAATGAACGGATGAATTAAATCTGAAATTAGTTTTGGGTTAATTTTATCATATGCGCCCTTATTGTTGTCCATATTGAAATTTGTTCTTAAAACTTTATAAATTTTAATCAAGTCACCAAAAGAGCGATATGATATGAATTAAATCTTTTTATTTACTGATCAATTAGTTTAGATCTAATATAAATTATATTTTAAAACATGTAAAACAATTTATAAATACATATATGTCGTATTGAAACCCCCAATTTTTGTTTTTATTTTTAGAAAATAGTTTTCATTTTCAGTGTTTTGGAAATTAGAAAATATGTTTGGTTAATATAAATGAAAACTGTAAAATTATATTTGGTATCAAAATTTTTAAATAGAAATGAAAAAAATAATTATTAAATAATTAAATTAAATATAATTATTAAGAACTTTAATTTCATAAGTTTAACATGTGAGTTATGCAAAAATAATAAAATTGATAAGAAATTTCATAACACAAAAAATCTATTTAATTTTTTGATCAACTGAATCAAACTGTCAAGACGATTACATGACAGTTCACAAAGTTTACATGATAATCTACAATGCTAATGTGACAGTTCATTATGTTGTTGTGGCAGTACACGATGGATAATGATGTGGTAAATGAGTTTAATTGATTTTTTACTAAGTTTGAGGGATTAATTAATATTTTATAAAGTGTAAGGTCTTATTTAAATTAAAAAAATTAAGGTATTATTTAAATTTAAAATACAAATAATTATTAAGATATTAAATATATTAAATATAAAAATGCTAAAAAATTAAATTATTAAAAAAGTAGTTAAGCACCACATTGAGTGTAAAAACAATTTAAATACCATATTGATTTTTTTTAAAGTTTGAAGGTTTTAGATACCATTAAATCAAAAAATTATTGTTAGAAGAATTTGAACATGCATAAGTTAAGTTTAAAATATAAATTTTTTATTTTTATATTTTTTAAATTTCCAAAACAGTTTTAATGAAAATACTGAAAACATATTTTTTATGTTTTCATATTTTCATATTTTCACTTTTTTATTTTTATTTTTTAGAAATCATTTTTTAATTTTACCGCCAAACACGTTTTCTTCAATGTTTTCTTTTTTCTAAGAAAATAAAAATGAAAATAGCCTATATTTTCTTGAACTAAACATATCCTTAATTTTAAATTTTCATAAAAAATGAATATCAAATTATGATAAATTAAAGGGTAAAATACACAATTGTTGAGTCTTTTAACAATTAAAAGTTATAAAATAATCATCTGATTATAGAGCGTTATTTTGTCAAACCCCTTGACTATTAAAAATTATAAAATAGTTATCCGACTATTCATATATTTCAAATTCTATTATTTTATGTTAAAAGAGTGATTATAGTCAAATCTAGATGTTAACATGTTAATTGAGATATGATAAAACATGATCCTAGAATCTCAAAATACTATTATATCACAATTAATATGTTAACATCCAGATCAGACGACCGTCAATTTTATTAGTAATTAAAACATTCAATAGATCATAAATTGCTCATTCAAAAAAATCACAATAGGGACAATATGTGAAAATTCAACACCGTGTTTCGTGAGGTCAACATTAATAGTTCAAACGAAGTTCTTTTTTTTTTTTTGTCACTTGGTTATAATGCAACATGTCACCTAATTACCAGTAAGATTATAAAAGATTTGCAAAAGAATCGTTCAGTTAATCGATTATAAAAAATAAAATCATTATACATATTGGTGTGAGCATCAGAAAGAAAGAGGTGTCGTTTATGAACAAAGTAAAAGTCAGTAGTTTTGTATATGTCGACACCGTTTTTCGTCGGGGCAGGGAAAGATTATTATTAACTTTGTGGGTTTTTCTTTGAAAAGAATTTTGAAATGTGAGGAGTCGTCACCAATCATTTAAGGTGCGATTGGGACACCATAAAAACCGGGTGATTTTAATAAAACAATTATTTTTTTATCAAATTACCAAGTTTTAAGGTTTCCGAAAATCCAGAAATCAGGTTCGAGAGTCAATTACGCATGAGGAAAGATTAACACCCCCACAAGTGCCCAAAAATTGGTACCTAATTGATTACCCTATATTTAGAATTGGAAATTTTGAGTTCAAATTTATTTAATTTAAAAATCATTATGGATGCAAAGCTGAAAATGATATTCGTTTATTAATGCCTATAGAGTTATTGTGACCAATAACTGAGTATTGGCTCGATATTTTAGAAATCATGACACAGTTTTGAAAAGGATATCGACTTATTTCGGGAATCACCAGTAGTAACCCCCTGAGCATACTTGCGGGAGATATACTATTAATTCCCTAATAAATGAACATTGCCTTTTAAAAATAAAATGCAACTAAACAAATTTTTATTCATCCTGATTAAGCTAAGGGTAAAATAAGTCTCTCTATATCATAAAGTGTCAAATTATGAGAATTAAAGAATCTAAAGGCACAAACCTAGAAATGTAGGTTCTAATATTAACCCTATTTGATTTTTAAACCAATTATCGAATCGAATAATCAAGATGATCCCTTGAGCATTTAGGCGAGGGCTGACTCAAATTATTCCCTAAATCAAGATGACTATATTGAAATCTAGCTAAAAGTGGAGACTCTATTTAACCTATTTGATTATGTTAATCTTAAAGGTCTAATTGAAGTCCAAGGACTAAAGGGTCAAAGATCTAAAATACCGAGTTCTAAGAGACTAGAAGTTTAAGGAACTAAACCAATAATTCCTAAAGTTTACAAACTAATTAATAAACCAAAATCTTAAGAATGGCCTAAATTAACCTATAAAAGGGGATTAAATTAAAAGAGTGTTTTTTTAAAGAAAATATGGATGATTAACAAATTTTAAAAGTTGAGCAATTGGTGTTTTTTTAAAGAAAATATGGATGATTAACAAATTTTAAAAGTTGAGCAATTGACTTGAGTAATCGGACATCTTATGCGAAAACTTGACTTGAATTGCTCCCTAATTAATACCTAGGGTACCATCCTAATTTCTAGGTCCGGTTTGATTTATTAACCTAATCTAAGAACGAAATCCAAAAAGGCTAAAACTATGAAATATTGAATCAACTAATAAAACTAATTAAATAAATAAAAAATAGAAAACACAACATAAAAATTTAAAATAAACATAAACATAAATATCAGGATCAAATTACATGAATATCAAATTACCAATCTAAAAAAATATAAATTAGACATATGATGAGAACTAAATTAAAACAAATTAAAATTTAATGGCTAAATCTAAATAAAATAAAAAATAGTTTAGGGACTAAAATGCACAAACATGTATAAGTTACAGGGACTAAAAGATAATTATCAGTTTTATTTAAGCCTAAAATAACCTATTAAACTAAAATAAAAAATTACAAAATTAGTCCACACAAATTAAAACAAAATTTAAAAAGTCACTACACATGACCAAAGTGTAAAAACACGCTAAACTTAGAGGGACCAAATAGTGAATAACCCAAAAATTACAAAGTATTCAAATAAAAGGGAAAATAACAGTTTAAACCCTACAGGTGACCATAATGCAAAAATGCACTAAAGTTAGAGGGATTAAACGGTGAATAACCCAAAAATTATAAAGCATGCAAAGAAAAAGGAAAATAATAGTTTTAAACCCTATAGATAACTATTTTGTAAAAATACGCCTAAAGTAGGGGGACCTAGGCGTGATTTCCCCCTAAACTATGTCTATATATACTATTTTCTTTTTCTTTTCTTTTTTTTCATTTAAGCCTAAAACCGAAAAAAATGCTCTCCCCTCTCTACCTCGGGCGGCCCATTATCGGTTGCCTTGCAACCCTCTCCGACCGTCGTCCGATCATTGTTCCGGTCGCCACATGCGGAGGTCAGAACTCCTAAAACAAACCAAAAAGATCAAAAAAAAATCTAGATCTACTAGTCTAGACCCTTATTTAGGGCTAAAACTACAAAAAAAATACTCTTAAACCCCTCAAAAATACCCCTAGACCTTTCGGTTTCCCCGGACTCCGGTAACCTCCGACGAAGCCTCCCCGACTCAGGTAAACTCAGATCTAACCTTTTTTATTTATTTTTTATTTTTTTACTACGAAAAAGCTTGGATATTATTTTATTTTTGACTGAGAAAAGGCTTCTTTTTCTTTGTGTGTTTACTGCTATTTTTTCGAAACTAAAACGTTGTTGTTGTTTATTTCGAAAACTAAAAAAGTTTTTTTCCTACTAGATTCGAAACTTAAAGAAAAAAAGAAAAAAAATACTACTACTCGAAATTTAAAAAAGATAGAAAAAATAACCTTGAATCTTTCAGTTTATTGCTTGGAAAAACGAAAAAACCAGAGAGCCTTTACAGTGTTTAATGCTTGTGGTTTTATACCCATTTACAAAGAAATCAAATGATTTTTTTTTGTTGCTGGTTATTTCTGATGCAGTGGCGTGGAGTGTGGAGCTTGGGTGGTGGTGGCGTGCATGGAGTATTCTTCTGGTATTGGGGTAGAAAACGGTGACTGCTGATTGGCGGATTGGGGGGCTGCCCTAGGCCCGAGTTGGGTTTAGTTTGGGCCCTGGGTCGGGTCCTGGTTTTAGCTCTGGGTTGGATCCTGTTTTGGATATTTAGGTTGGGCTTTGGTTGGGGCTTGTTGGGTTTTAGGTTGGGTTTTAGTTTTAGTTTTAGTTGGGCTTTGATTTAATAATAATAATAATAGTTAAAAAAATGGTGATTACAGTATGATTCGCATGGTTTAAAAGGTTAGTAGCTTTATACAAAGCTTGAGTTGCTCAATGGATTCATCTCATTGGGAATTATATGCAGGCAAAGTCAAACAAATTTTAAGATAACCGAATCACAATCCTTTGACAATATTTTGCAGTAAATGTAATTCAAGGGCCTATAAGCAAATAAATACATGTGATGTGCAAGATCATCATAAGAAACTACAAAAGGCTGAAAATTTAGTAAATCAAAATGAAATTACCACAAGCCAAGGAATTTTATTTTTAGCCACATCATGCACCGGCCTTTAGAGCTCCACTACCATCATCAATAGGTTTATTTTCACCGTTAAATTCTCCATGCCCTGGCATTCTGAACCCGATGGGATCATCATTACCCGGCATTCGAAATCGTACATAATCCCCATTTTCAGGTGTTCTCAACTCTGGATATCCATTCCCAGGAATCCTAAATTCAGCAGGCTCACCGTGCTCACTTACTCTGAACTCCCTTGGATCTCCATTTGCAGGCATTTTGAAATCCAACCCTTTGTTGCTTTCACCGTGGTCGGATTAAACCCGAACTCGATATCGCCTTCTCCGGGACGTAAATCGATATGCCTTTGCTTACCCCTGGAGGGTTTCTTTTTATTCATGTGTCGACTACAAAATCTTCCTAGGAAGCATGATATGGCCGATGCAGCTATGATTACCGCCACCACTATGAAAACTGCCACGAAAGATCCCCCGGAGGGATTCGAACGAGACGTCGGCGGCGCTTGGTATGTCACACTGCTCGGGTAGACTACACCCGGTTGCTGCTGCTGTTGTGTTTGAGTGGACATTTTTGATTTTTGACAAAGGGAGGCTTTTGGGGAAAAACAGTCTTCAAAGGAAGAACAATATTTGCGTGTGACAAGAGGGTTATGTATGGATCTGTATGGGTTGATGAAACTTGTACTATTGGGTTATTTTTTTCTCTCATTTCAATGCGGAAGGAAGAACTTGCTTTATTAAAGAGACAACTAAAGGCATATATTCTCTTTGTTCTTTTAATAATATGGTGCTGAGTTAAGAAGAGGAAGTTGCATAGCATTTGCTTTTGTAAAATCATAATACTAAAATTCATCCTTAA
This sequence comes from Hibiscus syriacus, assembly GCF_006381635.1. NCBI lineage: Eukaryota > Viridiplantae > Streptophyta > Magnoliopsida > Malvales > Malvaceae > Hibiscus > Hibiscus syriacus. The sequence continues at coordinate 88,354 of NW_024062734.1, read as the reverse complement.
TGTCAGTAAAAATAATCAATTTAGTTCTTATGTTTTTGAAGTAATTTAGCCCTCAATATTTTATTTTAAATTAAAACAATATTTTTTTAGATGAAAATCACTAATTAACTAACGATCAATACGTATAACTAACTTAAATTATTCACATAAAATGAAATTTGATGAAACATTTCTATATGCGAGGAACATTGGAAATAATAATCAAGCATGAGTTATATACTAAATCTTGTCAACAAATAACCACACATTTTACTTGGACTAATGGTTAAATAGTGAATCTTACTCCTAGGTTTAAGATCTTTTGTACATGGCATGTCTATATATCATCCTCACCTGATTGGTTGAGATTAATTTAATAATATTTTATAATATATTTTTCAAACAGTCATATCATTACTTCATCTCACGTGGAAATATCATGTTATCATGCTATCATACATGAATCGTTTCCGTCAATAAAATACGTTGATTGATAATTAACTAACGATTTTTATTCAGAAAGTAATAATCTTGACTAAAATTAAACCACTGGTGAGATTCTTCAGAGCTTGATATGTGTTGTTTTGGAATTCATAGATTATAGTTTAGAAACAAATCATGTAATCTAATCATAATTAACAGGTTGGCACAATTCCACTCTGGACTCCCAGAGGTTGTTTTCAATTGTCTGTCTTTGGAATATTATGGGGAACCCTATTCCCCCTAAAGCTATGGCTGTTGTTTTTAAAGGCTTCCATGATTTTTGTAAATTAGGAGTGGTGATGAAAGAGTTTCCAAGTGGGTCAAATATTGTTTTATCAAAGAGGCATTTCTGTTTTTATCAATTCCGACCGCTTTAAAATTTTATTTGTATTCATCTCATATAAAAATTATATACAAATATATTCCTTAAAAAACATTTCTAAATCCATTACTAATATCAAATATTAGTATTATTTACTTATATATGAGACTGTAAACCCAATGATAATTGTGATTGGGTAAAATCGGTAAATGAATGAAATTTTATCATCTAACTCATAGGCTGATGATGATTATTATGATATTTTTGTTGATGTTATTGTATGTTTAGACTTATTCCTCTTTACTTGGACTACGTAATGTGTTTACCTTTAGGGTGCGTTTGGTTCACGGAATGTAAGATTACTAGTGATAATAGGATTACCAGCGGGAATAAGATTACTGAGAATGTTGTATTTTGTGTTTGGTTCTTACCAGGAATGTAAGATTAGTAAAATTAAAAAATATAAACAAATAAAAATACTATAAATACTATATAATAAAGTATAGAAAAAAGTATAGAAAAAAGTAAAAAATACCATAATCGGTAATCAACAATAAAACTAATATTACTACCGATTAAAAGAAAGGAAAAAAAGACAAACTACCAAAAAAAATCAAGGCTGAAATCCCTAATTTTTTTTAACTGAGACGTGTTAAAGTTGAATAACTAAATCGGTGCTTCGAACTAATTGGGTTGATAGCAGGAGCATTAGTTAGAACCTTGATCAGTTACAGGTAACTCTCTGTGATTGGAATCTGAACCTTTTTGAGGAGATAGGTAAGCGGAAGAAGAAACTGATAGCACGTCTTAGGGGCATTGATAACGCCTGTGCACGTCGAGATTCAAGCTATTTGGTGGAAATTGAAAGTAAGGTGCGTGATGAGCTTGAGTCAATTTGGAACATGAGGAGTGTTTATGGAGACAGAAAGCCCGATGTAATTGGATTCTTCAAGGCGATCGGAATACGAAATTCTATCATGCTTGTGCAAAAAATTGCCGTAGACGGAGCACAATTTTATCTTTGAAGATGTATGGTGGAGATTGGTGTTTTGATCAAACCTTACTCCGCCAAGGGGCGATTGTTTTCTACCGGAACTTATTCAACTTGGAGGTGGACGTGAGACCCTTGTATGCAACAAAGGATAACTTCTTCAAATTCTCTGCCACAGTTCTAACAGCGCTATGTGAGGTTCCCTTGGATGAGAGGATTAGGCAAGCAATTTTCGCCATGCACCCTGATAAGGCCCCTGAGATTGCTAGATTCCATGCATCTTTTTATCAGAAAAACTGGGAAATTGTTGGTTCTAGAATATGTGCGTTTGTTCGGGATTGTGAAAGGAGAGGTTCCTGCTGAAGTGAATCGGACACTCCTTGTCCTTATACCAAAGGTGACAACCCCGGAGAATTTTACTCAATTCCGCCCAATAAGCTTGTGCACGGTTCTCTCAAGGCGGTCACGAAGATTATTGTTTCCCGGCTCAAACTGCTTCTTCCAGCTTGGGTTATGGAGACACAAACCAACTTTGTTCCAGGTCGTAGCATCTCGGATAATATTATCATAACGCAGAGGTTATCCATTCGTCCAAGAAGACGCAAGGGTGGAAGGGTTGGATAGTGATTAAGATTGATTTAAAAAAGGCGTATGACGGGATTGAGTGGCAATTCATAGACGATACCCTGATTGATCTCGGTATTCCTATTGACTTATGTCGATTGATTATGAACTGCGTGACATCGGCCACTACTCAGGTGTTGGGGAACGGGAAAGCTGATAGTTTTAAGCCGACAAGGGGATCCACTATCCCGTACTTGATTGTTTTGTGCATGGAGCGACTCGCACAGGCCATCAGGAAAGCCGTTGATGGCGGAGCGTGGAAGCCGATTGTTTATCTAGAGGTTGCCCGAAATTGTTTCATTTTCTTTGCAGATGATATAATCTTATTTGCTGGAGCTTCGGTCTCTCAATTAGAAGTAATTCAACTGATCCTTTCTGACTTTTGTGCAGCATCCGGTCATCAAGTTAGCATAGCAAAGACCAACATGCGTTTCTCCAAGAATGTGGCTGAGCAGGATAAGCGCGATATCAGTGTGGGGTTTCAATTCACTCGAGTGGATGATTTGGGGAAATAGGGTACCTCTGCTTCATAATAGTGTCGGCTGCAACCTATGAGTATCTACTTTAAAAATTTTGAGATCGGCTAGCGGATGGAGGTCGCGGCATCTCTCATTTGCCGGGCGAATTACGTTAGCAAAGGCTGTTCTTGCAGCTGTTCCGACTTACACGATGCAAACTAGATACCTCCTAAACACATTTGTGGGGATATTGAACGTTTGATAAGGAACTTTTTCTGGGGTGGTTCGGAAGGAGCACACTCGATACATTGGTAAAGGGGGAGGAACTTTGTAAACCCCTTGGAAAAGGAGGAACTGGACTTAAAAAAGTTCATACGCAAAATAAAGCTTTTCTCATGAAGGTGGCGTATAATCTGATGACGGGTGCTTCGCAACTTTGGGTAAGGCTGTTGCGTTCAAAGTATAAGTTGAAGGAATTAGTGCCGGAGAATATTGACCGTAGTGCTCGCTCTCGCCTTTGGAAAAGAATCTCGGTTGTTTGGAATGATACACGTAAGAATGTTATATGGTCGTTGAAGGATGGCACATTGATCGACTTTGGTATGATGATGGCTTGGTGCTTTAGGACCGTTATCACTATTACTCTCCTCAGAATACGTTACCAGCTCGAGGCACAAGGAGTTGCTCCATGGTGGATGCGGGCGGTGAATAAGACTGGAGATTATTACAAGACCGTGTTCCAGAGCTAGTTCGGCTGTCTTTATCAGTCGTGCGACCACCCATATCTGAGGTAGACCCAGATATCGTTGGCTGGAAAAATGATAGCAAAGGAACTTTCTCTGTTGCCAACGCTTATTAAGTTCGGACCCAGATGATTTCTGTTGATTCTAAAAGGCCTTGGGATTTGTTTGAAAGCTATCGGGGTTTACCTCAAGTGAAGATGTTGCTTTGGAACATATGCAAAGGGTCTCGTAAGTCCTATCTAATGAAGAGCGGGTGAGGAGACATTTAATGACTGATTCTAGTTGCTCAATCTGTGGTGCAGCAGTGGAAGTAGTGGAAACATTTTGCTGGACTGTCTGATGCATGCACGGCTTGGTCGGGTTTAATTAAACCTCATAGATTGCAGGAATTTTTGGCTGCTGATATGGTAACTTGGATCGACATGAATCTCCGGCAACCTGACTATTTTCCGAGGGTGGCTACCGATTGAGATATCTTCTTCGGCTCGATGGTTTGGTGCCTTTTGGACTCGACGAAATAAATTAATTTTTGACTCGGAGACAGTGATTTCTGAAAGTGTGGTGCAGCAAAGCAATCGGATGCTCGCTAAAGTTATCTTTGCTCAACGACATGAGCGATTATGGAAGAGAACATGCCACTGAGTAAAACAGAAGCGTTATTTAGTCACCCCCCGGGACGGATGAATGAAACTGAATACGGATGGTGCTCATCGGACGTGTTCTGGCTTGGCCGCTTAAGGTAGAGTGATTCGCAATCAACGAGCTGAATGGGTTGTGGGTTTCTCACGAAGCATTGAAGTATGTTCGGTTATTGATGCGGAGTTATGGGGGCTTTACATGGGGCTGCATATTGCATTGGAAAGAAATATAAGTAGAATTATTGTCGAGTCGGATAATAAAGATGCCATTGCTGTTCTTCATTGGCAACCGGAAGTTGATGGCATATCGCCTATGGTTCCGCATATCCATGAGTTGGTGCAATGAGATTGGTGCTTGCAGTTCAGCTATACTCCACGTGAAGGTAACAGACTTGCTGATGGATTAGCGCGCCTGGCCTGGAGCATGCATGGTCCCGTTACGTGTTCATGGAGCCGCCAGCAGAAGCATTGGAGGCCTATAACAGGGAGAAGCCAATAGCTTTGTATGTTTAGGAGTTTTCCTTTATATTAAAAAAAAAACTAGATTTATTCTAATAGTCGCCGCTCTCTCCTTTGTTTTCCCTTTTTTTTCCTTTTCCTTTTTCTTTGAATTTGTATCATTTTTCATATCAAATCAACTTTTTATTCTTCTATAATTTTCTATTTGTTTTTTCTTTTATTTTTTAATAAGAATAATTTTGTTTGTGTTAGACGTTATCTCTATGTGTTGCACGTTTATCTTTGTTTGTGTTGTACGTTTATCTCTGTCTTTGTGGCATTTTTTTATTTTTTTCGGTCGCTTGTCCGTATTTTATTAATGTTTTCTTAGGGTTGGATTTGACGACACAACGACTGATCAAGATGTCGCTTATTTGAAATCTTTTGATCTTCCCTGCTATGGATCTTTGAATTGAATTTGGATGTGTGATTATGCGTTTGTGGATAGTTTCTCACGACGCACGACTCTAATATGCAGTTCTCGGTGGTCTTTCAATAGCTTAATTTACTTTTGTGATTCGTTAGTCGATGCAATCAGATTTATTCGTATCTATTTTTATTTCAAGTCTCTTGGTTAGGTTTTTAACATTTTCAATGTATGGTCTTTATATGATCTAAAGTGACTAGTTTTAATGTTATAAGAAAAGTCCAATTTATGTATTTAATTTATGATTATAATTGTAAACTCTTATTGTAATTTTGGACATTTTCACTTTTTAATAATAGAGTTTCTATTCAAAAACTGAATTTATTGTAATAATTACATGTAATTTATTTATTAAAAGTATTATAGATAATTTTTAAATTTAATTAATCTGCTATTTTTTAGATATGATAGCCATAAATTATCATTTCTAATTAATGTATTAAAATAAAATGTCATAATAAAATAATTTAATAGACATATATAAATAACTTATTTACTTTGTAACAAAAAATATATATTTACTTATCCAAAAAAAAGGTAAAAAGTGCAAAAATAAAAATGAATAAAATTTTCGTTAGTTTATGCTTTTTATTCTTTCCTTCATCAAGGAGTACACATAGATATGTTAAGCAACGAAATTCAGAAAATCAAAAAATCGATATGAATCAAGTAAAATGATTCAGTTCGATTTGATTTAACTTTAAACGGTTTAGTTTTCGATTCGGTTTAAAGGTTTTATTTTTTTGATTCAGTTCGGTTCGGATTTTCCATATAGAACCCATTTGTTCCATATTGAACCGAATATGCAATTTTTGTAAAAAAAAATTATAATTTCAAGTGATTTTTTATCGAAAAACCGAACCGAAAAACCCGAACCGTTAAAAAATTGAACCGAACCGAAAAAATCGATTTAAGTTTTTTTGGTTTTTTAACTATTCGGTTTCGATTTAATATTAAAAATTTTATTTCGGTTCGATTTAATTTTTGATAAAAAATCAAACCGAACCGAATCGAACCGAATACACCCTATACAGAGAGGACAAAAAGGAAACGTGTCTAACTACTTTTATTGAAGGGCGGGCCTATACAGCTCAATAGACTTGATTACCATGCTTTGAATTTTGAAGATATTTATTTTATAAATTCAAACTATTTGACATATTATTCAATTTTAATTTAATTATAAATATATTATCAATCAAAAGAAATTTATATTTTAAATTAAATCAATTATCAATAAAATTATTAAAGTATGTCTAAATGGCTATTAGATCAGGGTTCATAATTAAAAGAAATAAAAATAACATTTTATTATTTTTAGAAATAAAAATTACTAATATTAGTTAATTAAAATAACTTCACTGATTTATAAGATACAGAAAATAAGTTTCAATAAACTAAATTAAAATAAATTAGTTGTCATTAAATATGAAGTGTACTAAGAAATATATTATTTCAATTTTGATTAATATTGGATTCTACTTCTATCCTGTATACTCTTTTTTCATATCTCATAGATAAACAAATTAGTTTCTTATATTCTATAAAACACAAGGATGAAGTTTGTAATTAGACCGAAATAAAAAGCAACGTGCTCAGCGTATGCCTACCTTAATTAAAGTCTCGAAGCAAACCTCAAGGAAATAGCAGTCTCTTACGAAAAGAAAAATCATGTCCATGACGCGACATTGTTGACGCCATTGCTCCACGTAGGATCGACGACATTTGAGCATGAAATGAATGGAAAATTTCCAGAATCGTCTTTCACTATGCTATAAATACTCTGCAGTGGGCGCAAGCTTGGCATCCCAAAACAGAAGCCCAAAAGAAAAGAAAAAAAAAGAAACATTTTGCAGTTTCAGCATGGCAGAGGCAGCAGACAACGTTGTCGAGACGATCAACGGCGGTTGTCACGATTTTAAGTCCTTCTCTTATTCGGACCGGGATTTCCTCGTACGCAACAACGCCGATCAGGTAATTTGCTCCCTTAAATCAATCTTTCTTGTCTTTTTGGTTGTTTTTATCGACTTTTTAATGATGATTTTTTGTCGGTCTATTTTACTGTTTTTTAGGATCGTCCATTTTGCTGTTTGATATAGTCATTAGGATGTTTTCTGAACTGGGTTGGAATTTATACTGATAATATGATATGAACTTGCTGTTTGTTGGGTTATACCTTTAATTTATTGGGATTAGGGAAACTGTTAATGTTAGATTTTTGGGACTATTTTGTTTGATAATTGGATCCTGAAATTTCGATTCTACAGGTTAAAATCGATAGCTTGAAGGGGAAGAAGCTTGGGCTGTATTTCTCAGCATCATGGTGCGGTCCATGTCGAAGATTCACCCCGAATTTGATCGAGGTGTACTCCGCGCTCTCTTCGAAAGGCGATTTTGAAGTTATTTTCGTCTCGGCGGATGAAGAGAGGAGTCATTCAATGGTTACTTCTCTAAGATGCCATGGCTTGCGATCCCTTCTCCGATTCCACGACCCGCAAGCGCTTGGACGAGTCGTTCAAGGTGATGGGAATACCTCATCTCGTGCTCTTGGATGAAAATGGTGAAGTCTTGACCGATGAGGGGGTTGAGATTATTCGAGAGTACGGAGAGGAAGGGTACCCTTTCACCTCTGAAAAGATCCAAGAATTGAAAGATTTGGAAGAAAAGGCCAGGAAGGAACAGTCTATCAAACAATCTTGGTTTCCCGATCTCGTGACTTTGTTGTTACATGATGGAAATAGGTAACTTTGATCACTGAATTGATTGTTTAATACATTAGTACTACCGTAATCTGAAATCTGATCTTAATTTGCATTCTAGGTACCGTTTCTGATCTTGAGGGAAAGACTGTAGGTCTATATTTCTCGGCGTTTTCGTTCAAGCCATGTGCTGATTTTACTCTAAAACTCGCTGAAGTCTATAAGAAATTGAAAGAAAAGGGGGAGGATTTTGAGGTTGTTATGATATCACTCGAGGACGAAGAGGAATCCTTTAAGGAAAGCTTTGGGGCACCTTGGTTGGCATTGCCTTTCAAAGACAAGAGCTGTGAGAAATTGGCTAGGTACTTTGAGCTCTCGACCCTTCCAACTGTTGTTATTATCGGGCCAGACGGAAAAACTCTCCATCCCAACGCTGCCGATGCTATTGATGAACATGGGATTGAGGCCTACCCCTTCACCCCCGAAAAGTTTGCAGAGCTTAAAGAGATAGAGAAGGCAAAAGAGGCTGCACAAACCCTCGAATCGGTTCTGATTTCAGGGGATCTGGATCATGTCATTGGGAAGGATGGGACTAAGGTATGAATTTTTGTCCTTGGATGTGGGCAATTACAATACCATGTTAACCTGAAATTGTGTCTTAAATGATTAAACCTTTCGCTGATTTGGAGTTTTTCAGCATATTTTCTGTTCGTTCGAACTGTCGGTTGTATATAATCACTATTTAGCAGCAGTGCTATAACCTGAGCTTTCGTATTTCTGATGAGTGATAAATCAATATACTATTTCAGGTTAAGGTGACCGACTTGGTGGGAAAGACCGTTCTTCTGTATTTCTCGGCTCATTGGTGCCCGCCATGCCGTGCTTTCACGCCCAATCTTGTTGAAGTGTACAAGAAGATAAAGGAAAAGGATGAAGCTTTCGAAGTGATATTTATTTCTAGTGACAGGGACCAAACCTCCTTTGAGGAATATTATTCCGAAATGCCTTGGCTGGCTCTTCCATTTGGTGATGCTCGGAAGTCATCATTGAGTCGCAAATTCAAGGTCCAAGGCATCCCTAAGCTTGTAGCCATTGGAACGACTGGAAAAACCATTACGACAGACGCGAGGGGTCTGGTCAAGGCCCATGGGGCGGATGCTTATCCTTTCACAGAGGAGCGGTTGAAGGAGATTGAGGCACAGTATGAGGAGATGGCAAAGGGGTGGCCGCAGAAACTGAAACACAAACTGCACGAGGAGCACGAGCTGGAGCTCACACGTCGAGGTTCTTACGTGTGCGACGGATGTGAAAAAACAGGAGAAATCTGGTCGTTCTACTGTGGAGAATGCGACTTCGATCTGCATCCTAAGTGTGCCCTGGAAAAAGATAAAGAAACCAAAGGTGATGTGGAGGAAGGAAATACAAAGGAAGGTTGGGTCTGTGATGGGGAGGTCTGCACTAGAGCTTCATGAATTATGTCCATTATATAGATATATATGAAACAATAGTTGTTCCTGCTGATGCTTCTATGATCATATGTTTGCTATATAATAAAATGTGTTGAATATAGCAATGGTATTGAGATTATGCAGTGGTGAAAGATATTATCTTTATTGGGTCAATCCCCCCTTTTTTTTTCCTTCCGAATTATGCTCTGATTTTATCGTATTATTCACCTGTGATGTGCAATTGTTATATATAATATATATTGAATAGTATGAGGTGATCACTAGATTTCTGGAAATTCAAGTTGCACACTTTGCAGTTCCTGTTCTCACTAGTTTAGGATTTGAATAATTTTCTGAATCGAATGTGTTCCTATCATCTTACGGGTGCGTAGGTGTTGATATCTTTCCATTGTCTCACTCACACAAAAGGCTGTTTATACCATAGGAATCTAATAGTTACCAATTTGTACGTTCCAACATGTTTATATAGTACTAGAATCCCACCTTAAGCAAAAAGTTCGCACCATCAGACACAAGGAAAAGTATGTCTAGAGAACGATAATTACGAGCATTAATCTAGGGGGACGATGAAGGACAACCGGAAGCCATCGAGAAGCGATGGTGAGTGGGGAAGGTACTGGTTAAACAACATAAAAATGTTTTAATTGGAGGTTGCTACCCTAGGATCTTGGCACTGTGTAGACACCGGGAGCTAGATTTTAAGAACTTTGCTTAATGTAAATAAACAAAAACACTAACATTTTGGCAGAACTAAGCTGCCTTGGTTTTACGCACAACATTGCTTTCAAGTGTTAATTAAGCAGCAGTAGGGGCTGGAACATAAGGAACTTCAGGCTGATCAGGCATTGAAGCCACCATGATCGACAGCTTAGGAAACATTGTTTGTTCCGCATCCGAAACCAGGTTTCCAGCGTCGAAATCGAGAGACGGATCGTAGTAAATATCCCACCATTTGGCCACTAGCATCTTTATGTCCTCTCTATATGTTTCCCATGCCTGTGTACCTCCAGGCACACACCTTAATAAATTTTTTACGATTGATATTTTAACAATTTAACCGTTGAATTTCATATTCTATTCACGTAGGTAGATCATGTATGTCATGTTTTGGCTAAATTAAAAATATTTAACTATTTATTTTGTATAAAAATTATTCAACCATTTAATATATATTAATAAAGTCACTACTTTTAATCCATATGATAAAGATATCGAATTCATTTTAAAATTTATATGCCCAAGGCATACAATAACATTGCTAAGTTTAATGATTAAATTATTAAAATATTAATCATAAAAAATTGTGTAAAACTCATTTGGTATATACTAATATTTGTATTGAAAGTTTAGAATTATGAAAATGTAATAAGAAAAAGGGGAAATAGAAGAGATAACACAGTACTTGCTCTGTACAAGGTGTTGGTGGGGTGATGCGAAGAGTCTCAAGGAGTCTTTCGTAAGTGAAACGGCAAGGCTGGAACACGAACATGCCGGCGTTGAAGTACAACAGCGGAGGAGATCCCATATCCGCCGGCCACGTCACTTTATCGGGACACTGCTGACAGTAACCGATGGAGTAGTGGATAGAGTAGCTCCACACCTTCTCACGGTAGCAGTCCATTACAGCATACAAGTGACGTCGGGCAGTCCACACCATCTTCTCGAATTCTTCGAACTGAACTATAAATAACATGGCAGCTTTATTCACGGACAAAACACAAAATTTTATGAAAACTAATTGATGATATAATTTTAAAAATTAATTGATATATCGTCGGTTTATGATGATATGGAGGATGTGGTTTGATTCAACTTACGTTCCAAATGTGAAGCTTGGAGTAATTGATGACAAAATGAGCCATGGCAAACTGAACTTGGTTCTCCGGCGGATAAATAGGTTCGATTTCCCGAACAATGCAACCTTAAGATCGCATAATCTCTTGGTGCTCCTCGGGGACGTCGGGCAAAACCGCGACGACGAGAGGATACAAACTCTTAACCTTGCGCAATCCCTTGGCTAATCCCACCATCCCTTGGCCTTTTTTTATAACCACCAGTATGTGATCTATTCGATCGACTAATCCGGATCGGGTATTGCAGAGGCAAGAACGATCCTCCTAACCCATTTTGCTCCATTCGCAATTGCCAAGATTCGAACTCCTAGACTTACTTAAGAGATCTAGTAGCTCATCCCACTAAACTAACTGATTGTTGGTAACCATTGGCCTTTTTAAATAGAAGCAACAAGTGGGATAAATAAATGCTCAAATTAACTCAAAATGAAACTCAAATTATTATTATAATCGTTGTTATTATTCTCATTTTATTGCTTTTTGTCGACTTTTATGTTCTTATTTTCTTTGAAAAGTCTGGTGAGAGAGTATATAATATAATGATAGAATCTAATTGTATAGAGTAAAATGTTGTATTTAAATAGAAGCACAAGTGGGATAAATGCATGCTCAAATAACTCTAAATGAAACTCAAATTATTTTGCTTTTGTTGACTTTTATGTTTTTTTTCTTTGAAAAGTCTGGTGAGAGAGTTTATAAAAAGAGAATCTAATTGTATAGAGTAAAATTTTATAATTTTATATTAATTAGATTGTTAGATGGCGGTGAAGGTGAGCAAGATCAAAGCCCTTTATATTTTAGGTGTAAATTGGAAGGTGGCTCTCTCATGCCCAATTGATTAAATTTGAAAAAAGAATTTAAGTCTAAATATCTTTTTAATTTCAAGAGTCGTTGCCATATAATTTTATAAGGGACTTTTTGGTCATTGATTATGAGCATTAACGATTATAAATAAGTTCATACATATAGGGGTGTTCACTAGCCAACGAATTACTTCAGAATGGTTAATATTTTTTTCAATATTCAGTTAACGGTTAATTCGGTTTAAAATCGGTTAATTAACCGAAATTATTAAATATTATATATCTTATGAACATATTTTAAGCTCAAACATTAAAAATATACTCATTTTTTTTAATCACACTAAACTCATTAAATTATCAATACATAATTAATTTTTAACTCAAATAAAAAATATACATCTATTATATAAATTAATCTAATTAGAAAAATTATAAAAAATCGGTTGATTCGGTTAACCGATCAAATAACTGAACTTTGTTACGCGATTAATACTTTAAAAAAAGTTTGATTCGATTAACGGTTAAAGAGCACAATTAAACTGATTTTAATGATAATTTTAAATAGATTGTTGATATCTCTTGATATTTGAGTACAACATCTACAAAGAGCACAATTAAACTGATTTGTGATTAAAAATATTGTTTTTTAATAGATCATTAGAACAAAATTTTTGATTTTGTTAAAAGCCTAAAGTTAATGAAGCAAAATTTGATTAATTGAAGCCAGTTCATGAGATTATTTTACAGGCAATAAACAATCATACATTGCATCAAAGAGCAAACATGTTCTCCGGAGGAGACTCGATCATAAATAGATAAAAAAAAAGTGGTAGATTCCAAATTGCAAACCATTCAATCCAACTTTAGGGTCGCCTTGGGAACTTCGAAAAATCTGGACGTCTACGTTGCACATAGGCGGTCTTCCCCTCGTTCCCTTCTTCAGTTCCATAAAAGATCAGTGTGGCATTTCCACCAAGTTCTGGAGAAAATTAATGGAGGAAATAAACGATTTTCGGGTTGAACAGTTAAAAACAGGGTGTTTATGATTCGATCCGGTACCTGAAGTCCAGCATGGCCGTCGTCAACTGCATTAAGAGATGATGAGCACTCGGATGCTGTTGGACTATTCTTAGGATCTCCTGCACCATTTAATTGTTTCTTGCTCTAGTTTCTCTAGCTGGATCAAATGTCATGACAATTAACCTTTATCCGTTTGAGACAATGGACGATGGATCAAACTTCAAAGTACAAAATGAGGAGTCTGGTGAGTAGATCGAAAAAGGGTGAGGGCCAAACAACTCACCGGCACAACGGCATTCACAAGCCCCATTTTCTCTGCCTCGGAGGCAGTGTAAAACCTTGCAAGAAACCACATTTCGCGTGCCTTCTTAGGTCCAACCTGTTAATCATATCCAGATAAAACACACTGTTACCAGACTCGTGTAATACATGTAGCCGGCATGGTTGTGTTCAATATTTCTCCGGTTTTTTCATGTATTTTGAGAATCCTTAAAAGGTCATATCTCATATAGCGTTTAAATATGTTCCAGTCATAAGAGCCAAACATGTATACTTCAGGCAAAATGAAGAATCTGAGCAACATAATGTAGACAGAAGAATTATGATGCCAAACAAAAGCTAACATCTTTCTTAGAGCTTACCAAACGAGACATTATCGAACTTCCGTAACCAGCATCAAACTTCCCACCTGCATATGCAATCAGGTAAACATTAACAGGGAAACAATATAACAAAGAGACGGGATCAGCACCAGCACTATCATCCAAAGAAATCACAAAAATCGACCTATGTTAGTAGGACATGAGTAAGTGTCGGATACATATGTATCGATACATGTATGATCAGTTTTCTAAGTTTCTCCGTATTTAAAGAATCCTTGGAGGCATTACCCTCATATCCATGAATCAAACAAACACAGGTACTTCAAGAAAAATAAAGATTAATCAACCTAAGTTGGGGCAACAGAAAGGGTCTTCCTTAAGAACCCTTTTTAAAATTAAATAACAAAACATATGATAAAGCACCTTGGGACCAGTCTGACCGAAAATGGCATTGTCGCCAGCAATATCAGATCACAAACCATAAACACATGTCCTCCTCCAACAGCATAACCAGCAACCTGTTTATAAGATTGACAGCAATTTAAAGACTGAAACCAATTGAAAAGCACGATGCAGTAAGGAAGAAAGAGATTACCATCGCGATCACTGGCTTCGGAAGTCGCCTAATTTGAATCTGCAATTAGACAAATATCAAGAAAGATAAAGGAGCTAAAACTAGTACAACATGGAGGAAAAATGAAAGGTATTGCCTGATTATTCATAGGATAGAAGATAACATGATTCGAGCTCTTAGAAATTTACAAACTGCTACTGCAACTAAATATACATTTGAGAGTTTCCCACTGATTGGCACAACCCATCAAAGCATTTGCCCTTTGGAGTTGAACCATGAAAGTCAGCTCAGTGCAAATTCAGATCAAATACATGTGAAATTGTACCTGAAGTCTAAGACATTAAGGCGGCCAAAATTTTCAAATCAGCATAACCATCAGCTTTTCGCAAATTCTGGTCACCACCGCTACAAAAAGCCTTGGTTCCCTTTAGCAACAGATTATGAATTATGGTCAACATAAAATAAAATAAAAACCCAATAATTTATGGAAAATTGAAATTTGGTTATTAGTGTATTACTTTCCCCAGTGAGAATTATGACTCCAATTGAACTATCATCCCTGGCATCATTAAACGCGCGTATAAGCTCCTTAATCGTCAGCGGACGGAAAGCATTTCTTCTCTCCGGTCTATTTATGTAATCTGAAAAAATAAAAAGAATAACCAAAAGCAACGAAATAAATTAAGCTTCTTATTGTTTCCAGAATCAGCAATACGCATTAAGTTATCAATGAAGGTGAACTTGATTGACCTTTGCAATGCCTTCACCGACAGCCTTTTCATAAATATATCGGTGAATTCTTTGTCATACTCATCGCAAGCGGTTTTCCACTCAACCTCATGGCTTGCGACTTCACCATGGATTCTATGATAGCTATCATACATGGAAGCGTAGCACAGCCCGATGGAACCACGACTCGAACCGGAATTCGAGCCTGAAGACCGGCAACAGGAGATGGTTGGAGACGGTTGCAATCCTCCTGGTTACGGCGCTGAGTTCATTGTCTGAAATCTTGGCCATTGTAAGCTGAGTTTTGGATTGGAAGATCTGTGTTGGTGTAATTGAAAAAAAAAGAATTGTTGAAGTGAGGGAGTGGACTTTGAATGCAGGGTGGTTTTAGATTTTTTTTTTATTGTATTGGGTTGGTGGAGAGTAGGCAGAAGTGAGATCGGGGAGGATGGCATTGGCGAGTGGCGACCGTAGCGATGTGATTGAGATTTCATACGCTTTGTTAACAAATCAGATAAGATAAGATGATAAGAGTTAGTTACGAACGTTGGTCGCTACAAGACGCTGCGTTTTTGGGGATTGGCGGGAGTTTATTGAAACGCGCCGCTCATGCTCTCAACAAAGATTAAGGCCCGTTTACCCTTTTTTTAATTTAATTAAAAAATATTATATTCAAATTAATTAATCATTTATTGTTATCTACTTATTCACATATTAGTGTTAACACATACTATATTTTTAAATTTTTTTGTTTTAAAAAAATAATCTTTTTAGAAAAGATATGATAAGATAACAAATATTCGATTATATTATTGTTTGTTGATTTTTAAATATGAAAGTTATAAATAATCTTTGATTAGGACGTTACTTTGTTAAGTCTTATGACTATTAAAAAATTATAAAATTATCACTCAATATTCATGTCTCAAACTTAAATTTTAAAAAAAAAAAAATTACTGTCGTCTGAGTTGAACATTAACATGTTAAATGATATATAAAATCATATTTTAATCATGTTTACTGGTACAGTCGTTGCTTTCAAACATTGATTTGATGACATAATATAAGTAGACACTCATCCATAAATACACTTAACAATTTTGACATTAGATTTTATCATATTTCAATGAGAAGATTAATGTTCAACTTTGACAGCCACATTTTTTTTAATGAAAAATAATGAGTTTAAAATATTTAAATAGTCAGATAACTATTGTGTAATTTTAATAGTCGATGAATTCAATAAAACAATGAATTATAGTCAAGATATTTTAAAACTTTAAGTAATTAATGAATTTAATAAAGTAATATCTTATAATTGAAAAATCATCATATATTTTATTACAAAAAAGTTAAAATTCTTAAATTATAGTTAAAATTTATATTTTTTCAAGTAACTATGTGAATAATTTCTTTTAAAAATTTAAATGCGCGTGATCCCATATCTTATTGATCTGTCCGATTTAAGCCCTCTGGTAGAAAAGTCTTTTAGTCGCCTTCTTTGATGTCACACGCTGTCGTCCGAAATCTTCTACTAATACGTTTATTTGAAGAAACTGGCGAGAAAAATGGATAAGGATCGGTGGATTCGAAGGAAATTGAAGAGAAAGAAAAGGTGAGAGACGACGCTCGATCTTCCTATCTCCATCTATCGGCACCCTAATTACTACACTTGTTTGTTTATTCCGTTGATTGATTATTTTGTTAGCTTGCCCGCTTAAGTTATACACGAATTGGTTGCCAATCATGTCATAATGAAAGAGCTGGTTGCCAATCCCCGCTCGCTACCTCTCTTCATCTATGATGACACTTCATGGTTGCCATCTTCGGTTTATATTGATAGTTATTTGTAATTGCTTGTTGCTTTTGTTAAATATCTGCTTCTTAAAAGATTATATGCTAATTGATCTTCATACTTGCTTACTGTGTGATTCTTTGTCAATGCCTGACCACATTTGTTTGCTTTATTAGATGATTTATTGATACAGATTTTTTGCATATTCCGTTTAGTTTAACGTTATGATTGTGCCCTCTAATCTTTCAAGTGAATGTTAAGTCTTAAATCCGCCCCAAAGAACAAAAGCAATACGTCTCTATATTAATTGTATTGATTTATTGATGAACTGAACATCATTGGATAATGCATTTGTGTAAATATCTCACAATCAATAACATGCCTTAATGAACAAGACAGTCTGTACTACAGTATTGGACTCTGAATGATAACATGCTTGTATAATCTTTCATAGGGGGAACTGGGAACTAGTGTGTCCCATCTAAGAAGAATGCCTATAACTAGGAGGCCTAAATATACACACTATAATTAAAAACGAATGTGTGAGGGGTCAGGAGAACCATACCGACCACACAAGTGAATACACCAGATGAATTATCGAAGACTAAAAGTTCAGCACGCGCATGATCAGATTGGACTCTATTATTTGCTGGCTTTCCGATCTGTAAACAACCGATTGGAGGACAGTAGGGTGGTCAGCTCTCCAAAAGTTTGCCAACAGAATGGATCGTAGGTGGTAACGTTCCTGCTGGGCTTTAGTTCAATGGCAGTTAGGTTACACCTACACATGGAAGGCTATCGCTGCAGGCCAAGTGATGGTTTTACTGTGTATGTTCCTCTTATTTTTTCATAGGTGATTCCTGATAGAGCGACTGCAGCTGTTTCATTTGAACATGTCCTTTTGTCACAGTAGAATTGATCTATCACAATCGGAAGTTGGACCTCAGAAACTTGAATGTTTGAGAACAGAATCCCCTGAACAGAACCAGATCCACCCTGCAGATGCGATTTGAGGTTATAAGTAAGAAAGTTACTTGCAACCTAGAGTTGTAAAAAGTAAAAAGATCTTGGAGTGTTAGAACTCGCACGAATGGCTTTTTAGCACTAGCAAGTGGTAATACATAGATTTTTCAGACCTATCATAGAAAAGAATAAGAATAAAGGTACAAGGAAAACTCAGATTCAGTATACTAAATTTCCTGGAAAACTGAAATGTATTGAGAATGAAAGTGAAATTCAAAGAGTAATACTGTGTATAAAAAACCCCCAGAAATAAGCATAATTGTTTGGATGAAATTTTTTTAAAATATAAGGAATAAGTCGCCTTTTATTATTGGGTTAGTGAAGATCATATCAGCAAAAGAGCACATGTTTGCATGTATGTATGCTTTTTCATCGCACATGAATTTGAGTTTACATTGTTGTAATATATCTCTGAAGCCAGTCTTGTTGTTAAATGGTTAAATTACAAGTTTAGGTGCATTTTGTTCTGATGGCTACATTTATACTTGATGGGTTTTTAATATTTGGGGGGAGGGGTGAAGTTTGTATTTGTTACCTGCCATGTCTTTATTCTGACACCATTCATTGTGTTATGCATGACGATATCTCGCCAGTGATGTTTGAGACACAGGCTTTGGTATTATCCTTTCCTAAGCTTCCAATGCTGATTCCATGCCCTGGTCCACAGTTCACATTGTGAATATAACATTTGAGCATCCTGTTTGTATGGAAACACAGTCATCCCCTGCAACATTAAGAGATTTTTAGAGCTCAGGTTAGTGTAAATACAAATAGATACCTTTCATGTTCTTTGTCATTTGCTCTGTTTCAGAGCTAATTCAGTTAAGCATTTATTGAAGCATTAGATCTGTGAGGGACACTTATTATCTTATTAATTAATGAGAGCCTGCTTTTAAGCAGAAGTAGACAGATGCTGGGGGATCAAAACAAAATGTTCTAGCTGTTAGTGAAGACAAGACATGGAAAACTTGAGTGAATAAAAAAATTATGTATTCTGTCTCTGGTTCAACCCGAATCCTATTTTGGGTGGTGGACGCCACTCCATTCTTCTGAATATGACACAAGTCAAGCGACCTGTGACTGTAACTCTTGAAGTTTGGATATTGCTGGCATCCACTAGCCAAATTATTATTGGTGATGAAGAAGTGTGGAATAAAATTGTGAGCAGATAAGATTTGTGATATGTTTCTTTCAGGATCCCATCAGAGATACCTCAATTCAGCGCCTTTTCTATGATGCTGTCAGTTGTTCACAATGGTTTATCTTAAGTCTTAATCCTCATTGTTGACTCACAGGTCTTACTCCTTTTTTTTCTTATGGTTGGAGCGTGACTGTGATCTCTGTGGTTTAACTGAATGTGGTATGGAAACAATAATTATATACTAGCAAGATAATTGAAATAATTACCGCAGGCAAGATCACTGCTGTGAATTAGCACATCATTGGAGTTTTGTAGGTGGATGCCATCTGTGTTAGGACTGTCCCCAGGAGACGAGACGGTAATATCATGCACCACAACTCCCATGCAGTTATCAAACTTGAGATGCATTGAGGACTGTTTTGAATTGTTATGCCTGTGACTGTTGCATTAAAACTCCCGTAAAACCTTAGTGCCTGTACAACCGAAGGCAAGAAAAATGTCAGGACTGCATAGTCATGGAATATGATTGGTTTTTTCATAGTTCCAAATGCTCCTTACGGTTGGTTTGATGCTCGGCATTTTCCCACTGAGTTCATTTCTGACCTGTAATCCAATATATGGGAGAAAATTGATTAGTCTACAGCAATCAACATAAAATTTCAGGTGCAAGTGGAAACTGAATTAGGTAACTACCGGCATCGGTGGCCTTTCTTGAACTGTACTGTTTAATGGAATTACGAGTTTCCATTCATCATCGTATGGATCTTCATATGGGGCATCTTGCCACCACCCAGAGCCTCTTCCATCAATTATACCTTTTCCTTGAATCGTTATACCTTTTAGCTTTGAGAACTCAAACCACTGTAAAATGCCTTTGCCCCAGGGTCGAGAGTCAGTTGGAGCAATAATTGTACCATCTAGCTGAGAAAAAAAATTCAGCATCAGGCTTGATCAAGCATCAATTGTTTACTACTATGACAATCACAAGCTGTAGCAGGTACTTCATTTCATTTGGCAGTTGACATCAAGCTGCTATTATTATTAATCGTCCCAATTTTATTTGAAAGTGCTATCTACATATCATTGACTCGGTTGTCCAACATAGCTAGAGAAATGAAGATCTCACATGGTTTTACCTGAAATACAATGTTTGCTTGACAGTATGGACCAGAAAATGAAATGGGTCCTACAAGGAACACGGATTCAGATGGAACGACAACAGTTGATGCCTCCACCTTACATGCAGCTTCCCATGCATCTTGAAATGCCTGCTTTGCACCATAGTAAGTCAGCTCGGCAGCTAACATGATAATAACTAAAGGCATTGAATTACAGTTGAGTGTTGGTTAACTGTATGCTAGGGTGATTATTGCACACCAACAGCGGCTAAACTACCTAAAGAGAATCATTCTTTATTTTGGTGTGGCCCCACTAGAGTAAGTTTTCCTCTCTTCTTTCTACCACATATTTTACCTGCTTTTCTTTGTTTCCACATAAACTTTTTGTGCATTTCATATGACCATATTTTAACCAATCAGTTCTGCTTTGCCAACTTTTTAGAAAAAAAACTTTCCATGGTATTATCCCCTTTATTTTTTCTAAAAAAATTAAAACGCTTTATTTTTTGGCCTACACACTTCTAGTTATTTTTGAACACTTTTTTATTTATTTATATGCAAGTGCATGAGGTGCATTTTGAAATATATTAACTTGCCTTAAATCATACTTTCATGGCCAAAACAATGAATAGAAAATAAATAGTTTGAGAAGTTCGGAATGGCTTCCCCTTCATATCAAAGTGGTGAATTAAATCATTAATCAACACAGACCTTATTTTTGTTTGATTTAGTTGGGGAATAAATGGTTCTTTGGCCATATTCCTAAAGTAATTTCAAATTCTTAGTCTTAAGCCACACATTGAACATTCGTATTGAGCATTGTAAATGAGAAGAAGTTGACATCCTGACCTTAGTATCATCAGTTTCACCATCGCCTTTAGCGCCAAAATTGAGGACGTTGAATATGCTAGACTGCTGTCCATAGCTGTAACCTTTGTGAGGCGGAGGGACTGAAGGGGTGACTTCTTCTTTAGGCTTAGGATACGGAAGAGGTGTCGGGATAGCTTTGTGGGACTGAGGAGGAGGCTTAGACTTTGATCCTCCGTTGTGGTAATTGTGATGTCCGTGACCATGACTCGATCCTTTCTTCTTAGACAGTGATGCAGTAGCATACCTGCTCTGCCTCCAATGCTTGCCTCTTCTTGCAATGCAAGTTTCAATACTAGAAAACCATACGAGTAATGCAATTAAAACCATGAATGTGAGGCTTCTGAAGCTAATTCCACCCATGGTTTTCTTTTATTTCCCGCTTTTCGTGAGAAACAGAGAAAGAGAAATAGGAGACTTATGCTTTGAGAGCCAAAATATGGTTGGTGTTTAAATAGGAGAGGATTCCAAAGCAACGAGGACTATTCCCGACAAATAAAAATTTCAAAAGAAAATGCTTTGGTAATCCTTTATATTTATGCTTCATTCCTTCTTCTAAAAATAACTTGAATACAATACAAGTATATTAAAGTTTATATAATACAAATTGTTTATCCTTTGCCTATTTGATATTTTCTTTTTTGGTTGCTGAGAAAATAGCTTATGAGATGTGACTATTAACAGAAGTGTACACTTCCCGGTTTCATTTTTATCCGTTTAATTAAATTTAGAAAAGTTCATGTTGCTTTAAAAAATTAACCATTGCTGATGTGACTAGTGACAGATATATGCCTTGGTCCATTCTTTCTCTTGGATTTTTTCTTATTTCGTTTCAACCTTTCTGCTATATCTTGCAAAATGGTGATTGGTTGGTTAATATTCGATTGTTTCATTATTTTTACATCAATTTTTTTTAAGTTATTTCTAATAGTCGTTATATTATTTATATAAATTTTGGTAAATCAATTATGCATTTTATAGATTTTGAGTTTCATATATACTAATAATACCATACATCCAGAATTGTTAAATTTGAAAGAGAAAATAATCTCAGTAACCGAAAATGCCTTATAATATATAATTTTAATCAATTTTTTTTGGATTTGCCAAAATGACCAACAAATTCGTAACGCGAACTCCAATTTCGCAACCCAGTTTCTAATTTCGCAACGCGAATATGTAAATCGCAACGCGAATTTTTAAATCGTAACACAAAAGTCAAATTCGCAACGCGAATTTATAAATCGCAACACAAAAGTCAAATTCGCAATGCGATAGCCAAATTCGCAACACGATAGTCAAATTCGCAACGCGATAGTCAAATTCGTAACACGAAACACAATATTAATTTCGCAACACAAATGTAAACAGTATTATCGTAAATTATAATCTAAAACCCTAAATCACAACTCAATCTCATCTCCATCTCTCACTCTCTACGGCGACATCTGTCTCCATCTCTGGCGAAATCTGTCTAGCTCCATCTCTCAGAGCAACCCTCACAACCATTCACGGTCAGAAATGGAAAATCAACCACCGATGGTTAGTTTTTTAATCTCTTATTTTTATTTTGAAATTTTTGTATTATTATTAGATTTTTCTTATTTTGATGATAAATTTACTGGTAATTTCAATATATATAAAGATTAACCATTTCACTGAGATTGCTTAGTAAATTCATTCAGTTGCTGCCAATATTACTAAACTGTTTAGTCTTTAACCCTGTGAAGTTAGTATTTGTCTTTGTTTTGTCTTTTTGTTAAAGAAATGCAATTCATTCAAGTTTCAATTTGCAGAAGAATAGTTTTTGAAACTTAAATTCTCAATACGAAAATGAAAATCGCAACGCGATTTTAGTTTCACGTTGCGATTTTCATTTTCGCTTTGCGAATTTAAGTTTCAGAAACTACTCTTATTCTGCAAATTGAAACTTGAATGAATTGTATTACTTCAACAAAAAGACAAAACAAAGACAAATACTAACTTCACAGTGTTGCTAATTTAAGTTTTAAGAATAAACTACTACTATTTATGTTGTCATTGAACCTGCACTAAACCTATATGTTGTCCTTTTAAATGTTTATATAAGTGCTTACTTCTGGAATGTTATTTGATGTATTTTGTGAACTATGATGGAATAATGACAGCATGTGAATATCGTGCTAGTTTAAAACATATTTGGCTTTGTTTTCACTGTTTAATATCATGTCTGTTTATAGTGTATAATTTGTAGTTTTTGGTATATCTAACTTGGTATGTTTATTGTTTTTGTAGAAATTTTTTTCGGCTGCATTGACCTTAAGGAATAAATTAAGCCTAGCCACTAAAATTACGTCTACGCTTACACCTCTACAAAGAAAATTGTTTGAGGATACTTGCTTCGGGCCATAGCTGAAAGTACAACATACTGGTGGAGATGCTATGTTGACACATTTGTTTCTTCAGACCATGACTAACGATCTACCCGAGAGGATACAACGTGGTGATAAAGAGATATGGTTTCATTTTCCTCCGACACCGGCGTATACTTGTTTTGGGCGGGAGGAGTTTTGCTTAATCACTGGTCTACGCTTCGGACACGATGAAGTAACCCGATACACTAGTCATATCTCCCGCCCATTATGGTTATCTCGAGTTTTTCCTGAGCTGGAAAAGTCGAAACCGAGTTTACACGTCGACGACTTGAAGAGATTATTTGTTAAAGATGGTTTTACTCGGATGGATGACCTTGATGTTGTTCGATTATGTCATTTATTACTTTTGCATGCCGGCTTTTAGGCAAAGAGGGAAGACAACCTATCTCTGAGGACCTAATATTATTGGTAGAGGACCTAAATGCATGGAACCTGTTTCCGTGAGGTTCATATATGGAAAGCTACCTGGAAGAAGTTGTCGTATGCCTTTGAGGACTGAAAAAGTTTACGGGGCGATGGTTCTAAATACACTTCGACAGACTTTACTTGGGCCTTTAAGGTAATAATTTCTATATAATGTTTCCAAAATTATAATTAATTATTTAACAATTACTAATGTTTGTGTATTATATTGTTTGTAGATTTGGATATTTGAGGCTTTCCCCAGCATGCAGACATATGCGATAAAAAGATCAAATGATATTCCTAAGGCTATTACCTGGAAGAGGATTCGCATGTTGGATTGGGAAGAGTTACTCCCATATACGACGATGAATGATGTAAGTTAAAACACAAATAATACCATATATAAACAATTTATTACTAGTACAAGTTTAATTTTGTTTGAGCTTTTATATTATTAGGAGGCTAACTATCCATTACAGAGGCTGACACCCACAGAGGCTGAGCTTGCCACTGATTGATGGCAAGCTAGTAAGCAGTTTTTTGATGGGACGGATGATGAGCACCCTCCACTTCGAGAGCCATCACCTGATCGGGCCGATTCTACAGCTCGACACCCAGAGCCACCACCTGATCGAGCCTCTTCTCCACCTCCACCATCACCTATTCCATCACATCATCGATCATCTTCTCCACCATCACCTCATGATAGGCGACCGGAAAAGAGGCTACGACATTTATTTCTATGTTCTCCACCTCCACGGGTTGAGTTAAGGGAGTTACGTGATGAGGTCGGTGCTTTGCGTTATGAGGTCGGTGCTTTACGTTAAGATAATGATGCATGGCGTGATGAGGTTCGGTCTTTACGTGATGAGGTGGATTTTTTACGCGATGAAAATGGTGCGCTACGTGGTGAGGTATCTACTTTACGTGATGAGGTTGTCGCTCTATGCGAGATTGTTTCATCGTTGTAGAATGAGGTTAATACTCTACGCAATGAGGTAAATTTGTTTAATATTATACTAAAAATGCAAATAACCTTTTTTCGACATTATTTATTTATTTATTTACTGATTTATGTATTAATTTATTTTTAACAGCCCGATAAGGTAGATGCTTTACGTCGAGTTTTTCTTGTACGACAGGGTTCACGTATCAGACGTCGTGTACGTGCCATTACGTCTCCGCTCACCCCACTAGTGCCAAGACTCCGTAAAAGAAGCCCGATGCACCTATCGTGCCAATACTCCGTAAGAAGAAGCCCGATGCACCTATCATCATTCAAGAGGCGTCTCCTATCGTTCAAGAGGCCCCTCTTATCATCGAAAAAGCCCCTTCCACCGTTCAAGAGGCCCCTGTCATCGTTCAAGAGGTCCCGTCCGCCGTTCAAGAGCCCGATTCACATGACGTCAATGTCGACATATTGATAAACCCCCTCTCATGCCCGATATGATGGATGCGAATTGGCTTTCGTATGTGTTACTGGTCAGTACCATTCCTCAGCAGGAGAGAGAAATACTACCGGACACAATTACGGATAATACCCTTTGGGCTAAGACCGCAATTGATTTTTATCTACATGAGCGGAGCAAGGGGTGTTATTCTGACCTATGCCAACTCGAAGATGTTATTCATTTGTTTCTTGATCGGTCTTGGTGGGGTATTTTATTAGGGGTTGAAGATAATGGTTATCTCGAAGGGGTGATAAGTCTTATATTCTTCTTATATTACATTTTGATTATTTTTTTAAATTATTAATAAATTCACTAATATATGTATTTTATTTATAAAATAGCATATTGATGCATGGGTGTCACGTCTTCTAATAATAAGGAAATTGAAGAAAATAAGAAATACTCGATGGACTATTATGTCGACGTCTTTTCACGTAGCTCACTTGAAGGATCTGAGAGATGCTTCATATACGTTGGGTAATGGAAAAGCTAAACTTTATCCTGCGTGGTGGGAGGTCGATAAGGTTAGTATTTATTTTTTGAATATTTTAAAGGTTTTCATAAATTTTATTTGATGTGCGCAATTATTTATGATTGCAGGTGTTTATCCCTGTTTTGGAACGTCGTCATTGGTTTCTCGTCGAGCTTCAGCTCCCATCTCTGAAGACAATGGTATATGACAGCATGTTGAATTACATACCATTGTCTGATTTGAGAGATATTATTTGTAAGGGATGGAGCGCTCATTTGGCGAAATACTTGGACGCGATTGATTATTGGACTAATTCTGGAAACAAGAAGCCAAAAAAGTTCAAAGTTACAATGATCAGAGATGATACTGCGCCACAACAAACGGAGGGAGCCAGAGGGGATTGTGGTCCTCTTGTATGCATGTGCTTGGAGCGTTTGACGACAGAAAGTAAACACCTTCTACCTCCCACAGATAGAGATAGAGGTGCAGTAGTCTTATGGTTTCGGCATTTTATGGCTCGAGCGATATACAAGATGTTGCCTATCTGTATCCGCGTGCTAAAAGTTTACATAAACAATTGGTAAGTTTGAGCAAGTGTTGTTAACATATATACTCTTTGTTGGTTTGAAAATGTTTGGTTAAGTACCTAGAATTCAATAATTTGTTGTTTGTTGGTTTTAGATGTGTGGAAAGTTTTGTTTGAGCAAATGTTTGGTTTCTGCAGGTTATTCCTGACGTGAGCTGCGTGAAATTGATGTATTTGTGCATAAACAACAGTCTGTGGTACACTTTTTTTGCTTGTTTAATTGAATTTTACATTGAAAGTTGATTTATTTAACTGATGAGGAAATAAGAATTATTTTTTTTGTTTAATTGATTTGTAAAAGTTGATTTGTTTAATTTGATGTGTAAATAAGAATTATTTTTTTGCTTGTTTAATTAATTTGTAAAAGTTGATTTGTTGTTTTAAATTTAATCTGCATTATGTTGAAGGCAAAAAAGACCTGTTGAAGGTACAAATTCGCAACGCGAAATAAGCGTTACGATAGTCAAATTCGTAACACGAAAGTCAAATTCGCGTTACGATTTTCGGTTTGTGATTTCGCGTTGCGAATTTGACTTTCGCGTTAATCGCAACATACAACATCAAGTTATATACAACATCAAACACATTCCAAGCTATAAATACAAGCTAAGGACACTTGAAGAAGCAAGAGAACAAATATCCAAGCAATCAAACACAAGAGAACATCCCAACATGATAACAACTGAACAGATCATAGCAATGTTCAAACTCGAGTTACTAATGAATGTCTAACAGAAAATGTATGCATTCACACATAAAATACACATAATACAACGTTTGCATTTAAAAATCTCCTAAGTTAATAAGTCCTAAAAGGTAAAGCCGGTTGTGATTGGGATTTTGATTTTGATTGTGATTTTGATTTCCTTTTGCTTGGCACCATATGAGCTTTGAATTTTGATGAGGATCCATTTTTTGGTAGAGGAAAAGATGATTATGATGGCCCCGGTGATCCACAGGTCAACCTTGTATTATTCCTTACACCGACTACATGTCGATATCCTCTTCTCTTCACCCTCAGACGGTATACGATCGTGATTTTTTTGTCGGCCAGGTAGCCTGCTGTCCATGACTGGTGGCAAAACTGTTTGTAAGTCATCTGGTATGTCTCACTCAGAAGGATGTGGACATGGGTAGACAATCTCGGCATAATTCTGTCGATGTACTTCTGTAGTGTAGCAATCCATAGCGTATACGTTGAATCATCTTGGTTTAAATGAAGAGCAACTTTTATAACATGGTCACACGGATAACCAGATGTTTTCCATTTCTTACAACTACACGTCTTTGCATTTAGATCGACAAGCCCATTTAAGTTATTATCCAATACTTCAAACAAAGTGTTTGAACATGGTTCAACTCTCCATGACGTTAACTTCACAACACGTTTCGTTATCTTTTTTTCAGTCCATGGTGTAACACGACGTTCCAATGTTCCTGTAAATTTAAATAAATAATACTTAGTAAAATATATGATAAGTTACGAATTTAAAGAAATAATACCTGCATGGTTTCTTTTCTTGTAGTACTACGGTTGAATAGAGGCTCGAAAAACTCCATTAACATAGTAATGGGTAATTTCCGGGAATGACGACTTAGAGCTTTGATTGATTCTGCACTATTAGACGTCATGAAACCATATATTGCTCCAAGTTAATGTACTCTTGACCATCTTTCAAACCCGACATCTTCTAGTGTTTGAGCACATTGAGGCAAAACACGTTTTAAACAATTTATATGCTTATTAAAATCCACTTCCTGATAAGCTTTTACAGCATTCCAGTATGTCCATTTGTGATTTTTTATACCAGCAGACATTGATTTTAGATTTCTGTACAAATGAACACTACAAAGTCCATGAAAAGCATCTGGAAAACACCTTCTAACAGCGTTGTCAATTGAGTTTGCCCTATCGGATATGATTATCAGATTGCTAATAGGACCTATGTAATCCCTAAGATGCCCTATAAACCATGTCCATGAATCAGAGGTTTCATATTTGCCAACCCCGTAAGCTATTGGCAGTATCCCATTGTTAGCATCCATGGCTACTGCTAATAAGTTTACTCCAAGGTATCGACCTTTCAAATGTGCTCCGTCAACTATAATAACTGGGCGCATGCAAGTAATAAACGAACGAATCTACAAAATCATATACACAAGAAATATAATCATTTAAATGTGAAATGCATGCAACTAACAAAAATGAGTCAACAGTTCTATAATTATTTACTAACCGCAGAACCAATGGCGATAAACAGCAACTCAAAGTGTCCATCTATATATGTTTTGATATGAGTTACCGACCCAGGATTTTTCAACTTTAAATTGTGACAATAAGCCGGCAGTTGGGCAAATGATGCTTCTGGCGACCCCCTCAACAATTCCAAGGCATAACATTTGGCTCTCCAAGTTTGAGAATATGAGATACTAATCTTGAACCGAGCATTCATGTTAGTCATAATTTCATGTCCCCGATATACCATTCCATTCAAAAACATTAACTCAGCCAGAAAACCACCCAACACCTTTTTGTTTGCCTGTCTATGGTGAGGAAAAACTTGGGTTCTTGAACATGTATGTTTATCAAAAAGTCCTAACTTGAAACATTTCACAATCTTTTATCCTCTTTGCAATCATACGCCACGTATAGTTTTTGTCAATCATATACTTTGTTTCGAAACGATCTTTGCTTGATTTGTTAACTTTTAGTTGATAGTCATCTTCCACACATTTCGTATACAAAGCTATCTTCAAGTCTTCCTTTGTATCAAAACAATCATCTTTCTTGATACGAATAACTTTTGTGTAACAATCAAATGCTATCTTTACCAACTCTTCTTCTGGTATCTGAAGTAATTCTGGCATATTCCAGTTATACTCCCGTGTCATTTTCTTCTTTTTCTTTTCTTCGATGAATTCTTCTTCTTCTTTTTCTTCTTCAGGGTTATATGAATTACAAAATTGATGTTCAACATGTTCATTCACAGTCGTAACTTCCTCATCATTATCATCAACAACATCTTTCTCGGCAGCGGCTGTTTCATAATCAAAATTTGGGTATTGACCAATATCAAAATCATTACATGCAGGGTCTGTTTCTTCTTCCATCACATCATCAAAATTTGAGTATTGACCAAGATCAAATTTCGAATACTGACTAGTACTCACAATTTTTTCTACTGGCTCATAATCGTCTAACTGGTCAATACGAAAACCGGAATTTGGTGCTGAAAGTTGATTGGGATTTGGATTAGGAAAAGGTTGTGGGTTTTGATATTGTGTTTAATATTGTGTTTGGTATTGGAAATGTGGTGAAAAAAAATTTCTTGGTGATTAAATTGTGGTGGAACCATTAAATTTTGAGGTTGATAACAATGTTGTACATTGTGAGCACCATAAACTGGGGTTGAAGAACTTAGTTGATTACTACTCGCTACTGACCCAACTTCACTACTTCTAGGTTCAACAACATACAATGTAACATCATCTTCTTGCGAAACACTAATGTAAGCAATGAATCGTTCAACATCTTCATTATCGGTTAACAAATAAACTTTACATTTTCTCTGCTAAGATAGCCAAAATCCACTTAGAGGCTCTAAATTCAATTTTTTTGCAACACATAACATTAGAGTTTCATAAGTTAACTTTTTTAATGAAAATTTTAGTTGAAGATTCATGGGTAAAGGGACATATTGTAAAACACCATGAACATTCTCCCATGACCCTCCAAAACACAAATCTATCCAAACATGATCAACATTAGATGATTTCATTCTACAAATTATAAATTAATTTACTAAACAAACGAGCTATAAACTAGATATCATCACTAACTTAGAGAAAACATACCTTTATTAAGTTGATAGTTGGATATAGGAACGGATGTCGCCGGAGAGAGTGATAGATGGAGATGGAATGAGTTGCGATTTAGGGATTTAGGTATGAGTTGTTGCTGCTGCGTTGTTATATACCTAAAATATTTGTGTTGCGAAATTAAAACCTGTTGCGAATTCGAAAATCTAGTTGCGAATTTGAAATTCAGTTGCGAATTTGAAATGCCGCGTTGCGAATTTGACTTATGTGTTACGATTTACAAATTCGCGTTACGATTTACAGATTCGCATTGCGAAATTAGAAACTGAGTTGCGAAATTAGAGTTCGCATTACGAATTTGAGATCGAATTGCGAATTTTTTAATGTAAAAGAACTTAATTAAAAGAACTTAATAATTTAATATGTACGTAAGAATATTTTTTTAATGTAAAAGAAGGCCAAAAGGGGACACGTGAGCGGGTCTATTTGTATGTGAGGACTGATTTTGACAGCTCTTCATTATCACATGCAACGTTCACGGGCTTCACTTTTCTCATTCCTCTTTCTTTTCTTTTAAAAAAATAGAAATTCTTTAATTTTATATTTCCGTCTTTTATTTTGTTTTTTTTACTATTAAAATTTTTATGATACGGTAATTAAATTCCAATTTATTAAAATATATTTGATAAACGTGAACATTAATATTTTTTTTATTTAATTGTATGTTTTTTTTAGAAAATTGAAATAATCGTATTTAATATGTACGTTTAGGTTTAAATAAAATAATATTATTTTAAAGAAAAAAAGGTGTCACCAAGTGTGACAATGAACAGGTTAAAAACATAAATATATTTTCTCTCAACTGCATCTAACTGTCTGATGGTCTCACCTGACGAGTTTTGTTTTGTTTTATTTGAATTTTTAATATATATAAATTATTATATTTTTTCAATAAACCCTAAATCCAAGTTGAACTAGAACTTGACAAAAATTATTAAAAGAAACCCCATGCGCCCATTGTTTTGCCTAGACATATACCATCAATCTTGGAAAATATATATTTATATATAATACATAATTTTATAAAATAAAGAAAGCTTTATACAGAGTCACATGTTTAATTATTTGAAGGAAAGAAATGACATTAAAATGATCAACAATGGAAGAATTGTTGGAGTGTGATATTTTACTTTTATTAATGATCTTCACAGATCTTTTATACTCTTTAAAAGAATACTTCAAAACCAGACATGAAGCAAGAGTTCAACGACTTATTAAATTGGTGAAATTATAAAAGAAAATTCGGAGTGGGGATAGAATGTGAATATATAGTGTTTAAATTTAACTTAATAATCATATGCATTATTTTATATTTAAATAAATTTTAAAGTAAGCTTAGGTAAGGGTGCTTGGAACCAACCAGACCTCATTTTCATCTACCAATAATAATTGCAATGATAACTATAATGCCTTTATTGAGGCTTTGTCGTTTCATTTGCCCCTTCCTTTGGTCTTACGCCATACATACCACCATTCAATCGCTTTTCATTTTTTTTTAGAAGTTTGGGTATTAGTTCAATTATTATTTTTATTATAATATTTAAGAGATTTTAAATCTTAATGTTAAAGTGAATAACAAAATTAGATACCTAAGTAAAAAAATTGAAAATAATTTGGATATATAAATTGGATCTTAAGCCATAAATAATATGATAAATATATATTTTTATTATCTATATTTTCTTTCTGAGTGAATGGTGTAACGTCTTGGAATTGAGGGCAGGATGTCTAAGGTACGACAGAATTAATATACGGTTAAGGAAATACGCTACCGGAAATGTTAATGTTTTTTTAATATTTCTGATAAAACGCTACCTAAAACATTATTTTTTTACCGGAAATGCTAATATTGGGCGCTACCTAAAATGTTATTTTTTTCTACCGATTTTTCTACAGGAAAATAATTTTTTAGATAGTAATTTACTGTGAATGTTAAAAAATATATTAACATTTCCAGTTGCGTATTTCTTTAACCGTATATTAGGTTATCGTACCCATTGAAGGCATAATAGCTAAGGGACACACATATATAATCCAGCCTTTTAGTTATAAATAAATGAATGATTAAATAATTACGTATAGTCCAAATAGACCACTTGGTTTCATTAAAAAAAAAAGAGACGAGTTTGATTTAACATCATAATGAAGTGGCGTAAGACAAGGCAACAGCAAATAATGAGTTAGGGAAGGAAGAACTTTGGCCTTCCAACCCGTCGTTTAGTGTATGCATGTCATTAACCTAATTAATTGTAGTGCTCGTGAACTTTGTTCCACTCGTGAATCTTTAATCAGCCGCAGTGTCGTCCCAGATATTTATAGGAACCATGAGCGAAAATTAAAAAATATGCCTTTATAAAATAGAATATAAATTTTCATTACTTTCAACAATTAATTTAATATTACATAAATAAATCATAGAAAATGATTAAATTTTGTGAAAATATATTATTTTTATTATTTTATTAAGAAACAACCTTAAATACAACTAAAAGATAATAAATATAAAAAAAATTGAATGCACGTATGATACATAGCTTGATTTTGAATAATAAATAAATAAAAAGAATTGAATATTATTTTATTGTTAGATTGAAAATGAAGAAGACTAAAAATTAAAGAATATTTGATAAATTGAAGAGTAAGGTTTAAAAAAGAGAAAATACGATTCAATTTAATTCAAAATTAAATGAATAAATAAGAAAATTGAAAAAAAAAATCAAAAATTAAACATTTTATGAGTTTCTCGTCATTTGGAGCTCTATCAATTCGTGAAGCCCCTCCGATTGTCCAAGTGCCAATCAGAAAGTACTTTATTACCAAGTACAAAAGTGATATTCACATAAGAATCACGAGTAGATCATTCTAGAATTTCACGACATCGATCCTAATGATATTAACCACGCAAAAACAATCATAAGCTAATTAGAAAGTTATAAAAACATACAAAGCATCATATAAATTTAATATTGTTTTAAGTTGAGTTTTTGTATGTTAATTTGTGAAGAATCTAAGTCCATTGAATGATCTCAATGGTGGGAATGAGAGTTGTTCTATTTAGAGGTTTCGGGTTTGAACAATCGTTGTGTCTGTAGACTGTGTTTGCGCTGTTAATGACTAAGAAAGATTATGAACATATATTATCTTGTAATCACATTAGATTATTAAAATTAAATTGTCGAGAATCTAAATAAATTAAAAAAAATCAATAATGTTGTTGTACATGGGAGATGGGGGTGATTCTTACATTTAGAAAGACAAAAGCCAATTTTGTCTTCACCCTTTGTTGGTATTACAAAACCCCTAAATTCATGCCCAACCATGTCACGGTCCTACAATATCTTCCATTCCCTAAATGACGTTTTATACTCGTGTTGGAGCTATAGATGTTAGGAACCAGTAATTTAAAGAAAATGAAGAGTTGAAGCAATCCCACATGATTCTCCCAAGTCTGATATGTATCTAATACAAGTGAGAGTACCACAAATTATGTTATTATGTCTTTACACTGTGAGTACACGTGTAAATTAGGTTTTGCAAGTTCAATGTTCTCTATTGTCCACATTTGGACCATACACCTAAGGATGATAATTTAATCTGAATTTGAATAACTCTTTTATTAGACTGAGGTGAAATTATAATGTAGCATTCATGTGCCCAAACATGAGACTTCTAGGGATAACAATCCTTTTAACAACTAAGATAGTTTAGTTCAAGTTGATTTTGAAGAATTTTAACCTGATTTAATTTGATAAGGTCGGATTTTTTTTTATAAAGGGTGAGATCGAGTTGGGTCAGATTTAAGTTTAGAGTAAAAAAAATTCTTACATGGAGTATAATATAATTCTCTTCTAAAAATGTAGGGATAATTGTTATAATACTCCACTCAGATAACTTTTTAATTAAGTTCTTATTTCACTAAAAAAACATAATTTTTTTATATATTTATATCGGATCAGGTTATGTTGGATGCAATTTTTTATCTCAAAATTTGGGTTGGGTGAGTTTAGCTAAAGGGAATATGTTTCTTGGGTCAAGTTCAAATGGAATGTACATATTTCTCTAATCGAGTTGACCAAATATCCGACTCAACTTGACTTGCTACCATTTTTACCAGCACCCTCCATCCCTCTTATATTGAATTTAAAGTCTCTCGGTATCAAAAAGTCACTTTAAGTTCTATTGTTTCAGAGTTGGCTTAAGACAAACATCAAATAGGAGAAAATTCTCTCAACACTGATTTTCTCTATCATCAAAATTGAAATTTATTTAAAGAACATCAAATTTCTTATCATTTTATCCAATTTTAAGCTCTACTTTCACATGTAATAATAATAATAATAATAATAATAATAATAATAATAATAATAATAATAATAATCCGAAAGATACATTATTAACTTGTACAATCATTTGTTCTTATATTGTAGTATCCTTTGTACCTAAAAAAATTGAACCAAGATATTTTAAGAGCTGAAAATGCACATGAATCACCATGATCTGTAAATGTGAGCTTAAAATAAGTCATCACATCACGCTTCCATGCGTGACCTTAAGTTTAAGGGTGAAAGGAGAAGGAAAGTGTGGGGATCATATTATCATTATAATGTGTTCGTAGAGCAGCCCTCTCGTGACTAACCAGAACCCTGTGGAATGCTTTTAATCTCTGAGCTCATAAATTCTGAGAATATTAAAATGTCAGATGCAGAATCCAAACTCTTTTTCTGCATTTATGATTTATTCATACCCTCAATCCAAAAATATAACATCATTTAATGGATAACTGATCTCGGAATTCATTTGGGAATTCAACTCGATCAATAGGTAGGAAATTCGAATCTCGGTAATGTTATTCGATTTCGATAAATATTCGAATGATGACAGATTCATAAAACCAGTTCATATGATCTGTTTTTATTTTGTCTTGTAAGCATCGACATGTTGTGATAAAAACCACCACGCAAACATGGCTGATCCCATGGAGTTAAATGAATGGATGACATTTGTTTTTATTTTTATATTATTAAACCACAGGTCACGTACTTTGTCACATAGCCGAACAGGGCAGCTGAAACCCAAACTTTTTCTTACAAGTTTGTGGTTCTTCAAGCAAACCAACTTTCCATTTTCTTCTTCCCTTTTTGTTAATGTCTGCATTTAATTCGATTTGAAATAAAATAATATTAATATATTATACATATTTGGAATTTTGGGTTATGATTCCGAGTTAATATTTTATATATGAACCATTAATGAATCTGTGTCAGTGGTCCTTGCATTTTCATCTATTTCAAGCACTAAAACCGATCTCTTCACAGCCACATCTTGTTTTCTGGTGTATTTTCCCACATTCAGACAGGCATAACATGGTATTGTATACCCTTAGCAAGGACTAAGGAGATGACAAACCTGAAAATGGCGAAAGTGTTGAAACTCTGGAAGAAAACAATAGCAGGAGAAATTCATAAAGAAAATATACTCGTATAATAATTAATTTTTTTATTAGTTTGGGTGAATACAAGATAATATCTATTCGAAAGATTCTCAATCATTTGACAATGAACGTTTATACACCTCTACAGATGCGTGCTCGAATTCAAAACCTCAAGAAATAAAAATAATCTCTTAACCACTAAATTCGTTAGGATTCTCGTGTAACAAAAGTTAAAAGTTACTAGGCAGACCTTTTCTAAAAGATTACTATTGCACTTTAACAACTACCAACAAAATAAGAATCAGAATATATGAATTGTGGCAACCCATTTAACTTCGGAACTCGATCCAATCAATATATATACTGATCTAAGATCCTCCATTTTTGCCCGTTCTTAAACTCTGAACCTGAACCTTAAACCATAGGCCGTTTCTAAACTTAAATCTTAAACCATAAACCGTTTCTAAACTCTAAACCTTAAACCATAATATATACCATCCTACAAACAAGTCACTACAGTCAGACCCTTAAATAGAAGGGGGAAATTCTTCTAAATTATTTTCACTATATTTCTATAGATAAGATTATTATTTGATACTTAATCGACTTTCGCTCTTTGACTAATTAAGGTCTAAAAACATTAACATCAATCGACCGACCAAAATAACAAAATGTCAAGATGAAAATGCCTACTTGCCGATTATAACATCGTATACTTTTCCAATCTTTGAAGTTCAAATGTTACTATTTTCGTTGCACAAAACCCCACATATCAGATACAATTCAAGAAAGAAAATTCAAAGGTGAAGCAATGTTTCCAAAGTCTTATAATTTGTTTACTTTAAGATATAAGCATAATCATATTATTTCGCCTCGTCGAAAATCAGGGTAGGCGTACACCATAACTGGTTTTTATACTAGCAGGTTGATGCAATGGCCTCCAAAAGAGAAGCTACAAATTGCATCTCTTTCTCTTCATTGATTGTCGAGAAGAGGGGAACATGAACAAATAATGACTTGTGACCCTTCTGTTCCGCGAACCGGAGGGAGTGATAGTACACATAATTGCATACGAAAAGGCCCGCATCGTTCGATATCCTCGCATCATAGCCCTTGTCCTTTAAGAACTTGAGAATTGCTTCAATCGAACAAGTCGTCTTCAAGAACCAAAAGACTCAAATATGTTAATCACAGTTTCTGAAAGGGAAAGGGGATAGCCGATATCTAACACATGAAAAAGAAAGAAATGCAGCAAACTAAATGATATGTAGGGATGCATGACTACTTCCGGATATGCATCAATGGTGCTAAACATTCGGCTGCAATCAAAACCAAACGATTAAATTCTTTGATACGTAGAGGAAGATAGCAAAGTACCTCTCGTTTCCGGGGAATTTCTCCATCTTCGGCAACAATGGGTTGTTGCTGGAAACACCGATCAGAAAGAATAAACACATGTATTTATACACTAATGGAATAGTAGAGAAAAGCTTGCTAAGATTAAAAGAAGTGCATTCACCATAGGTTGCCATCCTAGTTCATCGGGACAAAAGAAAGTAGCCTCGTTTACAGCCTGCCGTTCAAGGGCGAATTTCTCCGCTCCACCGTCAACCCCCAAGTGAAGCTAAAGAAACAATATAATTAAGGTCTGTTAGATCATCAGATGTTGTTTCAAAGAACAATAGCATGTACTCGGCATATCTCCTCTGTGACCAAGAGTTATTGGGTATGGATGATAAACCATCTTGATTAACTGCAGAGGGCACTCAGAGCAAAATAAGATGGAAAAAGGATAACTGGAGACAACCGAACATATCCTGTTACAGTTTTACCCATCGCCCCAAGTCGAATTTAAGTTCGAAAGGTTAAACCGAAAATTGTCAAGCTGCCGGTTGTATCAACACCACTAAACAATTCTAAAACGTGAATTTCAGACAAATTCCACATCTAAACAGCTAAAGGAGCAAGACATAAAAGCTGAACAATATAAAACTGACCCAAACAACACGTTCATTTTTGTGGTGCCTGATTCCAGGACCTTGTAAAGCACGGGAAGAGCACCATCACCAGCCGTTCGAGAACGTGCAACTCCCTAAAGTAACACCGGCAGGCAACAACCCTTTGCTTTGAACGAAGCTCCTCAGATTAGTAACTATAGTTTCCGTCGGATTTTCGTCAACCCCTTGAAATTTCTTAAATCCGGTTACATTAATAGTCACAGCCTTTCGTTGTTCAGATCCCATCTCCTTGCCTTCCCGATTTTCAGTAAACGCTATCGGAATTCCTAACACAAGAATAAACCATCACAATCAGATACAAAATCTTGCATGACACAAAAAAAACCCAGAACAGATTATCAAAAGTTCTATGGATAACTATCAAAAGATAAACAAAAAAAATCGAACGTAAAAATTTACCTGGAACAGATGATCAAGCTGGCGATTTCCACGAGCTTTCGTTTTTCCTAATTCAAAGATTAGTGTTGAAGTCAGAGGTAGATATAGACGCAACAGAGAACAGTTTTTTCTCTGTATGGTCCGTCAACTCATCAGTCGACGATTCTATTCTTTTTCCAATTCCGTGTTTCATAAGCCACCGACGTGTCGTTGGGTTCCACGTGGCAGTCAAATGCTGGTTCAATTAAAGGTTGAACCCATTTTGTAGCCAGATGGGCCACACATTAGGTCCATCGGCCCATTATATTAGAATCAAGTTTATACGTACATGTTATGTTTTCTTTTGCTTTTTAACATAGGTCTAATTTTGGTTTAGTCACTCAATTATAATGAAATTTGAAAACTGATTATTTAATTTGATATAATTTAATTTTATTCTTTTATAATATCTCTAATAGATACAGTATGAATTAATTGTTATCGCACTAAACATTAAAGAAATCCAACGGTATGGCAGTAGCCCTCAACTTCAATAACATTAACCTACTAAACACTATAATCTATATTAACTTAAATTTTGTATTGAATTGATGTTATGAGTCAACTCGAAATTAATTCAGTATATAATATATAAGATTTTGCGAGTAGTTCTCAGAATTATTCAAAATATGATTAGATTTGTTTATTAATGTGAGTAGTTTTCGATGTTTCTTAATTATATTTTGATACAAATTTGTAAGCTTCAACTAATTTAATAAAAATAATTTGTATAAATGCTGATGATATAACTTTATGATAATGAAATCTTGTTGAGTTTGTGTATATGTATAATATAAAAGTGTATGAATCTATAGTGATGATTAATATGTATATCAAAATAAATGCATATTAACTTTGTTAACTAGACAATATGAATATGATTAAGTTATATGTGTATTTTATGTATAATATATATTTTTAAACATTTTAATTTTTTAATAATTTATAATTTTTTAATTTATAGCTTGTGGTATATTTTTATTTTTAAAAATCTAATAGTATTTTTAGCATTTTTTTGTAATTTAATTTTTATTTACAATATTTTTAATATTTAATTTTTAATACTTTATTATGTTTATATTTTGAATTTATTTTTAAAAAATAAATAAACACTCATATTTTAAAAATTGAATTTGTCTCTCAAATTCAACCAAAAAAGCCAATTTAGTCTTTTTGTCACATTATCATTCATCATGGATCACTACATCAACGTCGTGGACCATCATATAATACTATAAACTGTCACATTAACATCATAATAATAAACGTACGATTTCATTGGTCAAATGATCAAATTATTTTTTTCACAATTTAAAAATTATATTGAGTGCAAAAGAATTTAAAAGTCATATTAATTTTTTTTCCAAAAAAAAAATGTTTGAGGACTTCACATACCAGTCGACCTTCATTATTTTACTTTAGAAATATTAAAAAAACTACTTACAAAAATTTAAAATTGCATCACAGACTATAAAATGATAAATTATATTTTTTTATTCATTTTTCAATTATGGGTTTGTTTTACCTTTGATGAAATATTCAATATTTCATTGCATTTAAAAGTTATACTCCCTCCGTCCTATTAAAATATCTCTTTTGATTTTTAGAATATTTCATTCAAAGTGTCCTATTATAAAAGTCAACAAACAATAACATTTATACTCTTTCCGTCCCACTAAATGTGCTTCTTTTGGTTTTTAAAATTGACTCATTCATAGAAAGTCAACAAACAACAACATTTATATTTCTTTTTTTCCCTTATATGTCACACTCTTTTACTCTTACCAAAACAAATCTGTCAAATCTATTAATCACCTTTTAGGATAATTTTGTCATTTCCTTGGTCAAATATAACGCTAAAACTATGTGCTTAGTCAATATCAGACACAAATTATGGGACGAAGGGAGTATTTTCTTTTTACCCTTATATCTCACTATGTTATATATATCAAAACAAATCTGTCAAATCTATCAATCACCTTGTAAGGATAATTTGGTCAAATATATCTTCTAAAACTATGTGCATAGTCAATATCAGACACAAATAATGGGACTTGGCACGAATCAAGCGATTTCGGTGTAAAGGGATTGTTGTTATTTTTTAAGGTTTCAGTTCAAATACCAAAATGTCAGGGGTGTGAGCGTTCAATGTCAAATGATTGAGAGTTATCTTTGAATAGATATATCTTGTACTTATCCTAGTTAATCAAAAAATATAGGTTTAGAATATTTTTAAAAATGTATTATTTTTAACAGGTATATAATGTACAAGGTTTGTCAAAGCAGGCTGAGGTTTACCTTGGTTTACGTTGGCTAAAAAGTGCTGCTATTTCATTAGTACCTTTGAAGTTTATGATAATACCTTGGGTCCTACCCTTAATGTTGGTGTTCACATTGTTATTTGGCTATTGTCAAAATCATTTTTAGGTGGTTCGATCGTTATTGGACCTTTGTCAAATTTAAAGTCGTTATTGATCGTTTTAAATTGAGTACGATTAAAAATCATTATAATTAATATGTCTCAACACTAAAATTATAATTGAATTTGATAGTGAATTACGAGGAAAGAATGTTGCAACACCCTATTACGCCCAAAGTTTGGTACCGAATTATGTTGTTGGAAAAAAGTTAAATTTTGGCTTTGGTAACATGAATACACACTCGCACCCAACATGTATGTATGTGTATTAATGGTCATTACTGATTTTGGCTTTTCCTATCATATTCATTTTTGCTTAGAAACACTTGAACGGTGGTCATTTGAGATTTCTATATTATTATCAGGAATTTTGTCGTTTTAAGGCAAATGCAAAGTGGGTATTTTTTTTCTTTTATGACCCGTTTTTCAAATTTTGGTTCACTATACTTTGATGAAATAATCGATTCTTCGTTCCATTCAAATGTTAGAATTTATTGTTCTTAATAGTTCTTGGTTCCTGTTATCTTTTTGCCGGTTTTGCTAGTTTGTTTGACTTTAACTGTTGACTAAAGATCCACATACGGGTGCTTGTAGTACTCTAAAAGGTTTTCTAATTTGTCTTAACATAAAGGATTTTGTTTATCAAGCAGGTTGAGGTTTTCCTGGGTTCATGTGGGTCGAAATGTGCTGCCTATTCCAAAAGTGCCTTTGATGTTGATGATATTAACTCGTGAAAATTTTGTTCCTTACCCCCTGAAGAATTTGTTTCATTTGCTATGACCAGTGTCGTATTTGTGCTAGTGTTGAAGATGTTATTTGGTCATATGAATAGGTGGACTCCAATGTAATTCTTGAATGTGATTGTATAATTGCAGAGTTTTAGTAAAAAATATTTGCAAGTGAAATAATCATGTATGTATCTTCTATGTTAAGTACTTGTATAAATCATTGAAATGTTATGTTATTTTTACCTAACTGGCATAACTTGTGCCATAACTGGAGAATCCTCATTAAAAATGTAAATTTAGTTTCTGGAATCAACTTTTCTCGGAAGAGACGCAACCAACTGGGATGCTTCACCAATGAGACTACAGCGACAAATAGTTGAAGAGGTTCTTTTTTGAAACTTAAAGAATATAAAAAAATCAAGCATAATTTTCATGAATATTCATGAATTTTTTCTCTTTGATGATGATTTGTCTTTCAATATATTCATGAATTTGTTTGGTTTTGTTAGTCAATTTCTCTTTTTATTTCTTTTCATTTAAAAAATCTTTCCGGGTTTACTTCTTCTTTTAACCAATATTCCCACCTAGGGTTGTAAATGAGACGAGACAGATCATGAGCTACTCGAAATCGACTAGGTCAAAGCTCGATAAATACTCGGATCGAATGAATTCGACTCGAATTCTTAACGAGCCGAAAGGAGCTACTTAATACTCAACTCGAAAAGCTCGTGAGCAGCTCGAAAATATAATATATTAAGGGGATGTTTGGTTCAAGTATTGTGGGATTCCCATGGGATGGGAATCCCACATCCCCATGTTTGGTTGGCCGGGAATCTCATTCCCGGTAATGTTTTATTACCAATAGTAGATTTTTTGGGTATATTACCGGGAATGTCATTACCTCTCTTCTCTTAGGTATTGTAACATTACCGGCGTTTTGGACTAAAATGCCCTTAAATTTTTATTTTTTTCAAAAATATCATTCTTCTGTCATTGAATAATAAAAATTCTACGAAGGTTAAATTACAAATT
The DNA here is from genome assembly GCF_006381635.1 of Hibiscus syriacus. Lineage (NCBI taxonomy): Eukaryota > Viridiplantae > Streptophyta > Magnoliopsida > Malvales > Malvaceae > Hibiscus > Hibiscus syriacus. Next base: position 46,246 of record NW_024062734.1, on the reverse strand, counting down.
TATCCTTAAATTATTTTAAATTTACAAAAAAAAATCTATAATTAAAATTTTATTTGAAATTCAGGGGTTAAATTTTTTTTTACCCTTTCATTAAACCTTTTTTATATTTTTAATTTTGTAAAAAAATTATATAAATATTATGAATTTAATTTTTTAAAGAAAATATATAAATATTTTACAATTTGTAATATTATACAAATATATAATAAGGATAAATTGGTCAAATATACATTCCAATAATCTTTTATTCCTTTAACCAAATACGGTAATCTTACATTCTTGCTAAACCAACCAAACACAAAATACAACATTCCCAGTAATCTATTCCCTGGTAATCTTTTATTCCCACTGGTAATCTTACATTCCGTGAACCAAACGCATCCTAAGATTTTATTTTTTTTAAATAAATTATTAATAATATTAACATTTATGTGTTGATTTTTTTAAAAAATAGAGTAAGACTTTTATGTATTTAAGATTCAGGTTCGAGTTTGAGTTTGAGGCTTCAATCTAGTTAAGTTTAAGATTTTTTTTCTTCATTTCGAGCCTTTTCGAGATGCTCACGAGCTTTAATTCAGGATTTCGAGTTCGAGTCGAGCTTAAAAATTTTAAGCTCGCGAATTTTCGAGTCGAGTCGAACTCAGCAATATTCGAGCTCGACTCGGCTCGTTTACACCCTTATTCTCACCCCATAATATGTTTTCAACAATGTCAAAGAGTTGTTTCACTTTAGAATTCCTCGTACAGTAATATTTTGGTAACTAATTCTTCCCTTCAATTTAACACGAATATACGTATGCGTATTTAGACATGCAAATGCAAATGCAAATGCAAATGTAAGTATGTGCAATGGTCATTACTTATTTTGGCTTTTCCTTGGGTTCATTCATCACTCTTCATTTTCATGTTTTTGTCCGGAAACGAATAACGGACTTGAATGGTGGGCTTTTGAGATGTTTATATTTTTTAGTGGTGTTTTTTCTCTCTTTTTTGAGGTTTCTTTACCTTGATGAAATAACCAAACACGACATTGCATTCGAATGTTAGATTTTATTGTTCTTACTGTTACTTTTTGCGGGCTTTCCTAATTAATTTATCTGACTTTACCTGTAACCTGTTGGCTAAAGTTAAAAAGGTGTTCTGAGTTTTCTAAATAGGTATATAAACGATATGATTTGTCAAAGCAGGCTGAGGTTTACCTTGGTTCATGTGGGCTGAAAAGTGCCTTTGATCATGTTAATGATAATTACATAGCGCAAACTTGTTCTTTGCCCTCCTCAGCTCGGTTCTTATACCTCCTCTTAGTGAATAGTTTTTAAGATTTTAAGTCTATTCATTTTCTGTTTGTGTAACTCGATAATTGTATATCAGATTCAAGAACATATCATCTGAAATAATAGCATAACAAGTAACCGACCAGAATTCAAGTTTTGTAAGTATGGCGGGAACGGCTGACGGCGGCGGCATACGGCGGACGGCGGCAGCAGACACGGGCAACAGACGGTGGAGAAAACACCTTTTTTTTAGTGAGCTTCTCTCACTAAGATTTTAAAATTTTTGCCCTAATGGATGTTATTTTGATAATCAATGTACACAAATGCTATATGATATGTCATGATTGTTGAGTTTAGGCATTTATGCAAGCAAGAATTGTGACATGATTAAGTCATTTAGTGACTTACTGGAGTAAAATTTTGATATTTCAATGTATTCAGTGTGTTTTTTGTATGTAAAATTCTATATGCAGTTGTGTTTTAATATATGAAACGTTCTTGAGATGTGACTGAAGCATATGATTAAGTCATTTGGTGATGATTGAAGCTGACTTTTGACTTCATAAGTATGAAATTCTCTAATTTGGCTTGAAGAACCACAATTATATGATCAGGTATCGATATTGGCTCATGAGTATAGATACTCAATGGATAGTATCAAATTGCAGCCATGAGAAAATGCGTTGAGTAGTCCTACTATAAAATGTACTTTGGTTTCAAATTTTGAAGGGTTTTTTTCTTCTAAATTATGAGAGTGGACCTGAGATGTATGTAGTTCTATTTGAGAGTATAGCTTAACTCGTTAGAAGAAATTGGTCTTATTTGGCCATTGAGGAAAATCAAGTTAGATTTTTCCATAATTTTCTCTCATCCAACGTTGGAATCAAGGGGAAAATATGACAGCTTTTCACCCTCTCTCACATTCCTTTCGGGCTTGGAGATATACATACATATGAAATGCTTTTTGGAATGCTTTTTCCATTATCATCATCCTTATCTTTGAAATGTTTTTTGAACTTCATAAATATGATGCTTTGTTTGTTGGTATGATGTTTATCGAGTGTTTTGAGCGTCAAACAGGTTCTATGATCAAATTGATGAATGTATTGAAAAACATGCATAAAAATGACGTTATGTGTCCTTATGCTACCCCTATAAGTCTTAATAATATACAAAGACCTTAGACTGAATGTTTATATGGGCACTGGAAGAGATTTTCGAGCTTGAAATAGTTATTTTTGGGTTTTAGTATCGATATTTTTCATATGGTATCAATATCGTATAAAATTAGAGTAAAAATCTAGGTAAAGTGTTCAATTAGTATGGTTTCCCATTCAAGAAGCATCAATACCTATAAAAAAGACATCAATATTGACTTTTCGATATCGATACTAGACTTGAAATATCGTTGTCGAGATCAAAAGTTAGATTCCAACATGTTTTGTTTTGGTACCGTCCAAGAGTGCCGATACCCTAAGGATGAGTATTAATACATTTCTTTGGTATTGATACCTAATGTTATTAAAGTCTAATTCGGTGTCTAAATCGATCAAAGGAGATTGGAAATGATCTATGATGGTTAGATGAGTCTAAAATGAGAATTTAATGCACTAAAGATCAAAAGCAATCAGGATACCTAACTACAGATATGTGATTACACATACATATCAGTGTCTAATTGCCCTCTATGTTAGACAATGTATCTTAACTAGGCATTCCTATTTGTAATTCATCAAGCATAAAAGAAAAGTGGTCAATTTAATAATTTACTTGATTCTTTCTTTGTTAACTTATTTGGTATTATTTATTCTCATGAGTGTTAATATCTCGTTTTGTTTTTTCAATAGTAACTATTTTGTAAATTTTCAGGAGAAGAAAATGTTCTTACCCATGCATTTGCGTATGAAGGCTAACGGAGCTGTACTCTTAAGTCTCAACATGTTATGTTAGGCTTTTTACATTGAAAGACGTTTGTGTAATCATTGAAAAATTATATGTATTTTTACTTTTCTCTTTTAGTTACAGACTGGTATACCTATGTAAAATGATTTTTAGTAATCGCTCGAAAAATATCGAGGCAAATTCATCGATTTATTTATTGAAATTCAATTCCAGACTCCCTGCATGTTCTCAAATTCAAACTCAAATGTGCAGACATATTTATCCTCTACCTCTCTACAAAACCAGAACAAGCACACCAAAAGTGGCAACTAGGTGGTTCCACAGTTCAATAAAACCAGAAAAAAAAAAACAGAAGCATATACATCAGCAAAGCATCAATATAACAGCAGATTATTCTGTCATGTTCATCCTATCCAGTATCATATATGCTGGGAAATGTTTTGGTAAACATAATCGATTTTAACAAATGGAGGGAATTTGAGTTACCCGAGCTGTCCCGAGACGAGCTGAAAGACGGAAGCTTCCATTAAGAGGTTTCCTAGCTTTGGCTGACATAAAGAACAGGGACCAACCCAGCCATTTTACCATCCCTCCCTGGACGCTTTTTCTTCACGTAAAACCATCCATCAACTTCATACTGGATCTCAACCTCTTCTCCAGTTGTTAAGCTCAGCTCATCATCTCCACCTGCACTAAAATCATACAATGCGGTCCCAAATTGTGGATTTCCTGAAGACATGTGATCATCATCCTGGGAATCAAAACTGCGGCCAGCTAAGGGGTTTTCGAATGAATCATGTCGTTCAGGTGATGTATATGGTGGAGGTTCTTCTCTAATCGTTGTACTACTATAAGTAGTTGGTCGAGAACTGAACAATGAAGGATAGTTCATTCCACCAAAGTGAGATGATATGGAAGTTTCAACCGATCCTGTTGACTCCGGAGAAGACGACCCTGATGACCTCGCATCATCTTCATCCATTTCTGTAGTCTCCAAAAGTGTCTTGGCCCACATGTCGTCGTAACTAACAGAATGTCTAGAGACGATGTTCTCATCGACATCTGGTGCGTCGGTTCCGGCACCAGCGAGAAATTCATTGACCCTGTTCACTGCTGGGACATCACCAAGGTTGACTGCCCAGGCATTTACTAGCTCATCATCGAGTGTATCGGATTCGGTAGCAGCCGGTTTCGATTCATAAACAAGATCAGAAATCCCAGTGGCAACAGCTGGGTCATTCAAACCGGCTGATGCACTAATATTATGTCGTGTGCGATATATATCGATGAGTTTCGAACTTATTGGCCCCAAGGGGAGATACTTTGCTCGTGGCACGTAACAAAACAGTGAAACAAGATCCAGCAACCGCTCATGGGTTTCATACAATTTCTTAAGCTCTTCATCTTTCCATTCTTTATTTGCATTATCGTGATTGCGAATTTCCTTGATAAGGTCATCTTGTGCACTATACATTTCATCGAGAACTTTAATCATAGTAGTTATTAGAACTCCCAGTCCTGTACCACTGGCTCCTTGATCTTCTCCATTACTAAGATGCATTTCAGATAACTGAGATTGCACACCACCCTGTGCCAAGGCATGTAAAAATTCATAGATCTGTATCCTAAATGGCTCACCTGACCGAATGGCTACAGTTGTAAGAGCTTGAGCAGCAATAATGCGAACCTCCCAGCTACCGTTGAAAGCACACCTCTGGAGTCGAGTCAATGCACCTGCTAGTGTGGGATTACGGGAGCCGGCAGCAGCAACCATTTTATCTGCATCTAACATCATCAATGCAGTGCCAGGAGGTGTTGCAGACTCCCAAGCATATTCTGAAGCAGCATAGTTAGCATTTTCCCCAAGGAACCACACAGCTGCTTGGACCAATCTCTGTAATGCTATAGCCGACTTCGGATCGGATGCAGATACCCTGTCTACTGATGTAAATCCGGACATTGATCCAGGCTGTGGGGGTGGGAGGTCTAGAACAATAGTGACTGCTTCCAAGGCGGTGTGTTTCCCATTAGGACCAGCTCCAACAAGACAAGTTTTCCAAAGAAGTTGTAAAACATCAGCATCGATTTTCCCTGGAGCTTTAGTAGCAAAAATCCTTGCAAGTTCAAGAAGAGTAACGGCCATATCTGGCGTCGCCTTAAAACGGGCATGCAATGTCAGCAAAACATCATTCAAAAGCGTTGCTGGCCAAGCTGGGTCAGAAAGCTCAGATGCAATAATGGATTTTAGTTCATCAAATGATTCATGTGGACTTTGCATCCAAATCAATCCCTTGATCACCATTGCCCGAACATAAACACACTCACATGCCACAGTTGTTCTAACTACTTCCATTAGCGAAGCTAGCATACCTGCAATTGTACCATTGCCACCAGCTGCATTGGATACACCAGTGGCTCTTCGGATACCTTCAGGATGAGAGCTGTCATTCATATCTGAATCAAATGAATCCACAGTCTCATATTTATTCCTATAAGCTCCTTCATCAAGATCTTGTAAGCCTAAAGCATGTGCCGCAGCTCTGCTTTTGCCCATCTCCAGGACAACTCTAGCAGCAGCATGGAGTACTGGTCTAGAGAAACTACGGAAAGAACTCTCCAACCTTCTCATTACAAGTTCAATGAGAGCTTGTGGGCGCCTTGTCTTTTGAGATTTGTCCTTGGAATTTGATGGTGCTTCTGGTAACTTTAGGATCTCCCTGGTTAAACGGTACCACCCTGCAGCTCGCTCTTCTGTCCTTTCGGTGCTATCATGTTTACCCAATATACATAGAATTGCCTCGAAACAGACTCTTTCACTAGGGTCGAGCAGGAGTTGATAGAGCACAGAGTTGAACTGAGATTTAATGTCAGGCCTCTCATCTAACGATCGAGCCGTTGATATCGTATGGCACAACTTGGCCAGAGAAACTCTAGCAAGCACATCATGCAAATGGAGTACATCATGCAATGCCCCTCCTGGAGCAACAAGCTTTCCTAAAGCCATTGCAACTGCATAAGGGTCTCTTCCGGCTAATTCAGAGATGATTTCCAAAGAGTGCCGAACAGCAACAGGATCGGCAAACAAAATCCCCTGTGCAGCATGATGCAAAAATGCTGGATTTCCAGGATCTAAAGGAAGTCTCCTCAAAGCACTTAGAGCAGCATATTGCAGATTACTTCGGATGATAGCCTCTTTATCGCCGCCTTTAGCACCAAAAATGCCTTTCTTCCGCTTTTGTGGGGCATCACCAACCTTAGCAAGAATGTCAAACACAATTTCATACAATCTGGACAAAATCTCATTGTTGCTTGGTGGGGCAAAAGTAAGTGCCTTCAAAGCTTGTAATTTTCTGGCATGGAATTCAACATCAGTGTTTGTGGCCTCTTTTGTAAGCTGATTAACAATCAGCGGCACAACATCGGCCCTCGTTACTCCTCCACCTGCATCAATGTCAGCCAAAGCATCCCAATTGGGTGTAGGGATCCCACCACCTGGATTTAGACCCTGGGAACCGGTATCTGCTAAAATTCTCGCCAAGTAATAATAGACATAACGCAGGACCATCCGATCCTCACATTGTTGATCCAGCATGAGAAGAGATGGTGCCAAAGAAGGATCAACGGAATTGTAAACAGCAAGTTTGGGAAAAACGTGATGCAACAGTTGCCTCTGAGAACTCTTTTGATCAGACATAGCGGATAGCTCGTGAATACTTCTCGCCAGTTGTACGTATGATACAGGCTTCTTCTTCTTCTGCTTCTGGTGAGAAATAATGTTCGCACGGACGGGGTTGAAAGCTGCCTTAGCGACGGAAATGGTGTCGTTTTGGATCTGCATCAGCGCCGCTCTCTTGGACTTCTTCTCCCCCAACGTGGTCTTGGTCGACACATGATGTGGCTGTTGAGCGGCGGATGGAGACTCCGTCGCCGCTGCCGTCGATGACGACGATGAGGATGCTGTCGCCGGAACTGGCGACGGATCTGCCGATATTAGATCCATGAGCGTCGTCCCCGAAGAATCCTTCAAGAAAAGGTAAAGAATATATATTATTACTCCTATCTTCTATTTTTCTCTACACTAGAAAATTGGGAGCGAGTGGTAGAGGAACTTACCGCCATAGTTGCTTAAAACCGAACTGAACCGTGATCTACCCGTTCTACACGCAATAAGGAAGATGTAGATCCGACAAGTGCCGCTGCGAATAAAAGTCCACAGAGCTTTTCTAGATGGAAGAAGACTTGATTCCAAAATAAACCCTATAAAAAGGGCAAAATATGCAAATAGTCCTCAGTATTCAATTTTAAGCCCCTGAGCTGATTGTATTGTCGATAATGTACTGAATGATACTATGTATATTTAAAAAAAATATTCTAAAAATTTAAAAAATAATATTCATATAAAATCCATAATGAAAATATATATCTTAGATAAATGCTAATAATATTTTTGAAACTAATCTTCTTTATATTATTGTTGACATCCGTTTTTATCCGGATCTATAAAAACATTATATTATTATTATTAATTTATTAATCTATATATTATAATCATTTTTTTTGCAGATCTCTCGTTTTCATCAAACAACCCACTATCCCATTTACATTTTCTCACGAACAACTATCCACTCCCATCGTGCCACCCACTTCCCCTCAAACTCACGCAGTGTGCTCTCCACTTTCAAATCACTTTTAGCATTTTTTTAATTTAAAAAGGGAGAGAGAAACAGAGACTCCAAACCTCTCTCCTACGCGATCACCTTCACCAAACTCAAAGAGCCCGCTTTTTGGCCATCATGCCATGGTGGTCATCTTCTACTTCGACCACTCCCCATGGCGGTCCTATAGCCTTGAATCGAATCCAACAACCCCCAAGACTCTCAGTCTCTTCATATCTCTAAATATGTCGCGATCGAGACTTCTAAATATTGCTCCATTCATCCGTCCGACGAGTGGGTTTCAAGCGGCCATGGAGAAAGATTAAAGAAACCCCACCGTTGTGAAACAATCGGGACCACCTTCACTTTCTAGCGTGGGGGTTTACTGGAGCATGGGTTCAAAGCTATTGATGCATGGTTGCTCGTGTGGCCAGGGGGACCTGCACAAACGGATAACAAAAGCAAAAGGAGGGTTTCTCTTCTCTGATATTGCTGAGGTCGTCGTTTTCCCTCAGTTTATTTTTGCTAATATTCAACAATGGCAGCGGGTTCGACGACGAGGTCTTTCCTTCAAGATGCAGCCATGGAAGAGGTCGTTTCGCCTCTCCGAGTTATTCAGATCGAAGGGCTGGTTATCTTAAAAATAATCAAGCACTGCAAGGAGTTTTCACCGGCTCTGGTTACCGACCAGCTTCTTGGTTTAGATGTTGGCAGTGTCCTTGAAGTTACTAACTGCTTCCTTTTCCCAGTCCGCAGGGAGGACAAGGAGATTGAAGTTGATGGAGCTAATTATCAGCTCGAGATGATGCGATGCCTGAAGGAGGTTAATGTTGATAACAACACTGTTGGATGGTACCAATCAACGATTTTGGGTTCATATCAGACAGTCGAGCTCATCGAGACCTTTATGAATTATCAGGAGAATATAAGGAGGGGTGTGTGCACTATCTACGATCCTTCAAGGTCTAATCAAGGTGTCCTGGCTCTCAAGGCTTTTAAGCTATCTGATTCTTTTATGGAGCTTTCTCGGGCTAATAACTTTACCAGACAGAAGGAATGGAGAAATATAAAAGTAAAAAAGGGACCCATGTTTTAGCATGATTCATTTTGTTTTGAGAAAAGCCCACGTGAAGTTGGTCTTGCGTAAATTCTTTAAATGGTCCTTCAACTATTCTGGTTAAATCTCCTCCTTGGTCTCTGTAAGTTGTACACTTTATATTTTGGTCACTTCAGTTTGTTTTCATTATTTTCAATTTTGATTTTCAATTTTATGCATGTTTTATTTTGGTCACTAGTGAAATTTATTTTGTTTTATTTATTTTCAGTCTCTTAATTTCATAATAATTACATTTTAATCATTAATTTTGTGCATTTGATATTGTGTTTAATTACCAGGTGGTTCTTTAATATTTTTTTCATTTTTTTAGAATTTAACTTTTGTTATTATTTTTTTTCTTTTCATTTTTTTCATTTTTTATTTACTATTTTTTATTTTATTTTGTTTTTCTTTATTTGTTTTATTTTTATTAATTTTCTTTTCTTTTTTATTATATTTATGTATCTATTTTTTATTGTTATATTAACATTTTTCCTTTCTTCTTTTTTCATATTTATTTTTTTCTAACATATTTTTCAGTAGTAATTTTAATCAATCAAAGGTAATTAATTCGAATCGGATTTTTAAATTTAAATTTTCGCAACTAAGACAACCAGAAAATTAATTGGTACCGAAAGGGCGGTTCAAGGGTGTTAATTCTTCCTTGACCGTAACCGACTCCCGAGCCCGACACATTTCTGGTAAAACGCAGATCAGGTAAGATTGTGTCTGATCTACCTAAGTATCGTTTTAAAATGATCGGTGGCGACTCTAACCCAATAATTCAAGTCAAAACCCAATTCCGGGCCCAACCGAAAGACGGTCGCGACAGCTTGGCGACTCCACTGGGGACAAATAAGTAAGTCAGGCCAGAATTATTTTTTGGTTGTCTTTTTATGCGAAAATAGTAAATTTTAATTTATTTATTTATTCGATTCTAATTATTTACCTTTGATTATTTTTCAAATAAATAGTTGTACTGACATTTTTTCTCAATGATTTCAAATTTTTAAAAGTTTATATCTTTGGCTCTGTACCCGAGCTCCAAACTCGTTTTAAGTGGGGGTGAAAACGATGCTCTCGTAAGAATTTATTCTCCGTATGGGCCTAGCAAGTAACCTTCGAGATTCATATACCTTATGCTTTCGTGGGAATTTATTCTCCGTATGGGCATAAGGGAATGTTTTCTCACGAGTTTAACTTAGTTCACACAAGCTTGTAATGGGCTTAGGACTAAGGGTTTGGCAAGCCCAAGGGGGCACCAGCAAGGAGAACTTGGGTACCCTTTTTAGAACCTGAACCGGGAGACTATGGAGAATTAGAGCCTACCCCAAAACCTCATTTCAAACATTAGGCTGCTTTGAGATTATTTTCTGCTTTATTTCATGTTCAAAGCATGTGAACTAGAAATTTATGCGGTTAGGACTTGTTCAAAATCAACTTGTGGGATAGAGATCATGTCTGGGTAGGAATTAAAGCATGTAGGGTATGATTTTTATTTTCATGATTGTTTTTTATCTTTACCTCACTAACGTTTTTCATTTTTGTTCTCTTTTATTTTATTTTTCATTTTTTGCATCACTTATTCAAAAGAGGTGTTGATCCACCAAAAACGTGTTCGTTAAACGTAAATAATCTGTATTAATAGACAAAGAGGTTATAATACAAGGGGTGAAAAATGCATAAGTCCCGTTCAAAAGGGTCCGAGATTTACACTATGCACACCAAAAGTCGACTTTTTGAGCTGGCAAAGGTTGCAGGGGCAAGACGAGAAAATGTTATTGACCTGGAGAGCTCCCTTCAAAGACAACATGTCATTTTTGACAAATTCAAGGAGCAAGCTTTAGATAGTTCCTATCGATGGAGGGCTCCAATGGTGCTTATGTTAGGAACAGGGTCAACATAGAGTAAAAACTGAAGATGCTGTCATTCGAGACTTTTTGGGGCAAGCAGCTCGTCACTTGCGCAGCTTAGCCAAAGGAGCTGAAACAACTCGATAGGGTATTCAACAGGTGACAGAAAATATGGAAGACGAATAAACTTTTCAGAGGTTGTTCGAGATCTATACCATCAAAATGTTTTTTGTCTCTTCAGACATAACACTTTTGTCCCCAATAAGAATTATTTATAATAACAGACACATTTTTTGGATCAATGCCTCGAACATTGCATGCATTATGCATTTAAACATATATGTCATTTTGTTATTTTCATTTCTTTACATTTACATTAGCTAACAAGAGTTGGACACACCACATCCACAAAACACTCGTTCAAATAGAAATGAGCAAGAATTCTACGATGAAAGCAATGACACTTCCGAAGTAGAAATCTGTTCATCTTAGAGTACATCAAAAGGAGCCCCGACAAGTGAAACGGTTGAAAAATGGGGAGCAAGTGTAGATGAAGGCCCTGATCCTCGACATTCTGGGGCATCCTAATGAGGTTTTATTCCATTTTGCAACATCCTGTTTGGACTTGTTTTTCTGAACTTTCTCATATTTCTTTTTGAAACCTATTTTTGAACTTTGACATATTTCTTTTTATGAGGATATTTCAATGAATTTACACTGAGAATTGATTCGAATTTACAACTTGAAATTCTTTGAATATCAACTGAATTAAAAAACTCTGTAAATGATTTATAGTTACATATCTTTGACAAAGTAACACAATTAAAAGCCAATAAACCAAAGGACTTTGACCTTACCCAGAATATACACTCGAACACCATATACTTCTCTTACAAGAACCGATATAGCCTTCTCATCTCATCAGGGTATAAATAAGAGGCTTGGCATTTAGGTATGCATAGGTGCGGACAACATGGGGCATCTTTTGCATATGACATTACTATACTTTTTGTTTAGGACGTTTAGTGATGATAATAATCTTCACAGATGGAATAGTCGAGTAGGTGAATCTAGTTTAGGTCAGTTGCTTGGAAATTGAACTCTAAACATGAGATTCCTTGACTTTCAAAAACACCTAGACTATAACAGGTTCTTCTTGACAAACTTAAGAAGTTGAATCCGTATACCTAAATTATAATTATATATATACAATAAAGCTTGAGTTGTCCCTTTAGAGCAATTGGTTAAACGCCCCGGCTTTATGGATAATATTCAGCTAGCCTGATAAAGGTGATTATACTATACGATAAAGCTTGAGTTGTCCCTCTAAGGCAATTGGTTAAACGCCCCAGCTTTATGGATAAGATTCAACTAACCTGATAAAGGTGTTTACATATTGAGTTATCCCTCTAGAGTAATTGGTTAAACGCCCCGTCTTTATGGATTCAGCTAGCCAGACAATGGCGAATTAAATTTATTTAAATAAGGAGTTTGGGTAAAAATGGACTAAAGGAGTTAAGGAACACCTGTTATAGTCAAATTCACACGAGCACTCAAGAATGTCATTTTTAGACCGATATTTCTGCACTACCTTTGTTAGAGGAGCTTACAAAACTTGAACAAATGAAAGATTTTAGAGAACCGAAATAGAAGGTCTAGTAATTGATAATGTTAGTTGCGTCATTTTGTCCGCATCCAATTAAAATATCAAGTCAAATAAAAAACATGTTGCAACAATCGTAAAAAATGACATTTTTTATGGCTGAAACCTTAGGTCAACCTAAAGCCAACTCATCCACTTGAATATTTGTCAAAGAGTTATAATTCTGAAAGCATTAAAAGAGCTATTGATTCCTTTGATATTCTTTGAACTCATGTTTATGATTTGATTCGATTTGATTGTGATCCTGAATTAAGGGGCAATGTTTTACTTCTTCTATTTTCATATCCTTTTTTCCTTCCTAAATAAGAGAAAGGAAAAAACTTTTTCAAACAGAACAGTCTCAAATGTGAAAAGTCTTGGAAGCTTTGAGGCTCATTTCGCCTCTATTAAAGAAAGAACAAACAATGCTCTTGAAAACAATCAGTTCGAGAGACCAGATAGAACTTGTTACATCGTCAACATCCTGAAAAGAAAATGGGGCATGATCGGTTCCAAGGATCAAGGTCGGCAGGCTAAGCACAAGACTCCGTCCAAGATTAATTCATGTTGCATAGATCTTAGACATATTTAAGAGCATCACATTGATCATTTTAGCATACATAATTTTTTGCAGCTTTTTGAGTCAAGTTTCAACTTCAAAACGAAATATACTCGATTCAAAAGCACATTCAAAAGTTGATGGTGATTGCTCAACCTCACAGCGAAGGGGCGACTGTCTGACGACAAAATAACATTCCGAGTCTCGTTCAGAGTCAATTTCAACTTCACAGCGAAGGATATTGAACTCGAAGTGACACAATTTGTTTGAAATAAGATTTCAACTCCACGACGGATGATATCCAACTCAAAACCAATTTTCTTGAGACTGGATTTCAACTTCATGACGAAGCATATCCAACTCAAAGCAACATACAATATTTGGATTTAAACTTCATGACGAAGGATATTCAAGTCAAGGCTCAACTTCACGACGAAGGGGTCATCCAAGATTTCAACTCCACGACGGAGGATATCGTGCTCACAAACCCACGATTTCAACTTCACGACGAAGGATATCGTTCCAACTCTAGATTTGATTTCAACTTCACGACGAAGGATATCAAATTCAAAGCTCAACTTCACGGCGAAGGGGCTTCCCAGTTTCATTCAGAGCCAATTTCAACTTCACGGCGAAGGATATTGGACTCGAAGCAAAATTCATCTTTAGATTGGATTTCAACTTTACGACGAAAGATATCTAATTCAAGTCTCAACTTCACAACGAATGGGCCATCCACGGTTTCAACTTCACGACGAAGGGAATCGTGCTCACTAGCAACATTCATCTTTAGATTGGATTTCAACTTCACGACGAAGGATATCCAATTCAAGGCTCAAATTCACAACGAATGGGTCATCCACGATTTCAACTTCACGACGAAGGATATCGTGCACACAAGCAAAATCCATCTCTAGATTGGATTTCAACTTCACGACGAAGGATATCCAACTCAAATAAGGAGTGTCTGTTAACACACTTTCCAGTTTCAGAGTCAATTTCAACTTCACAGCGAAGTATATTGGCCTCTAAACAACAACTTACATTGGATTTCAACTTTACGGCGAATGATATCCAATTCCAAGGTTCAACTTCATGACGAAGGGGCCATATATGATTCCAAACGAAAGGTATTGTACCCCAATAGATTGACCCAACTTCACGACGAATGAATCATCTGTAACACAGCAACACCGAAATCTTCTGGACAAGTTTCACCTTCACGATGAAGTATCTTGAGCTAAAAGACAATCCTGGAGTCACTTGCCAAAAGCTCTGAGTTCGATTTCAACTTCACGACGAAGGATATCATGCTCAGAATTTTACAGTTCAACTCAACTTCACAAGTCACAACGAAGAAGTCACACACGATTTCAACTTCACGATGAATGATATCGTGCTCAATAGATCGACTTAGTGTCACAGCAAACACTATCAAGTCTCAAATTAAAGAGAACCGGACAAAAAATTGTTGTCTTTTTCATCTTTGCCATATTCTTGTTAACATAAAAATGTGCAAAGAGGAACAACTGTAGACACCCATTTTTGTCCAGGTCTACAAAGACATTATATTATATTATTATTATTATTTTATTATTATTAATTTATTAATTTATATATTATAATCATTTTTTTGCAGGTCTCTCATTTCCATCAAACAACCCACTATCCCATTTACATTTTCTCACGAACAACTACCCACTCCCATCGTGCCGACCACTTCCTCCTCAAACTCTCGCAGTGTGCTCTCCACTTTCAAATCACTTTTAGCATTTTTTTAATTTAAAAAGGGAGGGAGAAACAGAGACTACAAACCTCTCCCACGCGATCACCTTCATCAAACTCAAAGAGGCCGCTTGTTGGCCACCATGCCATGGTGGTCATCTTCCACTTCGACCACTCCCCATGGTGGTCTGATGGCCTTGAATCGAATCCAACAACCCCCAAGACTCTCAGTCTCTTCATATCTCTAAATATGTCGCGATCGAGACTTCTAAATATTGCTCCATTCATCCGTCCGACGAGTGGGTTTCAAGCGGCCATGTAGAGAGATTAAAGAAACCCCACCGTTGTGAAACAATCGGGGCCACTTTCACTTTCTAGCGTGGGGGTTTGCTAGAGCATGGGTTCAAAGCTATTGATGCATGGTTGCTCGTGTGGCCAGGGGGACCTGCACAAACGGATAACAAAAGCAAAAGGAGGGTTTCTCTTCTCTGATATTGATGAGGTCGTCGTTTTCCCTCAGTTTATTTTTGCTAATATTCAACAATGGCAGCGGGTTCGACGACGAGGTCTTTCCTTCAAGATGCAGCCATGGAAGAGGTCGTTTCGCCTCTCCGAGTTATTCAGATCGAAGGGCTGGTTATCTTAAAAATAATCAAGCACTGCAAGGAGTTTTCACCGGCTCTGGTTACCGACCAGCTTCTTGGTTTAGATGTTGGCAGTGTCCTTGAAGTTACTAACTGCTTCCTTTTCCCAGTCCGCAGGGAGGACAAGGAGATTGAAGTTGATGGAGCTAATTATCAGCTCGAGATGATGCGATGCCCGAAGGAGGTTAATGTTGATAACAACACTGTTGGATGGTACCAATCAACGATTTTGGGTTCATATCAGACAGTCGAGCTCATCGAGACCTTTATGAATTATCAGGAGAATATAAGGAGGGGTGTGTGCACTATCTACGATCCTTCAAGGTCTAATCAAGGTGTCCTGGCTCTCAAGGCTTTTAAGCTATCTGATTATTTTATGGAGCTTTCTCGGGCTAATAACTTTACCAGACAGAAGGAATGGAGAAATAGAAAAGTAAAAAGGGACCCATGTTTTAGCATGATTCATTTTGTTTTGAGAAAAGCCCAAGTGAAGTTGGGCTTGAGTAAATTCTTCAAATGGTCCTTCAACTATTCTTGGTAAATCTCATTCTCGGTCTCTGTAAGTTGTATCCTTTATATTTTGGTCACTACAGTTTGTTTTCATTATTTTCAATTTTGATTTCTAATTTTATGCATGCTTTATTTTGGTCACTAGTGAAATATATTTTGTTTTATTTATTTTTGGTCTCTTAATTTCATAATAATTACATTTTAATCACTAATTTTGTGCATTTGATATTGTGTTTAATTACATGGTGATTCTTTAACATTTTTTTTCATTTTTTTAGAATTTAACTTTTGTTATTATTATTTTTTTCATTTTTTTCGTTTTTTATTTACTATTTTTTATTTTATTTTATTTTTTCTTTATTTGTTTTATTTTTATTATTTATCTTTTCTTTTTTATTATCTTTATTTATCTATTTTTTTATTGTTATATTAACATTTTTCCTTTCTTCTTTTTCATATTTATTTTTTTCTAACATATTTTTTCAGTAGTAATTCCAATCGATCAAAGGTAATTAATTCGAATCGGGTTTTTAAATTTAAATTTAAATTTTAAATTTTCACAACTAAGACAATTGGAAAATTAATTGGTACCAAAATGGCGGTTCAAGGGTGCTAATCTTTCCTTGACCGTAACCGACTCCCGAGCCCGACAAATTTATGGTAAAACGCAGATCATGTAAGATGGTGCCTGATCTACCTAAGTATCGTTTTAAAATGATCGGTGGCGACTCTAACCCAATAATTAAAGTCGAAACCCAATTTCAAGCCTAACCGAAAGACGACCGCGACAATTATATAATTGGTCTCTTATATGTATACAAAATTACGAGATCAGTGTACACTAAACTAATTCTGTATGGTTTTGCATATAAGTCTTATTTTAACAAATCAATCAGATAATAGCGAGTTTGTTTTTTGTACAAGGATGGTGAAACTTCTTTCAATGATAAAAAGATTGTTATAGATTTTGTTTATTTTTTTTAGTAATTTTCTCAAAAAAGTATATATAATTCAATCATAAGTGAAGACGATAATTCTCGATGACATCTTTATCTCGTGGTTGGCAATTCTTCGCTTTTTTCGGATAAAATCTTTGCTCCTCAACAATAAAACCTTCTTCTGAAATTCAACAATAAATAAAATAATAGTAATTAAAAAGCAAAATATATAACCATTGTCATTTCTATTGCTATTATCATTGCTGTTATCATTGTCATTGTTCGTTACCATTGTTATTTTTATTGCCATTATCGTTGTTATTGACACATTGTTCATTATCATTATCGTTGCCATTCTGCGGAATTTGAAGGAATTCTGAAAGTTCCAAGGACGGCCGTTACTGGCGCTTCCCTTCGTTGGCACACCGATCGTGTGCCCTGCAGCGGCCTCCCCTCTGCCCCAGCCGACTTGATAAAGTAATTCCCTCCAGACAAAGGTAAATTATAAGCGTTTTGTCAGGTCTTTTCTTTTCTTTTTTCTGCTATCCCTTCACAGTTTCCTTGCAAAATTCTACAACATTTGTCTAGAGTTTGATATTATACATGTGACAAAGATGTTTTGTTTGATTTTTTTTTATCTAATTTCTTTGACAAAGTTATGACAAGTAGGACAAATTTAATGAGTTTTCTCGACAGGATCTTCGACTCATATTTGGCAGCCAATCATGACGGCCGGGTCCGAAATTACAGCCACCTCAAGTTACTGGTTGAATTGGAGGTTCTTTGTTTGTGCACTTTTCATCTTGTTCTACTTGGTCGTGGCCGCAATTTTAATTTCGAAATTCGAAGGCGGTCGAAAATCGAATCCTCGGGGTCGAAATAATCGTAAGGTAGCTCCAGGTGTGGTATACGAGGAGGAAGCTTGGAATACATGTCTTAGAAGCATTCATCCTGCTTGGCTGCTCGGTTTTCGAATGTTCGCTTTCATTACGCTGTTAACATTGCTCGTGATCAATGTCTTCATCGACGGAATGAGCATATTCTTCTTTTATACTCAGTGAGTGATATATATATATACAGCTTATATATTCTGCAACTGCATTGATTCTTGTTCTATCATTGTGGACTTAGCTGATGATTTATTCTCTTATGTTCCTGAACAGGTGGACATTTACTTTGGTCACAACATACTTTATGGTATGTCTCTTGTACCATTTTTATCATCTCCATATGTTCCTTTCGAACAACGGTACTTCGTCGTTTTTCGATTGCTGATATTCTCTGTTTTGATTGTAGCTTGGATGTGTAATCTCCATATACGGATGTCAAAAACACTGGGCACAAGCTTGTCGTGATAGCGTCGATGGTGAAAGTTTAGATACTGAGCAAGGCACCAATGAGTCCGGCCATTCGAAAGACAGCAAAATAGCTGGTGGATGGATTTATGCCTTCCAAATTATGTATCAAGTATGTTTTCTTCTAATCAGTTTCCAAAATGTTGTGTAAAATACCTGCACATTGTCTTGCCTGCCTTTTTCACCTGGTTTTTAATTATTTGCTGTCTTTGAATAGGCTTCTGTGGGTGCGTCAATGCTCACTGATTTAGTATTTTGGATCATTCTTTTTCCGTATCTGAGGTCCATACCATACGGTGTGGATTTGGTAAGTAAGCCAACACCGCAAACTAGAATTTTATTCGGAACTTGTGTTGCTGTGCATATGATTGAAACAATTTTAACTGCAGATTCTTATTGTCTGCATGCACTCTGTCAATGCTGTTTTCCTACTCTGTGACACAGTTTTGAATTGCTTTGTGAGTTTTGCTTCTGTTTAGTACTCATGGTTACATCTCATTTCGAGCCTCTTTCGACGAAATCACGAAGCTAATTGTACCTTATTTTCCCCTGCAGCGGTTCCCCTTTTTTCGAATTGCATATTTTTTCTTATGGACCAGCATCTTCGTTATATTCCAGTGGCTTGTGCATTCTTATTATAACCTTTGGTATAGTTCCACGTCTGTTTTACGGATTTTACTGTTTCTATTTGGTTAAAGTCTTTACTCTCATACTGTGGCATCCGTCTCTTTGCAGGTGGCCATATCCGTTCCTCGACTTGACACCGTTTTATGCTCCGTTTTGGTACACGTTTTAATCTTCATTATGCTACACATACGCACGACATTCTCTGTGTATGTTGCTAACCGTATCCATTGCTATGTCGGACCGAACAGGTACCTTGCAGTCGGAACGATGCACTTACCGTGCTATTGCGCCTTTGCTTTACTTGTTAAATTCAAGGAATCGTCACTGTCAAGGTTGTTTCCTGAGTCCTACCGGAAAGTCACATAAAAAGGAGGAGATTTCCCGCATAGAAAT
Organism: Hibiscus syriacus; assembly: GCF_006381635.1. Classification (NCBI taxonomy): domain Eukaryota; kingdom Viridiplantae; phylum Streptophyta; class Magnoliopsida; order Malvales; family Malvaceae; genus Hibiscus; species Hibiscus syriacus. The sequence goes on along the minus strand of NW_024062734.1, from coordinate 27,073 downwards.
TCCGGATTAACACCGACGGCTAGCAGGAAGAGTACAAGAACTCGGTGTCTTCATTTCGGTTGTGTACTAATTATCATGAAAGTGTATAGAATCCCAGATAGTCAGTTTTATCAAACACCAGGATTCAATTTGTACAACATGTATCGAAAATAAAACACCCCAGGGTTAGGATTCTTCGAATCTTTTGCTATGAAACCCGAGGTTCTTCGGTGTTATTCGCCGGAGAAATCGATGGGCGAGACATGTATGTTCTTGCCTCGGCTATGCCAATATGAAACAAAATCCTGAAGGCAATCAGAGTTTCATGAAACTAAATCAATGAAATACATTCTATTCATGCAAATCTGCAATTTTGTCAAGAAAATTAGATGCAAATCTGATAAGAAAATCTACAAGAACGCCTAAGATGAATCCAAAGATTACCATGAAAATTTTCATAATCATTTCCAGCTGTATTATTTCAATCAAATCCAAGGAAATTTCTCCTGGCCATTACGAGACAAGGCACCTTAACTCTATCAGCTGAGCTGCAATTGAAAATTTATTTATTTTTTCACCACAATTTACAGGCTGGGAAGAATAAGAGATGTCTGAAAATGAGAATGGGGAAATTGGACATGTATTTGTCATCCTCTTCATTTGGTTTCAATTCTCAAACTCCCAGTATTGCACAGCCTGTAGACTTATGTCCAGAATTTATTGTCTGAATTGCATCAAATATGTAAAACTTAATTTTTACTTGTTTTCCCACATCGGGGAAAGTACACATTCATGCCATTTATGGTTCTATTAAATCACCGCTTTTGGCCTTTTGTTTCCTTTTTCTGAAGCAAAGTATGATAAACGCTAATGTTTATTGTTCTATTTATTACTATATTATTTCATACTCCAAAGAAGAAGAAAAAATGTATATATTTTAAATGAACAATAAATTCAAGGGTAAAATATATTAATGGTCATTGAACTTTTCTAAAGCTTTCATTTAGGTCCCTCAACTTTTAAAACTTGCAATATAGTCCTCTAACATTTAGTCCGTTTGTAATATGGTCCCCGACATGACCGGTCGTTTGACGCCGTTACACTGTCGTTAGTACGTTTGCAATATGATCATTGAACTTTTCAGGCGCTTGCATTTAGGTCCCCCAACTTTTAAAACTTACAACACAATCATCAATTTCATTTTAAACCCCAAATTCTTTTTCGATCTCAAATTTCCTTTTTTGCTTCTCTCTTCTCATTTCTAGCGTAACTTTTCAGTCGGGATACATGGGAAATTCTAATCTAACTTTGAATTATATGGAGGTGTTAACTTGAATAAGGGTCCATTGAGAGAAGACTCGACCAAGAGACTATCGGGACCATCAAAGATTCAAGGTGTAATGTTAGATACAGGTCATATCGCAAAGGTACTAACGGCAGTGTAACGGCGTCAAACGGTCGGTTACATCGGGGACCATATGCAAATAGACTAAATGTTGGAGGACTGTATTGTAAGTTTTAAAAGTTGGGGGACCTAAATGAAAGCTTTAGAAAAGTTCAATGACCATTACTATACTTTACCCTAAATTAATAATGAAAATGTAAAATAACTTTATATAAGTAAATTTTTATCATGTTTATTGAAGAAAAATAAAGTATCAGTGTTTTTTCATTTGATAAAATAGATTATCAGTGTTAAATAGAATATAAAAAAAATTATAATAACAAAGAGGCTAAATTTTGGTGTATGTTATGGGTGTATGAATAACAAAATATCAAATTACAATGACTTAATTAAGACCTTGAAAATAAAACTAAAATGAATTAAAATAAATCCTAAACAAAATAAAAATAAATAAATGACATTTTAGTCTCCAAAATTATATCTTGTTTTTAATTTGGTGTTTGGAGAGTTTTCTATTTAATTTGATCTTTGAATTTTCAATTACGATGCATATTATCAAATATGTATTTTTAAAAAATTTATAAATTTTTTAAATTTAATATAATTATACATAAGGTGATACGTTTTTATATTGTTTTATGAATTTTTTGTATGAGATATAAAAATATACATTCTTTTTAGAGTTGAACACATATATTAATAACATAAATTGTTTGTACGAGATTGATATAAATAAAATTGTAGGATGAACACTATTAGTAAAATGGACAACAAACATGAAGAAATTCGAATTTCATAATAGACACGTACCTATCCTAGACAATACTTGCATCAGTCACCGATCGAAAAGTTAAAAAAATTAAAGTAAATTAAAAATATAATTTAATCTTAAAAACGTATAAAAGGATATCAAAAGATTCTTAAATGGGGAAAAAATCTATTTGGATTTGAATATTTTTCCAGGAAAAAGAAAGAAAGGAAAATACAAGCAACCAACTACCTGCCATCTTCATTAACTAGCAAGTCCCTCCTCACCAAGGTAAATTCTAATGTGCTTTGCTTTGCTTTACTTTTGCTTTGTCTCTCTTACTGTACGATACAAAGAAGAAGCAAAGCATATTCCCATATATGAACGTGTACTTACTTGTCCGATAAATTCATTCCTCACCATTCTTATTCGTAAATTGTAAGCGACTTAATACCCCATCTTTCTTTTTCATTGATATCGACCTTCTTTCTCCCATTTTTAATCTCATCAAAGCTTTATGGCAGTAACCCCTCTAAAGTAAGGAATCTCTTCTCTGTTTTCCTTTATTTTCTTTCATTTTTCATGTTGTTTTTAGTTTTAGTATTCCTTCCTCTGCCTCTGCCTACAGTTTTCCTTTCACATTTTCCTGAATTTTCTTTGCTTTTTCGTTCTTGAAGATATTGTTATTTGATTTTTTAGGATTACCCTTTTTTGAGCTTTCATGTTGTGTTTAGTTAAGTTGATTTTCATTTGTTCATAAAGAAACTATGATAACCAATGGAGCGAGTAAGATTAATCTCTTGAGTTTCTTATCAGGATCATCGACACATACTTGGCAGCCGGTCATGGCGGCCGATACGGCCACCGTGAGTTACTGGTTGAATTGGAGGTTCACACTTTGTGCATTGTTCATCTTCACCACTATGGTTGTGTCAGCTGTTATAATCTGGAAATTTGAAGGTAGGAAAAGATCAGAAGATGGAGATAATAATAAAGAAGCTCCTGGGATTTTATATGAAGATGAAGCTTGGAATACATGTCTCAGAAGCATTAACCCTGCTTGGCTACTTTGTTTTAGACTGTTTGCTTTCTTCATGCTCTTGGCCTTGCTTCTAGCCAATGTCGCCGTCGATGGAACCGGCATATTTTACTTTTATACTCAGTGAGTAATGAATCTCTACACCTTATCATGAGCTTTCTCGTTGATCATTGTTGTTGCCGATTCTTTTTCAGTATAACAGATGTGTTTTTGTTCCTGAACAGGTGGACATTTACTTTGGTCACAATATACTTTGGGGTATGTCTCTTGTTCCGTTTTCATCATCTCTATTGATCGTTTCGAAGTATGATGCTCCCTCGATTTCAAGTTGCAAGAATGTCCTTTAATAACTTGTTGATGTATGCGCTACAATTGTAGTTTGGATCTGCAATTTCCATTTATGGATGTCAAAAGCACTTAGGAAATGTCGGTGGTGATAGGACTGATCATATAAGTTCAGATTTTGAAGGCACCTACACGCCTCCCATTGTTGGAGAAACCGCAATTGCGTCCAACCGGTCCAAACATTTTGATACGTACCGATCACCTTATTATCCTCCCAGAGCAGGTGCATGGACTTATGCCTTTCAAATCATGTATCAGGTATGTCCTCCTAGAATTGCTTCTGTAGTAATTATTATATAGTTTAGATACATAGATGAAGTCATTGTGATTGGCCTAATGAATATGATGCCCTGGTCAAGCAGAGTTTTTGAAATTCTGGGTGGATTGACTGTATGATTATTGTTTTACCTTGAATAATGCTCTTCTGTGACTTTCTCCTGATTTTTCGTCATTTCGGTGTCAACCGATAGACTTCTGCAGGTGCTGTAATACTCACTGATTCGGTGTTTTGGCTCATTCTTTTTCCGCTCCTGACGGCCAAAGATTACAGTCTGAATTTCGTAAGTACGAGACTGCGAACTCTAGTTTCCCTGAGATGTTTCTTCCTTTATTTGTATGACATCCTTGTATCTGGGATTTATGTACACAATGTCAACTGCAGCTGCTCGTCTGTATGCACTCGGTCAATGTCGTTTTTCTTGTTGGTGACACAATATTGAATTGCATGGTAAAGTTTCCTTTTGCTGATCATCTACGTAGCATCTCATTTACAGTATCTTCTGATCATTTACAAAGCTGATTTCAGCGTTTACTTGCAGCCGTTCCCGTTCTTCCGAATCGGATACTTTGTTTTATGGACAGGCACATTCGTCGTCTTCCAATGGATCATCCATGCTTGTATTAACCTCTGGTAATCTCATATTACCATCTCACCGTTTAGCTCTCTTTTGTGAAAGGCTCTGTTCTCACATTGTGGCACCCATCTCTTTGCAGGTGGCCATATCCATTCCTTGACTTATCGTCGTCATATGCTCCTTTATGGTACGCATTCGATCATCTTGGTACTGCATTTAACTCGTTCGTACGTCCCGCTAACGTGCTACCATATCCGTTGCTATGTACGATTGAAACAGGTATATGGGAGTAGGACTGATGCACATCCCATGCTATGGCATCTTTGCTTTGATGATTAAACTCAAGGATTTTGCTATGTGGTGGACATCCCCCGAATCGTTTCGGAAAAGGACGTGAAAAGAGGGATCGGTGGTCGAAACCCGGGGACGCCGTCCATTATCACGAAGCCGGTAACAATTTATACCGAAAACATAATCGAGTTTGTATAGAAACCATTGTCGACATGGTAAATACACAAGATACATATCCTTAAACCCTGGCTCATTGTCCGCTCTCAGGACTCACATATGTTAAGAGTAAATAGAAGGCTGAGATTTGTGAAGCCGTTGGGTTCTTGTTAGGAATCTGTTAGTGGTTAGTTACAATTTGTTGGTGGGTTGTTTTGGTTTTGTTGGTTAGTTATCAGTATTTGGGATATGAAACATTGTACTGGGCCTGGTGCCAAACAACTATTGAATCCAATTTGTTTGTTAATGAGATTTTCATCAGGTGGCACATTTCTCTTTATTCTCTTGCTATTCCGTTCATCTTCTTCCGTGATTTCAGTTCTCCGGCCACCGTAGTTTTAACGTGGTATCAAATGTTTTGTTTCCAATCCGCATCCTCGCTTCGGTTGTTCTCCTCAGTCTGATCTAGATTTGCAAAGGCCACATTCGATCACAAAAATCGATTATCAAAATAATTCAAAAATTTAAAATAATATAAACAAAGATATCTCAATTTAAAACAATTTCTATAAAAAAAAACTATAGCTTATTTATTTTTTAAATCAAATATACGAATAAACATTTATAAAGTTGAATCGGATAAATTTTAAATTTTATACGGTCGCTTAAGTAATCATTTATTGTATTTGAATAGTTTCACTATCACTCTTACAACGATGTTGTCCCGTCACAAACATCAAAACTTATAATTTGTATACAAAATTATATAAACGTTAAGTTTCAGTGGCGGTTCTAAAAATTTTAATGATTCCTAAAATATTCATCATTTTATAAACATATTTTCTTTTCTTATTTTTCACATAACCATTTCATATACGTATACATTTTAATATTTTTATCATTTTAAATATATTTTTAAATTTTTAGTTTTAAATAAAAGATAAACTAATTGATATCAATATTAACAAAATAATAAACTAAATGATATTAATTTAATAAAAAATTATATTTTATCATTTAGTTCAATTTAGCAAACATTTAAAGTTTAAAAAACTAAAATATTTTTTTTTACAATTTCAAAAGCCATAAATACTATTAGACCACAAAATTTCAAATAGGATGATTATATGTCTAGTTGTGTGTGGTTGTATGATTCAAAGGCCCATATCTTGTGTTCGTGTTGACAAGAATATGACTTGGGAACTGCCTCCTGATGGTGTTTACAAGCTGAATACGGATGGTGCTCGGGGTTCACTTCCTGTGGCAGGATTATAAGAGATTCAGCCGGTTCATGGTTGGTGGGGTTCTCGACGCGGAACTCTGGGTCTTTACGAGGGGCTGCGTCTAGCTTGGGATAAAGGTTTGCGGAGGATTTTAGTGGAATCGGACAGCAAAGATACGATAACTTTGCTTATCAAGAGAGAAGCTTCAAGGGGTGTTTCGTCGTTAATCCCGCGCGTCCATGAATTTCTGCAACGCGATTGGTCTATTTCGCTTCGTCATGTCCCCAGGGAGTGCAACAGAGTAGTGGATACCTTGGCTCACCTGGCGTGGACTCTTCCACATGAGTATGTTGTATTCCACGGTCCTCCAGAGGAGTGCAACGCTGCCTTCCATGATGATACTTTAACTGCTGCCATGTAGTATTTTTGTCTTCTCTTTTTATTCAAAAAAAAAAAAAACTTCAAAAATCAAACAGCATAACTTATTCAGTAATGTCAATGATAAAATAAATATTATTTTTTTATAAATTTTGGATTGGCGTATTATTTTTACAGAATGTCCACCTAGGTATCAACCTAGGGCAGGGCCGGATATGGGTCCCCTAGAAATTTTAAATTTCTATATATGTTTAGATTTTTTTTTGTGTTTTTATTGAAAATATGTTTTTACCTTCCCCAAATTTCATTTAAAATTTTATAAGTTATTCATCTTTAATATAAAATTTTGCATCTATCTTGTGTACACAATGTTAATGATTAAGAAAGATTATAAACAAATATTACTTCATATTCACATTAGACGGTTAAAAAATGCATATCTAAAAAATGTTAAACTAAATCTTATCATTTTTTTCTTTGTATTACATGTTATTTATAAATTTCTTTTTTATTTTTATAAAAAAATTACTGAACACCATAAAAAAAAAGGAAGAATCGAGATGGATTGATATCGACAATTCTAAAAATTTTACATTTTCATATAATTTACATATCTCTAATGATGAGAAATATAATTTCATCATTTAACATAAAATTTTACTCAATATTTATTACAAAAAAATTATAAAATAATTTTAAAATTTCTAACCATCCTACCACTTACCCTTGCCGGCTTTGAAATCGAATTGTTTTTTTTTTTCTATCATTTTTAAATAAGAAAAAAGATAAAGGTAGGAAAGAAGGATGGCAATAGGTAGGGCAAACATCTTATGAAATTGACAATGGAGTACATTACACTTTTCTTTTTCCTATTTCTTTTATTCATCAACGTCAAATGAACCCTAATCTTCATGAGTCATGGGGTTTGGTGTTCGGTTCGGGCCCATGCCACTTTATGTCTTCTTCTTTTCTCTTCAATCACATCTCTGGTTTGCTTTAAATGAGCAAAATAACTACGGGTAAAATACATTACAGATCATTCATTATTAATAAATTTTTAATGAGTCGTTTACTTTTAAAAAACTTATAAACTAGTCATTTAACTAATCGATTATTACATGCAATCCATTGAGATGTTAAATATTAGACGGCTTTCTGATGTGTACAACTCTATTGAGATATGGAATTATTTAATTTCTCCAAAATGAACCAATTTTCAAATTTACCTTTTGATTTTTTGTTTGTTTCCTTATCAAATCAATTGAAAGAAATGAAAATATAAACGAAGGCCACATGTAACATATTTATTAGAGAGAGAAAATTAATGAATAATCTGAAAATAATTATAGAACAAAACGTTAAATATTTATCTTAAGAAATAAAAGTTAGGTACTTAAAGTGAAATATGATATAATTATAGCACTTACTTTATAATAAAGTCTTATAAATACAATAAGTAGTTGGGTTTGGCGTCTCGAGAATAGTAAGTGGGAATCCCTTTCTCTTCCTAATTTACTAAAACCAAATTATAATAAAAAAAGAAAAACCAAAAAATCATTTATTAGACAAATAATTTCAAACAATATTAATTGAAAAAATATCAAACTGCACACTTAGGACTATCCCATCTTACAACACTCGTGTAAAGATCTCACATTATATAGGACATGAATCTCCTCCAACGTGAAAACATTTTTCGGAGAATATAAATTAATATTAGATTTAACACCTTGCGATATATAAAAGCGATGCCAATGAAAAACTAAATTGTTGCACCAATTATCGTATTCTACAAAAAAAACTATCACGGGTAGTTTTACAAACCTCGCGTTATACAGAAGACGAGATATATTTTTCCAACTCGTATTGCAAGTGTTTATATGCGTGCTTGAGGGGTATTTTCGAGTAGTTAATTTAAAAAATTTCGTAATTCATAAGATTAGAGGCGTATTATTGAAATTTATCTTTCAGTTGAGATCTATATCAACACATAAAAGATATTGTAAGCGAGTTAAAAATCACATTGAAAAAGGTTCCAAAGCTTGTTTTGTGCATGAAGAAAAAAACTAAAATGATTTTATAGGCATATTCGAGGGGTTTTTTTCAGATAGCTAATACGAAAATTTTCGTAATTTATAAGATTATGAACATTGTATTGTAACTTATCTTTCAATTCGAGATAATATCTACACATATGAGACATTGTAAGTATGGTCAAAATGTAACACCCTAATCCAGTTAGACACGAATATTCATGGATTATAATGTTATACAGGACTACTGAAATGGTGACCAAAATTTTCTTTTAAAATTGCTTGTAAATATCTAAAATTTAGACATTCATAATGTATTATAAAAACATGATAATAAATTGGGTTTACAAATAATGAGGAGCTCCCAAAATACATCGGTAAAATAATACAGAATACTGAGTTTCAAAAGGGTTACGACTGATTACATAACAAGGTCCATAACAGTATATGTCCTCTAAAGATGACTTAAGTCATCTCCGAAAATTTACTCTGCTGCACTGGAATATCTGATAAAGATAGCTCCCCACAATCTGCCCTTAAGAACCTGTGCACAGAAACACATTTCGAACGTTAAGCTTACGAGCTTGGTGTCTCACTAAAATTTGTACTATACTATATGTCTTCACTAAATGAAATGGAAAGTGGCACAGGTCTGAGTATACAACTACTAAATTGTTAATATGTTGATGGCATCATGGTGCGGCTGAGGAATTCTGTATCTCAGAGTTCACGTACCCCTCTAGTACTGTCGAAGCACCATCGGGTACTCTTGGGTGAGATCTGAAATTCTGCATCAGAACTGACACCCACCGACTTACTCTGTCGAGTCTTAGGGCATCTGCACCCAGTCGGTTGTTGTAGTGTTGTGGCACTAACTTGGATCCACTGACTATCATATTTTTTCTAAAAGGAAACTAGGGTGTCCTGATTATTTTTCGAGCGTCAACCAAGGCTAATTTTATGTAACCCTAGCTATTTATGTTTCTATTGTTCTTATATTAAATATTTTTCTCGCTTGAAGTCTTATTTGATGATATATTAAAGTTTTGGGGTACATCGAGTCTAATTCCCTTTAAAACTAGCATTTTGTCTAAAACAAAATGAAAGTATCAATATTATCCCAAGATTATCGATACTCCTGCAAAAGTTCCGATACTTTATATAAGTACTGATACTTTTAAACATTCTGTTCTGGCTAGTTACGAAATTTTCTGGGAGTTTCAAAACTATGACTCAAAGTATCTATACTCTTGAAAGAGTATCGATACTCTTTCCCAGAAACTCACGAGTTTGCCTAATAAGAAGAACAAGTTTCAATATTTTCCCTCTAGTATCGAAACTCAACATGCAGATAGTATAAAATAAGTGCAAAAACTCTTATTCTAATATCCCAAAGACCTTAGTGAGGTTTTCAAACATTATTAATGTTTTATGAAGATACTAATGAGCATAAATAGGGCCTTAAACATGTTTGTAACTCTAAAACATGAAATATACCATGGAAATGCTTCAAGCTTAACTGTAACATTTCATCTGAATGACTTACATAAGGTATAGTTGAGTCAAGAAAGAGTTACCTTTGATGTTATACTGTTGGAAACGTCAAAGACTCAGCCTAAAGTAGATTTTTCTTTCCCCTTAGCTTTAGAGCCTTCTCCAACCTCTTGCACTAAACAAAACCAATGCAAGGGTTATTACTGTTGCTAGGGATTGGGGAGGGTTTTAAAACACTTCCTAAGACTAGAAATATATGAAAAATGGGTTGAAACCATCTAGTTTCTTAAACCCTTCTAAAACCCATTCTTGAAAACTATGGTGACATGGGTGGTTTGAGAGATTAAACCAAAGCTTGAAATGCATGTGTTATGATTTTACCTTTAGAACACAGGTTAGGGACTGAAAAATGATAAAGTTCACACCTTTACCTTGCAAGGGAGGAGAAAAATGAGAAGAATAAGATATGAAGAAGACAAGGAAGTGAAGAAAAAGATGAAGCTTTTATCAGACGGTGATATCCCCCAATTTTAATAATTTTTAGTTTTAATTTGAACAAGGGTAAAATTGCTTCCTTGGTCCCTCTAATTTTGACTACAGATTCAAAACACCATTTTATTCACTATTGGGCTTACTTGAAGCCCAAATCCTCTTCAAATTGGATCAAGACTTCCTACAAGCTAAGGAATTAAACCAAGTTCCATCTCAGGTTAGCCCAATACTTCTAACCTGGGATTCAGGGCATTACAAAAAATCACTTTCAAAATGCCAAACCATGGTTTTGTGCATGAAGAAGAAACTAGCATGACTTGATAGACATGTTTGGGGAGTAATTTCGGGAAGTTAATATGGTTTTTTTGTAATTTATAAGATTAGAGGCTTAGTATTAATACTTATGTTTCAATTGAAGCTAGTATCGACACATACAAGACATTCTAAACAGTGTAAAAACCGCGTTAAAAATGGTTCAAAACAAAAAAAATGAAAAAAGTAGTACAACGAAAAAACACATCTTAATCGATCGAAAAAAACCCTAAGTTACGAAGGGAGGTATGTCATTTGTCATATCAGCGTCACGAGCGATGCGAAGAGGATGCCTTTTTAGAAACGATAAGTTTATTGAGAATGTCAAGTTACTCATGTTGAAGAAGGTTCATACAAAAGGCGAGTTTGATTTTTTTATAAAAACATAATTTGGAACTACGCCCACGACTGCAACAACCATAAACAACCTCTAATAACATTTTTGTTCGAATTAGTAACCATTATTAATGCCACCAGAAGAGGATGTATTTTTAGAAACGAGAAATTTCTCGACAATGCCATATCATTCATATTGAATAAGGTTTTCCCATGACCTTGCAAGAGACATTCTTCATACGATGTCCTTATAAAAGACATCCACTTTTGGTGGCATAACTTATAGCACTGATATTGACATAAGGTTCTCTAAGTTTCATGTCATGTTGTGCCACCAAAAGAGGAGTCCCTTATAAGTAGAGACCTCGTGTTGAAAATTGAGATGACAATGGTTCAATTTACCAGAAGACAATGCTTATATAGGCATAAACCACAAAGTTTGCAAACACGACTTCCATTGAGATTCTTGACTTGGCAGGGACCTCACGTTTTACATAACGTGAGATCTGTAGAGATTCTTAACATGGAAAAACCCTCAGCTTACGTATTTGATTAGACATATCAAGAGGCCTCAATTTCTGTAAGGTACAAGATTCGAAAAAAATTATATATAAATACAAACGATAACCATGTGAATGGATAACTTCTTAAAAAATATTTCATGGTAAGATTTTTTGTAGCGGTGTTCCATCCAAAACTTATTTCTACACTTCTTTCAATGTCAAGATCAATAAAAATGAGTTATATGATTTGATTTCAACGACGCTTAAAAAATCTATGACATGACAAATTAACTAAATATATTTTTTAAAGTTTGATTAACTAAATATGGAGCTGGAGTTTGATTAACTCAAAAAAATATTACAATAAATTTTTAAAACATTACATAATTTTTCGGATTAAAAAAAGTAACTAATGATACCTATGTTCACTTGTACCACACCATGATGGACAACGAGCCTGACACTTATTCCTACGAATCAATCTTTTTCATCATTATCACCATCACCATCACCATCATTATCACCACCATTGTCATCACCTTCATCATCGTCATCATCGCAATCTGCATGTGCAGTACCACCACTAGCATTGGGACCGAGAACGGTGTAGAATATGCTATGTGGCAGTGTTTGCTTAACATTATCGGATGCAAAGTCTATTTCCAATAGTGGAAATTTGAAATACCAATGGTGGAACAGATGTAGACGACAATATCGAATAATGTGCTTGAATTGGGACAAGAAGATAATATGAAGGGTCAATTGATGTATAGGGACAAAATGTGACAGTGAAAAAACCTTCCTCCGTAGACAACATATGCTAAAATGTTGACTGAGTCAAGTGAGTAAATGCAGGTAGTGGCACTGGTGTCTGATGCTCTACAGTTGACTGTGCAGACGACAGTGTTATTCCCGATGACGAGCTTGAAGTGTGTTTCTTCTTATCTGTCTTGATTCCCTCCACCTCTAGCACCACGTTACATCGATATACGCTTAAATATTGACTGAGTCGAGTAGATGAGTATAGGTGAAGACACCGGTGTCTGATGCTCTACTTTTGATTGTGTCGGCACTGGTGTCATTCCCGATGACGAGCATGGAATATGTTTTTTCTTGTCTAGCTTGATTCCCTCCACCTCTAGCACCATGTTGCATTGGCAGACATTGCATCAGCGAGTGATTTGGGGGGCATATAAATTTCTTTTGTTCGTTCCTCTTTGGTCAGTATATGCAGCTTCCTATATTGTTTGCACCACATCATTTAATCATATGAAACGTTATAATCGAACATGGGTTGACAAACAGGTTGCCTATCAAATCTTATCATCCATTACAACACTCATCTCGAATGATAAATCTTCTGATTAACATTCGTCTTACCCTATCACATTACATTATGTAATTCATCGAAGTTTGGTGGTGGTTGCAGAATCGTTTGGACACAGTTAAATTGTCGTAGCATGTGATCAATAAAATATCACTCGACTATCTCATAAAGTATCAATGAGACCGTCAACATTTAAAGGTTCGAACTAAGACATGTTTTAGCTGGAATACACGATTTAATAGCATCATCATTGTACACGATATTCACAAGAACTATAATTTTTTTAAAAACTAATTTAGATAATCTTGAATTAAAAATGATTATTTAATTAAAAATAAAATCAATTACAATTATTACTTCGTCTATCATCTTATCTATCAACGATCTAAAATCACATATATTTTTTGGTATATGAGTGTGAATTAGTGTACAGTTTAAATATTATTCATTTAACGAAATATAATTATTTTTGTAAAACTTTAAAAACGTATAATAATCTAAATATATATACCTAGTTTATTTTAAATTACCTCCGAATTAGTTGAAATTGAAATGGGGTCGATTCTTTATAAACCGGGCATAAAAACAAAATTCGGAACCAAGCCCATGATTGCAACAACATTAGACACCCTCTAATAACTTGTTTGTCCGGATTGATGACTTTACAAAGATCCCGGAATAGAAATGGCAACACTATCGATCTTCAACTCTTATTTTTAGAGTCCTGCAAAATGCATAGATGATACAACTGCATTGGATACACTTTGTTTCGGGATTTATCCAGCATCAAGATCCCCTTAATAACTCGTAAAATATGAGTATGAGCAAATCACCGCAAAATAAAAAATCATAAACTAAAAAATTATCGTAAAAATTTATAATAACATAAAATAAAAGTTCAAAATTATAAATAAAAAATAAAAATAATTAATCATAAATTTCAAAAATTATCTCCTTAATTACTGGAGCAACATTGGGGTAGCTGCATAAAATTGTCGTCAAAAAATTTAATCTTGGTCTTCCCTTCATCCAAATAGCTATCGTTCGGAGGAATTCTGAGTAGTTCTTCACACAAGTCGTATCAGTAGTCCCGATAATAGTTGTTCTGTCAACATGCAACCCAAGATGGAATGCAATATCTTAAAGGTTAATAGTCGCATCCCCATAAGGAAAATAAAACGTGTGTGTCCCATGTCTCCACCTTTCTAGAAATGCATTTATCAGTAATGTTGCAACTTGGTACCACTAATTATACTGCTAACGTAAACAAAATTGAGTTCGTGCAAATACGGAATAAAATCATCCTGAGGTGATGTGAAACGGTTGATATAACAAGTCAACGAACATTCATACCCATTTAAATAAAAATTTTAAAAATTAATTAATTGAATAAAAAATTACTTCTGAATTTTTGTGTCAATAATCGAACACATACCTTTAATCAAGTCTCAGTAATCCCACCATAAAACAAAATAATCATATTTTTAAAGTAATAAATAAATTTCTTAAGAGGAATAAACAAATAGAATTGGGTGTGAGTATTTTGGGTAGAGCCAATTTAGGAGTCATCGCACCCGTTACTAAGTGAGATTAATAGGACATCGTATGATGCAAGGTGCGAGGTCGGTTGAAAAGACACGTTCTAATCTCGCGCTCTATAGGATGCGAGATTTCGGAATCTAATTTCAAATTTTAAACGCGATAAATTGGTACAACGATTCAATTTCTCGTGAACCTCATATTTTATAAGACGTGATATCGTTTAACCTAGTCATACTTTGAATTCTCTTAAAAGTGTTTTCACGTTGGAGGAGGCTTGCACCCTATAGAACGCGAAATCTTTACATGCTATTGTAGGACACGAGGTAATCTTACATGTAAGGATGGTAACGGGTCGGGTTTTTGGTCAACCCACCCGACCTAAAAATATGTATTCTCTACTCGAACCCAACCAAAAAAATATGTATATCCTCTACGTGACTCCGATACTATCTGAATTTTTAGAGTATAAATCCAATTCGGCCCGATATAAAATAATGATTTAATAAAAAAATAATTTTTCAAGGAAATTACATTATATCATCGGTTCGGGTCGAAGTTTTTTCACCCTCTACTCGACCTGACCTGACTCGACCTTGCCCCCTTAAAAATCTGACTTGACCCGACTCAATAAGACACGAATTCTAAACTTTTTTTTATATAAAAATCCGATTCTATTAAATCGAATTGGGTCGGATTCGGATTAAATTGACATATTACATGTGTAATTTAAGGAGTATTTTTTAATTAATAATGTTTGAGAGCTATTTGTCTAATAAATGATTTTTTTCTTTGGTGTGTTTAAAAACGCCAAATTATTGGGAGTATATTCGCTATTTTCAGTGCCCATTCTCCAATACAACAAAAATGCTTTCGGGTTCTGGGTTATACACCCCTACTCTATCTACACATTCTTAACAGTTAACATTACTACTAGCGTTAACTACATAGATGATCACTTATGTTTGTATTTTGTTTACTTTTGATCACTGATTTAAAAAATATAAGATATTGTCACTTTCATTTTTATTTAATTAAGATATGATCAATTTCATTTTTATTTAAGTAAGATTTGATCACCCGAGTTAACTGTTGTTAACAACAATTAAATATTTTTGATATAATTATACATTTGGTCCCTGGTATTTATATATTCTCTCAATTTAGTCATAATTTTAATAAATTAAAATAAATTATATATTTTTAGATGAAAATAAAAATAAAATGTTTTTAATTAAGTTCATAATAAAATATATTTAATAATTTAATATAAATATTTTTAATTTAATATATATAAAATTATATTATATATAATCCAGGTCACGGGTACCTAGTTCATAATTTTTTTTATTTTTTCTTTAAATTATTGTTTTTAACAAAATTATATATAAAAATTTAAAATTTAAAAGTCTATAATACATATAATCTACACATAAATTTTAAAAATTCAAACTACATAATTGAAATAAAATTTATTAAAAATTAAAATAAATAAATATAATTAAATTTTAAATGTTTTGAAGTTAAAATAAATATTTTAAAAAACAATTTAGAACATTATTGTGAAATAATTTAATAAATTAAGAATTTAGAACATTATGGTGTCAAAATTTAAAAAATTAGGATTTTAGAATGTTATAGTGAAATAATTTGAGAATTATGGATAAAAAATTTAATATATATATATATATATATATAAATTAAATCGGGTATCGGGTCAACGATTACCCGGTTAACCAATATTTTGTGACCCAGGCCCAACCTAAAAACTTAAAAAAATAGCAGGTCAGGTACCCGACCCGAAAAATAGGGTATTTTTATTATAAATACCCAATATTTTTTAAATTGACAGTGGGTTAACAGGTCGGGTCAATCGGATCGAGTATTTTTGAACACCCCTATGTGAATGACATGTGTCATCATTCGATTGAAGAATTAAATTTATTTTAATTTATTAAAAGTATGATTAAATTGAGAGAATATGTAAATAATAGGGACTAAACATGTGATTATATCAAAATATTTAACTGTTGTTAACGACAATTAACTCGGGGTGATCATATCTTAATTAAATAAAAACGAGTGATCATATCTTATGTTTTTTGAAATCAGTGACCAAAAGTGGACAAAACATAAACATAAGTGACAATCTATATAGTTAACCCTTACTATTATTATCATTATCAGTATTAGGGTAAACTACAATTTAATACCAACTTTACTTTTGTTCCATTTTAGTACTTAATCTTTATTTTTTTCAAAATCATAACTAACATTTAGTTTAAATTTTATGCATCAAATTAATAGACTATTAATTTATTAATAATATATACATATTTTACGTAGACAATTGTTTCGAACTTAAAAACTTTTAAAAAATAGCATTCTTATTTATTATTAAAACCACCTATTAAATTCATTTGTAGAATATTTTTAAAAAGTTAGGTTTAAATACCTCATTTTAATTTTGAAAATTTAAGCCGAAAACCAACAAAGGGGATGACAAGGCAAGCACGTGACCTGTCAAGAAAATTGTCTGCAAATAAAATATATTTTCTGCCCATAGATGTTATATGGTTCGCTTTCTTACCACAGTTGAGAGTTATATGGTGCAACCCGCTAAAATAGACGCTATCGATTTTATTATTGTTTAAATAATAAAATTAATAAAAAAATTATTTATAAAATTATTATTTTTACCTAATATATAATTTTTTTAAATATTTTCGATCAATTTTTAGAGCATAATAATATTTTCGATCATTTTAACACATATAATGTTTCTAGTCATTTTTTTACCAATTTTATTATTTAAACAATAATAAAATTGGTAACATTTTTTTAACCGTATATTAAGATATATTTTTTTCAAAATTTGAGTTGAGTTTAAATTTTATTAATATAAAATATTTAAAAATTGATATATTCAATTGTGAAATTATTTTATTTTGATCTTAAATAAATAATTTAATTATTTTATTTAATCTTAATTTTCTAATCTTCAATTTCTTTTTTACTTTAAATTTAAAAAATGTTTAATTTTTATATTTTATTCAATGTAATTATTGATTATAATTTTTTGAAATTATTTCTTATTGTTAATTCTATGATTCTTTTATATTTTTCATGCTGTCATTGAAATATATTTTTTAAAAATAATATTATACATATATTTTATAGTTTTAAATAATATTTAATTTATTAAAAAAATTAATCTAACTTATAAAAAATATAAAAATTATATATGTATATCTTATATTTATTTAAATTGCAATGAATTCTTACTCTAATATCATAAATAATTATAATTAAATTCAAATTAAAAATATAAAACTCAACTTAATATTTTCTAGATCGACTGTCAAATACTACTGAAAACCAAGATTCATACACCTTTTTTGCAGTTCAAATAAACTTTTTCATTTTTACTGTTCCGAAAAGAAAAGAGAAAGGAAAATAAGAAACTTGAAAAGACAGTGTTTTCTACTACGGTGTCTGCTGCATCTGTTTATGTGTCAACTTTGGCCTTTTTTGTTTTGGTCTCTGTTTGTTTGGTTCTTTCTTTCTTTGATTTTACTTTTTGTTTTAAGTTTTAATGAGAAATTAAAAAGGTGAAAGCAATAGAAAAAGGGTTTGCTGAAAGATAATGGTGGTGGAATCATTTGTAAAGAGCAAGGGAGAACTAGAAACCAAGAGCAAAACCACATGGAATTTGTGGGGATCATTCAAAATATTCAGTAATCAAATACCAGTATTCTCAGATCTCTAGGATCTGAGAAATTCAGGAAAACGATGGTTGCTTGTTTCTCGAGAAAATTCTCTCTTTTTCACTAGCTCTTTGTCTTACCTCATTTGGTGCTAATTCTACTACTTACCCTTTGATTCGTATTCTCCCGGACTTAACTCATTCCCCAGAGAAAAGTGCTAGCAATCTGGGTGTTAATCAAGAACCAGTTTTGGGAAACTTTCATTTGAAGTGAAAAGGTTGGAAAAAAGAAAGTTGCTTTGAAGGGTAATGGTGGGTTCAGCTTCTGTGGTTCTGATTACGAAAGTGACATAACAGCTTGTGCTTGGATAAAGCAAAGATAGACACTTCAGCTTCATGTGAATGAATGAATGATGGCTGGTCGTGGTTTTGTTGATCAAAAGAAGTAAGTTTGAATGAGCTGAGTGACTCTGGTTTTTAGCAGTGTGGAAATGAAGAATTTGATGTTGTTTAAACTGAGCTCACTGTTTTTGGCAATGATGGAGATTTCTTCTGCTACTCTTTCTCCAGCTGGTATAAACTATGAAGGTTAGTTTTTTGTCTCAAAATTTTTCCTTTCTGCATCCAATTCACTACCAAAAGTTATAAGCTTATAAACTTTGAAACTTCGGGCTTGTTTTTGTTGTTTATCCAGCAGAGTTTTGAATTCGTTAATCACTGTATGTTCTTCTCGTAGTATTTATTGTTTCCACTTTCCAACTTCATAGATTCTATTTGTTTTTTTCAAGATAAATGCTCTGTCTGTCTGAACAGTTACCATCATAATTACGTAGTGACACACATATTTGCCCTTTTTTTTCCAAGTCTTTTCTTCAAGAATGGAATGTTAATTCATTTATTTTCCTTGTGCATGTATGATGAAATTTTGAGCAGTGGTTGCTTTAATGACCATTAAATCATATCTAAACGACCCATATAATGTTCTGGAGAATTGGGATTCAAATTCTGTTGATCCATGTAGTTGGAGGATGGTTACTTGCTCTCCAGATGGCTATGTTTCTGCTTTGTAACTTCTCTTCTTCCTCTCCATATCTGGCCTATTTATAATAGACATTGGTATAGGAAAATAAACCCAGTATTTGTGTAAACTCTTTGCTTTTCTACCTTGACCAGGGGACTTCCTAGTCAAAACTTGTCTGGGACTTTATCCCCATTGATTGGGAATCTTAGTGAGCTGCAATCAGTGTAAGTTAATTGCCTTTGTTGACTAAGTTGCATATAAATTTATCCTTACATTTTTTATAAGTGATTACTTGTTTGTTCCTTTTTCATGCATAGGTTGCTTCAGAATAATGATATTTCAGGTCCGATTCCGCCTACCATTGGGAAGTTAGAGAAGCTGCAGACTCTTGATTTCTCCAACAATACTTTCAGCGGCGAAATACCGACTTCCTTTGGAGACTTGAAAAACCTCAACTATTTGTAAGTGTCCATTTTTTTCTGCTTTTGCATCATCTTCATCTGCTTACATGTACCTTTCCTTGTTCTTGCTGGACGTATCAGATGGTTAAAATATAGTCTTACCGGACCCTGCCCGGATTCTTTGTCAAAATTGGAGGTCTTACTCTTGTGTATGTATCTGGACTCGTTTCATTTTGATGTCTTGCAATTTTAATGCCTTAGATTTACCTTGTTACTATTCTGTCTGTATGTTATTCACTCGCCCATCGCCTATGAAAAAACGTTTTTATAGGGACCTGTCTTATAATAATCTGAGTGGTTCCCTACCAAAAATATCAGCAAGGACTTTCAAGTGAGCTATTTCTTTCCCTTATTCTGTTAAATGGTTAATGTATGTAACAGTGGTTTATTAATCATAGTTTCCTTCCTTTTCCTTTCAGAGTTATAGGTAACCCTTTAATTTGTGGGCCTAAAACGGGCAACAACTGTTCTGCCGTCTTTCCGGAGCCTCTTCTTCTCCCACCAGATGGTCCAAAAGGTGACTATCACTGTGCTATAGATGCAGTTTCTTGTCAATCACATGAGATGTCTCTTCTGCATTACAGTTTAATTCATGTCTGAATATCTGGATCCTTGATTTCTTAGCTCAATCAGACTCTGGATCAAAAGGCCATCTTGTAGCTGTTGCTTTTGGTGCTAGCTTTGGTGCTCTTTTTTCATCGTACTGTTTATCGGGTTTCTTGTTTGGTGGCGATATAGACACAACCAGCAGATTTTCTTTGATGTACATGGTCAGCTTCTTAAAATTCCCTGATCTTGTTGTACTATCCGTGATTCAGTATAATTGTATAAATCTTTATGAATCTATAATATTTCAAAACTCATTATGAGCAAGGGCGCTCCTAATTCACATGTAGTACTGCTGCCTGGAAACTGTCATTGCTGCTACGCTATCGATACGGCATCTGTTTTTAGGAGCTCTAGATGATGCTATGGTTTTCGATAGACGACGTTAAAGGGAACATAATTTGTTTCCTTTCTTTTCTTTCCCTAGTACCCTCTAATTACTGGCACATACATGTTGCATGGCAGAACAATACGACCCGGAAGTATGCTTGGGACATTTGAAAAGTTATACTTTTAAGGAACTGAGGGTGGCGACCGACCATTTCAACTCGAAGAATGTTCTTGGCAGAGGTGGATTTGGAATAGTGTACAAGGTTGCTTGAATGATGGGACTGTGGTGGCTGTTAAAGGCTGAAGGACTATAACATAGCTGGTGGTGAAATCCAATTTCAGACCAAGTAGAGACGATAAGTTTAGCTGTCCATCGTAATCTTCTCAGGCTTTCCGGATTCTGCACGACCGAGAACGAAAGGCTTCTGGTCTACCCCTATGCCGAATGGCAGTGTAATGTCTAGATTAAAAGGTTAGTTTACTGAAGTTCAATGGTCTTTAATTCCTATATAACAACATGATCATCCTAGTTGTCTTTAATTACTATTTGAAGCGATAAATCTTATTCGAATTTCGCATCTACACCTTATGGATAACTTTTCAAGTTCGCGGTTTGTTTAGATCATATTCATGGTAGGCCAGCTTTAGACTGGGCAAGGCGGAAGAGGATAGCCTTAGGTACGGCTAGGGGGCTTGTATATTTGCATGAACAGTGTGACCCAAAAATCATTCATCGCGATGTCAAAGCTGCCAACATTTTGTTGGATGAAGACTTCGAGGCGGTTGTTGGAGATTTGGATTGGCAAAGCTTTTAGATCACCAAGATTCTCATGTTACTACAACGGTTCGTGGTACTGTTGGTCACATCGCTCCCGAATATTATCAACAGGTCAGTCATCTGAGAAGACAGACGTATTTGGGTTTGGGATCCTGCTCCTTGAGCTAATCACAGGTAAGAAGGCCCTGGATTTCGGACGAGAGTTGAACGAGAAGCACGTAATGCTTGATTGGGTACTCTCTCTTTCTCTCCATTTTAACGTACACTTTAAGTAACCATCACAAAAGTCTCATATTTGGTTAACTTTTCTTGCAGGTAAGAAGCTACATCATGAAGGTAAACTAAGCCTGCTGGTGGATAAGGATCTAAAAGGCAACTTTGACAGAATTGAGTTAGAAGAAACGATTCAAATTGCTCTTCTATGCACTCAATTCAACCCTCTGCACCGTCCGAGGATGTCTGAAGTATTAAGGATGCTAGAAGGTGACCGTCTGGTCGACAAATGGGAGGCCTCGCAAACGATCGAGACACCTAGGTCCCGATCGTGCGATAACCCTCCTCTACAAAGATACTCCGATTTCCTGGATGAATCTTCGTTCGTGGTGGAAGCCATGGAGCTTTCCGGTCCGAGGTAATGAATGTCGGGTTTGAACTTCGGTGACTTCTCAATTGAAGCGCTATGAATTGGAAAAAAGGAACGATTGAGTTGAAATGTTTGATAGTTAACTGCTTGTATTCATATGTAAAAAGAAAAAAACAAATGAAAGGCTATTGTTCTTTAATATGTTCTTTACACGGCTTGAGATTTTACATAATTTTTTATTAGTAAAATTATAATTTATGTAAAAGAAAACATTTAGTCTAAAGTATAAAAATTAATAATTAAACTATGATATGAATAATTTGAGATTACTTACTTATTTACTAGTTTTCTGAAATACAATTTAAATTATTTTTATTCTTTTTTTTTTGGTAAATTAAGAAATCAAACAATACGACTAAACGCCTCCTTCCTCCTGGAGCAGATCAAGGACTGCCTCCAGTGGTGTGACGAACGGTTTTATTCCTCCATCTCCATCTCTGGCCAGTCTTGCCATACAATCGGTTATCCTGTTTCCTTCTCGATAAATGTGTTCGAATTTGACCTCACAATCTCTCTTTAATAGGCTTTCTATGTGATGATGCAAAGTGGTAGTTCTATTTCTATCGTTATCTTGTTGGAATAGGTTCCTTACCTCCAAGCTATCAGTTTCAAGGATTACCTTCTGAGCGCCCATATTCCAAGCCCTATGTAAGCCTTCATATACTCCCCATAGCCCCGCTTCTAGAATCGAGCATCAACCAATGTGTTTTAAAAATCCGAGCATCCATCGTCCTTCCTCATTGCGTATCACTCCCCCGCAATTTGCGTTACCATCGTGTGTTTTCCTGGAGCCATCAGTATTGAGCTTTAACCAACCTTCGGGGGGTTTATTCCATCTGGTCATCACCCGTGTTGCTGCATCGGCTATCACCTTTGTGGAACTTGTCGACACATATTTTTCGTCTCTATGGCATTTACATTTGCATTTGTGTTATTATTTATAATATATGGTTTATGTGTATACATATCATATTATTTTTTTTTATAATTACACTTGATTTACAGGTTACAGGCCCAATTGGTGCCCACAAATCCACATGTGGTTCAACATGCCAAACCCAAGTCACGCGCCCAACGCGTAGGATTTCCAGAAACCCTAGCAAGCCTTCACTCCATCAGCGCCGCATGTGCATCCAGCTCTCCCTCACGTCTCTCCCACAAGCGCCACAGTCCCCACTTGGCACGCCGCTTGTCACGCAACGAACCCACTTTTCTCGGCCTCCAACTTACGTGAATGTGTAGGACACCAACTGCTCAACATAGCCCGGTTCTCTCGGCCACAAGCAACGATCGTGGATGTCAAACAAATAAGAGTAGTTGAGTTTGATTAGGACTCAAGCTAGACCAAAAAATAGGCATGCATTTTTGTATAAATAGGCATGTAATCAACAGTATTAGGGGGATTTTTTTTTTGATACGAAATTTCGAGCAAAGTTATACCAATATTCAAAGCAATCCAAGTAGTTTTATTGAAAACTTCGAAGGCTACAGAGGTAAAAACCTTACTTTTTTTTTGTTTGATACGCTTGCATGTGGGAGTTGTTCGTGTTTTGTTTCCGTTTTGTGCTCGTTCCAAACCTCAAATACGCTAATAAAGCCGATGAACAGGGGTATAGGTCGGGATTTTCGAACCCAGATCTGGCCCCGAGGCTTACTTTTTAAAGAAACGATTTTGGTTTTTTTGAAACGAGGAGGTGAAGGGCTTTCGAAAAAATAAAATTTTAGGGTTTACCGCCGATGAACGACAGCCGACACCGTTTAACGGCGGCCGGCGAGGCGGCGCGGGGTGGCCCTTGGTCGATTTCTGGATTTCAGCGGTGGCCGTGTTCTTCAAATGAAGAACACGGTTGAATAAACGAGAGAAACTTCAGAGAGGGGAGGGGAGCTTTTGATTGTGAGGAGAGAAATGAAACAGAAAAAATATGTTTGAGTCATATATTAACCCGTTCCAGCTTATGCCCGACCCGATGAACCTCGAACCCGCGTGTTTTTTCAAGAAGCGAGAGATTTGCGTTTTGGTTCTCCAGTTTCAAAAACATTTAATTTGGTCCTCTGAATCGATTATTGAACACGAAATCCTTGTAAATTGACCCTCGAGTTTATTTCGTTTTCAATTTAGTCCCTACTATTATTATATACTATATTTTCATTATTATATTTTATTCCTTTATTTATATATATATATATATTATTGTATATTTTTATTTTATTTTATTATACATATATATACATATAATCATCGTTATTTTTATTATTTTAAGTATCATTGATAGCGTATATAAACACATATTTTTTTTCCTTTTATTATTATCTGTATATTTATTTCTATTCATTTGTTTTATTTAATATATTTGTTTATTTATATAGTTTTCGTGTTTTTTAACATCATTATCATTTTCATTTTATTCTACTTTATATTTTTTAGTTTATTTTCATTATTCCTTTTTATTTTATACGTACATATTTGATTATAGTTATTTATTTATTTTAGTTTTTTTAGTTTTTATTTATTTATTACTATTATATATATCTTTTTATTTTTCCCATTATTTATATCTTTATCATTATCACCGTTATTCTTATTTATCATTTGTTTACTTATCTTCTATTTTATTTTTATTGTATTTCCTCTAATATTTTATATATTTATATATGTATATATATTATGTATACTTTATGTAATTTTTATTATTATTTTTCTAATGTCTTATTTATATGCCATATTTTTTTTCCTTCTCTATTTTACCTTACGTTTTTATGCTTGTCCTTATTTTTGTTTCATTCATGTTCTCTACCTTTATGTTAATTATGTTTATTATTTATTTTTGTCTATTTTGTTCTTTATTGCACTATCTTTATTTTTGATTTATTTTCACCACCATTTGTTAACGCTTCTCAGACTTTTTAAGGGTATACTTTTAAATCGAATCAGTGGTAAGCAATTTGGATCAATATTTTACCTTTTAATTTAACTTTCAATTTTCTTAATTAAAGACTGGAAATTACACAGTACCGAAAGGGCAGTTCAAGGGTGCTAGCCCTTCCTTGACTGTAACCGACTCCCGAATCCGACACATCTCTGGTAAGACGCAGATCAGGTAAGAAATAGGGTATCCGATCAACCCATTTATTTTTAAATAAATGATCGGTGGCGACTCCAATCCACATTTTTCAAGTCGAAGCCCAATTCCGGGGCCCAACCGGAAAGACGGTTGCGACAGCTTGGCGACTCCGCTGGGGACACAGGTATGTGAGTCAGGCTAAGGTAATTTCCAGTTGTCTTTCTAATGAAAAGGGTAAGTTTGAACGTTAAGGTAACATTTCGATCCTTATTACTTACTTTTGGTTATATTTTTTCGTGTAAATAGTTGGACTAACCGTTTTCTAATGATTTCAGTCTTCCAAACTTTTTCATCCAAAGGCTCTATACCCGAGCTCCGAACCCTTTAAGTGGGGGTGAAAGCGACGCATTCGTGTGAATTTATTCACCGCATATGCCTAGCAAGTAGCCTTCGGGATTCATATACCTTATGTCTTCGTGTGAATTTATTCTCCGCATAGACATAAGGGAATGTGTCCCCTCGAGTTTAACTTAGTCCACACAAGCCTGTGATGGGTTTAGGACTAAGGGTCTGGTAAGCCCAAGGGGGCACCAGCAAGGAGAACTCGGGTACCGTTTTTAGAACCTAAACCAGGAGACTTCGAAGAAATAGAGCCTACCCCAAAACCACATTCCAAAACTTAGGACAATTTTTTCCTAACCATTTGTTTTTTCTTATGTTTTTATTGCCATTTATTTCTTGTTATTTTATTTATTTCCATTTATTTTTATTTTACTAACCATTTGCCTTTGTGTTTGTTTTTAGCATTTGCATCATAACAAGAGGCCATTGATCCCTAAAAAGACGTTCATTATGCACAAAATAATCTGAATTAATGGATAAAGGTGTTGTAATACAAGAGATTAAAAACCCTGAGGTACGACTATGGTCCGAGAAGACTCAGAAGGAAAAGGGAGACAGTCTTCAAGACAGCTATGTGTCAGAGCTGGTTAGCTACGCCTCGATCAGCCTAAAGCATAATGACATACAAGAGCTCCGGGACATCTGGGACAGTTGGAAGAATGAGGTGAAACAGAAGATCAGCCAACGATACGGTGATGTTGCACTTCTGCTTCATGTTAAGATTGATGAGCCCTTAATTAGAGCCTTGGTTCAATTCTGGAACCCGGGATACAGTTGCTTCACCTTTAACCGGGAAGACATGGTGCCTACCATAGAAGAATACACTACACTGCTGCATTGTGAAAACATCAAACTCGAGCGTGCCTACCTTAAGCACATTAAAAGTCAACTTTTCAAAAATGCACTAGCTAAGGTTGCCAGAGTTGATGAAAAATGGGTAACTGACCGAGCTCGATGTAAGGGTAGTGGAAGGAATCGCTTGGCTTCATATCAAACAACTAATGAAACACCACCCTGACGAGTGGAAGACAATAGACCTGTTTGCATTAGGTCTGTATGGTCTAATTTTATTCCCAAAGACCTTGGGATACATCGATGCCACCGTAGTGGAGCTATTCGAACAACTCTCGAGAAGAGTCAATCCAGCACCAGCCATCTTGGCTGAGACCTTTCGATCTCTCAATCATTGCCGAAGAACTGGCGGAGGAAGATTCACCGGGTGCATTCAGCTCCTTCAAGTCTGGATTCACAGCCACTTCTGGAAGACTGACGGGGTTGCCTACCGCCGTTTCAGCACCACCTATTCACCTCTAGGTGAATTTATTACCTTAAAATGGCATGAAGGCGCCTCGAAAGAAAAATGGATGAAGGTCTTTACGCATCTTCAAGACCGAGATATTGTTTGGAGAGCCCCTTGGTTATTCCTCAGTGATGTTCTTTTTCGATGTGGTGACTCCGACACTGTGACCTTACTTGGACTTTGGGGAGCAGTCGGGTATGCTCCGCTATTAGCACTTAGACAATATGGAGCACGTCAGCTTGTCCCAGCAACATGCGGGTTAGCTAGGTCAGAGTTTGAGTATCACGGCGACAGCTATAAGAATGATCAA